>NC_030384.2:41738389-42363389 GCF_001625215.2 Daucus carota subsp. sativus | reverse complement strand
CACAGCAACCTTGCTTGCAAGAACTTGCTCACGTCTCTCTATGCAACTAAACGGGAACCAGCCTGCTTTTCCCTGGCATTCACCTTCAGCCCAACCATTGTTTGACACCTGAGAACACATAGCAATGAATCTTGTATGATATAAATACAAAGATACCAAATCAGAGCTGCTGAAGAAAATCAGCATATAAAGTAAGGTGAAGTAAGTTCTATATAAGCATATTTTATTGGAAGGGTTTCATAAGATTGTCTGATGGTACAGGATCTGAAATCTCACATCACTCGAGTTATAGGAATGATTATGTACATTCATAGTAAAAGCACATGCCATAGGACCATAATAACAATATACCCATTCCTACTGGATTTCTGATGCATACACAAAACTGATCCAGAAAACGGAGAACAGAAAGATATTGTTACAGCTAATACAATCATACAAAGCACCTTATATAATATTCAGCGGTATTTTCAGTTTAGCAATAAAGATTTAAAGTCAAGAAAAGTAAGCCGGAAAGAAGAATTTAGAGCAAATATTAAGGACAGGACCAACCCAAAGTAAATCAAGGTAGGTATAACAACCTTTCGAACAACCACATAGTCTCCGAATGACAAAGTCAATTCTACATCAGACTCAGCCTGGTATGGATGAACGACCTGTCCCATGAGGGAAAAAACCCAGATATGTGAACTAGATCAAATATGCTACAGCTCATATGATTTGAAAGTAAAATATATATGACACTTACCTCTCCAAAAAAGTATTCCATGCTATCTGCTGACCGAGCATCTCTTTGATGAAATAAGACACCACTTAATCCATCGTAGGATGGAGAAGGTTTGGCATTAGCTGCTGCACGATGATTATCATCAACTCTTTTACGTTCAGATAAGATCTATTATTAATAAGCAAAAAGTGTCAGTCACACTGTATACATTTTATACAGAACTCGACACAGTATATTCCATAGACTAATAACTAGGTGTTGTTAATATATAGTCATTTGCTTCGTCTGGAAAACCTATTAATCAAATTGACATATTTCTTCCCGCACTTCCTTGCTAGGTCAATCAAAGAAGTATTTGCAAAGCCAGGTGACTGGAAATGTTACTAGTGTTCTATTTTTATGCTTAATAGTCACAACATAAGACGTTAACATCCAAGAAAGTTAATTAAGAGGACTAAACAGTCTCACTTTTACCAAGAAGACTGCACACGATATGACTTGTTTTGGTTGCTAGAGCAGCCGTAACTGGTTTCAGTAGAAGCATAACAAAATATATACTTTTAATTGAAAAGGACGATTGATATCAACAGGGCACTTTTATTTTGCCGATGATTGCTCAAGTAACCAATTCATGAAGAAAAATAAAATGTCTATTAACCTATTATAATTTATGCATATATTTTCCACTGTAGTGCACAAATTTGATGCCAAATGTTGGTCCATGGACTCCTACCTCAATCTCTAGCTGGTTAAGTATATTTGAAACTTTCTTGTGATAATTCTGTTCTGCCTCAACCTGCATAACAAAATAGTTAATGTCCCCTCGATCAGCCTCAAAGATAATAGTGTTGGGGGTGAAAAGAGATCTAAGTCACAGAAAAGACATAGCAGAAGGAACTACCATAGTTATAAGTCTCTGGAGTGTCAACTTCTGTTGTTGACCTTCCACATCAGACATTGCTGTAGAGGCTTCTTTACCCAATATAACCATATTTGATTTGAGTTCTTGGAGCTTTCTTTCAGCAGCTTCTAGCTTTGATATACTTTCAGGATTGCCATCTGTTTCTCTTAATTTTGCTTGGCGTTTGGAAACTTCTATGGCCTGATCGTTATAAGTGGAATGCACAAAGAAACTTGTAAAATAGTCAACTGTATCAAAATGTACTTCTGACGATGATAATAAGAATAACAATCTTGAAAGAAAACAGGCGAACAAGTCATTTACAGTGGGAAAAACAAGCATATTACATAAAGTATAAATGGTTTGAACAAGTTGACTCAGTAAATCAATAACTGAAGCAGCTGAATGGTATGGAGGGTCCAATGACTTCACCTGAGCTTCAGTTTCCTGTCTCAACTTATTATATCTTTGAGCAAGATGCCGAGCATTCTCCAAAGGAGCTCCTGCTACCATATCTCTTAATGGCTCTGCAACCTATGGGTACAGAATTTAACATACATATTACTATTATGCTAACTGCATAACAGAAGACCATGGTAGTAGTATTTCCAGCTCAAACAGTGTGACTTTTATACATACACGTGTGTGTGTGTGTGTGTGTGTCAAAGCAAACAGACCTGTGTACCAAGAATTTTCAGTAACTCTGCACGTTCTTTTTCTATTTGACCACGAGCTATGCTATAATTCAATGCAGCTCTAGATAATGTACTGCTGCTGGTACATGTATTTTCAGAACCATATTTCCTGCTGCTTTCTGACAACTTGCTATCTGTGTAGAAATTGTCATCTTAAAGAGGAAAACAATTTATAATGCATTAGAACCGCTTAAAACCAACTTACCTATTTCCAGTTGCTTAGATCCAGTAACAATATAACCTTCCACGCCCCGGATAATGTCTCTTTGCAAATGCTGGTGATGAAGAAGTACGGAATGCATAGGTTAATACAATGAAAAGCATTAAGAGGATACATACACATAAACAAGAGGAAACTGGGTGACCTTTCCAGCGCGAGTAGATATGTAAAGCTTCTCAAGCTTTTGAGGTTCTTGTAATTCGAATTCACTGGTTACAATACTATCTGAATCACCTAGTCCAGAAGTAAACTGCTTGAGAACAGCCTGAAAGTGATAATCCTTTAATTTTGGTACTAAAGCCAGGTTATATAAGAGATGATATAACCCATTCATGAACTAAACCAACTTAGGGACAAGTTCCATGCCCCAACAAATATAAGTAAAAGCTTTTGGTGTAAATAAAGTGGGGAGGAAAAACATCTCCAGTGGTGTCAGCAAACAAGTCTTACATATACGTTTATTTTGAGATAATCTCACTGCCATTTCCCTGCACAGCTGCACTTTTTCAGCTCACATATTCAAGCATACTGAGAAGATGCGTATTAAATCCAGACAAGCTAGTTTGCGCACAAGACTAAATAATTATAAGAACAGAAAAAATGTATATTCTTTATGCGGTTCCGCATGAAAAACTTGTTTTTGTACATACTCCAAATCCCTGAAACTCTTTTAGTGAGCACTAATGACATCACATCACAGTGTATGATATCATGATATACCGTGTGAACACTACAATTATGAGAAAGTGGACTCCTGTTCATACAGGAAATGACAGACAAGGATGACTTTGTCAAAACCCGTGAATAGGTGAAGCAGGTGACAGTGGTAATGAGTAGAGTGCTGAGTGCATAATCCCCCGTCGCTCTCAAAGAATGAGGGTTGATCAGCAAGCAACCCCTTGTATGGTTTAGGGTTCCAAGCCTAACTTACTAATAACAGAGAAAGGTGCAAGCCAAAACCTACTCTCAAATACTTTACAGGGCATGGGAGTTGTAGGGACTTGGGTATTGAGGGCGATCCATCTGTTTCTTCTAATTTTGAGAGACTTCTTTCGCCGTCTCTCCTCTGTTTGATATTTATTTGAGGACAACTTCCAATAGGCTGGCTGGAGGAAGAGGGAGAGAGCCTGACAATCATACTATAATGGTCAAGAAAGCGAATTTGTTACCTAACTTTTTAAGAGCCGGTTAAAGTCTAGAAAATCTCTTAATGATGCTATGTGCTATGCATATAAGATGTCTACAAATTTGCTATATAATATCTATCCAAATATGTTAATTACTGAGCTCTGCACGAAGGATCAATCTGAGAGCTTCTTTGAGACTAATGTTAGAAATCGGGTGGCAACAACTATCTCGCTAGTGAAACATGAAGCAATTTTTCTTGGTTACTATGTAGTTTCTTCTAGATGTTTAATCTAATAAGAAGGCAGGGTTAAGTAAAGAGGTAGAATAGGGGGGCAACAGAGGGCGTACGTTTTTTTGTGGTACTACAAACAGAAATGCAGACAGTTTACAGGATATGTACAAGCTTAATAACCACAAATCACTTAATCTTTTAATTTTTTTAAATGTTTAAAGAGACATGCAATGAGACAATAACATAACACTGAGGCAATTCACATCACATGATTTCTTCTGTACTTAAACCCCTTTTTTTTATACCGACCCCTAATCCCTAATAACGGGTTTTCGAAAAATATGGCGCTACATAACAATTTAGGCACGGATACTCAAATACACACAGAATAATAGTAATTAACACCCCTGACAACCTAAGAATGCGATCACAATCATGAAAATTATTGAAGAACAAATATTACTCGACGATAGATAGCAGTATGAGCTCTGTAGCAGGCATTGATATGGCAAGATGCAAACAAAGAGCTAATGATTCAGAAGCAATGTAGAAGAAATAATAAAAATTAAAGCTTGGATTGAAATTAAAAAAGAAAAAAAAAAAGTGGAGGAGGCACCTGTTGCTGCTTGGCGACTTGGTCACGGAGTTTAGAGGCTTGCTTTCTTATTGCTTCCATCTTTCTTCCTCACTCTTTCTTCTACCATCAATCAATCGCCCAAGAGAGGGCCGCTGTGTATTTTTTTGTCAATTTCAAATGAGCCCCGCTTTTTAGCCTTTTTACCCCACAGCGACCTGTCTTTTAAATTTTAAAACCTGTGCTTGGTTGGTATTTGTGGTTAAAATAAGACCTGTGTTTAAATTGTTTGAAAATACGCCTTCCGTTCCCGCGATTGTTTACGTTCACGCATTTTAAAACTCTTAAAAAATATAATTTTATAATTTTTTAAAATTTTCTTTTTCTAATTAAAATTCATCAAATTTTTAATCAAAAAAATTAAAAAATATATTATGAAACTATACTCTAAATGAGTATGAAAAAACATATCAAAAAATAACGTAAAAAAATGATGGGAAAGACACAGTGTATTTTAGAATTAAATAATTATAATAAACACTGAAATTTCTGTTCAAAAAGTAAAATAAATAAACACTGTAATTCAGATAATAAAATAAACAACGCACAATTAGGAGGGCCAAATTGATATTTGGTACAAGTAGGAGGGTATAATTTGAAACAAAAACGAGGGTTTTGTTAAGGTTCGGAAGCTCCTTGCACAACTCACACAACTTATCGGCGCCGGCAAAACAGTAGTGTCTTTCTTTCGATTCGTTCAGCCTATATTCACTTGTAAGTCTCCCTCTCTCTCTCTCTCTCCCCCCTCTCTCGCGATGTATGTATCCTCTCACTTTGCGTTTTCGTGTTATTCTTCGTGCTTCATGAGTTTATATTCATCGTTTGCAATTTCATTAAACTGGCATCACGTTTGTGTGTGTGAATTTTCCACCTACTACAGAGCCTTCACAAACAATGAAGTTGGGTCCTTTTTGAAATTCTATTAATTTTTGATATTTTTCTTTTAAATTTATAGTATACAACATACCTGAATGGCATAAATTGGTGGATCTATTAACTTTCTTGTGTTTTAGGAGTTCAAATTATAAGTAAAATGAAAACTCCTATGAGTGTTCTCGGTTTACAAATTGTTACTATTTTCGGAATTTGGACCGAAAATATCAGGTATGAATAAATAAAGTCCACAGACTCGCTTTTAAAACTAAAACAAGACTGTTGGGGAAATGGATTTCTATGTTTTTGTTACTATTGGTACTTTTTGTAAATTATTTTATGTTTCGAACTGATATAACAGTGAGCCAAGGTTGTATTTGATCCAATGGGCAAGAAGAAGTTTATCGACAAGAAAAAGTCAGCAACTTACCAATTGATAGCTCGTGACACGTCTGATCCTAATTACAATCAAGGACCATCGGGTGACACGGTTTTTGTTAGGATTGATGAGAATCCTTGTTCCTTTGAGAATTTCAATGAAGCTGATTCACATGATGCTACTCCTGATTCTGACTCAATTTTTGCTGATGCCCCGGACGATTGTGATGATGAAGATGAAACTGGAGCTTCCAGGAGGCAAATGCAGGCCCCATTGATGCCAAATGGAACACCAGCTTTACCAGATAATATAAGGAAGGAAATAATTGAATTGGGTTTTCCAGATGATGGATATAATTATTTGGCTCATATGAGGGAGATCAAGAATACTGGTGCAGGTTCAGTGTACTATGAGAACCCCAAGGCGAAGCTCGACCAGATGCAAAATGATGTGAAGGTTGGTTGGCTATTTTCTAAACTCTTTTAGGAGATGTACATGCTCATTATTATTTTACATATACAATACAGAAAAAATAAAGCAAGGATATTATGATCTACCTATGCTTGTTTTGGTGACTGTATGCTCATTTAAATGCTATATGTTATTTGTTTCCCGCTCATAATTGCACTATATCTTTTAAAAAAAAGTTCGTATAGAAAGAATGTAGAAGATATATTTTTCCGCATATATATGGTCAAAAGATAAAGGCAATGAGAAACAAATGTAATCACCAAGTAAATAGTAACTTTTTAGTTAAAGTTTATCTTGGAGGCACCGAAGCAACTGAGAGTTGTATTACAAGATTGTGGAAAAGATCAGTTGTTCGTACTAACGTACTTTGTAGCCCAAAAGTGGAAATAACATTTATAAATTGTATCGAACAGATACAATCCATTAGAACTGAATATACTTTTGGAGAATGGTTCTCATGTCTGTACCAATCTATACAGCTTCTATAGGGACACATTTTGTGGATCATAAAAAAACTGCATAAGCTGCAAAATTTGTTTTTGTACCGTTATATTATTCCACTGTATGCCATAGATAAGTCTCTGTAATATTGGAAGCGTACATTAACATTGTTCATCGCCCTTGACAACTTGATCCTGCAAATGTTTGGCTATATGGTCAGAATAATCGTACCTTCTGCAAGTTTAAATGATATAATCTTACAAATTATTGCATTATTTGTCGGCATCCATAAAGTTTTTGTTGATATATGCCCGTAAAAGTATATTTAAATTACTTGAATTGTATAATAACTATACATCCCTCGAATTTTAGGTATACTCCTATTAAGTTAATACTATCTGCTATGTAATGTCAGGCATATGACGCCTCGAGAATTGAGATATCGAAAGTCAACGATGAACCCTATGAAAAATCTATCTATAGTGTTGCGTCAATGACTGCTGGCGTGAGGGTACAGAAGGTGGTTGATCCTGAAGTTGCTGCATTGCTGGATGACAATGATTCGCGATTTGGTTCTGATATTGAGGATTTGGAAGAGGATTTTGTTATCAGCGCTAATCTTCCTGAAGATGAAACTGATGCTAAACTTGATAAGAAGCAAAATTTTATGGATGGACCTATCGAAAGTTCTGAAGTAAAAGCTTCTGATTTACAAGAAAAGGTAACTCAGTCTTTTGTAGGAAAAGGCAAAAATATCATCAACGATGGCAGTGACAAGATTGATGAGAATCCGCGAGTTCGTCGACTTCTAGATGAGCAGTTTGATATGGTGAATATTCTTCATCCTTTAGTTAATCTAGTTATATTCTGCATATTATTGAATGAAGTTTTTACTTAATTTATTTTCTGAAGCTCTTTTAAGTCCAAGTCATTGTTTGTTAGTGTGTGTTTATTAAATAGATATCTATGTTCAATTCTCGAACCCCAAGAGATCAAGCAATGGTGGGTGCCTTGAGGAAAAACATTCAAGCTTTGTGTCTATTTTGCCATGTGACTATTAATACTTATTATGCTTTGTATTTCTCCCTATAAGCAATTGGGACTCCCCCCCCCCCCCCCCCTTTCTTTTTTTTGCTAAGTGACTTCCCCCTTATTTGTTTGCCTTAACGATGGAAACTCAAAATTCTAAAACTTCGGATGTCATTGGTGTTTTAATATTCTTCATTTATGATTTTAAAGCTATTATGGTTCCCATAAAAAACAACAGCGTATCTGACTGCAGTTCTTAGCTTAGTATCACGTGTACAGTTAGTACCTGGTATTAAATTATTGTGAACTGTATGTCACTACTGTTTGTGATATTTGATTTTAAGATCCATCTAAACATATGAGCATCTTTATTATTGCATCGGTCAGCCATAAACCCTCCCCGGTACTGGATCTATCATAAAAATATCTTTATGCTAATATGCATTTGTAAGACTTGTTATAACTTTTATCTCTTCTTTGCAGCTTGAACTTCAGGAGTATGGTTCAGATGGTTCAGATGAATATGGTGGGTTCATGGATGATGAAGACGAGTACCACGAACCCCTTGCGGAGAAGCTCAATCACTCTGTTAAGTACCCTGTGAAGGATGAGCTGGGACTTGAAGACAAATATATAGCTCCTTCAGATCTTTTGCATGGTGACAAGACACTAAATGATGCAGAGTCACACGAAGGTGCTGCTGAAGTGATTCAGAGGTGCATGGAATATGCTGAGAAGTATGAAAATGAGTTAACAGACGAAGAAGTGGTTGTTCTAGAAGAAAGCAGTGATGAGTCAGAAATTTGGGATTGTGAAACTATTGTTACGACATATTCGAATCTTGATAACCACCCTGGGAAAATTGAAGTTCCAGAATCAAGGAGAAAGAAGAAGTTGGCTGAAACTTTTGCTGGGGCTCTTAATGCCCCAAGCAATATAATCTCTCTCAAAGGAAAACAAAATCTTCCTGTTGAATTTTTGCCAGGCAGTAGAAAATCTGCTAAAGAAAAGGTAAAGGATGATGGTAATCTGAAAACTGAACCTGATCTTTATAAAAGGAAGCAACATGGTCAAGAGTCGAAAGAGGAAAAGAAAGAACGGAAGGTAATGTGGCAGCGTATATTATTATTATTGCTTGAAGTGTGTTTGCCAATGTATGAGGCTGTACAGTTTCTTTGCCTTCCTATCCCCCCTGCCCCTGAATAGTTTCCATTACTTGGCTAGCGTGCGTCAAAATTATGGGTCAGCCCATGGTACTTTTTATCACCAAAATATTCTCAACTATACCCTAAGCTCTACTTCTCTTGATAGCTATATAATTAATTAGTTGCCAAGGACATGACTGTTTCTTTTTTACTATATTAAGGCAGTACGTGGTTGTATTCCAGTTGCAAAAGTCTATAAAATCATTATACAAACTATTTTGTTTTGACCTCACCCAACTCTTCTATAGTTCTATTACAAGCTTTTCAAAGAAAAATTAGCATTACCTCCATTCAAAGAAAAATTAGTATTACAGATTGTTTCCATCAGTCGTGTATGTTTAGTACTCTGTCATATTTGCATTGACGTTGGATTTTTCCTGCAGGCTGCTGTTAAGGAAGAACGGCGAGAAGCACGTCGGACAAAGAAGGAATTGAAGGGGCTATTTAAGGGTGAAGCTCAGCATGCTCAGAAAGTTGCTGCCTTTACTGGTCCATCTTCCATCCATCTCATGTAAGTGTCTAATCAGAAATATCTCATGGAAGTGTCTAATAAATTGATGCAAATTGTGTGTAGGAACCTCAATTACAGTGTTGTGAAGTGAATAGAAAAGCATAATTTTTGCTACTTGTAGTGGATCGCTTACTCATTTTAGCAAATGTTTAATATTGTGCAATATGTCGTAAAGTCGGAACACATGTCTGCATGTAGCACCTTAACTAATGAACTTCCACTTATTACTCTTCACAGGTGATATCATGGTTTGGCACGGGGGCTTTCTCGTGATTTGCTTGAACAAACTGCGAAAATCCAATCATCATTCTGCCAGCTATAGATTTCACTGTTGCAGTGGCACGAGGATAGTTTTATGAATACTTATATTTTGCCATAGTCTTTTTATGTAAGTGGTAATATATAATCATCTGCAAAGATGGTATTAGTAAATTTGAGGTGAAATTGATGAGATGGTTGAGTGTATACAGTTTATGAAACTGACGTGTAGTTGGATCTCTTGGCAAATGTTCAGCATATAAATTTTGTTTTGTAATTTGCTACATCATTTTCTTTGGGACTCATCTGCAGCCCACAATGAAGGGAGACCTTTTGTATTTACAATTCACTTATATATTTCCCGGTAGGTGCTTTCTTTTCCTTTACCATGTTCATTCTGCCTGAGGAACTGATTATTTCTGCAAATTTAGTTGTCTTCGTTGATAATCTGATGTCTGCTAAAGTAAATGCCAGCCTCTGACCTGCCTTGAGACTTGAGAGCTGAGACTCGTCAAGAAGAAGTCAATTGCTTGCTAGTTGCAACTTGCAAGAGGCTCTTGAGAATCAGAAGGAATTTTTATATGTTGCATATTAGCTCGTCATTTTAACCGGTGTACTTAGAATCAAAATATCAGATTATAAGCTTCATGCATTGTTCACACAATTTTGAATTCATGATCGTCTCAATTGAGTTATAACTCATAGTCTCATAGCATGTACAGTCGCTCAGTAATCATATATGGCACCAAGCTGGTGTATAGTGCGGGCGGCGGGCAGTGATCCAGGTTCAACAATTAGTTGCGGCATATTATTGACGGGAAAACATCACGTAAAGGAAAATTCTAAGATGAATAACTTTTCACTCACCAAAAAATTAGGATTAAAGGAAAAAACAACGAAAGAATTCTACGAAAATGTTGTACCAAACCTGTTCTTTCAGGCTTCAGCTGTTCAGCAAGGTTGTTTAGTGTTTACTAATTCGGTCTAAAGCAGGCCTAGGCAACTTCTGGAGCATATTTTAAGTAAAAAACAGTTTCCGTTGCCGGGACTTGAACCCGGGTCTCTCGGGTGAGAGCCGAGTATCCTGACCAACTAGACTACAACGGATTTGTGAGAAAATAGCTCGTTTATCATTTAAAATATTTAATAATATCAATAGTTCTGTATCTCGAATTCTCGATTAGTAGAATAAATAAAGGGGTTAAATGGCGTTTTGGTCACTCAACTGACGGGAAACTTGCAATTAGGTCATCCAACTCAAAAAACTTTCAATCACATCATTATACTCTTAAAAAATTTCATTCAGGTCACTAACCGTTACACTCCGTTAAATATTTGACGGAAAGCTGACGAAGCGTCGTGACTTGACTTAAATAAATCCACTGTGTCATGTACAGTCAGCCGAAGCGACATTTTGGTCACTCAACTAACTACAAACTTGCAATCAAGTCATCAAACTCAAAAAACTTTCATTTAGATCACTTATCATAATAACCGTTACAAATTGAAAAAAAAAAGAATTAAAAGTTCATTTTGAAAAAACTAAACGTCGTGGCTTAAATAAAGGGTTAAATGACCATTTTGGAAAAACTCATTAAATTATTAATGGACTTTATTTGTCAACTTCATACTTATCAAAAATTATTTATTTGTAAACTTCATACATATTAAATTGTTGATGGACTTTATTTGTAAACTTCATCTCTTATCAAAAATTTAATGATTTTTTCCAAAATGGATATATAAAACGATAAGACATAAACAAAGATTATGTTTTTGTGGGTGAAACTATTGATTTTATGTGTGTGTATTTTTTTTCATTTATTAATAAATTTCGAAATTTTTAAGAGAGAAAAAATGTGCTGCATGATAACTTTTAATTCTTTTTTTTTTAATTTTTAACGGATATCATGATAAGTGACCTAAATGAAAGTTTTTTGAGTTTGATGACCCGATTGCAAATTTGTAGTCAGTTGAGTGACCAAAATGCCGCTTCAGCTGACTGTACATGCCACGGTGGATTTATTTAAGTCAAGTCACGGCGCTTAGTCAGTTTTCCGTCAAATATTTAACGGAGTGTAACGGCCAATGACCTGAATGAAAATTTTTAAGAGTATAATGACGTGACTGAAAGCTTTTTGAGTTGGATGATCTAATTGCAAGTTTCCGGTCAGTTGAGTGACCAAAACGCCATTTAACCCATAAATAAAGTACATTTAACAAAATTAAATAAACAAAACACTACAATAACGAAAGTGCAGAAACAGATGAAAACACTCACTCCACTCACCAAATTTTCTTACACTCATTGTACAAACTGGACCAAACCATGAGTTTTCTCAGTTCTCACAGACATGAGGATTGCTTTGACATCGCCCACAACACTAACCTTAAACATCCTCCAAACAGACACTCGTGCAGTTGCCAACTACTACGCCGCCGCTCTCCACCTATGTTTCCACCAAATCCCCACCTCGTACTCTCTCACTCGCACTGTCCACGCTCACATGATCACTTCCGGCTTCAACCCACGTGGCCACATTCTTAACCGCCTTATTGATATTTACTGTAAATCTTCTAATTTATTTTATGCCCTCCATCTGTTTGATAATATTCCCCAACCAGATATTATTGCGAGAACTACTTTAATCACTGCACATTCAGCTGCTGGGAATACCAAGATTGCGAAAGAGATTTTTGATGGAACCCCATTAAGTATGCGGGATAGAGTTTGTTATAATGCTATGATTACTGCGTATTCGCATAGCTGTGATGGAAATGCTGCTATGGAGTTGTTTCGTGAAATGAGGTTGTTGGGTTTTCAGCCTGATAATTACACTTTCACGAGTGTGTTGAGCGGTTTGGCGCTTATTGCGGATAGGGAAACGCATTGTCAGCAGCTACATTGTGTTGTTTTGAAGTCGGGGACGGGGTTTGTTACTTCTGTGGTGAATGCGCTTATTTCTGTTTATGTTAAGTGTGCGTCTTCGCCATTAGTGGTGGCATCGTCGTTGATGAGTTCTGCTAGGAGGTTGTTTGATGAGATGCCTGTTAAGGATGAGTTGTCGTGGACAACGATTATTACAGGGTATGTAAAGAATGATGATCTTGATGGTGCAAGACAGGTTTTTGATGGGATGGATGTAAAGTTGGTGGTAGCTTGGAACTCCATTATATCTGGTTATGTGCATAAAAGTTTTCTGCATGAGGCATTAAGAATGTTTAGGGAGATGCATTTGTTAGGAATTAAGCAAGATGAGTTTACATATACAAGTGCGTTTAGTGCTTGTTCTGATGGTCGATTTTACCGTCTTGGGAAGCAATTGCATGGCTACATTATAAGAACCGAAAATTGTCCTTCACAGGAATTTTTGATATCTGTTAATAATTCATTAATTTCATTCTATTCAAAGTGTGGTATGGTTGATGATGCTAAGAAGATTTTTGATAAGATGGAGGTGAGAGACCTTGTATCAGGGAATGCAGTTTTGTCAGCTTATGTTAATGCAGGGCGAATTAACGAAGCTAGATCCATCTTCAGTAAAATGCCTGAGAGAAACCTTTTGACATGGACTGTTATGATATCAGGTTTTTCACAAAATGGATTTGGTGAGGAAGGTATAAAACTATTCAACCAAATGAGGTCAAATGGCTTAGGACCATGTGACTATGCATATGCAGGAGCTATTACATCTTGTTCTGTGATAGCAGCATTGGAGCATGGACGTCAGCTCCATGCTCAACTTATCCAGTCTGGTTTTGATTCCAGTCTCTCAGCTTCAAATGCGCTAATTACCATGTATGCAAGGTGCAGTGTTATTGAGGATGCATCCCTTGTTTTTCATACCATGTCTTGTGTAGATTCAGTTTCTTGGAATGCTATGATTGCAGCTTTAGGACAGCATGGGAAGGGTGCTCAAGCACTGGAGCTTTTTAATCAGATGTTGAAGGAAGAAATTTTACCTGATCGCATAACCTTCCTCACTATTCTTTCAGCTTGCAGCCATGCAGGGCTTGTTAGAGAAGGAAGACACTATTTTGATTCAATGCACGACTTATATGGTATAACCCCCGGTGAAGATCATTATGGACGTCTAATTGATCTATTGTGCCGAGCTGCAATGTTTTCTGAAGCGAAAGATGTGATTGATATGATGCCTTTTGAGCCAGGTGCTCCAATTTGGGAGGCTCTTCTCTCTGGTTGCCGGCTTCATGGAAACGTTGATCTAGGGGCCGAAGCAGCAGAACGATTGTTGGAGCTGACTCCTCACCATGATGGAACTTATGTGCTTTTGGCAAACATGTATGCCACTGCAGGGAGGTGGGATGAGATGGCCAAGGTGCGAAAGTTGATGAGGGACAGAGGTGTGAAGAAGGAGCCTGGTTGCAGCTGGATTGAGGTGGAAAACAGTGTTCACGTGTTCTTGGTTAATGATATTGAGCACCCTGAGGTCCAAGGAGTGTACGAGTATTTGAAGGAGCTGCTTCCAAAGATGAAGAAATTAGGATATGTCCCGGATACTAAGTTTGCATTGCATATTACGGAGTCTGAACAGCAGGAGAGTAATTTATCCACACACAGTGAAAAGCTTGCAGTTGTGTTTGGGCTTCTGAAACTTCCCGTTGGAGCCACAGTTAGAGTATTTAAGAACCTGAGAATCTGTGGGGACTGCCACAACGCATTCAAGTTCATGTCATTGGTAGTTGGAAGAGAGATTGTTGTGAGGGATGGTAAGAGATTTCACCATTTTAAAGAGGGTCAGTGTTCTTGTGGTAATTACTGGTGATAAAAGCAATTGCTACGACCAATGTCGACCATCCAAGGCTCAAAAGAGGAACAACAGTTAGGGTATGGTTTGGTTTTGTTACCAAAAACAAACTTAGCTATAAATCATGTCAAAATCAGTAAACTTCCAAAACAAAATTTGTTATGACTATATCAAGTTTTGTAAAAGACGATGGTCAGAAGTCAGCTCGCAAAGAGTGAGTTGGTAATTCTTCGGTGGAGATGATAGGAGAGTTTCTTGCAAATCTTAGTAGCAACTTCTTTTTTTTTTTTTTTTTTTTTGAAAATTCTTAGTAGCAACTTCTATGTACATTAGATTCTGCGAATGTGTATAAGCTTGATCTTTAATTTTTGTAGTGTCAGCTTAAATTCGTAGGAAAGGGTTTTTCACCTACAAATTAGTAGAGTTGAGTTTTAGTTTTGTATGAACGGAATGAAGAGTTGTAGTCTGAATTTGTATGGAAACATCATAATCCGCAAAAATTATTAAATGCATACCTGATCAAGTGGTACAAGTACCATTCCATTTTCACTTGGTTTCATTTCCCCAACTAAATGGAGCAAAGTGTTACATATAAGTGGATTCAACTTTACAAGTGTAGAGGGCAGAGACTGCCAGTATTAAAAGTTGAATAACTATATAGGTAACTACTACATCATAGAAATCATTAAACATAGTATACACATTAAATACTACAGTCTGCCAAAAGTCATGATTTCAGGACAGCTCCTTCTGTTATTTTCCATCCAGATGAAGAATAGGCCATCTCGTACCTTGTCGTATAAGTTGTGTTGTAAGAGTCATTGTTTTCTGGATGGCCTGCATCAGTTAGCTGTGCTGACTCTTCAAGAGTGGCTTCTACGATGGCACGTCGCCCGTCCAATGAAATTGTAACGCTATCAATGTTAAGGTTTGACAGAGAGTAGTCCCAGGACCAACCATGATTTGCAATTTCCATTGCACGATCTGCCCAAATCTTTAGCATCTGGCCATCTAAAACCTGATATGTAAATTTTTACCGTAAGACTAGCTAGCAAGATAGGGTGTACTCAATTCACGTCATTTGCATATTTGATTGTAATATCCTTGCTATGCTTAGAGTGTCTCCAATGGCAATAGGTAAAATGGTCAGCTAAAGTAAGTGTCTATAATATTTTAGCCAAGGGGAATAGTGTCAACTCTAACAGGTTGGCTATATTAATGACTAGGTAAAGTTATATGTAAGGGGAATATTAGAGCATCTCCAACCCCAAAAGCCCTTAGTTAAAATTCTCTATGTGGCATCTAGGTGGCACTTATAGAGATTATCTAAAAATTATACAACTCAAACCCTCCATCCCCTTAGCAAAATATATAGCCAACCATGTTTGGTTGGAAATATTGTCGAACCAAGTGAGCCCTTAGGTATAATTTTACACAAGCACAATTATAGATAATCTCATTGGAGCATATACATGTCCCCTTAGCAAAAAATTACATAATCAATATAGCCAACCATTATACATATTCCCCTTGGAGTGATGGGTTGGAGTGCTTACTTTTTACATATTCTCTAAAATAATGTGCCACCTAGATATTTTGCCTAAGGGTTTACATTAACTAAGTCTGCAGCCTTTCTGTTAAATCAGATGAGAGAAATGCTAACCTCAGACAAATTTTCAAAGCAATGGTTAGATCCAAGGGCCTGAGACTTGGTATTCTGCCACTTGCGGACTAGACCTTCCGCTAATCTTACATCCATTCTAGGCATGGCTTCCAAATTTTCATTTATAAAAAAACCTGCAAAATAGGATATGCATGTTAACTTACATGATGATTCCATGCAGAAAAGATACTAGGAAAGATTTTTAAAGTGTTAAACAAATTAAACAATGATTATAGATAGATCTTACCCGCATTGGTGACATCAGAAGCCATTGCTGAACCTTTATCCATTCGTGAAACAATAGATCTGTTCCTAGATGGTAAAAACTTCATGCCAGCCAAAGTCAGAAATCCAATGACTACGCCAGCAGCCATGATCTTCACACTTGCATCTTTAATTATGTACGTCATCATTTCCCGTTCCAGTAAATCATCATGTTTATCTTCCTCTGTCTTGCCGATTATATAAGAAGAATCATCTGGATCACGTTGACCTTCATACTCTTCCGACTCAACTGTCTCCCCATTACCTTGTCGTCTTACAGTTGCTTGCCCAGGACCAAGAGGAAAAACCTTCTGCAATGCTTGGATTGCACTAACCTTTACACTGTCAAGCACTGCAGTAGCTTCAGCTCCAATTCTTGCTATGGCTGCTGCAGCAGCTAACGGTGAACCACCCACTCTCTCCAGCCTCTCTAAATATTTAAGGACGGTAGGTTCATCATAATAATCTCGAAGCTTGAACACAATATTATTGGTTTCCCTGAATCTAGGAAAGACCACTTCCATCAACCAAGTTTCCAATAGCTTACAAAGTCCAGGAAGGAGATCAATTTCCTTGTCCAGTGTAGAATTTTCGGTCACAAAGGTAACTATGGATGGGTCTCTATAAGGTGAGTGCTCACTGTCTAATCCCAACCACGAGCAACACTCATCAACTTCTCCCACAAGAAGTGAGCAGAGACCTCTCTCCAATGCAAAGTCAATTTCACAATTTTGTCCATCAGTGTATACAGATATAGAGTTCCCTAAAGCTGTCACTTTGGTTTGCTGAAGTTGTTGAAACAGGTTATCAGCATCTCGTATGAGATGAGGTTTTTTACCTGTAAAGGCTTGAGCAACAAGGGCTAGTGCAACTCCATAAACTTCAAAGCTCTGAGCTGGTATATTACTTGGTGTAGCAACAAAGAGATCAACCTTCAACAGAACAAAAGAAAGGAGAATTGCAAAAGTAAACAAATATGTAAATAGATGATAACCAAAATGAATATACTAAAATGTGGAATGAATATACTAAAATGCGGAATGGGTGATTTCACACATTAAAAAAACTGTGGTCTTAAAACAACTCTATCACTATGGACACCTGCTCATCTACAGTCATGTATAAGAATGCTTCATTCATAAAATCTTCTCGGGTAAATCCCCCAGAAACAGCAGTTGCACCACCACCTCCTACAGCCCAAAGAATATTCCGCACCCCTTGAAGACCCTCTGCCCTCTTTGACAAGTACTCGTCACCAAGTGGCAAAGCTAAAAGTTCCAAAACATAACGTGGTTTGATCTCCTCCAGTGTCTCATCAATCTGTGCTTGTAAATCTGGTGCAAGACTACTTGCACCTTCCTCCTGTATGAAGATGCAAACTCAGTAATCTTGAATGTTATGCAACATAACACCCACATAAAATGAAATAATACACCTGATACAATTTCAACTGAAAGTTAAATCATACCGATGAATCAATAATTGACTAATTCAGTTCAATACTCCCACCACACAAAATATTTAAAATAAGAAAAAAAAAAAAAACAGATCATCAGTCTCTACAAATCCACTACAATCATGACAGCAGAAGGTTTAAGTGTTTAACATACACAAACGTACCTAATTTGCTATGCATAAGGTAGGTAATAAGAGTACTAATATGTAAGTTTCAGACTTCAGAGCAAAAACAGTATCAGCGGTTTGCAGTAGTGCAAGGGATTGATATTATACTGGTTGGAAACTGAATGTCATCGAGTGATCAACACATAACTGCGCCATGAACAATAAAGTATAATATAAACTTACTTATTGTTACGCCTACTTCTCACTTGTGTCAATCAGGGCTATGCAGAACATTTAACAACAAAACTGATGCCAATTCATCAAAGTTAAATGGGGTAACTCGGGATTCTTTATTTAGACTGTCAAAACAGAGAAGTAGTTTCATCCAAAAAGTTCATTTATTCATCAAACAGTAAACCAAAAATGTTTAACAACCTCTTAAATCACAAAAATTTCATAAACCTGACCTGCAACAATTTCAGTGCCCTTTCAAGAAATTCACAACCTCGTACAAAATCTGGGGGTGATAAGGCCATGGCACTCCTGGAAAAGTCAACATAAGCAAGTGCCATAGCCAAGACCACATCTTGCTTAAAAGATTTAGGCAGCCTCTCTCTTAATAAACTCTCTCCAACTTGTAAAACAACTTCAGTCTCTCCTGATTCTTGCAGCAAGCATAATGCCCCCGGAACCTGCAAAAAGATTCAAACATTACTAATTTCCAGCATCACCAAACATTTCCCAATCACATAAACCTGTGTCAACAGGTAAATATGATCTACATTTGAACATAAAACTATAGTCTCTCTCTCTCTCTCTCTCTCTCTCTCTCTCACACACACACACACACACACACACACACACAGGATCCACATTTGAGCATAAAACTATAGCCTCTCTCTCTCTCTCTCTCCCCCTCCCCCCTCTCTCTCCCTCCATGCCTCCCTCTCTCTCACAGACACACACACGCAGAGATAGATAGACAGGTAAATAGAAAGGCAGTTGAGAAAGAGTTACATTATTAAAGGGAACTTGAGTAACAATAGTATCATATTCATCACTGGCAAGACTCTGATTATACTCTCTTTTAGACCTAGGATTAACCAAAGTCTGAAAAGCAGCATCAAGAATCTGTCTCCTACTAATCAGAGCATCATCACTAAACCCAAACTGGGGTTGCTGATTAAGCCTCTCCTGATAAGCCCTTTTAATCCCATCCCCCAAAAAGTGCGTTTCAGCACCCAACACTCTGTAAAAATCAATGGGCATAGAGACATTGCGTTGAGGAGCAGTGGGTGCAGGTGGGTAAGAAACAGAAGAGGGAGTGGAGTGTTCTAGAAGGTCCGAATTGGAAGGGAGGAACTGGAAGTCTGAGATGAGACGGTCGGCCCATTTGCTGCCGGAGAAAGTGGAGGTGTTATTGACGGCGGAGAGTTTGGTGGGTCTTTTAGGGTTTGGTGGAGGAGGGAAGAGAGATGTATGTATGCTCAGGTGGCTTAGAGCTTCCATGGGAGAGGGGAGTGAAGTGTAGGGACGAAATGATGATGATACAAGTGATGTCCTCACAAAATATACACTACATTATTAGTTTATTTTGTTTGAACTTATAATTGACAAACTTATGTCTTGAATCCTTTTCTTCTTCTTTTTGCTACTCAGTCCGTCCCAATTCTTTTATTTTGTTTGATTTTTTGTGGTCAAATTAACTCAACTTTAACTAAAATTTATATATATTAAATAATTGAAAATAATTACAAAAATATATCACTAGAATCTACATTTAATCTACTTTAAGATTAAAATGTCTTTTTCAATTTTTAAAAATCATGTTAAAATAATTATTTATTGCCGGTCAAAGTTTGATCAATTTGACCACAAAAAATCATACAAGACAAAAGAAGTAGGGAGTAATTTATATTTTGAATTCTATTTTTATTTTTATTTTTGGGCTAATTTATGTCTTGAATTCTTAAGGTCTCATTAGGATCGATTTGGCTGATACTGATATAAAAAGGTGAGGATACTAGATAAGTGGTATGTAAATATATTAATTATTAATAGATTTTAATAAATTATTATTTAAAAATTTAATATCTAAGAATGATATAATATAAATAACTAATGTTTTATCTGTGTTATGTATCGAGCATTTATTTTTCTTAATAAAAATAATTCTATTGGTAAATTAAAATATAAATTATTTCGATATCATTTATATAATAATTACAAAATTAATATATATATATATATATATATATATATATAGAAAATAATATTATTTTCTAGATCAAATCATTGAAAGTCAAAAAATAATAGTTAAAGAGGAAATGAGTGCATTTAGTAAGTGAAATATAACTGTATTCAAATATTTTTATGTTATTTTAATTCTATCATTGGCTTGGAAGTTCTATTTTAACATTGAAATTCACTTTATTATCTTAAAATAAAATAATAAATATACCTATTTTATCACCGTTGGCCTCTAAGAGCATCTCCAACCACCTTAGCAATAACCATTAGCTAAAATATAATAAAATAATAATTAGCTAAATTATACATAATCAAAAAGGTGATTTGCTCCAACCATATTAGCTATAATAGTTATCTATATTCAAAAAACAATATTTTATCTCAAAGTAAACATAGTCTGCCATTCATTTGATTAGCTGGAGATGGAAGGAGATGAGGTGGAGTGGCTTACAGATCTGTACATGTTTGACAGATATAGATAAGCAGAGGGTGTTATGTAAAAAAATTATTAGCTACAGACTTGCGTTGGAGCTGCTGCTTTGCTATCTCAATTGCTAAATGAGTCTGCCATGTAGGATATTGCTAACAGATGTGGGCTGATTGGAGATGCTCTAACAAGACTGAGTACTCCTCCAAACATCGTAGTACTTGTTTTCATCAAACAGCAGCATTCTCATTTCTAGTTGACCTATAATTTCCCGAGTACGGAAACTACGATGAGTCAACCAATTTCTATGACAAAATCTTGATTTCTATAAAAAAAACAGATTAACTTTCAAGGATGCAAGATGCATTTTGTAATTTCCGAGTACGAGAACTCGGATGAGTCGACCAATTTCTCTGACAAAATATTGATTCGTATGCAAAAACCAGATCAACTTTCAAGCAAGATGCATTTTATAATTTATTGTCAAATCGAATATTTATTTGGTTTATGTACAACTGTTCATAGTAGTAGAAGGAAAACCACAGTACAAACCCTTGCAATCTCATTCAGAAAAAACACATTCTTAGATAATTTGAATTGTACTATTTCTAAGAATATACTAAAATTAATGCCCATTACCAGAGCTCTAACAATACAACAGATTCTCATTTCCTTTATGCTGATGTCAAACCATCAGGGAATGGATAATTATCTGGATCACAAGAGATGAACCTGCGACAAGCATATAAGACAGCCGAATGGAAACCACTTGGATTGTCTATAAACACAAAGTGGCCACCCTGAAATTGTAACAGAAGGTATTTCAGTCATCTTAAAATTCATATCATACCCAGAAAGAAAAGTCTATCAAAGCCAATTTTTTGAACCAGCAATAAATTTGTGAGTACCAAGGTACCAAGGAAAAAGTAAAATGGATAGACCTGAGGGACTCTAATAATATCACACGGGACATTCATATTCTTGCGAGCTTCTTGTGCCCCTTGGTAACTCATCCAATCGTCAAAACCATATATAAAGCTGGTTGGTACCTTCCAGTCCGCAGCACTGCACAAAAAAGGGCAAATTATATTATATATAGATTAACTATGACCATAAAGAATAGCATGGCTCTTTTCAAATTCAGTTTCTACAAAAACCTTGCTGCTTGAAACAGACAAAAAATTGGTTTTTAAATGTGACAACGGTCAAATCCCGATTCTTTTTTACAAAATCGGGTCAATTCCCGAAATCTGACGAAAATAAGCTAAAATACACTGGCCCAAATACAACAACTTGGGTAATCCACAAGTCTTCTTTTTTACAAAATCGGGTCAATTCCCGAAATCTGACGAAAATAAGCTAAAATACACTGGCCCAAATACAACAACTTGGGTAATCCACAAGTCCATCACATGCCCCCAAAAGATGGCTCATACAACAACTTGGGTAATCCACAAGCCCCCACATGCCCCCAAAAGATCATGATTTGTTGGTGCAATTGGTATTAGTACTTATAAACTGAACAGATATCTCCACTTTTTTCGATGTGGGACTGGGGTGTTACACTAAATCATTTGATTTTAAACAAACTCACTTTCAAGATAATTACTCTAAAAAATTTTAAATGCGAAAACAGAGCATAGAGAATTCATTGACCAGCTTTAAACAATATTGGCATATAAATTTGCCAGCATGTTAGCTTATATTTGCAAACTAAATCTATTTAGGCATATTTTTAATTCCAATTCCCTGTAAGAGTTGGCTAGAAGCGACCAAAACATTAAATATCCTCATACCAAGTTATAAAAATGTATATGTATGGATGACACAGGTCAGCAGAGTCTGATAGATCTTAAAGCAGATACACCAAAAACTAATAAAACCTTAGCATGCGAAGGTGGTGAAGATGAAAAATTCAAAAAGGAATGGGACCCTGCAAATTTTTGACCAAATAATTTATAGCAAAAGATCCATCAAAGGTTTATTTTATCTTTCAGAGTCTTGTTCATTTATTTTCTTATTTCATTTCAGATTGCAAGAACGATTTTAGCGTTGAATGAAGTTAATGAACACAGAAAGTGCCTTTTCATTACTAGTTATAGCCTTCTTAAATAAGGAAAAGGTTACCTCTGTACGAGAGGACTCCTGGCGAATGCTCCAAATGAGAATATATACTTCAAGCACAGTTCTCCACTAGCTTTGGCCGCAAGAGTATGGTACACGTAATCTTCAATTTAAAAGAAATCATTAGAACCTTATAGTAAGATTGTGTCCAGCACAGAAGTTTCACTTAAAGTACCTGTTAACAATTTGGACTCGTCTTCAGTCAAAACATCTCCAGTTGAATATGAACCAAATCTAGCTGTTGTGTACTTGCGAACCAAATCAGGACCCCAGGGACCTAAGCCTCTGTGTAATTTGAAGTCCCAAAGCTATATAAGTATACACAAATAATAAAAAGAAGCTAATAACAGTTACACCATAAACTCAGCTATACAAAAATTCGCAGCTCATGAATCAGAACATATCATTAAATATTTGAAAACTCGATAATGTGTAAAACGTGAATAAACTTCTAACAAAACTTTGGTTGAACATGCAAGTGCAACATATTTATTTTGCTTGCATGTCTGCGCAAGCACATATAGCATTCATCTGCCCGCACACGCACAAGACTGCAGAAGAATGGGCACAAACAACAAATAAATAGGGATACCACAACGAAGAAAAAAAAATCACCTGATTATTTTCTGGGGAGTAAAGTTAGACTCCCATAAATGATTTATAATTGCTCCTTTCCAAGTTGCCCTGAAGCGGGTAAGCCGCTCAGACTGTTCTGACTCTTGTGAAAACCCCGCAGATCCCACCAAAACCAAATGTTTTATGTGCTCAGGATGCTTCAAGAATAAAAGACAGAAGATATTAATTATAATTCATGGAGGACCTCTAGTATGCCATCAACAATACAAAAATATATAAATTCAACCAATGATAAAGTTATTACCTTCAGAGCATATTTAGCAGCAACATACCCTCCAAAGGAATGTCCTAGTAATATGAAGTTGCTAAGATTCTTGGATTTGCGCCATTCCTCTAGAGAATCAATGAACCATGCCTCAGTTTCTGTATTTTGAAACAGAAAATAGTCAATATGCTTCAGAATTTTAAAATGAAGTCTGAAAAAGATATCAACTAGGCTATAATTAATATTTATTTGCACAAGGAAATCCTATTGCAGCTCCACAATGATACAAAGATTAGTTCCCCTGAATGAGACCAACCTTCAGTGCTTTTGCATGTAAAGTCAGGCCTGCTTGATCCGCCCCAACTGCAACAATAAAAAAACAAGGTGAGAACTACTGCATTGAGATATCGCCACCTTTATCACTGTAATCATATCTTGGAGGCCATTACCAAAAAAAGGTAAATAAGAAAACTTAATTTACAATATGGTATTACAACTTTTCAACAAGGCAATAAACGTGAAAATGGATGAAAGAGTATAAAGTCCTCTAAAGATAACATGAGATTATTTATTGATCCCAGACATATCATCTATCTGCAAGGCTTATTAGCCTAGCGGAATCCTTACACGCCAAAAGTTGAGGATTTAAGCCTCAATGAAAGCATAGGTCATGGGTCCAAGCCACAGTGGAGACAAATGCTGTAATTGACCTCAGTCCTTGCCCATATAAACTTTTTCATGTACGTAAACAAATTAATATAGGTAGCCTACACACACACACAAACTAGCATATAACCAACAACCACACTTTTTCATGTTTAGCTTTGATGATATATTATAATGGATATATAATGCTGGTGTACTCAGATGTAAAATCAAAAGTTCCCACACAAAACTGGAGAATTTCCAAAATACACAGAAAGAAAATGGGAACATGAAGGGGCATAGACACGTCAAAACTCGAAACTGCAGCAACCCAAAGTCGACAAGGACAGGGCTATTTTGTCAATTTTCATTGCTCAATAGGACCTCACTTTCTTATAACTCTTCAGATTTTTGTTGGAGAATCACGTGGGTGAGACATCATGCAAGTGAGAGTGTGCATGCAGTCTGCACATTATATTAAGTGTATTCTCCACGATTGTTTAGTAAATGTATTCTTCTAGCCTTGTAGAGAATAATTTTGGAACGCTGAGACTGTTAGTTGACCATATTGGTATTGTATGTGACACCACAGTTGTGCAGTACATGAGAGATTGGTGGGGACTGCTTTTGGATTGTTTGTATTTTGGAAATCTTGGTAAGTCGTCTTGATTTGTATAGGGTTGCATCCTTTGTGTTGACAAAATTCTGAGTTTCTAAATCATATTTCTAAATGATTTCCCTTGTTTTCAACTTCATATCTTTTAAATACTACGTAGTACACAGAAAGGAAAAACAATGTTTGGCTTTCGAAATTCAATTTATCTCGCTAAGGATATAATTTCATTATAGCCTGAATAGTGACAAAAGGCAATGCAATACAACTGATTTGACGAGTAATGTAGCATGAACTAAATTAGCATTTGTCAGCAAACTCACCCGAGCTGATCAATAGCAATCACTTTGAAATGCTTGGCAAGAAAATCAAAGTTCCGGAAGAAAAAACCCTGAGAAGCACCATATCCATGCACCATCACAAGTGTGGGAGAATCCTCTTTGCTATCAAAGGTTACTGTATTGATGAATCTAGGTTCATTGCTTGTTGAGCGAAACCATCTGACTTTAGATCCAGGGGGTCCGGATCCTATATTAACATTTTCCTGGGTGTAGGGTGTCCTGACATTTAACAAAAACAGATATTAGATTTCAGAGATTTATTATTATGTACCAGGACATCAGTCAAGGTGCATTTCCCCACAGTGATGCTCTAGAGTTTTTAATGAGAACACGTGAAAGTAAAATTTAAACTTCAATTTCCGCAATGAATTATATAATTACAAAATTTTATTTAGGATGCAGGCAGAGCAGAAAAACATAGGATACTTGCTGGTTCATAAAATATGAAGAATTAGCATGAGTTGTGTTCGTATATGCTTGTGGTAAACACAGTTAGTCCGCCAACATTAATCCTTACTTAATTCACTTTCATGTCCCATTTTGTGTATACCTTACTGAATCTTGTTCATAAGAATCATAAATTATTTTTTTTAGGTTCAAAACCATATCATGATCTTATCTTATAATAACTGAATCATGTATACTGATCAACAATTTCAAGAGGTTTGGATAGTGCATATGTGCTAAAATAGACAACAGAATCACGAAATGATAAAGATGAACAAAGGCATAATAAGAGGAGAGAGAGAGAGAGAGATTGAATACTTAATAAGCGAGAGAAGACGTTTCTCGGCGGCGATGATGTGGTCGGTGGAGGTAGGGATCCAGCGGAGAAGTGACGGCCACCTAGACGATTTCTTGGTCCTTGTTGCTGCTGTTGTTGAGGAGGAGCTAATTTCTTCGGCCATAGCCGCAGCCGATGATAAAATTGAGTTGGATGATTTCAATTGAGCACCAGGTTTGTTCCTAATTAGCCTTGGCCCAAGTTTCATACGATTTCTTCACTGCTTATCTCAATTCCACGAATTTCTTCTACTTCTATTGTTGTCGGCGATGATCAAATTGGGCGGTCAAATATGCCAGATTTAAGAAAGGAATAAGGAAACTACGAAGAAATGTTAGCGTGCAAGAGATGTGATTTCAATGGACTCGTATCATCTCTTTTTTATTTATAATAAAGTCTATTATATTAATTTTAGTTACGTTTGTAGTGACGTTATAGTCATATGCCATGTCTGCTGTTTCTCTTCACATTCTAGTTTCTCGTTCTTCCCTGCCGCTGACAAATCAAAAGTGCGCCAAATTAACTGCAAGTCACGTTATGCATCTGTATAAATTGTTTCATACTCCCTCCGTCCCCTTGAGTAGTATACATTGGGGGACGGGGACGCGGCACGGACTTTAATGCTCCTGTAAAGTGTAGTTGTGTAATTTATTTTTAAAATTTTCTTTTTCTGAATTAAAGTTTGGATGTTATATTTTTATTCAGAAAAAGAAAATCTCAAAAATAAGTTACGGAACTATGTTTTATAAGAGCATTGAAATGCGTGTCGAACAGTTGAAAAGAAACGTATACAATTAAATGGGACAGAGGGAGTAATCCTTACCCGGGAAGTCCAATAGATGCTTTATAACATGTTCTAAATCATACGCCCTCCGTCCGCCCATTTCTTATCGAATGGGTTGGGTACGGAGGTTAAGAAATATGTATAAAGTAGTGGAAAAGAGGAAGAAAAGTTGGTAAAGTGGTGGGACCCATTGATTTTTAATGTATAAAAAGAAGATAGTGGAGTAAAAATAGTGTGAAAAGGAAAGAAAAGTTGAGAAGTGGTGGGACCCATTGACTATTTTTAGTAAGTTTTGAAATTTAAAGAATTGGATGGGACACCCCAAAAAGTAAAGTGTAAAGAAATGGGTGGGACGGAGGGAGTATTTGATGAAAAATGTTGATTCAACAATGTCATAATGATGTTTTGTATCATTAGGATAATCTCTCCAATTTATATTATAGACACCTCTTTCCTTACTCTATCCTATATTTTTTAATAAATTCTTATATGTTAACACACTCTCTTTCTCTCCCTGCTTTATATTGTGTTTCAATGATAAAATTTTTAGTATTAAAAATAAAGCACATTGTTGGAGTTGAATTTAGATAAATATGCTCTAAATCAGGAGGATATCATTTTTTATACTCCCTCCGTCCCAGTCAATAGTATACATTGGGGGACGGGGGCGCGGCACGGACTTTAATGCTTCAATATAGTATAGTTCTGTAAATTATTTTTAAGATTTTCTTTTTTTGTATAAAAGTATAACATTTATATTTTTATACAAAAAAAGAAAATCTTAAAAATAAGTTGTGGAACTATGTTTTATAAGAGTCTTAAAAAGCGTGTCGAGCAGTGAAAAAGAAACGTATACAATTGACTGGGACAGAGGGAGTATTATATTTGAGACTCCAACTAGCACACTACTGAACTTGCTCTTATTCAACCAGATTAGTCCCAGCAATATCCGGTTATATTATAATTCAACATATTCTACTTGAATTTAGAAACTATAATATTAATGATGTATTGATGATGTATGTTTAATTTTAGTTAATATTATATTTTATGAAAAAATAATTAAATTAATGGGATCAAAATATTTATGTAAATAATATTTACAGATGATAGAAGAATGAGAAAAAAGAATAAGATATAATTAGTTGGGCATGTGAGTGGAAGATGAAAAAGAATAATGGAAAATGAGAAAGATAGAGCATTAGTTGAAAATAAAAAAGCACCTGATCAGATTTCTTAAAAGTATGTCTAGAAAAGAAGAGATTAAGATTTGACTCCAACCATTAAAATCTTTAGCGAAGTGAGTTGATATATTAAAAATAAAAAAAAATATAGATAATTTATTGAAAATATCACGATTCAACGCCATACTATCCCCCTATCAAAACTATAATCATAATCAAACTTCTGTAAAATGGTAAAAAATTTATAGAAAGATCGCACATCATTTATTAACATACTGAAATGATATATTCTGTTTTATAACAATCTAAAATATCAATAACAATCTAACTAAAATATTAATAATACACTCTATCGGTTTTTATTAGTTGACGTTTGATTTTTGGCACACACTTTTAAGTGTTTAGACCGGATAGTTAAAAATATTATATTGATTTAATATGTGAATTAAAATTTTGATTATATATTTTTATTCAGAAGAAGAAAATTTTTAAAAAAATAATATTTTTAATTACCCGGTCAAAGGACCTAAGAGTGTGTGCCAAAAATCAAAGCGTCATATAATAAAAAACAGAGAGAATACTATTTTAAATTATAACCAATTAATATCGCCATCGAAGCACAACAAATTTTACATAATATCCAAAATGTCCAATTTGACTAACTAATTCACCCAACCCAGTTGGAGATACTACAAATAAAATTTGTTGAACTCGTAACACATTTTGTCTTGATATTATATTGATTATATAGTCAATCGTAGCATTGAAATAACATGCGTCATAAATTTAATAATTTAACAAATTTTATACTATAATCTTTTCCAGGTCCAGTAACGTAACTGAACATTATATCTAAGAGATATGCTTTAAGCCGGAGTTTCAAATTTTAACTTAGCAGGTAGATATACCGAGTTAAAATTCACTAAATGCTGTTCATACTCATGTACGAAACGTAAAATAACTAGAAACTAACTGGCAAGCACTAACACGTCTTTGAGCTAAGCAAACATGTTAGTTATGCATTAATTTGCTAACTAAGCTCCGCCCGTCTCCTAGTGCTATTAGCAAGAAATTGATAGGGGAAATGTATCCAAACTGACTTTAGAAACAATGTTCTGGCTAATTACTGGATTTTCTCGAATACTTGATACAGAACAAAATGTTGTAACAAAAAGTGGTTCCACCAACTGGTGGTTACAGATAATGCTAAAATCCTAAAACGGTAGTATTTATTAATTGTATGCATGCTTCCTTTTGGATTACGTACGTTCAAATTATCTACGCCCATAGATTTAGTAGTTTATGAGATGTTTGGCCGAGCTTAAAAGCCCGACTTGGTTTTATAAGTTAGAAACACTTATTCGTACAGTTTGTGTAAAAGGTTAAGAAGTATTTATGAAAGGTTGAGAATATACGTTAGCTTTTGTTTCAGTGTTTGTTTTTTTTCTCAAACACTTTAATCGTTTATACGTGTTTGATTTGGTTTTAACTTTTACTTCACTTTTTTATTTTAAATATGACTTTTGGACTCATCCAACCGGCCCTATATACAGATAACCATAAACGGTACTTCAGATTTTCATTAATTCCTTGTAGTTTCCTTTCACCTTTGTGCACAATATATACATCCATCCAACTGAGATTTTGTTACACCCTCACCAGCTTCTTTGACTACTTGTATTGATGATGCATTCATTACCATTCATGCAGCACAGCCGCTGCCTCCTCTTCTTCGTCATCTCCGCCATCGTGTGCTGCTGTGCTCCAGTCGTCTTATGCTGCTGTAATTCAGCCCCGTCCGGCGGAAAATGGGACATCTTGGTACCCAACATAGGCATTGTCGCCATGCACATGCAACTCCTCCACAACAACCGAGTTATTATCTATGACCGCACAGATTTTGGTAGCTCCAACTTATCATTAGCTGACAATAGATGTCGGGTAGACCCGAATGACAGGGCCTTGGCGAAGGATTGCACCGCTCACTCTGCGGAGTATGACGTGGCATCAAACAGTATACGCCCCCTTACGATCTTGACTGATGTTTGGTGCTCATCCGGTGCTATTGCACCGGATGGACGGTTGGTCCAGGCTGGAGGGTTCAATGATGGTGATCATGTGGTCCGAATTTATTCTCCGTGCGATGATGGTACTTGTGATTGGACGGAAATACCTTCGGGATTAATACAGAGAAGGTGGTATGCGACAAGTCATGTTTTGCCTGACGGTCGCCAAATTATTATTGGCGGCCGCAGGCAATTTAATTACGAGTTTTATCCGAAGGATGGGTCGACAACAACTTATTTATTGCCATTTCTAGTGCAAACTTATGATCACCCGGCTACCGAAAATAATTTGTATCCTTTTGTTTTTCTCAACGTGGATGGCCATTTGTTCATTTTTGCGAACAATCGAGCTATATTATTAGATTATCATAATAATGTAGTTGTCAGGACTTACCCTGTAATTCCTGACGGCGGCCATCCTCGAAATTATCCGAGCACGGGCTCCGCCGTTCTTCTTCCGTTAAAAAACTTGCAACAGGAATTAGTTGAAGCTGAAGTACTGGTCTGTGGTGGTGCACCAAGGGGATCATTTGAAAATGTTAACTCAAGCAAAATTTTCGACAAGGCATTGGATACTTGTGCGAGAATTAAAATAACCGATCCCAATCCGCAATGGGTGATGGAGCAAATGCCCATGAGCCGCGTGATGAGTGACATGATTTTGCTTCCTACCGGCGATGTTCTGATTATTAACGGTGGCTCAATAGGTGCAGCAGGGTACGAGAACAGTAAGAACCCGGTTTTGAATCCGGTTATCTATAAACCGGACTATCAAATGGGGACAAGATTTGAGGTCCAAAATCCAACTACAATACCGCGAATGTATCATTCGACAGCTATTCTCTTAGCTGATGGAAGAGTTCTTGTTGGTGGCAGCAACCCTCATTATTACTACCGATTTACAGGAGTACTATTTCCTACTGAATTAAGTCTGGAATCATTTTCTCCATCGTATTTAGACCCCGAATTCGCGTACCTGCGACCAACCATTTTATCACCAGTGACACAAACAAGAGTCGGGTATGCAGAGCAAATTCTTATCCGGTTCATGGTGACGGGTAAATTAAATTTCGATTCGGTCATGGTCACGATGATTGCACCTTCGTTTAACACACACTCGTTTTCCATGAGCCAAAGAGTGCTGGTGGTTGGGTATGGGAATGTCACAATAGCAGGACGACAAAAGTATCATATCGGGATCGTTACTCCAAGTTCAGGTAATCTTGCTCCGGCTGGATTTTACATGCTATTTGTAGTTCATCAAGGTATTCCCAGCGAAGCTATCTGGATTCAGATTCAGTGACATTACTGCATTAATATATTTCATTCAGGGACTTCTCAGTTTTTTTCCTGAAAATAAAAAACAAAGCATTTTGTTTGCATTATGTAGTTGATGTTTGTTTTGGCAGAAGCAGAAAATAGTGATACATAAATCTTGTGTATTAGACAAATAATTTGGTAAAAACATAGAAGCGTGTGAGAAAGTTATAGTCCAATGTTAACAGGGATGATCGGTTAATCATAACTCATAAGATGAATGAATGCATATTTGGGAACTGATAACGATTGTCGATGAGCTGAGTGCCAGACTGCCAGGTAAAGGCAGGGCCAGATTTCTTAGTGGATTAATGTTCTCCTATCCGAAAACTTCAATGTATCCAAGTTACTATTAATTGTTCCTCCAAACAAATAACCATATTTGAAATCTGATTGGTGTGGAACAAAAAGACATTTATGCTCGCCGTGTCCAGGGGACCCTTAGTTTTAAAAGGCACCGATGGATACCCGACCCGTTCTGACCTGATTGGATCTACCCGAACCCGATTTTTTTGGATTTGGTTCTGGATCTGGATCTTATTTTTAGACTTGAAAGAGTTTGGATCTGGATCTGGATCTCAGGTATTCCGAACCGAGAACCGACCCGAAACCCGATACAAAATATTACCCACACACACACACACATATATATATATATATATATATTATGTGTTTAATGTAAAGTATATATAATTATATATTGAAATATTATGAATTATTAGGTATGAATATTAACATTTTACTTAATTTTATATACCCAATGCAGAATTTATATTCATTTCATCAATATTTTTCTCAATTATTGTGCATTTAAAAATCTAAATATAATAAAAATATAAAAATATAAATGATAAATTGAATGATTGTATATAATTAAGTTAACATATTTCACGTGTTTATTGTACTGGACGAAACTTGTAAAACCCTTTTTTATATTCCTAAATTTAAAAAAAAATCAATCATCACATTTTTTTTATAATTTTAAATTTGTATTTAATTTTATTTTTTAAATATTAGATTAAGACCCGAACCAAACCCCAAAAAAACTCAACAGATCGGATCTGGATATTCATTTTCTAGACCCGGACCGACCCGAAATATTATGAACCGGGTCTGGATCTCAAGAAACCCGACCCGACCCGTTGACATCCTAAGGCAGCCTCATTTCTCGAAACCGCTCCTAGAATAACATTTGTATCATTTTTTTTTGTGACAATATTTGTATCATTTTATTAACAATGTACTCATAAACTTCTTTTTTTTTTAAACAATGTACTCATAAACTTACTTGAAACATCAAAATTATTTGAAAATATGAATAGTCTTTTACAAAAAACGAACAGCACGCTCACTTTTGTAATTTATTATTTTTTATATTAATTTGAATTTACATTTAGAATTAAACTAACTTTTAAAGTTACACTATGTAACATTTTTGAATAATATATGTCAAGAATAATATGAATGAGAGATAAATTATTAATATATTAATAATAAATATTACTCTCACTGTCCCATTACTTGTTGGTACGCATTTTAAGACCAGTATAAAGTATATTTACTAAATGTAATATTTTTTTTAAACAAAAAATATATATATTTTTTAAATTCCAGAAAAAATTAGATGTTTAAATTTTTATTCCAAAAAATTGAAAATTAAATACACGTGGATTTGTACTTTACAAAGAGTGTCAAAATATGTGCACACAGTGTAACCAAACAATCATGCCGCAGGGAATATAATTTATTAATGATTTTTGATAGTTTAAAAATCTTATGAAATTTTTAAAATTTAATTTATGAGCTTGTTTAATTTTATACGAATATACTCAAATAAATAGTTGAAATAAAACGTTTTAAAGAGTGGTACAAAATCTTTCATGAATATAATATATGATAAATTTGTCAAAATTTGATAATTCCAGCCCATATTTCAAACAGATATATACTTTTGAAGATCTATTTAAGTCTAAAATTTTGTGAAATCCAGGGAAAAAAGTCAATTTTTAAAAGATTTCCTATATATTCTCCAATTTTTTGAAAAATAATCTGTATAGTCATACTTATTTCTAGAATTACAAATTGCTATATAAAAAGGGATCTTTTTAAAAATACCCATCTGTAAAATTATTTTTTTAAAAATACTACCATCTTTTTCATTGTTTTTAAAAATACCTTTTCATAAATTTTTTTTTCAAAAATACGATTTGCAACTTTTGCAACCTCATTTGCAACCTTGGGCGGCGCAGCCGTAAAAATTGCAAATGAGGTTGCAAAAGTTGCAAATGAGGTTGCAAAAGTTGCAAATAAAAATGGAATGTTGCAACTGTTGCAACTGCAATTGCAACTAGTTCAACTGAAAACTGTAAGTTGCAAAAGTTGCAAATGAGATTGCAAAAGTTGCAAATGAAGTTGCAACTGCAGTTGCAACTTTTGCAACTGCAGTTGCCACTTCATTTGCAACCTCAGTTGCAACTAAATGCAACTGAAAACTATATATAGTTGTAAATGAGGTTGCAAAAGTTGCAAATGAGGTTGCAACTGCAGTTGCAACTTTTGCAACCTCAGTTGCAACTAAATGCAACTAAATGCTGTAAGTAACAACAGATGTATGGTGTGCCCCTGGCGGGGCCATTAGATTACAATAGAATCAACTGAATACAACCATATGCAACCGAATACAATCATATGCAACCATATATGCAATTACAAATCCTGATTTCAAGTTCCAGTTTTAAATGTCATTTTCGACCTCATTTGAGGTCGAAAATGACATTTGAAAACTGGAACTTGAAATCAGGTTGCAACACGGCTGGCGCCGCCTGTAGTTGCAAATGAGGTTGCAAAAGTTGCAAACAGTATTTTTGAATTTTTTTTTTATGAAAAGGTATTTTTAAAAATAATTCTGGAAGGTAGTATTTTTGAAAACAATAAAAGAAAAGGTAGGTAGTTTTGTAGATTTCCCTATAAAAGAAGGGTGTTGCTAAATGCAAATCATTTTTGCTTTGTGCACACAAGTATATTACATGAATGCCCTCTGATACATTAAATGGATAAACTTCTAATAAATGCTTCTTTGACTGTGCGCAAGATGTAATGCTGAATTCTTATACCGGCTCAAAGTTCGAGATGCATACCTATGTATGATGACTCAGCGCATTAACGTTAAACCATTTACATTTATATTCATAATATATCATTAACTAATTATCATTATATACCACGCATTAACATAAAATATTAATTTTATTTGTAATTATCAAATTATAAATATAATATGTTAGAATTTTATTAAACAAATATTGAATAATATTTAACCTATTTTCTTAAAACAATATAAAAAGAAATATTCAAAAGATGTTTTTTAATATATGATTTATTTTAAGATAAAAATTGGTTAATTAATTCCAATAAATCTGCCTTAAATTAATAATATTTTTTACGATTTTCCTGTCGTATGCCATGACCATATGCAAATGCAATTTTTTTTTGTGTTTAGATATTTTGATTGCTTCCTACTTTTTAATAATAGTGGACCGGTTATATATACACCAATCAAAATAATCTAAATTCAACAATTTCCGCACGTGCGCATGGACACGCAGAGGACAAAATCTATTTTTCAATATACTTACCATAACAGATCACAAAACATATAATATATATTAGCAAATTTAGAAAATTACACAAATGATTTATATTATTAATTTAAAAGGTTCGCCTCACACAATAATATTTTTTTAGATAATATGATAAATTAATATTTTCGTGATGATGAAAATATGAAGCACTTGTGAATAAAAAACATATATTATTAATGCTCAAATACACACAATCAAGTCAAATATATTTCATTATTACGAAAATATTAATTTATCATATTACATAAAAATATTTATTTTTATGTGAGACGAACCTTTTAAATTAATAATATATATATACATACATACATATATATATATATATTATATTTTAAAAATAAATATTTTTAGGTATTGAACTAACAAAAATTATAAAGAAAAATTTAGATATATATATATATATATTATTTTAAATATCTTTAGTATTGAAATAAAAAATAAATTAGTAGAGGGAATATTTATAAATTATATTTTAAGATAATATGATAAACCAATATTTAAGATCACATAATAGTATATATTATTATTTATTATGTTATTGTTTAAAAATAAATATCTTCAAATCGAAACAACATAAATTAAAAAGTTCAAGTTAAAATCTAGAAAAATAAAAAATATATATTATTATTTAACATGTTATTTCTTGTAGATAAATATTGTGAATATTGAAATTACAATTTTAAACTGAACGAATATAATTTTTATTATAATGATAATATATTTTTACGATAATGAAATTTGTAAATAAAAAATAAAAATCAAATAAGTTGATGGAGCTGTTTTAGATCAATAAAAATCATAATAAATATGATGATTTTTTTTTAAATAAAGATATTTTACTTTTCACGTATAATGAAATTAAAATAAGTTGTGAAAAGAAGTTCTAACATAGTACTGAGAATACAAGTAGATAACCAGTAGCTGTGCAAACCATTAAATGTTACACAAAATATTAGGACTCTGTATTGAATAACTACAGGTAAAATTAAGTTTGCGCTTCACACAGTATTTGGCAATTTGCACAAAAACATAAGAAGGGCAATAACGTAAACACCGTGATTTGCATTGAGCAATTTTGATTTGCATTTAGCAATCAGGTAAAAAAAGCGCGTATGACGTGTCCGTACCTCCCAGCTACAGCGCATCACCGGTCAGAACCACGTAGAAAGATAAAGTAAAGAATTAAAATACGAATTGGATGAGAAATAAAAAGAAAATAAAACAAGAGAAAAGAAAAATTAAGGGCCCAAACGGCGGAGGCGAAGAAAAGAAAAAGGCAGCAGCAAGAGGATCTAGGGCTTCTCTTAGGACCTGTTTGGCCCTCTCCTTCATCTCTAATCTCGTTCAATAAACTTCAATTACATACACAAAACCATGTGATACAGAAGATACATAAACTCGATTAAAATTAGGGTTTACTTACTGTTAAATTATCACAAGTTTGAATGATAAATCAAAGGACAAACATAGCTTAATTAATATGCGGGGATTGGAGAAATCAAAAAGGGTTTCATGGGCTTCCGATGTTAATCTGTGTCAGGTAAACTTACCCAAATAATTATCAACTTGTACTGTAGTTGTTTGGTATAATTATTGTTATTTGATTGAAAATTGGTTCTGTTTTTGATTGTTGGACTTGTCAATTTGTGAGTTTAATTGTGAGAATTTGGTGTTCTGTTGTTGTTTGCTGTTAATTATCTGCAACTTCACTAAATTGAACTAGTAGTAGTTTGTTTTGTTGGATTATGAGGTTTTCAGTTTGCGTTGGTTGTTTTCGGGTTATGAGGTTTTTCGTTTGCTTTGGTAGTTGTGGACTTGTGGTAAGCTTAAAAATAATCATGGAAGGAGTGCAGAATGAGGCCTGCATTTGTTTGATCACTAAAGTAAACCTAGGGGACATTTGTTTTTGCTCAAGAGTTTAAATTGTTAGAATGGATCCAGTAATCACGGTTTGAACTTTTAAATCGTTGGGATGGATCCATTAACCGGGGTCATTGATTCCTCACATATCCCATGAGAGTCGAAGTCGTTCCTACTTTCTGTATCTCATATCTTGGATTTTCCACATACCTCATGGGAATCGAAGTCATTCCCAGTTCCCTTTTTTGTTTCCCCCTTTTCTCATATCCCCTATTACTCGCATATCCCATGGGAATCGAAGTCATTTAGAGAATCCTTTTCTTGTATCTCCAGTTTGTTATTACCCCATTGGAATCAAATTATTTCCCTGATTCCGTTCCCCCATTCTCATTCCCATCAATTTAAACACCTTATTAGAATAACAACTACAAATGTATGGTTCTAATTCCTATTCCACTACAGGGAATAAAATTTTGCAGTTGTCCTCTTAAAGCAGATTGGAATAAAAAATAACAAGGACTTATGAATAAAGGAGGGCGGTGTTTAAGAATATTTTAATTAGTCTTTCTAGAATACAGTTGGTACAAAAGGAAAAAAAACCGTGGAGTATTATGAAGTTCATACATTAAATATATAAGCAGAAGAATAACACATTATTAACTTAATGACACAAGATCAAGAGCACACAATAGAAGCTGGCTGTTGTAAGCCACAAGAAAGGTGATGTGCCAGGGTAAACAATTAAGACAATGGACCAACATTGCAACAAAAGATGCAATATACCTGGTATTGTAGTCTAGATTCGAGTCTCAGTGGGAGAGCGTGCATGAGTAATACATTTTTTGTGATTGCCTGAATTGAAAAAAGCAGAACTAAAAGATGCAATGTGCAGAAATGGCAACTCCCAAAAGCAAGCGAGAACAAGATTTGACAATATTCTTTCTGTAACCAGTAGGATGTCCTAAATAATTTCTTACGCTATTACAAAGTACATGGATGATGGACGTCATGCCTAGTTAGCAAAGTTTACGGATAGGAATTGTTCATCTTGGTATACAGTTCATAACAAATGTACCTGAGACATCCTTGGAAAGACAAGTAGTTTCTTTGCAAAAGCATCATCACTAGGCTTTTCAAAGATGTGAATGAAATCACAATTTATTCTGTTCGATTACCCAGTCGACTGAATATTCAACTTTTCGCACCAAAATCTGTTATGATACTACAATCAGGGTGTTGTCAAAATATTTTCTTAGAATTGTATCAATAAAAGTTAAAAAAAAAAATCAACATACTTTGTTGGGAATATGATGTTTTTGGGAGTTTAGAAGGTATATGAGCTGGTTAATTTGTAAATTATATGAACGGAAAGATGTATCTTCTGGCTAGAGAGTTACTAGTTGAATGAAAGGGCTTTCTTCAGCATAAATGGAGAAGATATACATGAAAAGCTCTATTGCATACTCAAAGGTTATTGAAGTACATGAAAATATTAAATACACATCAGGAGTCCGTGATTTAAGCATAATTAATTAAGACGAGAGGTGCATTATATGGTTTTGTTTAAGGTGTAAGCTGCAACAAGCAGAATGCGCATTGAGATGCAAGACCCTTCCGCACACCTTAAGAGTTACATAAGAAATTCTAAAATAAATTTAGATGCTATATGTATGAACTTAGTAAATCCGGTCAATCACCAATCTTATTGAAAATTCCTTATCTTCTGAATCCAACTGGAATGAGTTAAAAAACTGAATGTTTTAAAGTAAATAGTTAGTAGCCCTCTGTCCCATTTTCTCCATATCCTTATTTATTTGTACCAATAATATTCTCTACTTCTGGTTGATATGGTAATCAAGTGTTAGTTTTGTTAACTTATATGAAAAATAATACAGTTTTTTGGTAAGTTTTAGCTTATTTAATGTAATTGAACAAAAGGTGAAATTGATCCATGGACAAGAAAAATAGGATGGAGGTGATATTTATTTTTTCCTAATTAAATAATGAAAATTGAAATTAGTTATGTCCTACTAATAATAAATTATTAGACCCAAGCAAAACAAAATTGAAATAGATATATATGGACAGTAATCACAGGAAAAAAACAATTTGGGTAACAGAATAGCCAATTTCACATGTTAGGACTGATATAACACTACATCATAGTTCTGTACTTCTAGACACCGATATACCTCTAAGTTCTGTGTTGATGTTATGTATAATGTATTTTTGCATTGATACTAACCAACAATGCATATACATTATCATACTACATGTACTATGTATAATTCTTGTTTATGCATATGGAAGGCAGAGGAAGGTGGAGAATCACACTTGTAATTACAATTTACAACTGCCTAGGATAGGTGTAAGGGTTGTCTATATATATCCTCTCAGATTATTATATTTGATCTCATCATTTTTAATTTGATCGGGGTCAGCTTATAATCTCACTTGGAGGCATGCCTCATCTCCACCTTGCGCTTAGCAGGTAAGTGTGCTCCTCTTAAAAGTCACTTTGCATTAGGTAAAGTGAGGTTTAGTGCTTGGCCCTATGCTTGTAATAACACTTGATAAGCATGTAATGACATTTTACAGAGGAAAGACATAAATAGCCCACTAAATGCATAAAATCTTTGAGAGCTTAGTAGATCAGGAGCTTATCTGACTTGTAAACATTTAGCTAACAATATCACTCCCTAGTACTTAACACTCTTAATTATACTTGTTTAGAGTTGCATGATACTATGACAGGTGTTTAAAATTTTATATCATTGATGTAACTTGCTATCTTCTGTACTATAAATTTTTTTAAGCTTTTACATCAAGTATGCTGACTACTGTAATAACCAAAACAAAGGAAACTAAATTGCAAGTTATATAAACGTGAAATACGTTATGATAAGTTGTATGTTTCATTTATTTTTTTATACCTATGGTGAAACCTGTCAAAACCATGGCAGAGGTTGGACAAGACTATCTTCCTTTTTTCCCTCCACAATACTTCGTTTATTGTCTTCTTAACTTCTTTGTAACTCTCTTCTGTAACACACTGCTTGTGGCACCCAATGTTACTGATATTGCTGAAGAGTGTGTGATAGTAGCCTTTACATGTGGATTCTTTTGGATACGTTAATCTTTGCTCAAAACTTATTATTAAGATGGCAAGTTACTTTTTCTATTCTGTACAAGGGGAAAAAATGTGTCACATCTTTTGACATGTTGACTGATTAGCATTTCTCTCTCGTTTCTCTATCGACTAAATAGGGCATAGGGGGAGTTTCTTGTATACAATGCATCCTGTATATAATATGACTTAGAATTGGAGTGATATTTGATAGTTTAGTTGTCGTTGTACACGAGTATATAAGATAGGTCTTGTGTTCGCTTCCTGCCAATGACAAAAAATAACATAAAATATAATTTTTAGTGGTTCGATACTTGACAACTACATATACTACAATAAATATAAAAAAATTTACGTTTGATAAGTAGGGTAAGCATTCTGGTAAAAACCAAATTGAACCAATTTTTTTTTTTTTTTTTTTTTTTGCTAAATAATTGAACCAAATTTTGATTCAATTAACTGAAACGGAAATTACCGAAAATCAAACCGAAATAAAGTCGGTGTTTAGACGAACCGAACATAAAATTTCGGTATTCCCGAGAACTGAATTTGAAAACGGAATTATTTGACATATTTGGTTATTCCTGAAATATGTAGCTTGGTTAACTGGATCACATGGATTACAGAATATATGTAAGTAATTACTTTCCATCCAAAAGGTGTTACAAAATCTGTGACGAACTATGAAATATATAAGTTCTGAAAAACTAAGATTCGAACTCAGATGAATCTTGAATCATATTTTATTAAATGGTTATAAATAATAAATATGTAATTTGAAAGATTATTAATTTATGGTATTGAGACTTTGAGTGGATCATCTATACTATGTCTATATTATGGTTGTGGAATAATTTAGAGGGGTTATTAATTTATGGTTCTACTGTAAGTGGTTAGCGGTAGTATTTATTTTAAGATGTGTTTATCATTAAATTGTCAAGTGGTTGGTTGTAGTAGCTGGCTGTGCGCAATCTAATATTTGCATATATTATGACACTTAAGTAAAATTAATATATCATCTTATTGTCAAATTTTCTGCTTCTGTTTGACAGGTGAAGCTATTTTTGTCCGAAGAATCTCCATCATTGATTGGATCGGGTGGTCAAGATCATCTGCAAGCGAAATCATCATGCCCGTTATATACTACAGGAGCAGGACATGATGACAATCTGCCACCTGGTTTCGAAGAAAGTCATCCTGCGAACGTTTTGCTTAATAAATTGTCTGAAATTTCTGTTATTCAGTGGAGATGTCCACCCAAGGTAAGTTGTTATTTCGAATTTTCATCTGTCTTCTTAAGCTATGAACATCTGCTATAATTTAATTTTGCGAATAATTGCAAATTCTTTGTAGAAGCACCAACAATTAACTGGCACATATTTTGATAAGAGGGAAATGTTTCATTTACAGATTACATACTTCTTGGGGTGTCCTATCTTTTCATGGCAAGATAGGGTTTATTATTAGGTTATTACTTTTCTTGATATATAGTCAGTGGTCACTTGTTGGAGGTTGCCTCTACACATTTTGCAATCCTAAGTTATTTTACTCCTTACCTTGAATACAGATGGCATCCTTCCGTCGACTTTATGGAGGAATTAAAGATGTTTGCTGTTACATATTTTAGTATCTTTTATTTGTCTTAAAGAATGGTCTATAAGTTTTTATTGTGGTTAACTGATTATGATGATTCTTTTGTCTCTGTTATGAGAAATGTAGCAACGAATTATTTTAGATTGTACTGTACTGATATATATTGAAATGTATGAAGTACATGATTTTTGATTGTGTGTCAGCAGTACTAGATGGTAAAGATCACTGTTCATTTTTGAATGATCCTACACTTAATTCACATTCTTTTTTGGTTTGAGAACATTGTATTACCATGACTACGTTTTAATTCAATTTAAACAAGTTAAATTATATAAAAGAAATATATATGCAATCTCAAGAATCAAAAACATTTGAATTACCCATTAAAAAAAACATTTAGTCCTGATCTTTTGATCAAGTAAAAGGGATCTCTTATTATGTACCACTAATTAAGGGTCCAACTGGTGTAGACCATAGATTACAATGAAGGGAATAGGTTCAGTGCCTAGTGAAAAAAATCCTCTGCTATCTGCTCTTAGATTTGTTCAATGTGCATTTTTGTATCTGGCAACATCATATAGTAAGTTCATGCTAAATTAATAGCACTGCAATCATAGATCTATTCATCTGACAGAAGATATTTATTAATTTTTTTCTTTAGTTTGCATATGATCCCAACTGGCAAGTGGTTGATGGTGATGAAAGCTATGAATTAGACCGCGAAAATGAAAGGGAGATGAGAGTACTCGAAGCAGTTTATCCTCGTCCATCATCTATACCCCCAAAGTACAATTTGTAACTTGCTTTTTAAATTTTTTCCACCTTTTTATACTTGTCAAGTTGTCAGTGACGCACGTTCTTTCATGTTTTTGCAGCCCTTCTTTGCTAAGTGGTGTAGATAGTTCTGATGACTCTGATCAGCAGCAGCCTCCTCTGATTCCTATCACGCCCATTGAAGATGATGATGCTGGAGCTGATACTTCTTATGATAATGTGCCACCAAACACTGTTCCAATGAGCTCACAGCCCCAGCAACATGCTCCACAAATTCTTCACTCGCAGTCCAATGCGAGTACCGGCAACCCATCTTTTAATTTTATTCCACCAGCTGCAGCAGCCCTCGGTGTTGAACCTCGTATGATTACAGCTGCATATAATGCCTTAAATGCAGTTATGGCGAATAGTGGTCAAATGACTGCTATTGACCCTGATCTACTCCTTACGATATTAAAGGACCCAAATTTGATGGAGAAGTTGGGGTCAATCCATGGAACAAGTACCAGCAACCAGAACTTGCCGAAGCCTATGTCGCAGGGCAATACTTTACCCGACCCACCACTTGTTCACATCCAAAGAGCCGAACCTGTTCCGTCTTCATTAGCAGCTACCCCAAGCAGACCATTCTATCCTCCCACAGTTAGGCCAGGACCTATTCCTAATTTGCGTCCACATGCACCCGAGGTCGTATCAATGCCTCCTCCACAGCTTCCTCCAGCTCGAGGAGTTCCAGTAGCCAAGGATATCAACTACTATAAGAGCCTTATTCAGCAACACGGAGGTGAAAGACCAGAACCAGTGCCACAATTTAATAATCATCTCCATCAGATAAGACCAGTCCAGGGACCAACAAACGAGGTTATGTCAAGGGATTATAGACCTAGAATAATGAAGCCATGCATGTATTTTAACAGTCCAAGGGGATGCAGGAATGGAGTTAACTGTGCATTTCAGCATGATATGTCCACACAGCAGAGAGTCAGTGGCATGCCGGAGGTGCAAAGTGCAAAGAGAATGAAAATGGATGGGGAGCTCACTGGCACATAGCAATATGTATGATGTAGTAATAGAAAGGAGAACATGAGGATTGCCAAGTGCAGTCCAGTGTTTTGGTCACTTTCTTGCAAAGCATGATGGATACAAGGTGTGGGGAATTTCCTGGCTTTGCCGCAAAAGAAGTCATTATGTTTGGTTTATTAATTTACAAATTATTGTTCATTACAACAAATCAGAGCTCAAAATTTTGTGAGTTTGGGACAGGAGTGGCAATGCAGAGATTTATGCAGTGTCCCAGGCCCGGCCATGATACCATTGTTATGGATTATTAGATTTAGAAACATATACTTAAATTTCGTTATGAATTTTACTCCTAAAAATGACTTGAGGTATTTATATATACTTCTAGCTGTCTACAACAACATAAAACTCAGAAGCCAATCCAGGTTTAACCTTACCCTTGACTATAGTGAGTGGATCTAAGTAACTTTTAAATAAAAAACAAAAAATTATTCCACCCAAAATAAATTTTGAAATCAAAGATCTCTTCTTGTTCCCCCGTAGTTCTCAGCTTTTCCATCTTTCTCTCTTGCATTTGCTTTCTGCTTATAAATACCAGGTTCTATTTTGTAAAATACTAATATATATTATTTTTATATTTACATATAGAAGTATATTTAAAAAAAAAATACCACAACAGACGTACTTACTGAAACACAGTGATGTATATTCTTGTTATTTTAAAAGAAAAAGGTGGTAGTTTGCTTAGTACAGAAGAAGTTATTTATATCTTGTAAATAAAAAATTACGTTACAAAGTAGAAATAATTTCTAATTTATTACTTTAGATAAATTAAATAGTGATCTATAATTATCACAAAATAAGTTATTTCAAAATATAATTCTATAAATTCTTTTTATAAAACATTGTATATACTTTTGTAAATAAACTTTTAAAATTGAAAATAAACGGGCGTAATAGTTAAGAGGATAGTTTAGGAGTCAAACAGCCACGATAAAAACATAACAAGCTGCAAATAATAATTTTTCTTAATTAGAATCTAATAAATCATTGGTGACAGGAATTTCTATTTTTGTAAAAATAATTTGAGCAGGGACAAGAAAGTAAATATAATGTTTTAAGGACATGTATGAGTTTCATTAAGCTGTGTGTAGCTTTGAACAGTGGAGCCGTAATAACATCCTTAAGTGACATTCGACACTGGAAGTACATTAACTCGATCACAGACAAGCTTTCTTGACTTGATCAAAATGTTGAAGTTTCTATCGAAAGTGAAAATAGAGTTCAACGCACTGGACCCACGCACGGCGGCGTGTATGGAGTTTCTGGCCCAGTGTAATGCTCGCAAAGCTAAGGAATCAAACCCGGCTTGTCAGTTGTTGGTCAAACGTCGTACCGATGATCACCCACCTCAGATCACTGTCACTTTCGTTAATGGGGTCGAGGAGAAGTTCGACGCTACTTGTACTCCGGCGCAGAAAATTAGGACAATGATTCTTGAGAAGGGTATGATGCTTGAGACTGAACAGATGTTTAAAGATGCTGGGGAGAAGTGGCCTGTTGTTATTCCCGAGGAGGAGATTCATCAGTATGCTCCTGGCACGAAGGTAATTGATTGTTTTGTGGTGTTTTGGGTGAGGCATTTTGTCGAACACAGGGTATTCGCTGCTTGTTTTGATTTTCTGGTTGTTGATTTAGGTGTTTTTGTTATTAAATTTGTTAATGTTACGTAGATAATTAAAGGGTTATAAATTATAACTAACTTTGTTATGCTCGCAACTAAACTAGCTTTAGCCTGGCTGATACTACTCTCCTCCGATTACTAAGTTGAGGGTTAAAGTTTAACTTATATGAGTATGAGTATTTTAAATTAAGCAAGTGCCCATTTCTAGTTGAAAAAAGACTTTGACTATTGGAGCTGGACTGTGTGTTTATCAATAATCGTAATGCCAAATTCCTTTTCTTAATTTGTCGATGTTGTATTTCACTTTTGTACAGAACGTCATATTTGCCTCAAAATAGTAGCAGGTGTTGCATGTTTGGTCCAGTTTCTGTTTTTGTGATCAGAGATCGGGATTATATTTACTGAATATGCTACCTTGGTTTCTGTACTTAGCTCCCTGTTCTGTAGGCTAAATGGTATAGTTATTCTGGTCCATTATATATCAAAGTAATTTTGTTTCTATCTGTAGGGACTCTTGTGCTTCTCTCTTGTAAATTTAACCAACTTTGTGTTTCCTATACTTCATGGATTTTGTCAGTAGATCCCGTTAAAATTGTAAGGTAATCTTTGACGGTACCTTGTGTATGTTAGAATTACTTAGTTTAATTATAATATATCCCATCAGTGAGAATCTGTTATTGTCAATTGTGATGATCAGATTTCAGAAACCTTAAAAAGCTAAGGAAAAAATTATTAAAGAGCTTTGCACTTATGCTAGTAGTCAGTAGACATGGTCTCTTCGAATTTGTAACATGGGCAGAGAGATGCAAAGAATTATCCAATAAAGATAACTTGCTTGCTTGTGCTAGTCAATTTATATTTTGAATTGAAAAGGGATAGATCCTAAATTCATCTCATATTTTTTTAAAATTAATTGCAGATTAGATCCAGATTGAGGTTTCTTTAGTTATTTTGTTTAGACTTTAACAGGACTGATATGCATATTGCTTTAGATTTTCACTAGTCGTGCTTCATCCTTAATGCAATGTGCACAGTAATTTTTATATGTATGATCTACTAGAAATCTATTTTGTGGAGAACTAGTTGTCAGTATGCTTTATATACTAAAGTCCCATCTTAGCTATGGTAATAGTGCTACATTTACCCAGACGATATTATCAGCACACCTGCTTGTTCACATTTAGACAGGAGAGACAAGTTCTGTCAAATGGTCATGCTTTTAATTAACAAGTAGATCACATTAGTTTATGATTACTTAAAGACTCAAGTTTAGATACATTCATAGTTGAGTTTTAAATTTGTCTATGATAACATCTCAGATCGGTCTTATTTGTGATTTTGTTTTTCTCTTAGCATTTAGCATCATCATTATGTTAACCATAGACACGAGTATTGTATGATATTCTTAAATGTACCTTTTGTGTTATGTGTAGTCTGGAATATTTTACCTGGTTTATAAAATCACCTAATCTCAGTGAGAGTGGTTGAGAGATATTGAAGCAACTCTGATGAATATTATAATATTAGTCATGTCTTTAATTTTGTTTGTGGAAAGTGACATCAAAAGATTGTCAATCTAATAATTCGTTGCCACTTAGATCCCAATCTGAACTGTCACTTACAGATTTTGTAAGTATCTGGTTGAGTTGTGATGTATAAACAAAGAAACCGTGAGTCAAACCAGAGGAGTATAGTTTTCAGTTGCAATTCCATTACTCTTTTACTTTCAGTTATCTGTCATTACTTCATATCTTATAAAAATTTTGCCATAGTAGGCAAGTGCAAGTTTATGATATTTAGTCTGAAATATATTACCAGGTAATAAAATCACCTAATCTTAGTGGGGGTGATTGAGAGATATATGAAAGCAACTCTGTTGATTATTAACGTTAGTTGTGTATTTAATTTCGTTCGTAGAAGATGCGGGTCTGGCCGCAGAAATATAGTTTCTTTGCAATTTCATTACTCTGTTAGCATCTTTCTTTAAGTATTACTTGACATCTTCTGACATTTTTGCCATAGTAGGGAAGTGCTAGTTTATGTAGCATACACTCATACCTTAGCTGTGCAAAATAATCTTGCTTGCTAGTATAATTTCACTTTTATTTATAATGTCATAACATATAGTGAACAAGTAGGACCCTGTTTTTCATAGATTGAAATTTCCTTTTCGGCATTTCTATCAGACTCTCTAATTGTTTTATCTTTGGAAATTTGGTTTATTGTGATGTACTCATTGAGTTGCCTATTTTTTATATTTTTTTTTGTTGCTAAATTTGAGTTGTCTATTTGTTATTGCTTAACTGTATATATGTGGGGTGACTTTACCCTTTTAATGCAGAAAATATGATTTCTGTATGATTCTATGTGGCTAAATGCTAATAAACACTAGTTTAAAATTGAACCCGAGTTTGAGGAAGTTACTTGGGTATATATACTTTAACTAAAACTAGGCACAATATGTAAGCAATGAAGTAATTGCTAGTGGTATGGATGTTTCATTAGCAATCCATTCATTATATAATGTAATTCTCATTCATCCTAATGTTTCAGCCGAGGAAAGCAGAGGAGAAGAAGCAATGAGCATGGCAGTTGAAACAGCATTCTGTAGTATTAGCAGCAGTGTGCCGACTTCCACAATGCGGAAGCCTGAAAAGTCCACATTTTATCAGATGTATGGCCAGTTTGTGACCAATTTGAGATGTTTTTAAGTTCAAATGGATTCATTTTAGATTTTGGCAACAATAATCTTATGTTACCAGTTCTCATGCTAATTTGAAATCCACAGATGACTCTAGAAATGTGAGCTGACTTCTCACATATTTTGTTTCACAAGTCAATCTTCATAATACTGGGAATTCCTCTTCCTTTCAAATCTTAATGAAACAAGAATATTAACACATAACCCAGATTTGATCATCTGGATAAGCATGTATATATGTTTCAATACAAGACAGGGTTTGAAATGAGTTCATCTAACATTATTCTTACATATTTGGTTTTACTAGTAAGCTTTGTCTTCTACTAGTTGAGAATTGAGATGTAATAATAAATATTCTTCATCAAATAATGAAGTACACAAGAATTAACTACTCTTAAGTATTGTCACGGGCGTTAAACTTAACTGTTTTGATAGTACACAAGTCACAAGATTCTACTCTATACAACACGTATATTTAATTTGACTCGATGGCTGTGGACCCCTTTAAATTTACTGAGTCCACGTGTACGGCTCACATGCTTTAATCTCCACATATGATTCAAACCGACACTCTTTCAACTAATGAATCACTGTCCTAATTACAGTTAGACTTTACTTAAGAGCTAATGCATCACGGTCAATTTTTCTAAGACTTTCTCTTCCACTTGCAACTCACACTCCACAAATCTCAATCTTCTTACACTCTCTCAACTTCACTCTATCTTCTTTCTCTCTCTAGAACAAGATCATATATAGAGAGAGATTTAGATTAGATACACAGATGGGTTCAGTTTCATTGAAAATTGGTGATGGCACTGCAAGATTCAAGAGAGCTACTTTCTGTTCTTCAGCTGTTAATCTTCTGATGTTATTCTCTGTTATCACAACCAATCTGTTTGCTCTTTATGCATTTACATCATCACCAAGAGATCACACACATTTCTCTCTTCATCATCACAAGAACATCTCTCTCATCTCTGAGCAAGTCTCTTTGATCCTCAGAGAGATTGATTCTTCTCAAAAGAAGCTTACCCAGATGGAGAAAGAGCTTCTTGGTTATGAAAGTATTGATCTTTCGAAGCCCAACATCCCAATTGAGCTCAAGAACTTTCTGCAGCACCATCAGCTTCCTTTAGGCAAAGATTCAAGAACTGGGATTACTGAAATGGTTGCATCTGTGGGCCATTCTTGTGAGAGATCTTTGGATTTGCTGGCCCAGTATATGAAGTATAAGGTTAATGGGCCTTGCCCAGATGATTGGAGTCTTGGCCAGAGGCTGATTCTTGCAGGATGTGAGCCATTGCCTAGAAGGAGATGCTTTGCCAAATCTATTCCTAAGGTTGGTTTACTTCCTTATCCTAATTCACTTTGGAAAAATGTTAGTGAGAAGATTTATAGTTGGAGTGGTCTTGGATGTAAGAATTTAGCATGTTTAAATAGTAAGAAACTAAATAGAGATTGTTCTGGATGTTTTGATCTGGTAAATGGGTATGAAAAAGAAAGGTTTGTAAAAGGTAGGGGTAAAAATGATTTCTTGATTGAGGATGTACTGGCTTTAGGAAGTGGAGGAACAAGAACTGGATTGGACATTGGTGGTGGGTCTGGAACTTTTGCTGCTAGAATGGCGGAAAAGAATGTGACTATAGTTACCGCTACTTTAAATGTAGATGCGCCATTTAATGAGTTTATTGCTGCCAGAGGTCTTTTTCCGGTGTACCTTAGCTTAAATCATAGGTTTCCTTTCTATGATGGTGCATTTGATCTGGTTCATGTTGCAAATGGATTGGATATTGGAGGTCGACCAGAGAAATTGGAGTTTTTAATGTTTGATATTGATAGGATTTTGAGGGCTGGTGGATTATTTTGGTTGGACAATTTTCTGTGCACAAATGATGATAAGAGAAAGGTTCTAACCCGACTGATTGAACAATTTGGATATAAAAAGTTAAAATGGGTGGTGGGCGAAAGGATAAATGGAGGAGGGAACTCAGAGGTCTATCTATCGGCAGTCCTTCAGAAACCTGTAAGACTATGATACAAAGATCATATTCGGCAAGGTGGTTAAAATAGTATTACATGTTCCAATTCTTGACACAATATATTTGAGCTTATAACTTAAGATCATCAAGGGATTTCTTTTTCAGTTCGCAATAAATGTATTGCATTTGCTTTGTCACATCATAAGTGCAGACAAGAAGTGATGAGGAAGACCAATGCAAACTAGAAGGTGCTACATTAGTATTAATTATTCTGTTATCTATATAGAAACTGAGAATATTATATATTGAAAAATTTCTTTAGTGAAACAATTCATTGTTTGGAGTTGACACAAGTCATCATCTAGATAATTTTCTTCTTCACTGTAATTTGTTGAAATGCATTTTAGTATTATTTTGAATCTATTCTTTAGGTACAAACTTGCAAAGCCTTATATATATTCTATTTTAGGCAGCTGTTAATTGTTTATACTTCTGCCATGTTTTACTTGCAGTTGCTGTTGCTATTTCATATTCATAAGATTATTATTATCGCAGATAATTAATATTACCATTTACCATCATCAGAAATCTCACGCTCTTGCAACTCAAAGAAATTAGTGATTATCCATCTTCATTACCTTTGTGTCAGTGACTAGTATGAATCTACGTAGATAATAGAAGGCATTTTTACGTCATAAGTTACATTGGTAGATATTGAACTACAAAGGAATATATTGTTCACTAACTGCTGTGTACTGGAAATTTACTAGGAATGATTATGGACCCATAGGTCTTTATCCTTTTGTATTATCACCAAGACACCAACTATTTTATGCTTTTATGCTTACAACTAAATAGCATATTAGATTTTGCAGCGGATATCACACTCTCCTTGTTAATCTCCTCTTTTTTTTTTTCTTGTTTTTAGTCTAAGCAACACATTCTCTTAGAGCAAGTCAGGATTTTAGTTATCAGCCTTGTTTCTTTTTGTTTCTGTACTTGCCCCTGTTCTTTAGGCTATGGCATAATCATTCTGGTCCGTAATATATTGGCAATTTTGTAATGCTCCTCTGATATGTGGCAAAACTTGTGCTTCTTTGACCTTTGTTGTCTCCCTTGCATCTTCAACCAACTTTGGTCTTGTTAGAGCAACTCCAAGGCTGTTATGCATATCTATTAGCTATAATATGATATATATTAGCTATAATATGATATATGGATAATCATCTAAAATTATAGTTAAGAGGCCCTAGATTCACTCCAATGGTGTTATGTATAATTATATTATCTAAAATTATACATAATAGCTTTAGGGGTCGTTTGGTTCACGAGACGGTATGGGTTTGGAATCAGGAATCGGGTTAAGCTGGTATGGGGTTGAGGAATCATTCTTGATATCTTGTGTTTGGTTTAGTACTGGAATGAAAATAAATAATTTATGTACTGGAATGAAAATAAATAATTAATAATTACTAATATTACTAATTAATAGTAAATAAAAATAAGTATATTCAAATTAAAAAATATCATATTTAATTTATGTGTTTTGAGATGGTATTTAACTTTATAAATAAAAATTATTAATAAAATTTTCATTTGATACCTCATACCTGTCTCTCATACCCACCTCCCCCCTAGGTATCAAATCTGATTCCAGTTGGGTTTGAGGTATGGGTATCAGATTATATAAATAGACAACCAAACACCAGGTATGGGTTTGGAATGAACAAAACCCATACCTGATACTAGAATCAGCTGAACCAAACGACTTAGTGGTTTTATAAATGTAGCTACCCCAATTTTAGTTATCTGTATTTTTTTGCTAAGAGGTAATGGTTGGAGTACTTAACTTTTTACATAATATCTAAATAGTATCACTGGATGCCAACTAGATACCAACTAGATTTCATGTAGATAATTTAGCTAATGGTTTTAGTCCCTTGGAGATGCTCTTATACTCTTATGAATTTAGTGCACTAGATCCCATAGAATTTATAAGGTACGCTTTGTTTGCACCTTTAAGAAGAATTCTGAGACTGATGATCAGAAACCCTAAAAGGCTTTAAAAAAATAAAATAATGTAAAGAGCTGTGTACTTGTGCTGATAGATATGGTCTCGTTTGCTTATATTGTGTTTGGTTGGAGAGAATGAAATGAACGGAAATTTCAAACATTTGCCTTCAGATCTCATTCAATTACCTCCGATTTCATTCATCTCAACCAAACACAACATTAGATTTTGGCAAACTGAAGGAATGGTTGTGGTTAATTGTAGAAGACTATGTGCGGAGTACTAATCCCTGTATGTATGTTCTACTAGGAATCTATTTTGTGGGTAACAGCAGAGCTAGATGGCCATATCCTACATATTGGCTGCAGCTCTGGTAATATTGCTACGTCTACCTAGGATCAGTAAGCCTCTTTTTTAACTTCTTGACATGAAAACAAGAGAAAGAATGTATCTTTTGTGCGAGTATTCTTGAAGACAGAAATTCTGTACATTCATCGTTAGTTGAGCTTTGAGTTTGTTCATGATCCTATCTGTCTCGCCATTAAACAACACGAAGATGCTCTGATGTGTTCTGGTATGCTCGTTTTCTTAAAGACCCGTTTACTGCATAAAACTGGGTATGAGGTAGTTAAGCAATATTCTAGATGCATTACGATATCTTCAGGCCACAGACTTTTGAAAGATATTGAAAGGGGTTTGTGCCCCATTTTGTCACACCCATCATTCAAAATAACCAACAACCAGGTTTAGGAGGTCTCTTAAAAGGGGTTAGTTGGGAGTGTTTTGGTTCATTTTAGATTCATATATGATTTTTGGTGGAATAAAATAGATTTTGAAACTCATGACTCAAAACTCTCAAGCGTTGAATTTTATTTCTCATATTTTTTTATATTTTAAATATTAAATATAAATATTTAATATCAATTATACAAAGTATATTATAATAATTATTATAATATTAGTTTTCATTAATTCAAATTTATAATTAAATTTCTTAAAGCAAATATATGCTATATTATACTTGACCCATCTGTGAACCAAACTCACCCCGAATACTCCGGTAAATGTCACTCTTTTAAGCACACAAGGAACAGGCCCAATTTTGTTTAGTGAATTCTCTTTCAAAAGGAGTCCAATAAGAAGTTGTCACTTTAGTTGATTAAACTTTGGGTGCATGTTGTATTGACAATACGCAGTCTGTGTGTTGGGCTTCTCATAGGTTTTTGGTTATCTTTAATTTACTTAGAGAAATACTACTCCAATTTGGTGTAGTTTTTTAATTTTGGGAATGCTTTGCGTCATAAAATTTTTGCGCAAAAAGGAACTATAAAGTATTCAGATTTTCTAATATGTGTTTATGGACATGAATTAACAATTATTTAGATGGTAGAGTTTTATTGTTTTTCAATTTTTAATTACTAATTTATAACCCGTGCAATGCACGGGCGGTTATCTTAGTTAGAAAATCTAAAAAAGATTATGTATTTTTGTTAGCATGTTGCTCGATATTATTTATCTAGTCCTGTAAATCTGGAAGGTAGAATATATTTGTCCCATATATATACCCGAGTATTGTAATAAAATTTAATATGACATATTAATTGAATAAATATCTGGACACTTGATATATGTTGCATATAAATAACATAAACAAATATAAACTCGCAGGACATGGAGTCTTTGATTCGTACCCTATACACCCCTCTGCTGAAAAGACGAGTATACCCCCGACGGTGTTAGTAGCCATTTAACGGTAGTACACACTTTGCACTTTTTTGCAAACCACATCATGTTTTCTGCTAGTTTTCAAACCATTGGTACACAAAGTGCACATTTTCCATACCACAGGTACACAACATGCATTTTAGTCTTAAATAAACATGGAGCCCTGCACTGGATTTCAAATTCTCAAACGAGAAAATAACTAAAAACCAAAAAGGGACTAAGAAATCCAAGGCAACAAGGAGCCTAGCCTAGATGAATTTAGGCTGTGTTCACTTCATGGAATGGAATGAGGGGAGAATGGAATGAAAAATTATATAGGAGTTTTAAGAAGAAAGAAGAAAATATGAGATAATGATGACAAAATATGAATGTAGTTAATTTATTTGTGAGAAAGATTGTGAAGAAACATGATGTTCAAATGGAATGAGCATTCTTTCTAAAACATGTGGGTTAGAGTTATAGTTAAAATAGTAAGGTTGGAATGATTGAAGGAATGAAAATTATATACATTTTGTTTGATGAACACCATTTTAGAGTACAAAATTCATTCCATTCTCCCTCCATTCCATTCATTCCAAGTGAACACAACCTTAGGGTATATATGGTGGGTAAGATCGTATGAATTAAATGCACGTTTTTTAGGCAGTGTCCAGCTTATTTTAAGTATGGCACTGTGATGAGGAGTCACACCCATTCAAATCCTGTGCTGGTAAAATGCATATATGCTCGACTACCCATATCGATTTGGTGGCTGAAAAGTAGTATGTAAAAGTAGTATGTCTTGTGCGGGATTTTAATGACATATGCAGCACAGCTACTGTATCTCAAAGATGTCGTAGCGTAAGAACATTTGGTCGCCATAATCTCAGTATTAGTCGTAAAATTTTATTATACATGCATGTTTCTGATCTCTGTAATCCAAAACATTGCTGTAGAAATTTGTGTGTATATTAAAAAAGATACAAAAACAAATCAAAGAAACCTCCTAGTAGTTTAATGCTATAAGAAGTTCATTTCTCTGGACTAAAAGTGCAATACCATAATATACTTGATTCTGCTATTATATTTGTTATCAAATGCGGGAGAAACATAATTCACATCAATTGAGATGAAATAATCAAACATTTATTAATTATTATACTGTTACATAAATATTTAAATTTGAAACTATAATTTAACTTTTATTTTGATATCAAATTATCAAATTATATAATAATAATAATAATAATAATAATAATTATTATTATTATTATTATTTTTATTATTATTATTATTATTATTATTATTATTATTATTATTATTATTATTATTTAGCATCCGGCTTAAACTCGTTGACGACCCAAATCCAACAGAAAATGACAGGTATAAGGTTGGTGAATGATTATTTGAGTTTCTTGCATCTACCTCCCATGTGCATTGTAAACTAAAAAAAGCAAAAATACGAGTCGGGGATATGGACAAAATTTCCCCGGTAATCCGTCCTTTTGTAACATGCCTAATTCTCAATTTATATACATTTCCAGATAATTTTAGTCTTTCACACTGAGAAAACAACAGTAGTTAGAGTCGAATATTTGTTTGGTTTGGTTTCTATTTCATTTTCCATATTTGTAATTGGTGCTTACTGTCCCATTCTTGTAATTTTTTATTCGGCTCCCGAACTAGCAAAGTGAAAATCAGTTCCATAAATTTGGTGAAGACTATTATGCTAATCATTTCCAATCATTTGCAGCGTCCTCTAATTTCGATTTCCTTTATTAATTAAGAGGGAATATGACCGATACTGATGGAGACGCAACATCTAATTTACTCGCTGCAACAATTTAATAATGCCAGCATCAGCGATCTCAAGGGTACACATTAAGCACTAAATTTGATGAATTTAGTGGATTTTGATTGGTGAAGTTGGTGTAAATGCAAGGGGGTCATCCATATTTATGATTACATGACCAATAAGAATGCACCAAACTCAAAAAAATTAGTGCTTAGTGTGTGCCCTTGGGCACACCATAGAAAAACCGAATTAATAAATTATCTAAATTATAAGGTCCATGTACATACTACATTACTACTTACTCCGTCCCACTAGGAAGTTTATGTACACTATTTGCACGCATTTTGAGACTCTCGTAAAATATGGTTTTATAATGTATTTTTAATTTTTTTTTCTTTTTTTGAATAATAGTTTAAACTTCAAATTTTTTTCAGAATTTTTTTAAAAAAAAATATGTAATGTAAGTATACTTTATAAGAGTTTGAAAATACGTGTCAAAAAGTAACGTAAAGAACCTGGTAGGACGGAAGGATCAAAATCCATCTCTGTGCAAAGTGTGTTTATCAGTTGGTTGATATAGCGGATATGCTAAGTAAAATGTTGATATGAAGTATACAGTTAAATCACCTCTGAAAAATAAGAAATTGATCAATTAAATGTATTCACTTTCTTATAGCCTTTTTAACAATAAATTTACCATTCCGTTTGCATTCTTTCATTTTCAAGTTCTGAAATAGCTCTTCAATCTCATTCATCATCTCTTCCTAAATGTTTATGTTTCATTCTCCTAAATTACTAACAATTTTGTTATTCAATCTTCTCAGTAATTTGAACTTAAAAACAATTAATTTGGAGTCATTTTTCCTACTTATTTATCTTTCTAAACCTCATTTCTTTTATCATGCATAAATCAAACGTCCCGTCAAAGTATTAATAATTCACATATTTTCAAGTGTAAAAATTATAAACAATTCTTTTTTCTCCCGAACGAAGTAAAATTATGCGCACATTTCTTCGTTAATATTAAAAGCAGGGTCATAAAGCTATGCCATATTGCCATGTAACTCATCACTCTTGGGCTTATCATCCAAGATTATAGGTTCATCCTGAAATTTGGTAAGCCACAAAAATAAATGAATTATTATTTAATAAATATTAATATATTAACAATTTTTCGAATTAGTAAGGATGTTTGAATACTGAGAACTACGCTGAGTATCGAATTGTTAAAGAAAATAAAGCTAGGCCAATGTACTACGTATTAAAATATATAGAAAGCTTTCGGTTAGGAAAAACGGAGTTGGTCAAGTGGCCGTTGACATATTATTTATTAGAATAAATGTTAAACTAGAGTAATAAAATACGAGGTAATAATAATATTCCTTACGGAAGTGAAAGAATATGGTTGGAGTTAAGTATATCGCGTAAAGTACGTTATAGTGCAGCTCTATCTGTACTGTCGTCTCCTTCTTAGTTTCTTTCTCAGGCTAACAATCTAGCTAGCTCCCACTTTCGGTCATAATTATTGTCATTTGTATTTTATAATTTCTTTTTTGTAATATTCTTTAAGTTATCCGAGCTTTAAAAGCTCATGATAATTCTATGCGGCGGAACATGAGGTTCCTCACACACGTACGCTACCAGGCTCCGTCCCGTAGCATTCACACTTCTTCACTCTTTCAACTACTTCAATTCCAGCCTTTTTATTCCATTATTCCCATCAAATGTGTGTATACTAATTAGTTGACTCGTAAATTCGGGTTTATACATAACTAAAAATTAATTATTATCATTATTCTATGTTTGTTATTTTAGAAACCTATATAAGAAAAGTTGATACCACTTCTGGCAACTAAAATGATAGTGTTTTTCTCCATTGAGTTTTTTCCCACAGGTTTTGCTCTTGAGGAGTTTTAACGAGGTCCTTTTTGTGGGTTATCTCTTCTGACTTGAAAGGCTATGTTATCTAAGCTTCCGGAGTATTTACATACTTTCAGTTAGATAATATACCTTATTGAACGAAGTAAACTCTGTCCATCCGGATTTGTAACTTTCTTTCTTGGTATAATATAACCGTTTTATGACAAAAAAAATAATAATAGTCAAAGTGTGTGAACTCGTCTATATAAATTCACAAGAGGTCATCAGACTCATCACCATTACATAGTGGGTGTTTGGCCCCCCTTTTAAGCCGAACTTCTCGACTTATAAGTTAGAAGCACTTATTTCGTACCGTTTGTGTAAGAAATCAAAAAGCACTTAAAAAAAAGTTAGGAATGCTAACTTTTGTTTCAGGACTTCTACTTATTTTCCAAACACTTTAATTACTTATAAGTCTTATCTTGCTTCTAACTTCTACTCCACTTATTTATTTTAAGCAATAAGCACTTATTTTAATCTCACCCAAACGGCCCCATAATATTTATTTTCATTTCGTAGACTCGGTTAAAATATTACTTCTACCACCAATTTAGAATATTCCGCACCGGAGGCCTCATTGCATGTCTTCAATTAACTAACACTTCAAAATATTTTGCAGGCGACCCTAAAATAGGTTCGCTGAGATATCGGTTGTAGAAGAGACAGATAACGATAGATATAAATCATATTCAGGTTGGTTGTTGATCGGGTAATTCGGGTTGAACTTCAGCCCCGGGTAGAATGTAGTACGGAAGTATAAATGAATTCTCCACCATAATGAGTTGTACAAATCATAGTCACAAAAACACGTACAAAATATAATTATAGTTTATACATGTGAGTCCAAAATGAAGCTTATGAGATGTTGCTAGTCTTCCTTACATCGCATGTATTTACAACATGCACGGCAAACTTTTCGATTTCAATGCCGATCACACAGTTCAGGTCTTAACCCCTTCTCGAAAAGCTAGCTAGCTAGAGCCTTCATTTGTGTGTGTAATCTGTAATTTTCCTAAATGACAAAATCAGAAACGTTTGAACAGTGTTGGTTTTGGGACAATTCTGCTTAAACCGATTATATATAGATAAACTGTCTTTTTCTCTGTTTAATTAACCGGCAATTACTGTCACTAATCCACACTCCCTCTGTCCTCTTGATTCTACCTTCCTCAACATTTTCTGAAAATTAAGACAGCTTTTACTTGAAATCAGGGCTGCTGAGGCTTAAACAAGGAACATGACCATTGCATGAATATTTAAAATTTGAATAAAAAATCTAATTCATCTAATATGAGTATATAGTAGATGGTCGATAATGGCTTACTTAAAATTTAGTTTGGTACGCTGAACTCCACGCATATATAATAGGTTCTGATTGCAATTATTTAGGAGTTTAAGAAAACATAATCCAGTAAACATGCTTAAGCATATGTCATTGTTCAGAAAATGAATAATCAAGATCAATTAGTGAGGATAAATTTATGATTAGGAACAAGCTAGTGTGATTATGCTAAAACCAAAATGTTGATATTGTTTCAGAAATCATATCCATTTGGTTCTCAGATCTCGAACCCTTATCCAACAATTTCTGCACCTGCATATAAAATTAACCTATCATATGATCCAATCGCAGTCTATTGGAGATCAGTTACTTTGATTTATATAAGCACGCCTTCTACGAATCAGAGGCTATATATCATACGTGTAATCCCACAAATTAACAGCTAATCTTTATTTAAATGTTAGGTGCATCTTATGAGGCATATAAACTAGCTGTCTTATTAGTTTTTTCATCGCATTTCGCCAACTTTTTTATTCGAGAGTAACTTGGCCTCACGTTCGTGTTCTTTGTCGTTATTATCATCACCTTAACCTTACTAGAGCAAAGAATATAATGCTGACATGTATTTTAAAAATTTTATAAAATAATTGTTTAATTTATTTTTAAAATTTTCTATTTTTTCTATTTGTTCAGAAAAATATAAAAATTAAATTAATGTGTGAAATTATATTTTATATAAACATTAAAATACATCCTGAAATCTATGGTCCAATATAAAAAATCCAGAGAGAGAAGGGAGTACAAATGTACAATTAAGCATCAATGTTACATCTGCTATGTGGCAGCCTCTGGAGCCTGCGTAGCATACGCCAAAAGAGCACAGCTCATGCAAAAAGTATTTAGTACTAACCCATTGATTACTTTACTAATCTGGCTAATTAGAAAATCTATAGGTATGTGCGCAGCATTTGCCAGCTATATAGTTTGAGTAAAACAAGGTTAAGCTTAATTAATCACAGAGTGTCGGCCTCAAGTCTGATGTCATTAGCTGAAAGCTCCTGCGGATGAGACGGATAAAGAGACAGATTCCCCTGGTAAGCAGGGTAATTAGCGAGGATAAGAAATTTTAAAGTACTCCCTCCGTCTCTAAATAATTTTCTTGTTTGTACTTTTCACGTTTGCCAACACACACTTTTGATCGTTAATATCTTTCATTTCGTAGTAGTATTAAATATAAAAACTTCATCATATTAAAGTACTCGTGAATACGAATCTAATAAGATCACTTATGATTATATTTAGTTTTATAGATTAGATGTAAATTAGTAATTTATCTAATGTTATGAACAGTACCGACATCACAAACAGGAAAAGAAAAAAGAAACGGAGGGAGTACTCCCTCCGTCCCTTATTACTTTTCCTGTTTGCCTTGGACACGTTTGCCAACACACGCTTTTTATCGTTTATATCTTTAATTTCATATTAGTATTAAATAAAAAAACTTTATTGTATTAAAATACTCGTAAATACGAATCCAACAAGATCACTCATGACTATATTTGGTCTTATAGATTTGACGTAAATTAAGCATTTGTCTCATGTCATGAACAGTCCCGACATTTCAAATAGGAAAAGCTTAAAGAAACAGAGGGAGTAGTGATTAATGGTTAAGACAGAAGAACATGCAGCGCTCACCTCCTAAAAGTGAACATTAAGAAGCTAAAGTTTCAGTGTTTGTCTCAGTCATTCTGCCCTTTCCATAGTACTTTTGATAGTACTTTACTTCCCCCTCTTTTCGTTCAATTATAAAACACGTCTGGGTCGTTTGACTGAGCTTAAAATAAATCCTTCTCGTTTAAAATAAAGAAGTGAAATAGAAGTGAGAAACAAATTAAGACTTATAAGTGATTAAAGTGTTTGAAAAATAAGTAGAAGTCGTGAAATAAAGCTAGCATTCTCAGTTTTTTATAAGTGCTTCTTGACTTTTTACGCAAAAAATACAAATAAGTGTTTCAAAATTATAAATTCAGGCGTTGGACTAAAAAGCCCGGTCAAACACCCCCGTACTCTATTATAGTTTGAGGGTATGTTGGTCCCATTAGGCGCAGGAAGCCACACTCCATGTCTTCAAATTTCGAGCGAATGCAGGCCATTTAAATTTCTGATTTTATTGGGTTGTGTATTGAAGAAGATACTCGGGGAAATAATTGAGAAACAAAAACTGTGGAATTTAGTTCAATGGGATGATAAGTACTTAAATAATTGCATTCGATGATTAAAGTTCACTGAAAATTACAAAATTATGGAACAGACCACACCACAGACACTTGTACCAACTTTGACCATCTAGAGGTGCATTGTACACACAAGTTGAAATCATACTCACAGATTGCCCGTCTTAACATTCATATGAAATTCACTTGAATCGGCCGCTAAAATTGATATCCAATTGTAAATTTGCAAATCGACCAAATGTGAAACTCTTCATAGGCTTTGTTTAAAAAATCTCCTACATTTAGCCATATAGATAGATAAAGATAAGATAAAATAGAGAAAAAGGATCCATAGGGTGTGAGCCTGGATAGCTTTATGATTGCACATATGAAATAAAAAACAAAAAGATTCAACTGGGAAATGAGGGCATGCAAAGATGAGAAGAAAACGCCGGGGAGGTGGGGGCTGCTCATATAATCATGTCCGTGACATACTCTCTGTACAACTAAGCTCACATTTCAGCTCCTTCGAACCTAGACGCCTCATTCCGCCAACTGTTTTCTGCATCTCCTCTGTTGCAACACTACTTCTATTAAACTATTATTTTCTTTCCCTCTTGTTGTCATTTTTTATATAATCTAAATTTCTGCAACTTTCTTTTCTTCCTTTCGACTAGCACCGCAAGTGCATGGCATCGTCACATTCAGGCTCCCGAGAAAGATAATGCCATGTCTGATCACCATAATTTCACTTCACTTCGATTTGTTCTAGCTCGAGAAAGATATCTCGTAGTTATTAATCGGTAAATCGGGAATTAATCAGAAATGTTAGTCGAAACATCAACGAGATATATATTATATTATAAGATCGTTTGGTTAAACTTAAAAATAGTGTTTTTTGTTTAAAGTACATGGGTAAATTAGAAGTGAGAAATAATAAAAACTTATAAGTCAGTCAAGCTGTTTGAGAAATAAACAAAAATCTCGAAACAAAAGTTAGTATTCTCATGTTCTTATAAATACTCCTAATTTTTTACACAAACGAGTGAAGTAAAATAGAAGCCAGCTTTTTGTCAAGAAAAGTCGGAAGTAGCGTTTCCCAAACATGCACCACGAATATCGAAATACTGAGGCTGAGAGAGTATACGTATTATCTTCATGTACCAGGATCTAGTTTGAAACTAATCTAAAATCACCACTCATGCAAGGGGATTTGGAAGTACTACTGGATCATATATTGTGTCATATATCGTTTCCAATAATGCCTCGAACTGTACATCAACGTAATATTCCCGAAATCTTCTAACATATTTGGCCACATTGTCCAGTAGCAATGAACGTAGAAAAAGTTCTTATTATACCGCAACAAAACAAACAACCACAACAATAATACTATTGTGGTACATATACACGATGATAAATCTGGAATTCATTAACAAATATATACACCATTTATGTTCTTGCATGTTTGGGGTAATTAACATTTGCTCAGTACATGAAACTAACAGATTCATTTTAAATTACATAACAAACGGTGCATGATCCTCATTAAGATCTTCACAAGTAGGGTACTTAAGGTCGTCCCTGTCAGTAAGCATGGGGGGATGTATTAGCATGCACGTACGCCACATGCACCAAAATGAACACATCTCAGAGAGATTAGCGGATGCTAGTCAAATTAGAGTTCTGAGCTTCTGTTCATGATTATTGATAAATTACAGAAAAAACAAGCATGTGTAAAATTAAATATATACAAAAATATAGTGGAATATTGTGTTATTGATCTAGAGGTTGGTGGTGGCGCTGCGACCAGAACCCATTGTATTATAAGTCTACCACATTGTTTTTGGTCGCGTTTGGCCTTTTGCTGCTGAGAACACTACTTTATCATAGCTGGGGAAGTCTTGCACATGGGCACTGATCAGTAATCAGAATATAGAGAATACAAAAATTATAATTTCATGTAATTTCGAATTTTGAGTTGTGAAATATCCTGACACATTTGATTTACGAAATCTAAATATTCTTTTAAAATCAGTATGGTTCATGAGTGTTGTGTCTTCTGTTATAGTGGTAGCTAATAATTTCGTTCTCTGGGCGACAAGCAGATTGTATAAGAATTAGTAGAGACAAATGCATAATTACTTGAATTATTACTAATGAATCTAAAATATAGATCGTAAATCTTGAAAAAATAATAAATAATCTGGGTGACTTGATAATCCAATGAGAACTCGTAAATCTTAAAAAGGACTCCGATAAAATAAACATGCATGATGAATCTACAATTCTATAGGGCTATTGTAATAAAAAAGACAGAGACATTGCATGTTGGGTATTTATGTAAATAAGTTGAAAAGCAAGGGTAGTTATATTGACATGGGCTTATAAAAGATGTGCCTCATCTCATAATTCAAAACCCTCTAGTTTTTCCAACAGCTCATCTTTCAATAAACCAAAGCCTTAAAAATCACATTCACATAACAAAAACACAAGACAATGTCAGGATGCAGCAAAATACGCCACATAGTCAAGCTCCGGCAACTCATCCGGCGGTGGCGCAAGAAGGCGGCATTGACCTCCCGCCGAATCCCCTCCGACGTGCCCTCCGGACACGTGGCGGTCTCCGTGGGAGCGAACCGCACGAGGTTCGTGGTCCGAGCAACGTACCTGAACCACCCGGTTTTCAAGAAGCTACTGGTCCAGGCCGAAGAAGAATACGGGTTCAACAACTCCGGCCCATTGCTCATCCCCTGCGACGAGTACGTCTTCGAGGATATTCTCCGGTGCATCTCCGGCCGCTCGGATTCCAGAATCTCCGGCTGCTGTTTCACCAGTATCGAGGAGTTCCAGAGGTACTGCCACGTGGGACTTCGGAGCAAGAACAATGTTGATTTCTGGGCCGAGTCTCGCCCCCTGCTTAACATTGGATTCAGATGAGAATGCAGATTAGCAAAGCTTTAGCCCTTTCACGAATGATTTGGATTCGGGTCGGGTCGGGTGTGAGTTGACTATTAACTTTACAACTGCATGCCAATGACACAATATGAGTTGGCCAGTTACTAATTTTTTATTTTTGTATAAAATATTATTTCGATTTCCATTTCGATTTTAATTATATTTTATATAACCGGTCAATCGGTTTATAAATGCGAAGAAATGTAATGGAGATGGCGGCAAAGTTGGTGGGAGTAAACACAGCTAGTCATCCCCGGTCTGAAGATCACTCGGCAGTTTGAGGATTAGTGATAATCACCCGATGTATATTATTTCATTTACTAATTGGAAATGATAAATGCAGAAATATTTCAAAATTGCTTATCTACAAAATTGATTATCTGGTATTTAAATAATTAATTCATGTTAAAGTAACGTGGTAGTAGACAGTAGTAATGATATTTGGGCAAACAGGCCATGTGAAAGCAGTTACAATTTCTTCATCTCGTTTGTTATGTTTCACCTGGATAATCTCATTTTCACATGCTACTGCATCACTTTTCTCTTGTCCTGTCATGTTTGTGTTGGTTTGTTTGTGTTTTTTATATGCAGGGCTATTGCAAGTCACTAGTATGATTCCAATTTTAGTCAAGCAAATGGTCAAATAGATAAGAAAGGCAGATCCACTCCCGAACCGTGGAGTAACTATTCCACTTACACTAAAATTTCCGTCCTCCAGATTAAACAATGATCTATATTCGATGAATATAGTAAAGGAGCTTGGGGTATTTCTGTAATATAGAATGAAAGCTGGTGGCATAATAGTAATCTGCTTATGTGTCATAGTTAGTTGGAAAACTGTAGTCTATACATATGTGAAAAATTATCTTGCTCAGCAAGAATATTGAATGTGAGTGTGTGTTGTTGAAATCAATTACTCTCTAGGTCATTCGCTGTTTTCTTCATATAGCTTACAACAAAAAATAAAAGAACATGTTAGTGTGTACCGGAATCTAAACTGATCGGTTAATCTATAAATATGATTCATGAGATATTGATTTATTGAACATTAATCGAAGATTTTTTTATTAATTTTGTAAACTGAGGTTCAATTAATAAATTAGTAAAATATTTTAAATAAATTATTAGAAGATTTTTCGATAAGTTGAGGATCCAACCATGTCAAATTGTCAAGTGCAATATTAGATGAGAATTGAGAAAGTGCTGTGACTAGGCCTATGCGGTTCCTTTGTATACGAGAGCCCATATTACTTGATTCCTCTTCCAACTTTGGGCTTACTGTCCGCTATAAACATCCTTGGGCTTTGATAATTCCCAGTTTTGCAATTGCGTACTGAAAGGAGTGGGGGTTCAGAATCGCGTATGAATACTTTATGATGTGAAATGTCTAAGGTTTCATTTTTGAATCTCTCGGAAGTCAGAACTGTCGAGGACTGATCTTAAATTTATTACTCGTACTTGAGTACCTGAACTTTCGCTTTCTAATTTATTTCACTATTTCTGCAAACTCATTCAACGACAAATATATTACTATACTATTGTGAAACATGGGCTATCATCGGGTCCCCAAAGTTCGAACAAGAGTATTGATGTTCCTATAGTCCTTCTCGGATCATTTAATACCCTGCATTCATTTACATAATGCGTGTCACAAACACAGCCGGGACAGTGCTAATTTGATTCTTCACACCTTATTCATCACATGTAATTGTGTAACAAATATCTGAAAGTTATTGATTTATTCTTTACTATTTATTGCATGTACCATCGCCTAATTGGAGGGTAATTACCAACACAATAGTCGGTGTTCTCTCTGTCCCAACAATTTATATGAACCATTTATCTTTTCTGAATTCCTTTTATCTCAATTTATATGAATGACTTTTTTATTTGCATGTCCTAACAAAAATGATCCTTTTATTTATGATATCTATTTAACATTATTACAAACATACATTCATAAGCTACCCTAATTTAATATTCACTACTTTTTATGCAGTTAACATCAAGTGAAACATTCACATCTTAAAAACTGTGCTAGTCAAAGAGTCTCATGCAATTTGGGACGAAGAAAGTATCAAATATAATAATATATGCAAAGACGGATCTAGCAAGGACGGATCTAGACATCAAAACACACATTATATATGTTTGATTTGATAATGAAACGACTTTCTCAAAAATTTATATGATAATCGAGCTTATTTTCAGTAAAAATAAATTAATTTCCCAGACAATAAAGGAAAACCAGCACCGAATGGCCCGTATAGTTTCAGAAGAATACCAGAATATATAAAATTACATAAATGAATAATTAGAAGTCGGGTTTTGACATTCACTAGCCACAGAAGCGAGCACATGTCAAGCACTTGACTACACTCTGCTTGAAAAGTGCAGCAGGGTGAGGCAGACTGCAATACTGCATGCATGCCCACCATCCGGCCATCTCCTAACAAAACAAATGGAAACTCCCAAATACTATAATCTCCTTTATTCGTGGGCATTTTGACACACTTGAGACAATTTGACCAACATCACAGACACATCAACTTATAAAACGTCCATTATCAGGAACTAGTGAGTATTGTTCTAGAATTGTAACTTGAGGGAAAAAAGCAATTTTGTTATCGTGCCTGTGCATATCTTGCCTTCATCTTCTCGTCTTTCTCATTGTTTAAATATTGTATCGAGGTTATTTTATCGCATTGATGACACATCAGACACGACCTGAATTTGATTCGTAATATGATTCGGCAAAGTGTTTCTAGCAATTTTTTACCTTAAATTAATTTCATTTTAAAATCAGTTTCTTATCTTATTATACAAACATAAATGTTTTGATTTAAAATCGAAAATAGTTTTAACCCAGTAAGAAGAACTTCTATAGCTGATTAGCTATACATTTCAGAACAATCGTAATGGCAACTTACAAACTTGTCAAACTCAACTTTATATGATTTTAAGTGTGCACCGTGAATTGATACTCCTATAATTTTGTTGGCGGGGAGCATCAATACTGTTGTTACTTTAAAATCACAGTAAAATACTAAAATCTAATTATTATGAAGGAGAAATCTAACTTAAGTGTATCATTAATTTTAAATCAATTTCACGCCAAATGTGTTTCCATCTGCACTTCTGTAAATGTTAAGTGAAAAAAATTCTGATACATGAGTTTTTATGTTGTTTCGAACGTGTTTTATCAGTAACGTAAATTATACTATTTTTTGTTCACTTGGGATTTAGTGCATTTGTGGAGTTTACCAAGCTACCTGCTCCCATTTTGCTAAATCTATTCAGATGAATTTATCTCATTCACTTTTCTACTGCAAGATAGCAAGCACCTTTTAATATGGAAAAACATTACAGGTAGGGACATTTTACCGATAATTCTGTGTTTAAAATGTTGGAGAATGACAGCTTATCTGCTGATAGAAATTATTGAGTGGAAAAGTAAAGGAACAGGTGCGAATGTGCGTGGGGAACCAATGAAAAACACCCAGAGCGTATATATATCCATAAAGAATCCAATGAAGAAATGCTTTTCATTTTTGCTCAAAGTAGATCGGAGAAGGTGGAGTGAAGCTGTCTTTGGGATTGTCAAGTGTGTCCCATGGCATCATTTGTGTCCCATGCTTGTAATTTTGCCTTATATTTCGGTTTAAGTCAGTGAGAATTTGAACAAAATAAGTTTTTATGACTGGTCTATTAAATTCTTGCTTATTTGCGCCTTTGTCACTAGCATGAAGCCTCAATCATCTGCACCTTTTCTCTACGCGTATTGAGAGATACCAAATGTGTGCCTTGCATCTTTCCTCGGCCTATGGATGATTTCGTACCCACAAAGCAAAGGTTGAGATATACGATGCACTTTGTAAGAAGTGATGGTTTGAAGACGCTCCCATGTTCACGATCATTTGAGAGAGGGTTAGTGGATGCTAGAGCCCCCTGACCTCGAAAAAATAATGGATATTTTTTTTCCAACCCCGCTAAATTAGTGATGTCAATATAATTTTTTTAACCCCCGCTAAATTATAAATATCATAGAGAGGGATTTATTGTAAAAAAAGAAAAGAGAAGGCGCTTAGTCTAAACTGTATCATGCATGCTAAGTACTTTGTATATAAGAAAAATTAATATAAGTAAATATAGTTAAGAGGGAGAGTGTGCTCCTCATTGTTGAGTAAGCAAACAAAGCTCCTAAATTTTTAAAGAGGTGCTGAGCTTGTTGGAGTTCATTTCATCTCCATATTCTTCAAATTTTAGCTTAGGAGCCCATATGAAGAAACTTTTGAACATGCTTTCATAAGTCATACGCACACATTGACTTATCGAAGGAAACCACAGAAGGAACCATAGAGCTATGGTAACTATTTCCCAAGAGATGGATAACCGTTTTACAGAAGGAAACATAGAGCTGTTACTTTGTATTGGCTCTTTGGATCTTAGAAATTAATTTTCTGAGTTTCAATAACTCAAAACTGGTTTGTCTTTGCACAATTTTATCCGATGGATTTCCCTTTAGTAGACCTGGAGCTAGGGGTGAGCAAAAAACCGAATTGAAACCGAAATCGTAACCGAAACCGGTGAAAACCGATAAAAACCGAACCGCCTAAAACCGAACCGATCCGAAACCGAAAATTTAAAAACCGAACCGATTATAACGGTTGCGGTTCCGGTTTTAGGCCAGAACCGAACCGCAAAAACCCGAACCGAACCGATTATTAAAATAAATATTATCTATATTTATATATATGCATATCACACATAATTTATATAAATATTTATATATAACATATAAATGTGATGAACAAAGTAAAATGGAGACGGGGGAGGTTACTAGGAAGTGGGGTTGAAATGTGCTGAGGTTGTTTCGTTAAAATTCTTTTATCCGAACTAGTTCTTCCACCGAGCACTTTCTTTTAGTATCACTACAATTGAGTCGCTAATCTACTTCCATCATGATCCCCACATAATATATAAGTTTCATTTGTAATATGATCTTGTTTAAATCCGATAATATAATAATGTGGTTCGTTATTAAATTTGAAGTATATATCGAACCAACATAAGTTATCTACTAATTTAATTTGAAAGTATGTTTCTTATTTTTATTTATTGCGGTTCTAAAACCGAAACCGAACCGTTTGAAATCGAACCGAGGTTTTTTGAAACCGAAACCGATCCGACGGTTCGGTTGCGGTTGCGGTTTTCAATTTTAAAAACCGAACACTTGCGGTTCCGGTTGCGGTTTTACCCTAAAACCGCACCGATCCGCACCGTGCTCTCCCCTACCTGGAGCTGTTATCAAATCAGTTAGACAATTTTATCTATGATGTGAAAGCGGATAAAGATTAATTTGAATTTCAAAGTATAGGAAATCTTTCTGTCTTGATGGTTAAGACACGTAGACACACTGCTTATCCCTTAGTTTATCTTTTGGTTGAGTTCAACCTCCCCAACGCTTAATCCTGGTTCCGCCGGTGTTTCCTCCGACATCCACTCTGTACTATGCACTTGTTGCTATTAGCTATATGCATGTAAATCTGAGATGGGGAAATTTATTTCTTTGTAGATGCCAGAATATTCATCGTTGTAAAAATTCGAAATTGATTAATGAGTTGAAATACCAATTTTTTATTTACCTAAATTTTTTGAGTTAGACTATAATGTAATCAATAAATTGATAAAAAAATTATAAAACAATATTTGACAATTTTTAGAAACTGTTATCGATTTTATATTTTATTTATTTGAAATGAATGAATATAATAAAAATACAACAAGTTACGAGACTTTTGTACTGTGTTTAGGTGAGATAATTTTACATGTCAATGTACAAAAATTTCATACTGTTTTCTAAGTTGATTCTTAAATTCACTTTAAAAAAGGTTCATTTTTAATTAGAAAACGAAGCTCGTCAATTACAGATACCTAATTTACTCTTAAAACTTTTATCTCAAAAGTTTATTCTTATTCATTTTCAATTAACATTTTTCCTTTTAATTCATTATTTTCAAGCATTCAACTCCTTGCTCTCCCATGGAGCACAACACAAAACATGCACAATTATAATCCTTCATTAATCATAAAAGCGTGTCGATAAAACAAGCACGGGTAGCTCATTATTATTAGCACAAGTCAGCAACGAACAAATATACCTTCTATAGATAATAATTGGTAGCAACTGAAAATACTATGAAAAGAAAGCAAGTACAAGTACTAAATGCAATAGCTCACATATCATGCGTTTAGTGAGCAATGACCCCTTCCTCAACAGAATGTCTAGCTATCCAAGGAAAATAAGCTACTTCTATTTATTTGAATTTTCAAGCGACATTTAATACCAATAATAAAAATGTTGACAAAAACTGGCATATCATTAAAAGAAAGCTGACATTGTGTCTTAAAATCCTCTTTCTACTTCGGCACGAGAAGAACTAATATGTTCATTCTCCAGAATTTGCAAGTTGCATAATATTTTGTCTTCTTCATCCAAAATAATATGATTTGCCTAAGTTTTTTTTTTCACTCGTGATATTTTGTCCTCGTTCAGAAAAAAACTACAGTATTTGCCTTCTAAAGTTTTGAACAATTTCGATAACAGCACATTTCAATAAAATAATATATATAGTTTTGAATACTGAATAAAATATAAATCTTGTGACTGCTCAGGGGCCACAGCGATGTGTCTTTGTATTATCAGAAGGTACTACTATCCGAGGACGAAGTAATGCTGCGACATTTGCTGTGAACACCACACAACAACTGAGATCGGTACTGACCAACAGGTGACCATGGTCCAAAGTCAGAATCCAAATGTACCTTCTGGCTTCTGGCCAAGACCTATCATCGATTAAAATATATTCATATATTTCATTTTTATTAAAATCTAATAATTAATATAAAAAATGATTTTAAGTACAACATTCGGTACATCATACATGATGCAATAGGAGACCCAAATTCAGTGACAACGCTACATATACAAAATATATAATGTAAAAAATTAACTGACTCTGGAATTTTGAGTTAAATATCGTTTGTATTAAAATATCCCAAAATAGCAATTTAAATGCGACAATTGACTATATGAGGTATTATTATTATTTTGTGCTAAGTAGTTGTAAAAAAATTAGTAATACAATGTTGATACTGATGTAATGTTATTTTATATGTAAAATGAAATGTTCATAATAAATATATTTTTATCACTCCCCAATATTCTTTTAATAATTAAAAAAAACCAGATTAAAAAAGTAAAAAGTATAAGAAGCAAAGTGGAAGGGGTAGCTTTTAGAGTAGTACATGTGGTGATATCTGTATTCATGAAAACATTGATATATTCTGAAATCACTCTTTAAAAAAGCTGATGTTTTGGAGGTTTCCAACTTCCCAGAATATTTTTTAGCCCACTACTCTTTTACTCTACTCCCCACCATCTCTCTCTCTCTCTCTCAATCTCTCTCTCTCTCCTGTAGCATATTTTGAAATTAACAGGGAGCGTAGCAAGCACCTAAACACTATTCCACTACTCTTCATCAACGCTACATTGCCACCGGTAAGTTCGCTTCATACTTCTCATCTTTAACATCTCAATAACACACACACAACACAATATATACATATAGATGAGCAAGCTTGACTTTTACTCATTCCTCTCTCGATTTGTAAATTAATAAAGTTTAATAACTGATTTCATTGTAGGCTCAAATCTGATTTACTCAAAGGAGCTCTGAGATTCTTAACTGCAGATTAAACTTAGGTATACTCTGCTCATTTGATGCGTAGTCATTATATTCGGTTATAATAAGAATATTTCAGCTTTTGTAACTCTAATTATTTTATTATTTTAATTTTAAATTTGCTGCAGTCGATTTAATTTTTGTTCTGTCTATAGAATCTCGACTTGAACTTTAATAAGGCAGTGCTTTTAGGATTTTTGAAATGCCAGTGTTATTGTTTTTTGTTCCGGATTGCATCCGATATCGAAATTTAAGATTTGGAATTACTTGTCTTGGTGACAAGTGTTCTGTCCTCAATGCTGCAAACTTCTCCGTCTTAGGCTTCGATCCGATAGCCTTATGTTTGTATGCAAGAATCATGAAATATCAGGATTCGTACTCATGTTACTATGCTCTAATATATTTGTAGTTATAATGTACTCTAGTATGTTTCGAGAGGACTATTGATCTCACTTTTAATCCTGAAGCAATGAACTAAGAAAAAGACTAAAATATGTTAATAGTTATAACTCGAATACCAAATAGTTTAATTTAGAGCACAGTCCAGAGTTGCAAAAGTTGAGAGCAAGATGGTCTGGGGATTATGTGTGCATGAATCAAACCCAACTTTATTGTACATTTAATTTTTGGGAAAAGGTTATAAATCGTTTTGATGAGAAAATTGAGTTTTCATAGTGCATTGATCCTTTCTTTCATGCTGCTTCTTGTCAAATCGACTTAATTTACCGAAGCCAAAGCAGAAGAAGCTAGTATATGAGTACATATTTATTCTAAGACCTCAAGATTCATGTAAAAGCATAAAACTCCCTCTCCCTCTTTTTTCTACATACATATTATTTTACTTGGTTTTCAAGATCATATAGGTCATTAGTGATTGGCCAGTGGCCAGTGGTATAGCACCTGGAAGTGTGTTAGTTCATGATGCCAATCCAGCTAAAAAGTCATACTCAGCTGCACGTCTATTGTCTAAGATTAGATTACTTTTTAGTAACAGTTTATGCCTTTCTAAGGGTTTCACTTGATAAACAAGTACTCGTTCATTCGTATGTTACTATATTGGATTGGCTGGTTACTTGCTACTCTGGTTACATCTACGTAATTAAGTATGCCTGATGAGATCATTGTGTTCTTTTGCAGTATCCTGTATGTTTAAACTTTCTTACTCTTATTATATTTTTATTTATTTGCACTTGATCTTTTTATGGGTTCAAGATAATTGTAATTGTTCAATAAATTAACAGTTCTAAATGTCAATCATGTACCTGGATGCATGTAAGAAATTCTTTCTTTTTCTTTCTTATTATACTCTAATATTTTAGGTAATATCATGATTTAATTTTAACTGCTTTGGTAGATAACTGAAATGCGAACACATTCTTAGTGATTGCATAATGAATATAAGGACTGCTCTGGTAAGAACATCAGAGTGAGTGGCAAATAGTTCATTAAGTCATATGTCATAAGTATACCGTTTATTGTTGGAACTGTTTATTTTGCTTGCAAATAAGTAAAGTTAAAAGATCCCAGTGGTGGAGCTGCAATGTATTTTAAATGAACTTCTAAGACATTCCTAACAATTGCACATTGAAGGTGTTGTACTCGAAGGAAATGTCCGTTCACAACAGAATGCATTTCAGGCTCAATTTTGTTGGTTGAATGCATTCAACTTTTTTTCTTTATCACTTTGGTCTTTACAAGTCAAACAGACACTGATGTTATTATAATACCATTTACAGCTATACATTCTATTATGGATCGACGGAGTTGGCCCTGGAAAAAGAAATCTTCTGATAAAGCAGCTACCGAGAAAGTTATTGCTACATTAGAATCTGCGGGTGCCCCTTCAATTCTAGCTGGATCTCATGTATGAACTTTAATATTTTTAAATTTCTCAGTTATAACTTCCTCTGTATGGACTATGCAAGATATCTTATTCACCTATAGAACCTTCCTAAGTCTAACTGTTCACATAATTAATTTCTGCATCTTAAGTTCTTAACACCTGAATAGGTTTGACCAAATATTCTATCAATGAGCTAGTCGTAGTTTTTGAAATAGAAGGTCGTCGTTACTTCTCCATTTGGCAAATGCGTATCAAACAATATTGTATTCTGTTCCCGTACAATGCTTTGCTTTTTTAAGCATGTATGTGCCCCCCCAAATCTTTTGGTTGGAATCTGGTTCTTTCTTGATCAGGGACATGGTCTTCATCTATTAAAATATAATTTAAATGAAAATCTCAGTTTATTAAGTTATAATCCCAGATAAATGGTCACTGAAGAATTTGAAATACCATACCCATAATTCCATATGTTGCAGTAATATTGTACTCTAATACTCGAAAGCCTCTTACCACTTATCAGCATGGATTTCTTCCTTTCCTTCATTAGGCATCTATATGCATTATATGGAAACTTGAAATTTTCGCCAGCCTACCCCTTGTTGCATTTTTACCCTTTGGTGACTTGGTAACTACGAGGATAGGATTATGCTAGGGCGATGCTCCGATTTGTATGACCCCATAGGCCCTGTTTGGGAATTAGCGGTTAGCGGATCGAATTAGCTGTTTTGACTAGCTGATTGAATTAGATGTTTTGACTAGCGGATTGAATTAGCTGTTTCTCGTAAAACTGTTTGGTAAATAGCTGATTGATTAGCTTTTTCTAACACAAACCAAAACCGCTAATTCAAAAAGCTCCTCAAAGTAGCTTTTTCAAAATTAGCTTTTTCGATCCAAACCTCTATATGAATCCGCTAACTACCAAACACTAATATTAGCTTATTTTAGTGGTCAAACCTATAAAACACCTCAAACCTCTAATTTTGCTTCAAACCTCTAACTTCCAAACATGGCCATAATCTTTATGCACCCATATAAACAGCCAAGGTACATATAATGATATAAGTGCAACATTGTTGTCTTCTTTAGTATATGGCTTGCCTAGAATTTTGCGCACATTTATTAAATTTCCACATCAACATGTTTTTGTAGTATTAGGAATACCTTTATGAATATTTGCTTGACAAGTTTATATGCTACTTTTGTGTTATGAATTTAATGTTGTATCGATTTTGCTTTCTTTCCGTATATATTAGTAAGATCTACTAGTTCAATTGCTAGAGTGTTTTTCTTTCTTTCTTTTTCCTCTGCTAATTAAGTGCAAGAGCTTTACTGCCACCAAAATCTTACTCTTTCATCTCATGCATTATTCTAGTTGCTTAAGTTCTTTTTATTTATATGCTTTATTACTTTCTTGGGTAAGCAGGATAGCAGCAAAAATCCCAAGTATGTCCAGATTTCTGTAGACACATATGCACATCTAACTGGGTTGGAGGATCAAGTAAAGTCATATGAGGATAAAGTGAAGAAATATGAGGATAAAGTGAAGAAATATGAAGATCAATTGACTATATACAAGGATAGAGTGAAGGAATATGATGAACAAATGACTTCATATGATGATAAAGTGAAAGAATTAGAAGATGTGGTAGAGGAACTGAATGAAAAGCTATCTACCGCAAATTTAGAGATGGTGACTAAGGAAAGCCTTGTAAAAAAGCATGCCAAAGTTGCCGAAGAAGCTGTGTCAGGTTTGTATATTTGGTGCTGGTCCTCCATGAATACCAGTTCACACAACTTAATATATACTTTCTTCCCCAGGAAACCAAATATATATATATATATAAATTGATATTTTGTTATATTAGGTTGGGAGAAAGCCGAGGCAGAAGCATTGACACTGAAAAATAATCTAGAATCAGTTGCACTATTAAAGCTTACTGCTGAAGATCGAGCCTCGCAGTTAGATTGTGCTGTGAAAGAGTGTATGCGGCAAATTAGAAATTTGAAAGAGGAACACGAGGAGACACTTCATGAAGTTGCCATGAAAACAAAACAGTTTGACATGATAAGGCTTGAGCTTGAAACACAGTTAGGTAACTTAGAACAGGAACTTCTTAAATCTGCTTCTGACAATGCCACAATTTCGAGGTCTTTGCAAGAGCGCTCTAACATGCTGATCAAGATCACCGAAGATAAATCTCAAGCTGATGCGGAGATTAAGCTGTTGAAGAATAATATTGACTCTTGCAGCAGGGAAATAAGTTCACTCAAATATGAGCTACATGTTGTTGCGAAAGAGTTAGAAATCCGTAATGAGGAAAAAAACATGAGTGTTAGATCTGCTGAAGTTGCAAACAAACAAAATTTAGAAGGGTTGAAGAAGATAGCTAAGCTAGAAGCAGACTGTCAACGTTTGCGTGGTCTTGTCCAGAAGAAGTTGCCTGGACCAGCTGCAGTAGCTCAAATGAAACTAGAAGTTGAGAGAATGGACAGCGATTATGGAGAAAGTCGTCTAAGGAGGTCTCCTGCAAAGCCTTCTACCAGTCCATCCATGAACCCGTTCACTGATTTTACACATGATAATGTCCAAAATTACCGTAAAGAAAATGAGTTACTCACAGAACGCCTTTTGGCAATGGAAGAGGAAACAAAGATGCTGAAGGAAGCTTTGGCCAAGCGAAATAGTGAATTGCAAGCTTCCCGGAGTGTTTGTGCCAAGACAGTCACCAAACTTCGAAGTCTGGAAGCACAACTGCAAGCAAATAATCAGCGAAGAAATACATCAAATCTTAATGGTCAGATCCCGGCTGAAGGGTCCTTCAGTCTTAATGCAAGCAACCCACCCAGCATGACATCCATGTCTGATGATGGAAATGAGAATCAAGCATTATGTGCTGGGTCTCGTGCGATCTCTGAGGTCTGCAATCTTCACAAAGGAAAGAACATTGACAGTCCAAGAAAAGGTGAAAATTCAGATCAGCTCGAACTTATGGATGACTTTCTAGAGATGGAAAAGTTGGCACATTCATCTAAAAAATCGAACGAAACAATGGCCAGTTTTGATTTGGATGCCAGAAACTTTGAAATTGTGAACCATGATCTGTCAGAGGCCACTTCCACCAGGGGTTTACAACTTCAAGATCAACAAGGGTCAGAGTCTTTAGGAATTGAAAGATCAAATATAAGGGATCTGTCACCTTGTATGAAACTCCAGTCAAGGATTTCGATGATATTTGAGTGTGCATCCAAGGATACTGATCTAGAAAAACTTTTGGAGGACATCAGGAATGAAGTACAGAACATGCAGGCAAGTTTGCGACAAAACTCTGCAAGTTCTTTCATCGAAGAACCATACTATACTAATACTGTAACTGACCATCAAGTTTTTTATCCAATTAGTGAAGAACTGGCAGCTGCTTTATCTCAAATTTATGAATTTGTATTGCTGCTTGGAAAAGAGGGGAAAGCTATACAGGGCACATCCCAGGAAGGAAATGAATTGACCAAAATATTGGAGGAATTCTCTGCTGCTTTTAATCAAGTTATAAACAACAGAGGAAGCTTGAATAATTATATTCTTTGCCTTTCTCAAGTATTCAGTAAAGCAAACTATATTCATTTTGATGCCCTGGGTTATAAATGTATTGAAACTGAACCCAGTACTTCAGATTGCATAGACAAAGTTGCTTTGCCTGAGAACAAGGCAGTGACGAACTACACAGACAGTTGTGCTCATTTTTCTGATTCAACATCTGATCCTGACATTCCCCATGATGTTCCTTTTGTTCCAACCTCTGAATTGAAAACTGCATCATGGAATTGCTCATTGGAGGACTTTAGGTTACTGAAATCAGAAAAAGATAACTTGGTGACAGATCTTGCTAGATCGACTAAAAATCTAGAAATCACTATGTCTCGGTTGCAAGAAACTGAAGAACTTCTGGCTGAAGTTAAATCACAACTGACAGCTGCTCAAAACATGAATGGTCTAGCCGAGACGCAGCTAAAATGTATGGCTGAATCATACAGATCGCTTGAAAAGCATGCAGACGAGTTACAAATTAAGGTAGACTGTCTGGAGGCAAAAGTAGAGAGTCTGAATAGTGAACTTCGAGAGGAGAGGAAGAATCTTGCGGATTCTTTTGCCAGATGTATTGTTCTCCAAGAAGACTTAAAAAGGTTAGAAAAAGAATTTTGACTGAGCAAATAGTTCGTTTTAGTGACAATTCTAGTCTATATGATAGTTTGGTCCAGCCTATTGCTATATGTTTACATCAATATCTATCACTTTTGTATAAAGAGTTCACAAAATGGCCTTTCACACAATTTTATAGGGGTGTAGAGGTGTTGGACTCTAATATTTTCGTTTACATGATAGGATATATGTCTTCCCTTCAAATTTCTGTTATGATTATTGTTCTTTACGAATATAAGGTAACATGCTTAAATGCCAGTGATATTTTATTGGTGTTTGCAGGTACCCTAGCACCGATAGTACACTAGTACAATACTTATGTGTAAAACCTTGTAACTTTGTGCTTCATTATTATATGCTAAACACCACTAAGTTTGTGCTTAATGATGTGTTTCAGGGTTGAGAACTTCCCAGTAGGTCGAGTAGATACCAGAAGCAGCCAGGTGAGAGTTGAATCTTCCTCTATGTGCATAAATTATAGTTGAGTTATTACTGGCGTGAACATAATGTTTCTCTATCAGTTCCATTAGAAATCTTTAATCATTTTAACTTAAATCACCTTTATATGCTAATCTTGCTAAAAATAAGCAGCTCTGGTAAGTCACTGAGGATGACTATTTCAAGTCTCACTGTTAATCATAGATAGTTGGGTAATTTCGAATCAAGTTGTTTGTATAAGACTTTCTACATAAGCTTGCACATAATTACATCATGCATCTTCTGATCCTTGTTATAGGTTGTATCTGTCCAAGGCAAGGTGGCCAGGTGGGTGTGTGAGTGTGTTTTATTAGATAAGAATACGTATACGTCATTATTCTTTATCACTGCGATAGGACTTGTCTGCTTTAAAGTCCCTCCACTATAAATACAATACTCCTGCTGTAAAGCCTAAAAGGCTTTGACAATTTTAGTTCCAATCAAAGAGTCAATTTCAGCTTATTAGAAAACGCCACTCAAATTTGATAATGTACTTGCATTGTCATACTTCTTCATTGTTTACTAAAAATTCTTATAAGGGGTAAACTTGGAGGAAACTAGTAATCAACATATCAAATCTGACCAACCCACTCTCTTCATAATGGAAAGAGTATTGTTCTAATTGGTTCATTAAAACATGGAACATTAAAAATTTTATAAATGTGAAGTAAGGGGTACGCTTATATGATTATTATGAATTAAATAGCACTTAGGTCTTTTTTGCACATAGTTTTGATGCCAAGTATGAAGTTGATGTGTGTCCTGCCCGTTCATGTTATTTCTTTCCACTTCTCTAAATTTTGAACCTCCTATATTTTTGCTTTGGGATAGAAATGGTATTCTCCCTTTTCTTTTTTACTTTTCCAATTGTCCCTCATTAGGATTTTTTTTTTTTTTTAAAATGTATGTCATTTAAGGAGACAGAGTTAGTGGCTGCTGCTGAGAAGCTAGCAGAGTGTCAAGAAACCATTTTTCTTTTGGGCAAGCACTTGGATTCGATGCGCCCTCAGATGGAATTTGTGGGGTCTCCAACCCTGGAGGGGACTCGAAGGAAGGATGAAATATTCCCTGAAGATAAACTAACATCTAGTAGTATGCTTTTGCAGAATGTTGACACATCTGTCCGTGCTAACTTTGCCACTAAGCGTCGTGTAGGGAGTGACTCGGATATATTTAGCACGCCAATTTATCCATCAGATTCTGATGCAAGCAATCTATCAAGATCACCAGTCAGTACAAAGCATCAACCAAAACACCGGCCAACTAAGTCAGGCTCTTCGTCTTCCACTTTGGAACCAGAGAAACACCGAGGTGTCAGCAGATTCTTTTCTACAAAAACAAAAAGTGAAAACTAGGCCTCATTTGCTGCGTGTATGGAAATTTATTGGTTGTAATATTTTGAGATAATTTCACTAAGAATCAGATGACTGTATGCCCTGTACATATTGCTTTCCCAAATGAAAAACTTGCTCCATTTTATTCTCTGGTTGGCTTTCTAAAGATTTTAAAACTGTTGCAACAATTAAGCAAGCATGCATTCCTAGAAATGAACGAGAAACGAGCACAGATTATGTTTCTTAAATACGGTAAGTTTATCACTATGTGCTAGATCTTATCCATGTTCGCTAGTAGCCGAATGGATCTGTATATTACTACAGTTTAATAATTACTCCCACGTTTCTATTTACTTTCCTGTTTGAAATGTCGGGACTGTTCATGACATGAGACAAATTACTAATTTACGTCAAATCAAATTTATAAGACTAAATATAGTCATGAGTGATCTTGTTTGATTTGTATTCACGAGTACTTTAATACGATGAAGTTTTTATATTTAATACTAATACGAAAATAAAAATATTAACGACCAAAAATGCGTGTTGGCAAACGTGATAAAAACAAACTGGAAAAGTATTTTGAGACGGAAGGAGTACTATTCTTAGGAGAACCTACAAGAGAATAGTGATTCTACTTATAAATTGGTAGTCTTCATCTATACCAAGGAGTCTTCAGTGGATTACACTTCCATTCATCTGTAAGCTTCATCCATTGTCATGAGCTTGTATATTCAATCTTTTCTCTCTTATGTACAGAACTAACACAGGATAGACTAATTCTCATCAACTCATAAGAGCAAAAGAATTGATTACACTAAGTTGTATTCCTGTGCATTGACTATAGCTGCATTAGTGTTATAGAGAAAATTTGTGTATTGTGTATTGTTCATTATGTCAATTAGGTGAACAGATGTACAGTACAAAACTCTTCAGATTTCGTCGCACTGCTTTCCCTGACCAAATGTTACAATCATTAATATATAGGCCAGCAAAACGATTGAAAAAGAAACTTTATCGCCGCACAATAAGCTCTCCTATAATAAATTAAATTTCACTTTCAAGGAATCCATATGTTGAAACTTAAGCAAGCAGTTGCATATTAAGACGACAGCACAGCTGATTTCTGTGAGACCTCTTCTTCAGCTTGCAGGCTCTCGTAATATTTTACTAGGACTTGCCATCCACTAGGACACATGAAACCATCAGGAGGGTTCTCCCCAGTTCTTGCAAATGTGCGCATCTACAATAGGCACATACAAATTCTTTAATTCTCACTAGCATAGCTCATTCCATTAAAAAATGCAGATATATCTGATCTTCAAATCTCAGTTGGTAGATCAAAGAATTCCTATACTATTAATAAAGAATTTTGTTTTTTTAAGCTGGTAATTGCTTTAGTGAGAGCATGACAATATACAAATACTAGTCTCACCTTGGTTCCAGATATGAACAGGAAATCTTTAGCTCGTGATGGATCAAAGAATGCCATTTTCTTTTCCACTGTATCATATGCTGCCACCTGCAACATTATATATAGAAGATTTACTCAAGAGACCACTGACCAATGCTTGAAGTAACGAACTTTTGCATCTTTGCTTCGTACTAGTGAAGATATCAGATAGGTTTATTTAAAATAGAAGTCAAGCACGAGAGTTTCACAACCAGCATACTTATGATTAAACTAGAAGAGATAATACAAAGAAATTATATTAGAATTACTGACCATCTGCATTGCATACTATAGGCTGCTTGATGAAAATATATGCACAATAATACACATGCCAACACTGATACCATTCCACAAATTAAAAGTGAATATTTTCGCTTGAACTAACACATAATGCTTTTTCCTTTATCCGATTCATTTTTTTCGCAAATATTAGAATCTTGTCATTGCTCTTTTACCTACCTCACTTTCATCGCAGTTTTAAGTTTAAATCAACCAGACTCAACTATTAAGTTTGATGAAAAATATAGTAATACTATTTTATTTAAATGCCTTTGTTATAATGTTAACCCGAAAAGAGGCATCATAAGCACAAGCAGAATAATAAGATATTGCTCCTTGAATTTTTTCACAACTCTTTGCACTTAATTAAAAAGCCTAGACATTTGCTATACATCTTTTAAGTTTTGTCAACATTCGAATAATAATTATTCCTGCTCAATATTTTCTAGAATGTTAAAATGTGCAACATCAGGTACGTACTATAACTTCTAGGTCTGTTTGTGGGATGTGAATCTGAGCTTATATGCAGATGCAATCTACACTCATTTGAGACACCACAGAAGAACCTTACAAATAAAGTATAAATTCCCAGGTTTCACGCCTGTCAAGGCTGATAACTACAGATGTAAGTATATATGCAGGAACAGGAGGTCACATCATCTGTTATTGCATTAAATGCTATCAATAAATCTAAATATTATGATTTTATGGAACATACCTTGAATGGCAGAATGTTCAACTTCTCTAGTCCAGGAGCCATGCTGAGAACCTTTTTCCCGTGATCAGGATCATATAGATCCCTCTTTTCCGTTGGATGGCCCATACCAGCGGGATCACGACCAACAATGTAGAAATTAGCACCAGCATTAATCCTTGCTTTGGCATGCCATTGTACTTCTGTTGGACCAGCATAATGCATCGGAGATGGAAATATAGCTACAATCGTAGTCTCAGGGTCAAGGACTCCATCTTCTAAGACCTAGATGTAAAAACAGTTCTAGTAAAATATTGGCTGAACATGTAGGGGAAATGTCAAGCTTCAGACCAATAACCAGTAGATTGCGATAAACAGCTATAAGAAGACATGAGAATGATAACAAAACTTGACCATCTGCAGAAACCAAACACAAAAATTTGGGTCCTGCACATCTTTGGATTATAATTTCTTGTGTTCAGTTCCAATAATATATATTCAGTCTACAGCCATATCCTACTATAGATATAAGTGTAATGAATAGAAACTTTGAAATTTACCTTGCTATGTTGTTCCATACGAACATCCAGAGGCACGTCATCAGCCTTTGTGTAACCTCCCAAAGGATGAAGCAAAAGAATTGGATTTTTGTAACCCATTTCTAAAAGTCTCCTTCTTGTGTCATTCATTAGCAATGCATGACCATTGTGCACAGGATTCCTTAATTGAAAAGCAAACACTGCATCGGCCTGACGACGATCAAATTCTTTTCTGAGTTGTTGGGGAGACAGTCTGTAGTGATCAAGACCATCATTGTATTTGATAGGTTTTAAAACCTCGAGATCTCCACCAATTAGCCAATTTCCAGCTGGAGTAATTACCTCCTCTACATAAGGTAATCCTGGAGCAACAGTTCCCCATGTTCTAGCAATTCTTTCTTCTTTGTTATGTTTATAAATTTCAACCCTGTTGCAGGATAAGATTGTATATAATGACATTTGCTATAACTGGAACTAGACAAATTAAATTACCAAGTACAAAAAAGAAACCTCACACACAAGAGCATACCAAAAACCAAAATAATATAAATTCCACTAGTGTGTGCGCTCACACACACACAAGACACACTCAGAGAGAAAACAGGGATTCAGAAATGTGATCAAAGAGTGATGATTCTTTTTTCAGATACATATACCTGCATGAATGGACAGACAACTTCTGATGTATTCTACAGAATCGACTGCTTAAACTCTATATACCCGGCATTCAACAAGAGCGGAAATAAAAAATTAGCATATAATGCGAGCTAGCTATATATATAACCACATAAGATAATAAGCGACCATCAATTGGAGGGGAAAAAAAACAATATCCAGCAAGATAGAATATGACCACAGACTAGAATTTCAATGTACTCCATAAATGTTTAAACAAGATTTTGGCTCTCTGCTGATGACGCAAACATAAATATTGATCCTGCTATGCACAATCAATGAAACAGAGTCTAAGGCAGAATGATTCTTCTATTGTGTGTTCAAATGCATGTGCTGTATGGAAATAGGCAAAATCGCCAATCACTCTCAACCCCACTAATCTATCTAAGCTTGTGCTCACTTGGATGGAATTGGGAGGGGAAGAAATGGAGTGACATTTGTATTCATATTTGGGAGGGATTGGAGGGAATGTTTTATAATTTTTATTCCTTTCCTCCATTCCTTTCCTAACAAATTACACTAAAATTCTGACCCGTCTGTTTCGGAAAGAAAGCTCTATTCTCCAACTTCCTCATTTTCCCTACAATCTTCATCATAAAAATCTTCTACTCCTTCATGTTTATTCACTATACAATCCTTTACTGTTTCTGTCTTCATAAATTTTGTTTATAATCTTTCATTCCATTCTCCCCTGTTCCTTTCCAACCAAGTGAGCACAACCTTTAAGAGTTCAGTTTTCAGAGAAGTTTCATGGGTATTAGACTTGAAACTTGAAAGACACATATGCATACATTCATATAAGCATATCTTTGAGACTGGCAACCACTACAGTAAATATGGCTCGATACAATTTGATATCAAATAGCAAACACTGATGACTGAACAGTCAGAAACATCATCCAACTGCCAAAATAAAAATTATGGATTCAAAGATGAAAACTTATATGGGCTCACTTGTAGGCTTCTTAACCAAAACATGCTTCTTTGTTATGAATTTCCGGTATATATTGATCACAGACAAAAGATGCTTGAAGGACTAACCTCCTAAGAATTGCGACCAAATCCTGATTAGGCCCGAGCAATGCAACATCAGGAGAGCTCCCAATAGTCTGTTTAGCATCGTCATCAATAGCCAAAACAATGGGAAGTGACATATTAACAACAGACCCATCTTCCATTTTCAAAGAATTGAAATGCAAGCTCTGCAAATACTCATTCTCCCTCATAAACCCTTTCAATGGGTTAGCCCAACCCTCACTAATCACATGAACCCATTCAAAATCAATCTTGGTCAGCTTCACTTTCGGCAAAGACTCGGCCTCAGAAGCCTTAACAGCCCTCTGTGCCTCAGGCACCACAAGATCAACCAGAGAACCACCATCAGGGTCAATCAAAGAGCTTTTAATTGACGACATTTGCTTTAAAGGTGTGATCTTTTGATGAAATACATATGGGGTTAGCAAATTTGAATGGTAAATAGGTTTGGATACAATAAAGTTTGGACCTTTATGAATCTTTTTGGTGCTGGGATTGAGATTGAGGCATGTAATACTACTAGTACTAATGTTGTTTAATTGTAGCTTAATTGTTAGAGACATCTTCTAGAGTATGAAAATGTTTAGCTGGAAGAGGAGATCCTACAAAAATGGAAAGTGTTGAAAGTGAATAGTTGGTGGACATGGTTGATCTGAATTGCAAGAAGATGAATATAGAGATGGCTCTGGCTGAAATTAAAACATGTCCACAAGTTTGTTCTTTCTCATTTTCCTTTTCAGGCTTATATACCCCACCTCAATTTTTGTTTTTTTTTTATGGAAGGATGGTCTGGGCTGGTTTATTTTGCAACTTCTGTCATTTACACCAAAAACAGTTCCGAAACAATGATTTGCAAACTTACACATCAAAAGAGTCAAATGATAGAAAAAATAATGTGCCGAGTTGAATGATAAACTTGTTAAAATTATTTTATACCAATGACTTTTCTGAAATTACTTTGAAAGATTTGTTTGATATATTTAAAGATAATATTAAATAATAATATATTGGTAAATATTTTAATTAATTTTCTAAAATATTATTATCTTTTGTAAGTTTGATTCAAACATATTCTTTTCAAATTCTTGAAGAAAATAATTATATACATTTTTTTGTCTATCATACAAAATATATCGGAGGTTAAGATTAAAAAATTATATTCAATTTCAACTTTTTAAAATTTTTATCGTAATCATCATTTATTTCCTTTTAAATTTTACAAATTAATGCACAATATTACAAATATTAATAAGTTTTCATATAAATATAAATAATTTAACATCTATAATAATTCATTGAGTTTTCACAAATATAGATATATAATTTTCTAAAATTTTTAGATTTAAAAATTAAGTATATTTAATCTTGACTAATTAAAGATTTAAAATATATTATAAAAATTTATTTAAATATCATCAGATTTATTATAATAAATTTATAAATATTAAAATTTTACAGTAATAATCACTTAATTTTCTCTGAGTTTTTAAAATTTAAATATACTTTACTAAAGTAAATTAGAATCATATAAAATAAGTAAGAAAACCTATACAAAGACAAAAAACCGCAAAAATAGGCAAAGAAATAAAATTACCCGACTCCCGCCGCCAACACGTTCTGACCTAATTTGGGTATCTAGGGAAAGGATCTATCACATCTCATGTCTTCTCCAACCCGTTAGTTTCTGCACCGTGCCCTCGAATGCCAATTATTTATCTACAATAATTCCAGCTACAAGAACCCGTCCGCTAATTTATTTTAGCGACAAATTGTTGGAGAGAGAGAGAGCGAGGGAGGGAGAGAGGGATACAGAGAGAGATAGAGGGAGGGAGAGAGGGATAGAGAGAGTTCGAGTTTGATATAGGTAGCGATGGGAGTCCCAGCATTCTACAGGTGGCTAGCTGAGAAGTATCCTATGGTTGTTGCTGATGTTATTGAAGAAGAGCCTGTTGAAATTGAGGGCATCAAGATCCCTGTGGACACTTCTAAGCCTAATCCTAATGAACTCGAATACGATAATCTTTATCTCGATATGAATGGCATTATCCATCCCTGTTTTCACCCCGAGGACCGGGTAACTATTGCTTTCCCCGTTTCGATTAATTTTAGCTGTTTTGCCAATTTGTTGTGTTCGGTTTATATCGTGCTAATTACTGAGTTGAAATTATGTAGTGTAATTGGAATTTTAGCTTGTGTAGTTGCTAGATTAGATATGATGCAGATGTGGAGATTATGAGCAGTTGTGTTAATTCGATTCACTAGTTGAGACTTGAGAGTAATGAAGTTATTATGAACATAAGTAAGGTTTTAGAAGGTTTTGATAAGCAAGTAAATTTAAAAGTGGAAACTCGAAGAATTAATACTTTTTATCAGTCTCAACAGTCAACATTGTAGATAAAATTCAATGTTTAACCTCAATAAATGATTAGAGTCAACTAATTTTTGGAGATTTTCCTGTATCTCAGTTACTATCCGGACAAGTCGTGTTGTGTAGAACACAATTTACCATATTCACGTATCATTGCAAACCTTTTTATGAAATTGAGCTATTTGACATTTGTGTTGTTTGGGGTGTGTAATTTGAGTAAAGCCAAATTGGAAGCCAAGGATAAGGTTTAACAATCTTCTTCTATTTTTATGTTATGCGTGCTACAATATGCATTTTGGATCTTTCCATGTTATTGGACCTTTTTTTTTGGACACTGAGTTCTTCTATTCCACTGCAGCCTTCTCCGACCTCCTTTGTTGAGGTGTTTCAGTGCATGTTTGACTACATTGATAGGCTTTTTGTCATGGTGCGTCCTCGGAAGCTGCTTTACATGGCTATTGGTGGGTTATGGTTGAAAATATCTCTAATTTTTTGCAAGTAATCAAGTTATTCTGTTTGCATGCTTGTTTGTGTGTCATGTGGTATTAATTTTATTAAGCATGTTGTAGACGGTGTTGCCCCAAGGGCGAAAATGAACCAGCAACGATCTAGGCGTTTTAGGGCAGCCAAAGATGCCGCAGATGCGGTGAGTACCTATTGTATATATAATTCAAACTGTGTTCAACTAATAACCTTTTAGATCCAGTTTGACTCCTTTTTCCGCAGGCAGCTGAAGAGGAAAGGTTGCGGGAGGAGTTTGAGAAGGAAGGCAGAAAGCTTCCCCCGAAACAAGATTCCCAAGTTTGTGATTCTAATGTTATCACTCCCGGAACTGAGTTTATGGCAGTTTTGTCAATTGCTCTACAGTACTATATCCATCTCAGACTTAATAATGACCCTGGATGGAAATCTGTGAAGGTAGTTTAGTTTTTAAATTCCCTCTGAATATACATTTTCTTAAATTTCTATTTACCTATCTGTGCTTCTAGTTGTAAATAATGTGTGTATTGGTTTAAAGCCGTAGTTTTCCATATAACTGAACTTGTTTGTCCTTGAAGGTCATACTTTCTGATGCAAACGTTCCTGGTGAAGGGGAACACAAAATAATGTCCTACATTCGTCTTCAAAGAAATCTTCCTGGTTATGATCCAAACACACGCCACTGCCTGTATGGTCTGGTAAGTCTTCTAATTTAGATAGTGGTGGACTTCTATAGAGTGAAATATATGTTTTAATTGATACCATGTTGATGGTGCATGGCAGGATGCAGATCTCATTATGTTGGCTTTGGCTACCCATGAGATTCATTTTTCAATCCTCAGGGAGGTTAGTATGTGATTGTTTTTTGTACCAATTTTAGTCACAGACTTCCCGGCGAATCACTTTGCATTTGGATATACCAAATACTCCCTCTGTCCCCCAGGTAGTTTACCTTGGGGGACGGGGGCTTGGCATTCATTTTAAGACTCCTATAAAATGTAGTTGCCCAAATTATCTTAATTTTTTTCTTCTTCTGAATAAAAGTTTAATGTTAAAATATTTATAAAAAAGAAAATTTTGAAAAAAAGGCATGAAACTATATTTTATAAGCCCCTTAAAATGCGTGCCAAGCAATGTAAAAAAACTGTGAAGAAATGAGACATGTATATCTTTCTCTCATCTAGTGTGAACTACCTTTCTTTCTGATTTTGTTGGGAGTAATTGTTTCCATTGAACGTCTTTTTCAGACATGTATATCTTTCTCTCATCTAGTGTGAACTACCTTTCTTTCTGATTTTGTTGGGTGATACAGAATCTCACTAGAAAACCTATATTCATGTATTGGGTTGATTTGTAAGGTGCATTATTGTTTCTATTCTTCAACTTGAGGCCTTATTGATCTTTTGCCTAATTTTATTGCTAGGTTGTATTCACTCCAGGACAGGAAAACAAGTGTTTCCTTTGTGGTCAAATGGGCCACATGGCAGCAGAATGCCAAGGAAAGGCTAAAAGGAAGTCCGGTGAGTTCGACGAGAAAGGTGAAATTGTGCCCAAAAAACCGTACCAGGTTAGTTTTGAGTACACGTTTGGATAATAAGTAAAATAAATTATTCTACTGTTTAATAACGTTGGCGCTTTTTACCATGCTTTTTAAGTCGTGTGCCCTGTATATATTGCAGTTTGTCCACATTTGGATTCTTAGGGAGTATTTGGAATATGAGATGAGGATTCCAGATGTTCCTTTCGAGATTGATTTTGAATGCATCGTTGATGATTTCATTTTCATGTGTTTCTTTGTTGGCAATGACTTTTTACCACATATGCCTACACTCGAGATCCGTGAGGTTAGATTGTTATGTTTGCAATGTTTTCTTAGCTAAAATGTTGAATTTCTTTATCAAGTTTTATTGAACATGACTGCTAAATTTGTTTTCACAAACAAATAGCCGCAGTTAGATAGCTTCACCGGACTATGATTCTGTGAGTCTTAGGCTAACTGACCTTAATACCTTATACCTTCAGATTTCCAGTAGTCTGATGGGATTATCTATGCAAGGATATTTGATAGTGAGCGACTCTTAAGTTAATGCTTTGGGAAAGATATTAGTATACTTGTGAATTTGTAAGCAAAAAGAGTTTAAAACACCTGCCAGAAGTTATGTAGAACTCTAAAATCCCATAATTATGTTATTTATTTGAAGATGAAGATAAAAAGTTTCTCGAATGACATGCACATCGATGAATCTAAGATGAGCAGAGGAGTATATAATTCTTAGATCTACACTTACTGTAATGCTCATCATTTGATAGAATACCCGGGATGTTTATAGATATGTAACTTTTTATTGAAATCGATATTTAAAATTTAAAGATGATAATAACATCTTGGGTTTGAACAAGATGAAATTTGGCACCATGCATCTGTACTAGGAATATGTTTCGTTTGCAAATTATGCTCAGTTTTCTTGTGAAGTTGGCCACTATTCGTGTTAATGAATTCTCAAAATTATTGATCATCTTCTCTATGTGTCCGCTAATTTTCTTGAATTGCTACTATGTAGGGCGCTATTAATCTTCTTTTGGCTGTTTACAAAAAACAATTCCGAGCTTTGGGTGGTTATTTGACTGATGGGAGCAAGGTACGTGAATCAGTGATCTTTAGGTTTTACCAACTTGTATGATCTATTATAAATATATGTGTATATATATATGTACATATCTTGAATTATTATATTTTTTATTTTTTTTTAGCCAAACTTGAGCAGGGTGGAGCTTTACATTGAAGCTGTTGGATCATATGAAGACCAAATTTTCAGTAAAAGAGCTCAGTTGCATCAGGTGTGTCGCAGCTATTCTTTTCTGGCAGTTGTTACTTTCCCCCGTGAATATTAGGAATTTTAAAGTGTCTTCTCTCTACTTGTGGACACAAAAAACTCTTTGTAGAGGTAATTAGGCTCAAGGCCGTCATTCTGAAGTCCTGGTCGCTATTTGTTTGTCTATCAGAAGTCTATTCTGGCTGAAGACAATAAATGAAACTTGGCCAGTGATCTATTGACTAATGTTTTTTTTTGGTTCTAAATACGATTGGAGAAATTTAGCAAAAACAAAATAATTGGAGTATACTACCCCTGTCCCCCCCCCCCCCCCCCCCCCCCCCCCCACACACACACACAAAAAGAAAAAAGAAAAGAGGTTGAAAGGAACTTTCATCATGGCCCCTTCTTTGTTCAGCGACAAGCTGCACGAGTCAAGCGTGATAAAGCTCAAGCCAAAAGAGGAGATGATGCTGAGCCACAAATGAAACCTGAAATGGTTCCGGTTGCCAAGTTTCAAGGTTCTCGTCTTGCCTCAGGTCATGCACCTTCACCATATCAGCATACACAATCAAGTAGCACACGTCCCTCAAAAGTTGCACGACTGTCTTCTGAGGCCACTATTAGTGCTGCTCTTGTTGAAGCAGAGAGTGAACTTGGAATAGAGGTACATATTCTTTTAGACTTTCAGTTGTACAAATATCCTCTGCAGCTATTAATATCATCTTGTATTACATCTGTTATCTTTATGCTGCCCCTAATTAAAATAGTACTTTAGTGCTGGACATCCCTACTGAACAAAGTGAATGTTGTTATCTTGTATGATTTTATTGTTCGTGACTTAGTGCTGATTATCGATTTGATTTATTCTTCTGGTTCTATAAGTTTTTAACTTTTTCTTCAGGCATCTGAAAACAAAGAAGAACTAAAAACAAAGTTAAAGGGGATACTTCGTGAAAAATCCGATGCTTTCAACTCTGAGAATCCTGAGGAAGACAAGGTATGAGCAAACAGGCAGATAGCGCTTTACTATATTTGTAGTTTATATATCCATCTGCAGTTAGCAGGTATTAGGTTTGGGGTAACTCTTACTCAGTGCCATTCAGTAATACTTCCAAAGAAGCAGTGTCACGTTCCTCATACAGTGTTGAAGTTTATTTAAATGCATGCATATTGTTAGATTAATATATGTATTCAGCATATATTAATTTTTAGGAAATTCATAAGGGTATCATTGTGATTTTGACTGTTTCCAGTGGTGCCATTTTTTCATTGGTATTGGCTTCTCAAATTGTATTAATGGGATACTCTCATTGCATATCACATTAGAGAAAAAATAGTGAAAATTACCTGATTAAAGAGAAGACAACAAAGATACGACGGCTGATGATTAACATACAAAATTTGTTGCTCTAAAAGATTGAAGACTATCAAAGGGAATTTCTCCCAATCTTTATTTTAAAATATTTAATTATAGTTTACCAGTTTCTTGTTTAGCTAAAACCAAGAGTATAAGCCTAAAGAATTTAAAAGTTTAGGTGTACCATAGCAAGTCAAAAATACAAAATCATACCACTAGGAAAAGCTAATTACACAGTGGTATCATTGAGAATATCTCTTAATTTTTTTTGGATAAGTCAAAAGTATGTTGCTTTTGCTTGTATTGTATTATTATTATCTATTGAAGTATGTGGTGTCTGAATCACTTTTTACTAGTTCTATGAACTCTTGCACTAAATGCACACCCTCTCTCCAAGTTCAAACCCTTTTATTTCTTTTCTTTTTTTTCAAGTTAAAAGAGAAGTTGAGTTTTTTAGTTTATATTCAAATTTATTTGGGAGACTTGTACTAAGTCCTTGCTGCCACTTACACCCAGAAGGTGAAATTAACTTTTTATTTTACTCTTCTAAGGTAAAACTGGGAGAGCCAGGTTGGAAGGAGAGGTATTATGAAGAAAAGTTTTCTGCAAACACTATTGAGGAACTGGATAGGATTCGCAAAGATGTTGTAAGTTATTTAATATATGTTTCTATCTCTATGTCTAATTCATCAATATATTGATTGCTACTTAAAGGGTTACTTTGGAAAGGTAATCTGTCCAGTTGACTGAACCTCGAACTTTTTTGTCATATATATCATTAAAATTTTATTTACGGTCACATTATGTGTGTGTGTGTGTGTGTACTATTTTCTTTGGTTTCTAATCACTCCAGAATTTGCCGAGTTTAAGAAAAGCTGTTAGTCACTCATTATTTTTAGTATAGCTTCATATTTCAAATATGCCCTTATAAAGGTGGAATCATGGTTATCAAGACATCAAGTCTTCTCGAGTGTACTAGAGCACTGAGGACCTCGATACTCGACTTGGCGCGGTGATAACAATGAATTTATGGTGTACCAAGGAGTGGAGATGGACATGAAATTGAGATGAATAACTTTGCTTGATTTTTGTTATCACTTGAGGTTTTATTTTCTTGGACGATGTTTGATATTTGGTTTTGGATGTTGTGGAGTAGATATTCAAAATTTGAACCTAGAATTTTGTTATTTACAATGTTAGTTATGAAAATAATGTGTTCAGTTATATTAGGTATTAAATCAAGTAACATATGTTTATCTCGAAGGTACTCGGGCATTGTGGCTCGACTTGGTTATGATCTGTGATAAATCTACTCTGGAATCTGGATCCATCCAACACAATACTGCCCTCTATGTCTCTGTTATACACTTCTATATCTTTTTGATCATCAAATTCATTTGAACCATTCTTTTTTACTCTGTAATTCTTCTACGAGCAATAAAGGTCTAAAATTATGATGTTATAAGCCAAAAATATATACATATACATATATATGATACATCTATTTACCCACATATGTACTTTCTATATGAATTTATGATATAAGCTAATTTTAAGTAACTGGAAGTTTCTACGATAATCGAGATCATTTAGTTAATTATACTAGTACATTTTTATAATGTAATTGCATCTATAATTATCTGATAAAATTATTTGTAATTGCTTTGAATGGTCATGTTATGTTTAACAGATGGCAGAGACATATTTTTTAATTAATCAGCATTTCTACTTTCATACAGAAGCTCTGTATTGTTTAGCAGTTCTTTTTCAATTTTATTCAGCAGCCTTAAAAAGTTTGATGTTATTCTTTGTAGGTATTGAGTTATACGGAAGGTTTGTGCTGGGTTATGCATTATTATTATGAGGGAGTTTGTTCCTGGCAATGGTATTGTATAATCTTGTTTTCTACAGTATTTGTGCTATATAAATGGACAGTAAAGAAGTTACTACTTGCCTGCCTAAAAATGATGTAGACAAAATTTGAGATATGTAAATATTGTGTTGGTTATGATCTTTAGTTTGTCCAATACTGGAAGATTTAATTAGTTTAATGATTTTTTAGGGGAATGATGGAAATTTGAGATATACATACATATGTATGTATGTATGTATGTATGTATGTATGTATGTATGTATGTATGCATGTAATTTGAAGATATGTCTTGGCAGTTATCAGCCTGAATTTATGAGAAGTATCCAATCTATTCGCCTAACCTCACTTTGGTACCTATGCATCAGGATTTTGCAATATAATCGTTGATGTGGCAATGAAATTTGATTGTAATTGGACTATGAAAAATGCAAGTGGAAACTTATTAAGAATTGGAGCAAGTAAAGCATGTTTTAGCCTATATTATTTAGTTTTCAACTAAATATTTACATATATACTTATTCTCCAACTGAAGAGATGGAATAAGTGATACATATCAAGGTCTTCATCATCCAACTATAATTTGTTACAAATTATTGCAGCAATTCTTATTCTTCTAGTAAGAAAAGTCTAGGGTAATCAAAAGAAATGAACAAAAGTTTTTTATATTTTATTCTAAAATCTTTGTATCTTATTGTCTTTCTTAAATGGTCAACATATGTTGAAATTTTAAGTGGTTTGCTTGCTTGCAGGTTTTATCCTTATCATTATGCTCCATTTGCTTCTGATCTCAAAGATCTTGGGCAGTTGAATATAAACTTTGAACTAGGATCTCCATTCAAACCATTTAATCAGCTGTTGGGAGTCTTTCCTGCTGCCAGGTTGTACACGTTTTGTGCCTTTTTTACTTCTTCCCAAGTTCTCAGACTTTAAACAAACACACAGAAACAAGCGCACACACATACATTGTGAGATGCTAACTGATTTTCACTTGCAGCTCCCATGCACTTCCTCAACAATACAGAAAATTGATGACAGATTCAAACTCGCCTATCATCGATTTTTATCCAGCTGGTAGGTTACTGCAGCACATTTATCAAAAAAAAAATCTTTTTGCATCAGATTATTCTCTTTCATTGAGCTTACTACTGCTGTCCTATATCAGATTTTGAAGTGGATATGAACGGGAAGAGATTTGCTTGGCAGGTATGCTCACTGCTATCAAGTTTTCAGTTTCATTATGTACAATTCACTGAGGTTGCTTCTTTGTATGATTATATATGATAATTTTTTTGACATTTTTTCCTTCGGGATATACATTGATAGGGTATTGCCAAGTTGCCTTTCATCGATGAAGCCCGTCTTCTCGCAGAAGTTGCAAAAGTTGAGGATACTTTAACGGTGTGTTTTTTTATACTTCATTGAAACCATCAGATTGTTTATGATATTATATATATTTATGATAATTATTATCATTATTTTTGAATTGAAAAACTATATATTGTTTGAGCAGGCTGAAGAAGTTAGGAGAAACAGTAGAATGTATGACATGCTTTTTGTGGCACTATCTCATCCTCTGTCTCCATACATATATTCTCTTGATGATCGTTGCAAGCAGTTGGATGAGAAAGAACGGACTCAAATAAAGGAGCAACTTGATCCGGGGGCCAGGTATTCATATTATTGTTTACTATTTTCGGTCATCCTTCCATTGTCTGTAATTCCCATTGAAATTTTAGATTTTAAGATTACTCTTGTAATAAAGCTTAAATATATGGAATAGAATCATTGTGTTAATTCTCATAAGAGGTCTTTACAGAACCTTGTTTTTGTTATCCCACAGTTCAAACTTGGTTTCAGTTAGACTAGCATAACACTCCCTCTGTCCCATATATTTTGTCGTCTTTGACTTTGCACACATATATAGCAAGCTTAAATTTTGTAGCCTTTAAACTAATTTAATATGTTACTTTAATTTAAATTGTCATATAAAATTCGAATTCACAAGCTATATATGTGTCAATAAGAAAGAGAGTAAAATAATGCATTTGTTATCTTTTAGGAAATGTGAATCAAGTATAGAGACTCTCAGTTTGTTTATTCTACTTGAGGGTATAGAAGGAAGGTAAAGTGTATTAAGGAAAATGAAGACAGAAATTTGTAACAAACTATAATGGAAACAAAGACAAACCATATGGACAGAGGGAGTAACACACACACACACAATATATATATATATATATATATATATATATATATATATATATTCACATTTTCTGTTTAATTGCTCATTTGAGGACTACTCGGTAAGAGAATATTACTAGAGGTGTAAATGAGCTGAACCGAACTATTGAGTGCACAGGTTCATCTCGTTAAAAAAAAAATTGAACTCGAACATAACTTTAGTTTCAACATTGTAATAATTATATATTTATCAGATAACATACACTTTTAATTAATAGTAAGATTGATGAGTATTAAAAATTGACAGATGTACTAATTCACTCCTTAATATATATAATATTCACAATTTTTTGATATATGGACCTATATATAAAGATTAATTTTCATATATATAGCTATGAAATAGTTATAATGCTTGTTTATGAACTATTTTCAAAATTTCTTCTTATTGAACCTGTTCACGAACTTTCGAGCCTAATTCTAATCAAGTTTGTCCTGTTAATGTGACAAACCTTAAATTCATTCTCAAGTTCGACTGATTTGTAAACTGACCTGAACTTGAGTTGATCTTTTTCCGAACCAAAGACCAAACCATCTGTGAGCGTTTTGGCTCATTTACAGCCCTAAGTTCTACCTGGATTGGGCCATGAAGGTCCATAAATTCTAGCATAATTGTTAATGTTCTGCCCAAAGTTCAATTTCTTTTTTTTAGGAATCAGAGCATTTGGTATTAGCCTCCATGATGATATAGAACATCTATTGAATGGATTCTTCCGTTGGCAAATTGTTCTGCACTTCTGCATTTCTCCACCAATCGTACTAGAGATTGGTGCAGAAGTTTGCTTAGTGTTTTGGTTCATTTACCATAAATTTTACCTGTACTGGGCCATGAAGGTCCATACTTCAAGCAGAAATATGAACTGCTCCCCACAGTTTTAAGCTTTCTTTTTTAGAATTAGAGGTTTATCTGGTATTAGCCTGTTAGGCCTCTATGATGATCTGGAGCGATATGATCTTTTAGTGGAATACTTGTCCCCTTGGCAAACTTATTGTTCTGCACTTCTGTAGTTCTCCCTGCATACATTCCTACACCGTGCGCGCCATAGATTGTCATGTTACCGAAGTTTCTAAAGAAAACAACCCCCCCCCCCCCCCCCCCCTTCCCCCTTTTGACCAAGTGAAAAAGGAAAGAAAGAGGGTGCTTTCATATTCGACATTCATATGAAATATTTTTCTGCTAATAAACTACATCCATCTTTTTGGACCTCTCTGATGAATTCAGTGATACATGCAGCGGTGCGATGAATGGTTATATATCTCTTTGCTGTGGGGATCCATGCCCGCCAATATTTAGATCACCAGTTGAAGGGATGGAGGATATTATGGACAATCAAGTGATGTATGTTTTCAAATCAAGAAATAAATGTCCAGGTAATAAATTGATTACTAACCTTTTATGTCTGTTCTAAATATACTTGTATTATTTTGCTTTCAGATGTGCTATTTACAGGCTTCCGGATGCTCATAATCATATTGCACGTCCTCCTCCAGGAGTTAGGTTCCCCAAGAAGGTATATAATTACATTCAATTGTGAAGTATTTTCTTTTAAGAATGATTTCTTTATTTGCAGTCATGTGTTATTCTTTATATTTGTAAGATTATGTTCAGCGAGACTTTAAAGCTTAAAGGGGATGAGAAACTCTGGTGCACTCCTTTAATCAAATAAGTAGCTCTTATGAATATCTGCTAGCTATATCAATGTGCAGTGCTCTTCATGTTGATACACATGCTTATAGCTTATTTTATAAAATTCGATTTACATAAAAATACTGATTATAGCTTATTTTATAGCATTTTTTTTTTTGGGTGTGGGTGGGTGGGTTTGTTGGTGGTGGTGGTGGTGGTGGTGGTGGGGGTCTCCTAAAATTTAAACCGAATTTGTGGTGTTGATCTAGACAATTTCAGCACATCCGTTGCTTATGATTTTTTCCTTCTGTGTTGTACTCGTTTAAGGTGTGTCTATTTTGATGCCATTCTGTGCTTCATTAATAATCTGACATGACCTTGTTCAGACTGTCACAAGGGATGATCTGACGCCAGAGCCTGCTCTGTGGCATGAAAATTCTGGTAGGAAGCCCTGGGAAAATAGAAGGTACTCAGACTTTTCTTATAATCTATTGGTTGATGTACTTGGTCCTATTAGTAGTTTACTGACTACAATTGTGTTCGGTAAATCACACTCCTCAGAAATAACAACCAAGGAGCAGGTTCTGGCCGGCATCTAGGTGATGCTGCACATCGGTTTGTGGCAAATAGCTTACAGACGAAGACAGACAGAAATGTTAATGGAGATCATTATACCCGTCCTTATGCTACTTCACACAGGCCAGCATTTTCTTCAAATCCAACTAATAGACACCATAATTATAATCAACAATATGATTCATCCACAAACCATCCTGCCACTCAACATTATCCTCCATTGGATAACAATAGGGGTTATTCATCACAAGGATATTACGCTCAAGGATCACATTCGAATGGACATGTATATCAGCCACGTGGCCCTCATCATGCAATCCAAGGACGGCCACCAAGTCCAGCTGGTGCTCCATATTATCAGCAAGGTGGATACAATAATCGCGGAAGCTATCAATCACATAATGTTGGAAATTATCATCACCAAAATGGTGGCCCTCCCACAGGAAACCAAAGAGGTAGAGATTATGTACGTCCCCAACCATTTGGCAATAAGTTCTCAGCATTAGACAAAGGAACAAGTCGAAGGCCTCCACCTTCTGGGCCCGGCAGTCACTAACATGGGTGGTTCTTAGCAAGAGCCGTCATAGTTAGATTGTTGTAAGATTAAACTAAACATGCTAGAGCCTATACATATAAAAAATCTTAACAATTGATTTCAGTTTTGCATTAATTTATTTTTTTAGAATTTTGAAACCAAATGTTGTAACTTAGTGATGTCCATTACAAAAACATTGTAGACGTTCTCTAGATTTTGATAATGTAATATATTAAAGTTTTGGGGTGTGATTGCTATGAATAACAATTTAAGAAGCTTTACTATTTAAGATTTGTTGCTCTCTATATTTTTATATGCTTGTTTCTTGAATCTCTTTAAACTAGTTGCAATTAATTCACAACCATTCTCTTGTATTAGGGGCCGTTTGGGTGAGCTTAAAATGAATGCTTTTTGCTTAAAATAGAAAAGTGGAGTAGAAATTAGAAGCAAGCTGAGACTTATAAGTGATCAAAGTGCACAAACGGTAGAAAATAAGTGCTTCTAACTTATAAACCCAGAAGCTGGCTTTTAAGCCGTTGCCAAACAGCCCCTCAAATTAGCAAGCACGGGCACAATACTGCTTAAAAAAATATTATACTAAAGGCTTCACTCAAATACAATCTCTAATTGAATGAGGTTCACTAGACCAGATTGTGCTTGCTGGATACTTCAACCCTATATAAACATAAAGGCTGCATACAAAATAAATAAACAAATTTGAAGTGGTAGGAAGAAATTAATGAATGACCAAAGCTTTATGCAAAGGTTTTGACCACCGAAGAAGTGGCAACTAAACCAGACAAAAGTGCAACCATAACTGCACTGTTGTATGTGCTTGGTTCAACTTGCATTGTGTTGTTCCTTGAATCCACAAAGGTTTCATTCCGAAAAGGTCCGCCGACCAGTGCCCCGACTGCCACGTTGGGATTGGGTTGTGCTGAGTCGAGCCACTTCCAGCCTTCAGAGCAACTTGGTGATTCATCAGCTGGAATTGAGGCTCCTCTATGATGTACATATTGTGGGAACTTATCCCCATATCCCACAAGATAACTCATCTTCAATGGATTGTCCCCTAAGACATAGTCAGCCTTGCAAAAACATCTTGGGTTATGTTCTGGTTTAGTGAAAAAAGATTTTTATCCGTATGCACAAGTGTATATGCATCTATTGCTGATACAACATACCTGTGACATTGCAAACTTCCGAAGATCCACTGGTGAAAAGGAACGTCCATCACAAGATATTTTGCCAGTCCGTGATGAAAGCATGTAATCACTAAAAACAAGGGCTAAGAATGCAGAAGCCACGGGATGCTGCAAAGCGTTCCATTCAGAAACCCACAATAGGCCACCTGTATTCACATTCCAAAACTTTAACGAGAGATGAGCAATAGAGAACTGAATTACAAACAAACTGAAGTTTCTAACATCATCCAATATTCTTTAACAAGGATACTTGGATGATTTGGTACAAGTACATGTAAAAGTTATCATGAATAGAATATATGTATTATAAATTTTACCATCCAAGGTTCATGGGCACCTTATTTATACGAGCATTTTATCAATGATGCATAATGATTTCATTATTATTGGAGTGTTCGAATAAGAACCACTCTTTTAAACAGTATATTTACTGATGGGCCAGAAAGATTCAACTTTCACACACTTCATACAGAAGCATTCTGCATCAGCATGCATCTTTGCAAGGAAGTGAGGATGAAAAGTAATATGCAGAAGTGGAATTCAGTCGTATAAATAAGTAGAATTAGAACATGGCACAGAGGACAACATGAAAAGTAGGTTTGTGAAGAATATTACTATCTGTTTTGCTGGATGTAACACTCGGAGATTTTGGCAGGACGTTGCACATAATCGCCTTGGCAGTTTTTCGGTAATTGTGGAGGTTTGCAGAGTTAGGGGTGCCTTTTAAAGGGAAAAAGTTTACCCTGGACAACAAAACCTGCACAAATTCACAAATCAGTTGCCCATTTCCAAGTAGAATTATAGTCTGCAAATTTGTGATAGCCATCAGGCCTTAATAATGTAGAAAGGAAAACTAGTAAACCATTGATGAAGCTAGGCAAGCAGGAACTAGGAAAGTTCTGAATCCTTTCAGGAAACAGAGCATAACATAATAAATAGCAGTAATACTCGGAATGCATCATTAACCATGCCCTGCTGTTTCCTTAGAAATCATAATAATGTCATCTAGCAAGGGCTAACTTCTATAAAGTGTGTTCTTTTTTTTTTTGTAAACTCTTTCTCATTATGAAATAATTTTCAATAATAAAAATAAAAGAAATCAAGATATATAGTGGATGAACAACTAATACTTCTAAGAAGATAGTTGAACTACATATAGAAGCACTCTGAATTAGAAGATAGTAACATACATGAACTCCGGGTAGTTTGTCATCCCAACTGAACCAGGTTGGACTGCCCCACCTAGCGAAGGATTCTCCATTCTCACCAGTCACATAATCAATGTATGATTTATCTCCTGTTGCATGATAGAGCCAACCAGCTGCCCACAAAAGCTCATCTCCAAAACCTGTTGAATTGTAGTATGTTTGGACTTTGGGAATGCTCATGCTGTAAATACCTCGATTTTTATCCGCAAAATTAAATAGTTGTTGAGCGTGCTTAAGAAGTGAGCTTGAATATGTGGAGTCACTCGATCTAAACACTAGAGATGCAGATGCCAGTGCAGCTGCAGTTTCTGCTGCAACATCTGATCCTGGGGCAGAAGGGTTCACCTGTGCAACAGGCCTTTTCTCTTTCATATCTTCAGGCCTGTCCCAACATTTATGGTCTACGTCTGGATCACCCACCTTCCAAAAGGTTAAAAGAGTACATTCAAGAGAGGCATATACAAATAGGCATATTATAAAGCCTAAGAGGTATTCCTTAAGTTTATTCTCAACAAAATTTTATTTTTTCATATGTAGAAAATAAAAAATCTGGAAACAGTAGAGATTTTAAATATATGTTCGTATGCTTGCCTTTGCGCAAAAAAAATATTAGTCACTCTTACACAGAGATAAAGCTGACATGTACAAACTATCCACTAATAGCGAATGCATATATGTGCATATACCAATATGGTAGAGAACCAAGTTCCTATGCACTGTCCACTGACAATAGTCTTGATTATGTAGAAAACATACTGAGATGATCATCTGCATACGAGTATAATTCACTTGGTGCATACTTATAGAACTAAGAACCTATTGGTGGCAAGTAAAGACCATGTACTTTGACGTGTACATCAGAGCAACTTTCTTGTAAGAAGATTTTAGCAGTAATTAGTAAATGTAGGATAACAATAGTAACCTGCACATAAAGCACATCATCTGAAGCATGAGCATTTCTAAGGTAGTCAGTGATCCACTTGAGTGAATCTTTAGCAGACTCCAGCATATCTACCGCTTTCATCTGGTCCCCATACTCGAGAATGCTCCATGAGAGCACCGTTGCAGTATATGCCATAGGGAATCCAAACTTCATATGATCCCCGGCATCATACATTCCTTTTGAAAGATCCACTCCTGCTTCCTTCCCATCAGAAAGACCCGAATCTCCCCTCCACTCAATTTGATTATCAACCAACTTCCCCGCTGCAAAACCAAAACATTATTCTCAACAACTCTTAATGCCGTATATACAGTTATTATCTAGTAACTATCTAGTAACGAAGCATCATTGTCACTGACAAGGACCTACAAGCTTAGTCATATTCAGAATTAATAATCACAATTCACGTAGTTAACTGAACATTAAAATAAGTGGTTTCATTTAGGGAAAATTGATAAGCTAGGCATAGTGAAAATGTATTATGTATACACATACTTTGCTTATTCAAACTTTGGAGTACATTTAATATACTATAACAAGGATCTCCTTTTTCGGAATCTAGACAACATTGCAAATCGCAACAATGGCATACATCAATTAAAATTAAAAGAGAGAAAAAATGAACATACACTTCTGTACATCAAAAAACTGCATAGCAACTTTAAGGGCATCCGAATATTTGGAATTAATGGCTCCAGGAGAGTCTGGAACTGAAGGAACAGAATCAGAATGATCACTCTTCTTACGAACAGTCAACCAAATAGCAACCCCAACCACAGCCAACACTATGAGCACAATGAACCAGCCCACCAACCCTCTTGATTTCTTGCGCTCTCCCATGATTTCAACAATTTAACTACCTAAAACGACTTCAGATCTCCAAGATTTGAAAAACCCAGTTGGAAAAAAATCTTCTTTATAGCAAAAAACAAGAAGAAAAAAATTGCATCTACAAATGCCAGTCAATATAGCACAAAAATGTGTTAAAAGTGAAGGGTCATAATAATGTAAGTATATAAGTGTAGAACAGGTCCTCTTGTTGTCTGGCAGTGATTTGGTTGGGTTTAGTAGAAAAGAACACAAGGGGGAAAATAAAGAAAATAATATGGAAGGCACCGACAGGAACCTAGTTGTGGTGAAATTTATGTAAAAATATGACAAGATATTTATCACTTTTCAGTTAAGGTTGTGGTAATGACGATATTGGGCTTGTTTCTGTGTTTTTAACTTGTGTCCGTCGGTGATCCAGTTGAGATTTAACTAAAGAAACTTTCTGTCAAGCGAGAGCGTTGAAGATATTATTGTAAGTATTGTAGATTTGTTTTGGTGTAAAAAAGAAAAGACACTTGAGGGTAGCGTAAGAAGGAGTTAATTAGCAAACCAAAAAGGGGGGGAGATGAGTAAGTTAAAGTGTAACTAAGCCAACCACTAATGTAGGGAAGGGTTGTTGAGTGTTGAGATTCAGTCCCACTCTGAAAAAGACAAAGCATCGTCTTTTAGTACTTATTTTTGCTTAATTTGTAGTGCGTTGTCCCCGTTTGTTGTTACGAGGGCTCGCAATATTGGAAATCAGGGTCCTGCACATCTGGATCTCATATATATTTGATTTTTGATCGAGATATATATTTGGTTTTGGTCTACATGTTTATTTTAATTTTGACTGGACTCGAATATTAATTTTTCGGAAAAACTTAGTATTACATGTTTATTGATTAAAGAAAATACTACATATTTTTTGACGGAAGAGGATCGAGGATTGAAGAAATAAATGTGTTCGAAGTTCAAAGGACTTATGGTTGATCAATCAGTATAATATGATATCAGCAAAATCTAATCAATTCATTTTTTTAATGTTAAAGTGAATCAGATGTCTCAACCGATACTAATTAACCATCTTTTAATATTTCGCCATGGTCTTTATGCAATATTATGCTAGCATACTTAACATCCTGGTGATTGTAAATCCTAGTACAGCCCTAGATAATCACTAGAGGAACCATGATCATTAATTAAGATGATTGAATGTTGTGTAGTAGTTGTTTCTGGTAATTTGAATGTCTTGACAGTTGATACCAGGTCTGTGTTTGTTCAGCATGTATCAAGTGTAATCTTATGTACATCAGTACATGGTATACATTTTAAATTATAATGCTGAATCTGCATATGGAAATCTCTCAGTTGGACAGCAGCTCTTGATGTAATTCTCACCGGCCTTTTTACTAGCAGATTTAGAGGGGAAACAGAACTAACAGTGTTTTATGAGAAAATTAAAGAAGTTGACCGACAAAGTAACCTTGGCTTTATGAACAACCAAATGAGGAAGTAGCTAGATGTTCTATGTACATGTTAGTACTATTTGATGCCTTCATTTGATCAGAATTATTTCATTCTATATGATTCTGTCAGATCAGGTTTGATCTACGAGACATGGGATTACATCTCTTTCCTTTTATTGAAGTCCAAATCCTTTGAGATGCGCATTTGGCTTCATATGGTTCTGATCACCACAGGCTTACAGGTACCAACCAAGCCTGACAAAAACAAGAACAAAGATTGTCTAAATCTCAAACTTGGTGGCTGATGTCAAATATGCTGAATCAAGCCATCACAAGTTCACAACTAGCTGGACAAGTCAAATAAACTTAAAAAAGGGAAGACACAACTTCAGGGAAATTGTTAGGAAAGATACTGCCAGGAGGAAGAGAAAGCGACCATCAGAACAAGCCGCTTATATATGGAGGTGACTTGGACAATTAGACATCAGTGGGAGAGGAAAAGATGTAATCTGGGATCTAGGATCATGTTATTTCTTTCCTCTGCTCTTGTAAGACTGAGTTGATTAGAATTTAAAGTCATACGTCAAAACTGTTAAGGCAATTCAGTCAAGTCGTTCTCAACAGAAGGTAGATGTTGTCTGTAAGTAGTAGTAGATTCTAGGACCAGGTGTCAAATACCACAAGGCTTAGAATCAATTCACCTTTGTCATTGCTGAACTATTTCATAATGTTTGAAGGAAAGTATCTTCATTTTATGAGTGATTTTTCTTCTTCATAAAACTCAAAAGATCTAGAGTTGGAATATTCATGCAGCTCACTAGCTAGTAATATGTATACATTAGCTAATCATGCACCTTGTATATGTCATGAAGAGAAAAGGTAAGCTCCATCACTATAACATCGGTGACATTAGCAGGAGTAGAGAAGGCCCTGAATGCTTCTTGGATGAGGTTTTGGCTAATGGTAACAGTTCTAACACAATATAATTACAGTCATCAGTTGTGGACTTAAGCTGGATTGGGATGAGATCTTTTTTCCCTTCAGATCTTAGTCAAGAAGTTCATAATATCTAAAAAGTCAGAGCATTTTATAGGGTACCCTGGGCCATCAACTGGTTAATTAGAGTTCTTGTAGTGCTCAATTACAAAGAAGGGAATGCAACAGTGACAAACTGGGAATAGGCGCCATGACAGATACCTTCATATGGTTGTTTATTGGAATCCTTCAGGACCAACCTATATACTACGGAACATGAATATTTTGGTAAGGACTGATCTTCCCGTTCATGGTAACATTTATCAGAAAGCTACAAATTTATGATCGTTGTCATGGTGATAGGTCCTAATCAAAGACTTCATGGCTTGTATAAGTATGATCAGATAACGGTAATCATTCATGCACCCTTGCTATAGATGCAACTTTCATTCAGAAGAACAGTGGATCATTTTCGTCAAGAGTTAGAAAAGAAAGCGTTTGCAAGGCCAAAATCATGTTCTTTTAAGTTAAACTAATTGCAAAACTGTATACGAGCATATGGACCACACTTATTTATGTTTACAGTTGAAGCTAAAGAGAATGTATGATTCAACCAAGGGGTGAAACTATGAAAGTGTCTACTATCAACTTATAGATGTTTCTTTTTAAATTCAACGAAAAATATGATTTTAAATTTGTTAGGATCCTGACATAAAAACTTTACAGAAATGAGTCGGACGAAGGGAGTAGAATACTTGAGTCGTATTCAATGATCATGGGAATGATCGAGGCAGGGCCGGCTCAAGAGACTTTGGGGCCTTATACGAATCAATAAAACGAGGTCTTAATTTTTTAAAAAAAATAATATTTAATTAATAATATAAATACAAAATTTTCAATATTTAAATATTACAAACATAAAAATACCCACAACACACTACTATATATAATATTTTATATTATTAATTTTATTGATTATGTCTCTTAGTATATAAAATTAATATTTTAATCTATAATTTGAAATGTAAAAATGATTTAAGTAATATATTAGAATTAGGCATTAATAAAATCAATAATTTATTCTAAATAAAAATATATAATTATATTAAAATCAGAAGCAAACACAATTAAATACTATATCTATTAAAATTAAATTGATTATATAATCTGTATATATTTATATAATTTATTTAGGATTCTATTTCAAAATAAGTATTCATGAAAACCAGGTTAGAACCGGAACTTATGTTCACCATATATATTCAATATAGTTACATCTCATAAAACAATCATTTACATATTTTTAAATTTTGAATTCAAGTCAAGTATTTATAAAATTAGTAAAAAAACATGATTAATACTTCTAATACTAGTATTTTAATTATTTTTTTGATAAAATTGATCACACAAAAAGATTCAGTTTTCTACAAGATTTAATTATTAATTTTAATTCTTTTTAATTTTTCAATTCATATTATGAAATTATTTTTTTCTGGCCGATGGCCTAAATAGCCTACGAATAGGGCCGGCCCTGGATCGAGGGACACTTGCAGCAGGTACCTGGAGCTGAGTGTTTTCTGGTTTCTACTGCAAGTCTGCCAAGTGATATCCTGCTATTCGAAGCAATTATCACAGAGGTTAGAGAATATTAAAGGGGTTGTAGCGTAACTTTGAGTCTCTTTAACAATGTAATAATAATGTTTCTATTTTTGTGCGACAATGTAACATTTGAGTTGTCCATACACCTCATAGTCCATATCATGGACGTGACGGGAGTCCAGCCCAAGGTACTTCTTATTTCCGCTTAGTTGGGCTTGGGCCGAGTATAATATGTCCCATTTAATTCTATACGTTTCTTTTTCACTTTTTCACTGCTCGACACGCACTCTTGTAAAATATAGTTCTATAACTTATTTTTAAAATTTTCTTTTTCTGAATAAAAATATAACATTCAAACTTTTATTCAGAAAAGAAAAATCTTAAAAATAAGTTATAGAACTATGTAAAACAGGAGCATTAAAGTCCGTGCCGCGTCTATGTCCCCCAATGTATACAACTCCCAATGTATACAACTCAGGGGGACGGAGGGAGTATAACTTTCGCGTGAGATTTAGAACGGTCAACAGACTCAACACAGAAAATATTACTTGTAATTTTAAATCACCAAAAACCAAAGTTAAAATTGTGATTTTATGTTAGTATTTGTATTGATAATTTAATTGTTAATGTTGAGTTGCGAATTACCAAAACTGTTGAATAATGTCATTCTCCTAATAGACAGCTTAATGCTATATGACTCGGCTATAAAAATTCTAACAGTTTTCCATCACTATTTATACTCTTTATAAATGTCTGTCTTACAGAATTCGGGAATCGAACCTAATCGGCTGAGCTATCGATTCAGGTATTAATCGAAAATCGGGGACTAATCGGAAGGATTAATCGGAGTGAAAATCGGATTTATTTTAATATTTAAATATTATTTAATATTTAGTTATTATTATATTAGCTATTTAGTATATAATATATTTACTATATTCATTAACTCTATAATTGATCATATTTAAAGTAATATAGTATTTTAATTTTAATAATCTATCATATATATTTCGATTAAGAAATATATATAAAGATTAATCGGATTTCAAAAATTGAATCGGTGACCGACCTTGCAGGCGAATAATCGGGGATTAATCGGTTAAATCGGGGATTTCTTGAACACCGAGAAACGGGAGAAACAATGCACTAAGTTATGAGATTACTTTTCATTAACATAAGAAAAGAAATTACTAAGCAAGTGTGACCAACCGTTTAAAAGAGCGATTGTGGTTTAGTAATCATGACGGTCACCTTTGAAGGATCACAATGATTCAAGATAGTTAATTCGGTTTGGCTAGTGTGTGCCCATGGGCACATGCTAAGCGCGGAAATTTTTGTATTTGAGAGATTTTGATTGGTGTAGTTGGTGTATTTGCAGGAGGGTCCACCATTATCATGACATAGGAGCCAATCAAAATGATCCAAGCACAAAATTTTCCGCGCTTAGCATATGCCCATAGGCACACCATAGAAAAACCGTAGTTAATTAAGCATATTGTATGTATTTTAGAGATATAGAGACAAACATGAGTGCTCTAGCTAGCTATACACATTACTAAAGAAAGATGAGCAACTGGAGATTTGGTAGTTGATAGATGACAAATAAACCAACAACAACCAAGGGAGGTGATGATAATTCATGCAAGCACATGGTGATGGACATTCGACCGGACCATCTTCCCCCCTTTTCTGTCTTAAATTCAAGATTCACATCATCTCGTTGGACTCATGTCTTCACGTACTAGTCTAGTCTTGTCCACTGATTTAACTGCGTACTCTCTCCTTCCTGATGCAGGATCCAAGAATTCCTCCTATGCACATATATTTTGTTCCTTTCCCGACCGTAGAACAGTTAAGTAACAAATAGATTTTGGGCCGTTGGATGAATATCCAGTGACCATGATCATGTTAAAATTTTAATATATCCGCCGTTGAATATTCATCCACCAGCTCAAATTAAACATATAACTGTCAAAGATCCGTATTTTGCTGGTTCGGTTATAAATAAGACAGAATTTTGTATATTATCGTCTCTCTCCTTTTGGTGTGTCACTCTATATTAAAATAAAGTTCACTTTTATTTTTTGTATTTTTTAATAATATATGATCTTTTATTTCCAAAAATAAAATTAAAAATATATTAAATAAATTATATTTTATTTATCCTAAATAAGTATAAATATAATAAAAAATATTAAACTAATAAACAAAATAGAAGGATATATTAGATACGCACATATCTACAGGGAGATGCTGAAATCGATCTCAGAACCAAAGCCCGAACTACTCTGTAATTCCACATCAAAATATTAGACCTCTGCCGGTAATTTCAGCCCATCTTACATGGAATTAGCTTAAATATTTGATATACAATATCAATTATGTAACATTTGTTCATATTATAATGAATAAGATTCATTCTATTTAAAAATAATATATTATTATTATTATTTTAATTTTTTATAAATAAATATATTATTATAATATAAATATTTATGATATGAAATGTTTATGTCTTCAAAGATTCGACAAATAAGAGGAATATCAAGAAATTGAATATCTCGTGAGAATTTAGAGGGGTGTATTCAATTGAAAATTTAAAGATTTTTTTGAAATCCGATGGTATTCAAATGCGAATGGATTTTTTGTGAATAACATAAAATGATGGATTTCGTGACATTTTTCAGTGTATTTTAAGTTTTCAGAAATCCCACCAAAATTCATGGGATTTCGAAGTATTGTGCTTAAATCCTATCAACTATGAGACATTTTATAAAGAAATTGCACAAAATCAAAATCACATACAATCTATTAAAATCCATAGACCAAAAACAATTCATTAAAATTCCAATCGAATACACTCTTTAAGATTAAATTATACTTAAAAGTCCGATGATATTCAATTGTGATTGTTTAAAATTTGATGATATTCAAATGTTGATGATTTTTTTTTTAATTTCATAAAATGATGGATTTGATGAATTTTTTTAATGTATTTTAATATTTTGAAATTTCACATGAGAATTTTAAAGAACTATACTTGATTCCTAAATAAACCATATCAGCTCTGCGACATTTTATCAAGAATCCGCACAAAATTAAATAAAATTTATTAAAATTCATAAATTAAAAACAATTTATTTAAATCTCAGTTGAATACATCCCCGAATTAGATTTTTCTCCACAATCTCTATGACATTAATTAATTTATTTATAATATATTATAACAATTTATACTTGAAAAATCTATATGATTGGAATGTAGGACGTAACAGAATAGATATACAATTTCTTCTTAGTTCTTTCTTCTTTTATTTCCATCGAACGTTAAACTGCACCAAAATATATGACAATTGAGCAATGAAAATTGAAAACCCAACTACAGAGTGATAGCACATCCAGACAACAAAGTGCAAGCAACCCTCGTTTCCCGTGTACAGACTAGCCGTTGTATGCCCGAAACGCAGATGCAGTCAACTACGTTGAAAATATAAGCCACTTCCATGTCTGTACGACTGTACATGCATAATATTCGTCCGTTATTTTGGAGTGGTTTCTAGATTTTTTCAATGAATTCATCCAAATTTATTTTCTATACTTTTTCTTATTTTAACCAATAAAAATAGGATAATCGAGTCTAAGACTTTATAAAAAACCGCTCTCACAAAATGCAAAATGCAAAATGCAAAAATATAAATATCAATATAAAGCTAGGAACATTAATACTGCACCAAACTTTAAACTTGTTAATTTTGTTTAAAAATAAAATCGTGGGATGAGGATAAGCTTACATACTTTTGTGTTGTTGCATATGAGAGCACTCTGTAGAATATAAAATCAGACATTTGTTTGGTGCTAACTCTAAACAAAAGGAAGAATGGAAGATGGTGCCTAAAGTGAAGGCGACGGAAAAGCAAAATGAAGAAAAGCACCTTATCTGACTCATTTAGGTGAGTTAAATCATTTTCTTCTCTAAGCACTCCTCAAGAAAAAGAAGTATACAATTATTATCTTAATATTCAAATAATGATTCAATTGTAATTTAGAAACATACTTTGCTCATTATCCATTCCAACCAAAGTACAGTATACCTTACTCAATAAACTAGTCTTCCTCCTTTTGTTATAACCACGCACCTTTATTAACCAACAGGCCGGTATATTATCTCAATAAACATTAATATCTCAATAAACATTAATAATATATAATATAAAATATAAATCTAACTATTATATTGGGTCACGTTTTTTATTTTCATATTAGCTTTCTAACTTAAGTCATCTTAAAATTTAGTCAAAAAAGAAAGTAATCTTACATTAGTAAATAAGCATTACTGTGAGGAAAAAAAAGTGAAATGATATAAATATTACCTATAGCAGATTTCCTGTTTAATTAAAAGGTAGAAAAAGTAAGATAGCTGCTAGAGTATATGTAAAAGCTCACGTTTGGTTTCTTGCTTTATTCCGCATATCTGACAGGGTTGTTTTAATTAGTACCTTTGCATTTAAAATAATATTTAGCAAGTATAAAAGTTAAGGATTTTTTTACCTTACAAATTTTATAAAAAAAATTAATGTCTAATTTTAGGAGAATTTCAAAAATAATTTAAATTTTTTAGTATATATATATATATATATATATTAATATTTTGAAAAATTATTTAATTAACATTCAAATTGAGTATAATCAAAGTTGAAACTGGAAAGAGCTCTTTAAAATTCAGACCAGCATATATATAATCCTAATTGAAGAAAATACTCCACGAAAGTTTTATGTGAAATATGTGAATTTTGAAACATGAGGAATATTTTAAATTTGAAAGAAATGTATATATATTGGAAAAGAGAAAGAAACTTTTAAATGAGGAGGAAATACAGATAAGAAATCAAGAAAAAGTTGAAAATAAGAAAATATTTCATGAAAAGATAAAATTATGAAAATAACTGAATAATTTTCTCAATTGTTCCAGATAATGGATTCATAAAAGGCTTATTTGGCCAGTTTGGTCAATGCTAGACGGGACTAAACTCAACTTTCATACAATAACTAAGTCCGTATTTTTTTTTAAATAAATCGAATCAGATTTTTGACATGAAACGATGTGATTTTATCATTAGTTTTTATATAAAAATATGTGGTCGTAAGCTAGATTTTGGCGGAAATCATAATAGATCTTGATAATAATATAAATTTCAGATTTTTTTAGACTGCATGGGATCAGATGCAGGATGAGATTATTTTTTGCATCTGATAAAGATAAAATCCATTTCTATCCTCATCTCTCTAAAAAAGTTTAGTGACTCTAATAAACTTGTTTTCTTTTTGCCTAAACTAATAAACTTTTTTTAAAAAAAAATTGTTCTTTTTCCTCACATTTCCAAACCCGAAACACAATGAGAGAGTAGCACTCTTAATTTTCTAATATCATTCCTTTTTTCCTAAAAATATTACTGTAAAACACATATCTTTGAATATATTTTTTTAAAGCTTTTCTTCTTTCCTATCCATTTGCAAGGGACCATTGCGTAAATGCATATAAATTGCAACACGAGAGGGACGAGGGGGGCAGAGCAGTAATAATCTGAGAAATCGAAAACGACATATATTCTCGCTTCTCCAAACACTCTCTCTTTTTCGCCGACATACCAACGGTTCGCCGGTGCTGAGCCGTCGCCGACTACTCCCAACGACCTCTTCTTTAATCTCTCCGAGGTTCATTTTCACTTTACTAGCGCTTCATTCACTTCAATCGTTTCTTAATCTAATTCTCTGTGTATTCCTCATTAGCTGCCTGTTACTCACTGAAATTTTTCTTTTTCTGTTTCCTTATGCAATTGTTATTTTTTGCCTTTGTTTTGTAGGTACTGTTAACGTTTTGGTTAATGTGTTTCTTCTCGAAATAGTTCACGATGATTATATAGCTTAAGCGATGAATTTCTTGTTGTTTTGTGAAATTAATCTGTGTTTTTGCCCTAGTTTTAACTTGTAGTCCATACTTAAAAGAGCATTTCATTTTACGGTCGCTAATATCAATTGTGTCGCTGCCTGAGCAAAATGTGACTGATAGTATTCAGCAATTTCAGCTGAGTTTTTTTAATTGTGGCACTAAATCTTGGTGCTGTATGTTTTTGGTTAAGAGAATAATATTTTTCGATTACGGAGGATAATTGTGTATTTGTAATTTGAACTAATCTATTTGTATTGGCACTTGTAGTGGTTTTATCTATTTTTGTTAGGATATGCGGTGATCTTACTTCAGGAATTGTTTTTTTGTATGTGCTAGGGATATAAGATGATCGGATCGTTGCTTACCAGAGGACTTGTGTATGTTCACTGAATTTTCTGTCTTATAAGTGGTTAGTCTCCTAAAATGTTATTGGATGATCTGATCTTCCTTTTGTTTTGCAGGATGGTCCTTGGTTATGCGTATCCTGCCTATGAGTGTTATAAAACAGTGGAACTAAATAAACCTGATGTTGAACAACTTCGGTTTTGGTGTCAGTACTGGTAATTGAGTATTGTGTTTATGCTTTTTACAAGAAATTAATTAATTAGATCTTTAAGATTTTCTATGCTAAAGGAGTGTTTTATGTCTAATTTTTTTGTTTTTCCAATTTTCAGGATCCTAGTGGCCATGTTGACGGTTATGGAGAGAGTAGGGGATACTTTTGTTTCATGGTAACAAAATTAGTTCTATTATCTATTAAGATCTTTATCAATGGTTTGGCTAATTTGCACATGCTATACCTTTCTCCTTGATAGGGTTCCAATGTACAGCGAAGCAAAGCTGTTCTTTTATATATACTTGTGGTACCCTAAAACAAAGGTAAGATTCTGCTGGAACTTATCTGCTTTAGATGTGTCTTACTTGCCACGCTCATATACACTCCTTGTTTTCTCATTCTCTCAATCATCTCAGGGAACATCATACGTTTATGACTCCTTCTTTAGACCATACATTGCAAAGCACGAGACGGATATTGACCGTAATTTGATAGAATTAAGGACCAGGGCTGGAGATTATGCGATTTTATACTGGCAAAGGGCTGCAAGCTATGGTCAAACCAGAGTTTTGGACATTCTTCAATACATTGCTTCCCAGTCAACACCAAGACCCCGGTCAACTCAGGCATGTATTTACCAAAAAGTAGTCATGTTTTAGTATGAGCATTATTGCCTTTTACTGCTCTTGACTGTAGTTTCTTTACTGTGTTTTTTCTTATGCTTTCGGAAAATATGATTATGTGAAACTGTAGTATAATATGGGAAAGTCATGATGAAGGATTTGTCATGCTGTTTCATTGTTTGGAGCATATGTCTGACATGTTCTGGGACCTTAATCTTTGGTATTAAACGGATGACAGGGGTATGTAGTATATTTTGAAAAACATAATAAAGCCACTATCATTTGCTTGTTTAGAATTTTGTTGTGGATTTGAATTGATGATCGAATGCAAGGGATATCTGGGTTTTTTGGTTAAGACTTGTATTGCGAGAAGTACTTTGTAGCTACCTTCTCTGTCTTGTTACTCGTAGCTCTTTGATTTGGTTAAGACTTGTATTGCGAGAAGTACTTTGTAGCTACCTTCTCTGTCTTGTTACTCGTAGCTCTTTGATTCTCTATATGAGTAGAATATAATGTGTTATATGTATTAATTTCAAGAAAGGTATATATTGCATCTCTATCATCACATCTTACATACTTATCACAAGATTTATTTATTTGATTGATTATTATATATATTCTAAAATCAAAGGTGTAATACAAAAAATTGAGGAATGTTGCTTGTGAAGTGCATATTCGTCTTTCACAATATGATTAGATGTGGTCTTGACTTTTGTCTGCAGCCACAACCAGCTACCAGAGTTCGCAGACCCCCAGCAGCACAAAATCGCCAAGCAGTTGCTACAGAAAAAACTCAAGTTGATGAACCAGCTTCTCCTACTGCTAGTACATCTTCGGGTGAGGCTCAGGAAGACATGGATGAAGATAAAGACCCTCCAGAAGTTCCTGCACCAGCTTCCCCTGTCGCTGCCGTTAATGCACAAAAACTGACTGTAACACAATCTATTGCGGGATTATCAAAACCCACAAATGCACAAAAATCAACCGTATCACAATCTATTGGTGGGTCATCCAAACCCACAACCTCAAATGAAGAAGCAATGGATACAGCGTCTTCTCCAGTGCAAGAGGCAAAAAGCCCTCCCCCTCCTGGACAAGATGCGGTTCTGGAAGAAAGCATCCGAGTTACACGTGGCAGATTGAGGCGAACACGTGTCACATCAATTCGTTGAATGGTGCTGCATTGAGAAGCCCCATTGTGTATATAGTAGCTTAATTACCAAAGTTGTGGACTTGTTCTAGTTTCTGCATTAATTTCTTATCCGGATTTGGCAATTGGGATACCTTGATTTTAATCCATTTGTTGTCCTTAAAATGTTTCTAAACATTGAAAGTTATTCAGGGTTGCTTACGTTAAAAAAGGCTAAATATTTTTATAGTACACAGGTATTTGTGAGTTGTGAACTTGTGACATTCATATATAACGCTGCAGAAGAAGAAATTATGTGGCCTTCAAAATATGCAATATATATGCCAGTATATTGGCCACACCGTAAACACTTACAAGTTTAACAGTATCATTTCTCTTTATAATATGGACCTAGTAATTTGTTTACAATTTGTAAGCCAAAGGCTAAACATGTATTTGTGTAGTTCTAAATGTTTTTAAGCCTTGAACGAAACTAGAGTTTCTCATTTTCTAAATAGTCAAGTTGTTTGAATTTTGACGTTACATAATCAAAGTTTTCGGCATAAACTTTACACATAAAGTAAACAACAATGAACGTGACAAAAAAAAAGGGGTAAACAACGATGAACATTAATCTGATGTAGGGTTAGAATGATCTAAAATAGGAAAATATCTTAATCTCAGGTGTACATTGAACTTGAACAGAAGATTTACACAGTTGCATTTCAGTTATGAAATATCCAATTCTAACTAGAGGGAAAGAAACAGTTCTGGCATTACACTAGCTCTTGCTGTATCTTCTACGCCATCTAATGGTGGCTTGGATTTATTCCTACTTCACTGTAATAGTATATTCTTGCGACAATAGTATTCTGATCTGTATATTTAACTTTGCAACCTTCAGAAGCTCATATTGCATATTGAGTTCAGAAGCTCCGGTAAACTCATAGCAACTAGGTATGTTTCGTACCCCACAGATCAGATGCACAGACACTATCATCTGAGCGAAGCCAATAATCATCATCAATCTACAATGAGAAAAAAAAGGCTTGTTAATGCCAACATAAACTTTAACAAAACAAAATATATTTCAGCATCTGAAAAGATCTTACATGGCTGTCCGAAGGTACAATTTTGTCAAGCTTATACATGTTTGACTCCTCCGAGTGGAAGTTGTTTTCATCCTGGTATCTTCCACCATTCCTAAAAGATGCATCAGATAATTTTATGTCATTTACAGCATCATCCTCGCCTTCCCCATCATGTTTACTAACATATGATGAAACAGAAGCACATAAGAGTGAGATCTATGAGGTCCAAAAAGAGGTATCCTCATATTGTGAACAATTTTAAATACCTTAAAAGAAACAAATTGATTGGCCCCGTTGTACTTCTAACCAAAAGTCTATACTCCTTCCTAGCAAAATTCCCCTGGCCATATACACAGTCACATCAGCTGAGATTGTTTAATTGGTTCTTTGTTATTTACACTGGTTAACTACCAACCTCATCAGGATCAGGAACTTCAACATAACTAGCATGTGGAGCTTTTATCACCATTACAGTCTGATTCTGCAAGTGATACAAATAAACAATTAAACACTGATATCAAATATATAATATGTGAAAGACAGATCCAAGTACACTGCAAAATGAACCTTGAAATGTGGAAGGCTCATGATGTCTTTCTCCGTCACAAACAGATACCTAAAAGAACAAATCAAGTAAATTTAAAACAATAATCAGGTCCAATATATATCAGAGGGGTAATGAGAAACCATACTTCTGAGAAGTTTGACCAAATTTAAGGTCTCGTAGTTGCTCTTTTGTTTTCCTGAGAAAAAAGACCAGATTTCAGCCTGATAGAATGCAAATGAGAGCTACTTGAATTCTCTCCTAAAGCTGTAAAGCAAACCTTATGAGATTTTCAACTCTGTTGTCTTCAGCATACAGGCTTTTGATCTCAGCCTGTAATCAAACGAAAAATGTTGACTTGAGTTATAAGCACAATTTCCTTGTCCAAAAAATGTGAACCTTACATCATGTATCAATGAAGATAGTGCTATATACAAATTATATGTTATCACGAGCCTACTATGTAATGAAGAAACATACTACTAACCTAAACTACACATCTTATATTCCTCGAGAGAAATTTATACATATATCCAATCCTTTTCTTATAAACACAAAAAAGAATCAAATGCTCAATACTTGTGACATGACAATGCCTTAGGTTTGACGTCATACTTTAAGTTTCAACTAAATTTAATATTGTCAGAACCTGTAAAAAAAAGGGTAACTGAGACTCCTGAAAATTTGTGGAACATCGAGACTGTCATCTTTCAACATACTGATATTAAAGTCTAATTTCTGTCAGCAAATAAATATATTGATGTAATCAGCTATACCCTAAACCTCCTGATATGTCCCTAATAGGCAATAAGTCATTCATTTACGAAAAAAAAATACAAATAATTATATGATCTAAGCATTATAATATTTTATGTACCATCAGTTGAGCTGCATGAAATTCTGATTCTCTGAGCTTTGTATCAAAATCCCTGTTAGTAAAGCTTATATTAATCACCAAATAGTACAAAAGTACAAGATAGCACCTAAACAAAAATTTACAACTTACTTCCAGCGGATATGATTCTTTGCAGTTTTCTCGATCAAACCTATTCCTTCAAGAACATTAGTTATATCATAGATTCTTCTCTTTCTCACCTACAAAAGTTATGAAACAAGTCAAATAATTCCTTATGCTTACAGAAAAACTATGATATTAAAGTACCCATCCCAGTTTGTGCATAATAAATAAGTTAAATCAACTCGTCCTTACAAAAAATAAATAAATTAAAATAACTTGTAATAACTGTACTTGCACCTAACTTTAGAAATGGCACTTGCATTTAAAAAAATCCTGATACAGTATAGTATTACAGCTAGGAGGTTCGATTAAATTTCACGAGTCAATTAAGCTTTCCACTATAATAGTGCATTTTATCAGATTCACTGCTACATCAGTATGACCCTTTATACTTGGAGATGTAACATTTTTTTTCACATTCGTAAATAAAAGAAGCGCATAACATCAGTTAATTACCAATAATTATTGTTATTACGGTTTAGGTACCAAACTGAAAGTAAGACCCTAGTACACTTACCCAAAATTATTTTAGTCTTATAAGCAAATACCATTTAAGACTGCATGCCATGTTAAATGCAAACTTCTAGAAAAAAGCTCAAACTCTCAAGAAAATATTAGAATAGATCTAAAACATACCTCTAATACATCTGCAGTCTTGTTTAGATCAAGTGTGCCATCCTTAGCCTCATGTATCAGGCTAATAAATTTCTTTGTCAACAAACCTGCAACCACATTAAACATCCGCGGTCTAAAATTTCAGCAAACCATGATTATTAAAAGATCTTACAAAGTTTTTTATTCAACGGATTTGATCAAACAATCACTTGAATAAAAATAAGCACTTCACAAATTCTCCATACCTAAAGAACTATCATAACGGCAACTAGTAGCTAGATTGAGATTTTCAGCATTCTCTGCAAGGCAAGGAAAAGATCAATGAATATTTTAAATCAATCCATATTTTGACTGAGCATAGTACAAGTAGATTAGCACAAAGTAAAGACAAATTTACCTGCGTATGATTCTTGCTCAGATTTGACTATGGAAACCTTTGGTTTTCTGATTACCTTTAAATTTGGAGAATGCTCTACTCCAGCCGAGTGTTTGTTGCTATATTCATGAATAGTTGTTGTTTCATCACTCTTACCCTTGTCCTCACCAACTATATTTGCTGGCTATACAAAGTGGAGAAAAGCAGGGAGACGCATAAGGATATACATATGAATGAAAGAAGAGGAATGAAGATGAAGACAGAAGCTAATGGAAAGCATACAAAACCTCTTCTTTATATTTTTTGTTTTTCTTAAATTCTTTTCCACAACAATATCTACGAAGTAAGATATGCTATCTGATTTCAGAAATAAGATGAATTACGCAAGTAAAACTACCTCGACTCAACCTGCCTTTTAAAAATGATGTTTTGTGAACTGCATACATATTGTTTATCCACATGATTCCACATTCAGATTTATTGAGAAACAATAACAGATATAATCACAAGTTGTCTTTTAATATAGAGTAAAATGAAAAGTAGTGGCCGAATGCTGAACTTTATCCGTTTTTACACTTTATTGGCCAGAATTTCAAATTTACAAATAGGCAGCCAAACATTATTTTTATGTTTCAAAGAAATGGCTAAGGGCCACTTCTCTTAAAAACTAATCTTTTTTTCTTAAAAAGTAGCTCTTACCTACCTTTTTAATTAATTAAGACAATGTAAGGCCATCCTATTGCAAATTTGAAACTCCAGCCACCAAAATGAAAAAAATGGATAAAGTTCAGCCACCAATATACTTTACTCTTGAATATGTCAAAGCATTTGCAAAATTTTACATAATAAGGATCTCCAATGGGGTGTCATGCCTTGCAAGTTCTCATTCTTCCAAAATTGTATTGCTCATTAATTCTAGAAGAATATAAACTTATTTCTGTCATCCATTTGAATGAGGGAATATCTATAAGTTTGTGTAACAATAGATAAACAGGTACAAAGAGTATACAGTCTACTTGATTAGAATAAATGGCATGAGATAGGAATTTAATAAATTAATTGTGAGGTAAATCAAAGGTGGAACAAAAAAGTAAAGAAGAAAAAAGAAATTACAATGTGCATATCTTTTTATAGTAAGGTTTGTGAAAGATACGAAGCAAAAAAAACAAAAAAAAACCCTGCAAATATTAGATTGGCTGCATCGAATTCTTGTTTAAAATTATCACAACACTTGACAGAAAGAAGAGGGGGTTTAATTTTTGATGATTTGTCACAAGATTGTACACCGTTATTTATTGGACCTCGTTCCATTTCCTCCAACTAAACGCAGTGTAATATATATCAACTGAATATGACTCTGTAAAACTATAGTCATAAAGACAAAAGATACAAAAAACATAAATCACAATACTAAGGAAAGGCTTGGTGATTTATTTTGTGCAGGTCTTGTTTCGAATAGCATTAGTTATTCACTCATATCCGACAAAAAAACGGATAAAAGAACAGGGACAAAGACATTCAATCCCCCTCCCATAGATTGGAATGATACCAAATAGATGAAGAATTACTCGTATTCATCATGAGGTACACAAAAGTTTGTCATTTACACACGAAGCACAATTTATCGTTTTGTGCTTGAAATAAATAGCACAGTAACTACGTTCTGAAGAGAACTCCATGAATTTATGGATTAATGGAGAAGCCAATAAACTAATAAATATAAGTTGTTTCATATATGGAAACACACATCCTCAAAGCAACACCCACTCCCTAAAAAGCTTAACCGGCAATCATTGGAATTTGTTTAAAAGATCAACCGGCAATATTAAACCAACATAGTTACATTCAATAGTTTGTTTATGTTAGGAAGGGTCAGTGGCGGAACTAGGACTAAATTTCAGGGGGGGCTCAAATTCGAAAGCGCAGCTGAGTAAGTTGTCGTGGGTTCGCGGCTGAATGAATATATAGTAGTGAAATTTTGAGCTAGGGGATTGTCAAATGAGTGCGTATGACTTATGAGTGTATCTTTTTGAATTTACTCCCTCCATCCCAAATTAGATGATCCTTTTGAGAAATTTTTTTATTCCAAAATAGTTAGGTCTCTTTTTTTTCCATGCACATTTATCAACAATCTTCCATTCTTACCCTTTCTTATTTATCATTTCTAATATACTATCTAGCTAATGTTATAGAAAGTCAACGCAATAAATATGGGCAGAAATAGAAAAAAGAACAATCTTTTGATACTCTTTAATATACGTGCAATGAGTAAAAATCTCATCTAAATTGGGATGAAGGGAGTATTTGTTAATCTGTCTTTAAACTACGAGCAAGTCCAAAGTAGAGAGAAAAAGAGAGTATGCATAAAAATTTATTTGAAAATATTGTATAGAGCAAGGAGAGTGAGGTGCCTTATAAATAAGATCGGAGGAAGTTGTCCTAATGATATAAGGCATCACTAGATCAACATTTTTCATCAAATACCCTAAATTATGACTTAGGATGTGTTATAAGGTATCTCCTGGACACATTCTAAGTGCACTGAATTATGTGTTATAAGGTATCTCCGGGGCTCAAAAATTTTCTTTTCTTTATTTTATAATATATCTATGACTAAAATAAAAAAAATTTATTAAAATTTTTTGGTCTAGCCGGGGCTCAAGCCCCCCTCTGCCCCCCCCCTAGTTCCGCCCCTGGGAAGGGTGCATCACAATTATAGTAGACAATTAGTAGTTAAAAGCCGAAAAAGGCATGTAACATAAACTTCACAACAAGTATTAGAAACATGTGTCATTACAATGCATTTAAAGTAAAAAAAAATCAAGGACAATCATCAAATCTGATACACCTCAAAACTCAAATTGATCATACAAAATAGAGCAGACGGCCGGCCAGTCTGGTTTTTCAGCCAAAAATTACAAAAACAAAAAAAAATCAAACGAAAGATGGGTTCAAAATAGGGAAAAAAAAACATTGAAACAGAAAAAAGAAAGACCGAGAAGGAAGAAATGTGTATTGCTCTAGACCGAGGTTAAAAATACAAATGGGCACATACAGTTACAGATACGAACATATGTACACAAAAAGATACACACACAGACACAGACGACAGACAGACAAGGTACGAGGTAGAGATACAGATATATATATATACCTGAAAAGTGGGGGCTGGAGGAGAGGGAGAAATGAAGGGGTTTTGATAGTTCCTCTTTCTGCCAGGCTTCTTCTTAATGTGAATATCATGTGTTTGTGTAATTGTGTTTGTGTTGTAAAAGTGGGGGTGCTGCTGATGATGAAGATGAATTGCAGAGAGGTGTCGGCTGAGCTCTTCTCCGCCACCGCCACCTGCCGCCGAGCTCGCCATCCACCAACTTATCGCAGTCGCAGCAGCTTTGTTTTGGTATTCGGACGAGTAATATATTACCCTAAAAAAACACAATACTCCTTTTATGTATGATTTTAATTGAGTACTAGTAATATTTTTATAAACAAGCAGCGGGAACTCGATCTCTAACTCCAACACTTGGAACCCACTTTTCAGTTTAGAAACACTGTTAATCAGGGCCCACCTGACATCCATATAGGCATTGGGCTTTGACAACTTCAGTTGCGGCTTTTTCCATTTTGGGCCGGGATAGGCTTCTTAGCAAATTACAGTTTAAGTCATTAATTTTCTTCATGGAAGCCCATATGCTCCATTACAACTATAAATTCAATACTACTTTCTTTTAATATATATTTATGATTTTTTTATTAATTTATAGTCATTAATTTTATATTCAAATAAATTAATAAAATCACTAGACTTAAAAAGTAATCTAATATAGATTAAATCATTACTTTTATACGAAAACGACGATTTTAGAGTAGATCTTACACTTTCATTCTCTGGATTTTATTAAAACAAAACTAAAAATATAAAATAATAATAAAAGAGTTTATCATCAACAAATTCATATGAGATTTAGAAATTATTTTCAGGGAGAGACATGGACAGTCGGACACTGACCCGCTACACGCTGCACCCTGTTTTCTGCTCGGAAAATGCTTGGATGAGTTTTAATTAGAATGAATCTTATATTTGCATCGACCCCAATTAAAATTCACTATTGTATATAATTTTATGTACCTTTTTCTCTTCAATATGCTCCTTGTGGCCAGCAGGGACAGGAATTCCGTAAAAAAAAAAACAGTTTTTGTTTTCTTATATGAAAAGATTATAAATATTTTTTAACTTTCACAGAATTTAGTTGAAAAATATATGTTCATATTTCTGTTATGAATATTTATGCTTTAATCTTCTGCCATGATTATTCATAATTCATATGATATAAGAATGGAGAATTAAAATAAATGAATTAATTAAGTCATACATCCTGTGGACTGGGTGAGTGAAATTAGCACTTATATATGGCCTTCTGCTAGTTTACCAAATGCACTAATCTACATTAGCATGTGTGGTCTTGATGGCAATACCTGCTTACTCTAAAATCATAAGTGAATATGAAGTAATCCAACATGAAACGCAAAAATTCAAAACTATTAATGAGAAAATTTCTTTTACGATGGCTTATCATATATGAGATTGTCTGATACACTACTAGTGAAGTAGTGCCTTCACAAGCGAAATTTTGTTCCTATATCGTCTTACTTCCGCTTGCTAAGTTTACAGACCTGCGTAGTTGACGACGAATAATATTGAATGCTGGATATTCATTGCAACCTAATCCTTTAAATAAATTCAAGAAAACCACGGATATCTAAAATGTATGTCTTTCAACTATAAATGACGTCCTATCTATCTGCCATGTGTAAATTTAATTCATCAACGGCTGGTTGTACCTGCATACTCCGGACCATACCTGCAGCAGCTGCAGGTTGCCCTCGAGCTTAAATTTATAAATGGACCACATCAGACCTATATCATTCATATATAATCAAACATCACCTATAAAACTTGCACCACGTTGGTGTTTTTTTTTAGACAAAACCAAGAAGTACTACTGAGCCACTGGCAAAGAGTCATGAAAATTACACACTCGTAATATTAATATGATGGAGTGGAAGATTCTAGTTCTCTGTTTTTCTAATGTCCGGGGTTATTAAATATAATGAAAACCACCTATACGTGATCAACCAGTGATGGGAAAGTGCATAGAGTAATGGTTATAAGTGTAATGGATGAGATACAAAATGTGTGGAATTAGATATGAGGACGTCAAGCCAACACCTAATTTTATTATAATAAACTTACTACCTACATGTGTATACACATTATTGATAGAACAAGGGAACAGTTGGCCCGAACAATATCTGACTTCCATCAACTCTCATCAAGATTCCACTACCATCTCTTTCTGTAATGGCTACACTACATTATTCTATGTTTTTTAGCATCAACATTTTCTTTAGTCTTGGAATTGCTTGTTATAGTTGAGTGATAAAAACAATGTTTTTGGTGAACTTAAGAGCTATTCAGATTGTAATGTATTACACTGGCATCGACACTGGCCAGTGGCCATATTCGATGTTACTATTGTTTAGGGTCCGAGTAAGTGATTACAGTTATCTATAGTCGGCACTCGGCAGCACTAACACAAAATTTTCATTTCTGTTTATTCGTAATTAATGTAAATATGCATGCACCTAGGTGATCGATCAATCAGTTGTCAGAGACCAGCACTCTTTATATCGTATCGACAATATAAGGATATGAAAAAGTTATAGGGTCAGGTCGATGGAGTACTGGAATGGGTATATGACTTATCTATAGGTGAGTGCGGTGGCCTAGCTAGCAATTACTTGCAAATATGTTCCAAATTCATATGCTGCTAAGAGCAAGTGCCCAAAATAAGAAAACTAGAGTGGGCAAACTTAAATTGGATGGTGATGGGGGAAATTATTTCAAGAGAAAAAGATATACACGCACGCACTGACGGGCACAAATTTTAATTTTATTATGTATGTCAAGGAAAGTTGTTCAACAGTGAATGCGATTACTCCAGATTGCACCACAATTACATGAACATGAACGACGTATATGACACCGTTAGTCGTTATATAATGCATAAAATGACATGTCTGGCTCGATCCATCGAAAAAGGTTCTAATTGTAGGGTAAAAATATTCTTTTTTTGATGCATGTAATGAAAAATTAGTAATGTTTATGTTCTGTACCTTTTCGCTCGTGTTCAAGATTTCTTGTTACTCAGCTCTTTTAAGAGCAAGTTCAACAGTGTCCTAGTTGGAGTCCTAAATATAATATAAAAAATTATGTCCTAGTAGTTTAGGACATATTCTGCTAACTTCAACTCCAACAATATTCCTTATTTTCACCATATGTTTAATATTTTATTATTAAAAGTTCATTTTCATCATTAAAACATAATATAAAATAGAGTGAGAAAGAGAGTGTTGGTAAGAATTTATTATAAAATATGGGATAGGACAAGGAGGGAGAGTGCCTCAAAAATAGGGCTTGAATGAGTTGTCCTAGTGATATAGGGCATCACTAGGACATTGTTGGATCAAGTTTTTTCATCAAATGCCCTATATTATGACTTAGGACACTAAATAGGGCAGCTGTTGGACTTGCTCTAAGTCTTGATTCATTTAACATTGGATCAGAACTCAAGTACTCACCTGAAAAAGAACTCCTTGCTGAGCATGGGATATATCGGGTGGAGATATATAATTTAATCAACTTCTCCAGATCTACATTGAAGCGTGGTTGAGTTGGTATGCACATTAACTGTACTCTCTCCATCTTGATTTGTGCAGTAGGTCCGATCATCACTAACTGTTTCATCTTATTGGTCGCAGCTTAAATGGACATGCTACCTAAATTACCAAAAACTCAACCCAGAGATATGGAGAACCAGTAGTATTAATTTAACAGCATAATTCGATATATACAGATCATAGCAAGCATATATCCCAAAATTTCTTAAGGGATGATTTGAAGAACTGAAGTCATAATTAGACATACACAAATTGAGATCCAAAGATGACTGAGGTCACCAAAACGGTGGCAGGATCGGTAGATATGTGAAAAGAATGTCAAAAAAAGAGTCTACCTTTACAGAAAAAGGGAGGGAAAAATACAAGAGGAAGAGGTCCATGCAGAAAGCATCAAGCATGCTTTAATTAATTGTACAGTCCAAACAGATCCTCCAATTGTTCACATGCTGCCTATGGTTTAGGTTTTGAAATCAAGGCCAACTCACAAATATTACAATTAGTTAGTAATGTAGCACTCAGACGCCACACTATCTCAATTTCTGGAATTCCTTTCCCCCACTAGCGCGTTAAAGCTGCAGTAAGTCAATATGCCTGCCCTGGATCATATACTTAATTACAATCATGGAACTCATTAACCTCATATTTTATGTATGTGTACATTAAATTAGATTAGTCAGCTATGTAATGGGATATGCATATTTAATTTTTCAGACTAATGGATCGACTTAATTAATCGTTTAGTACCCACAATTTGAAGTTTGTTAGGGTATATTAATCATGTAGTATTGCTTCTATAGTTCTATAGTCAAGCTGGCTAGTGAACCGTGCACTACTTAATATCTATTCTATAGATAATACTATTGTAGAAGGTCGTTTGAGTGTATTAATCATGCTACCTCTCGTTTGAACTATTGTATTGGATTTAATATAAACTCAATTCAACAAGTAATGTAATTTACGTACCGAATAAAATTATATATACGAAATTAGATGTAGGATTTTGTATAAAGAGACATAACAGTCGAAGAGGGATATTTTAATTGGTATTATTGACTATAAATATATGAATTCATTAATCAAAATTTAAAATATGTCATTTTATATATAAATAAATGTATCTTGTATGCATTTTCCTTATTTAGCATGCTTCTAAGAGTTTCTCAAGTAGTGTCGTAGCAAGTTTTCCCAAATATATAATAAACCATTTAATTTCTAGGAAATGAGGACTTTATACTGAATTACAATTCCAATAATAATCCTCCCATATTATATTATAGTATTAAATTCAAAATTTATTAGCAAAAATGTAATGTAAAAAATATGAGAAAGAGTGTGTAAAATGTGACAAGTGAATATTTAATCACTAAAAACTAAATGACAAATGAGTAGTCATTATCAATTTACAAGAAATGAAAGTAGATCCTAAAATTTTATAAATTAACTAAAACTTGCTGGAATATATTTTCGTAACATATTTCTCTGGCTAGTTCAGAAAACACCGTATAACTAAGCGTATAACTAATCATTTTCTTGGATACTCTAAAACAAGTGTTTGAATTGATCAAAGTATAAATAATGAAACTAACATCACACTGACAAGATTAATCATGGGTGAAATGGTAAATCACAAAAATTGTGCAAAAAAGTAGAATAGTTAAATAGAATATTGAGCAAAGACACATACATAGAAAAGACCCACCATCTCCTTCACCCTCATTATATACTCACCTCAAATTCCTACCCTCCCTCTCTCCATTAAAGAAGAGCTCTCTTCTGCAGCACTCTATTCTCTCTTCTTTTCATGGCTCTTCTCACTTTCCAAGAGCCCTCATCACAACCCAACAAACACAAACAACCCCCCTCTTCCTCCTCATCCAAACGCAAGAAAAAACAGATAAAACAGCAGCAGCCTTCTTCATGGGACCAAATCAAGAACTTGCTCACCTGCAAACAACTGGAAGGTTCCAAGGTCCACGATCCTTCTTCTAATAAGAAACTCGACAAGAGCTCTTCTTCCGGGTATTCGAAGCTGGGGTCTTGCAGCTCTATATGTACTTTCAGAGATGTGGCTCATGGGAATACCAGTAGGGTTGTCCACAGAGCTGATAACTCGCCGGAAAGCAGCTCCGTCGGCCAGGAAACCGGACTTATCCGCCGAAAAACTGTCAATGGCTCGTCGTCGACGAGGTCGAATATGAGTAGTGCTAATTCAGTGAGATCAAACGGCGGTGGTTCGTGTAGGTCATCATCCAGAGGCATGCAGTTTAGAAAACTCTCAGGCTGCTATGAATGTCATATGGCTCATATGATAGTTGACCCTAGCAGGTACTATTTTATTTTCATATTTCCAATTCAAGTAAACAATTCTATTAGAATTTCAAAGTATCAAAAGCGAGTTTACGAGGATCATATTATATTTTAACATAATTAATCGCAGGTATCCTACTCCAAGGACTACCGTATGTGCCTGCCCGGATTGCGGAGAGGTTTTCCCAAAGATTGAAAGCTTGGAACTTCATCAAGCTGTTAGACATGCTGGTACGTTTAACCATAAACACAGAAATTTATTTCAAACATGATTATTTCAAATGTTCACAGCATTTTATATGCCCATGTTCTTCCATTTCTACCATCAATAATGAATGTAGCAATTCAGGCAAGTTGTATTTGAAATCTTCATTGAATATCTCAACCAGCACTCGTTTTCTGCAGTGTTGTACAATTGTTTTCCTCGCATTTAATACACACATGACGTTATTACAGTGTACAGTAAAGTACTACTGCATCATGAATTTAACTCATCTACCTCATATTTTAACCATCCATCCTTCTGGACCTGGTAGCTTGAGTTTACTACGAATTTGAATGTTTCCATTAATTGCATACTGTAATAATAAATATCAGTTATTAATTCCTCCATCTCCCATGGCAGTGTGTGCATTTATATTTCTCAGAACGCAAGGTCAATGACTCAATGCCCTTAAATCATTTAAATAGACACAACTAGTACTCCATATACAATTAATTAGAGTAATTTAAATGTTTAATTAGGTGGCATAATTCGAGTTCCTGATTTTCACATACGATGATTTTATGAACTGTAAACTCACCGTATACACAAGTTGACACGCTGACATACATGCACATATACAAACACATTGATCTGTACTATAATGTTGGTGTAAATTTTGTGACAGTTTCGGAGCTGGGTCCAGAGGATTCGGGTCGAAACATAGTAGAAATAATCTTCAAATCAAGCTGGCTCAAAAAAGACAGCCCAATCTGCACCATCGAGCGGATCCTCAAAGTCCACAACACCAAGCGGACTATCCAGAAATTCGAGGACTGCCGTGACGCCGTCAAGTTCCGCGCCACCACAACCGCCAAAAGAGATCCCAGGTGTGCCGCCGACGGCAACGAGTTACTTCGTTTCCACTGCACCAGCCTCACGTGCACGCTCGGCGCACATGGCTCGTCCAGCTTATGCGGCTCCGTACCCGGCTGCGGCGTCTGCACAGTCATCAGGCACGGCTTCCAAGGCCGCAAGCTAGGCGCCGATAACAAAGGAGTGCGTACTACGGCCAGTAGTGGCCGGGCCCACGACTGTCTGAACAGTACGGACACTCGTAGGGCCATGCTCGTTTGTCGTGTGATTGCTGGGAGGGTGAAGAGAAGTGAGGATGACGTGGCTATGGAAGAGGGTAATGCGGCGGCGGCGGCGGCTTTGAACCCAAGTGGCTCGGCTTATGACTCGGTGGCTGGCTTGGGTGGCGTGTTCTCGAATCTCGAGGAGTTACATGTGGCTAATCCGAGGGCTATCCTTCCTTGTTTTGTCGTTATATACAAAACGAGCATCTAGAGTTGACTGTATTATGGAACTAGTGCTGGAGTAGTATCAAGAAATGGACTGATGAGAGGAGTTAGCTGTAACTAGCTGACTGTCTTTCAATTATTATTATTGTTCCCTAATCATTTTCTCATATGTGTATTCTTAGAATTGGATCAATACTCCAATCACAACTACTACTACTCTCTTTTTTTCCATCACAAATAATAGATATATAAAATTTATGCTTCATGAAGTATCTAGAGTTGTTTGGATAAACTTAAAAAAAATGTTTCTGGTTTAAAGTAAAAAAGTGGACTAGAAGTGAAAGTAAATTAAGACTTACAAATGTTCGGTAAAGAAGTAGACGTCGTGAAATAAAAGCTAGCATTCTCAGTTTTTTTATATGCACAAACGGGTCAAGAAAAGTTGAAGCCGGCTTCTTATTGAAAGAAGCTAGAAGTGTCAATACATTCTCAGTTTTTTTATATGCACAAACGGGTCAAGAAAAGTTGAAGCCGGCTTTTTATTGAAAGAAGCTAGAAGTGCCAATAGCCAAAAAGGCACTTAGTATAATAAGTTATAAATTAAGAGCATGATTTTGTAGGTAATTTATTGGTTAAATTTTTTTAAAATTAGGTTTAGATTTATACTATGACATATCGTTGTAAGGTGTTTGTTTGATGAAAAGCACATTAATCTGATGTTTAATATGATGGGAGTAGTTAAGGGGACATTGTTAGTGTTTAAAGGGAGAGAAGTACCTTGCTTCTAGATCATTTGTTGGTTAAACAAGTGATGACCGTGTGTAGTCCAGTAGTTGTGTCGCCCCTTACTAAAATATCTTTTACATGAAAGAAGAGGAATCTTTTTTGGGTCTTATTAGACGCGTATGAATTGCATGAAAAAAATTCACCTTTATTGATTGACAGTTAGAACTTAGAAGGTGCATACTTTTCAATCATGTAAGCATAAGTAGACTTTCAGTCTTCGAATTGTTTGTAGTCAACTTCATGTGTTTGTACATACAAGCATGTATTGTGTGTTCTCTCCAAAGTCCAAAATGCATCCATCATTGCCAGGATATATCTATTTGTACATTGCAGTGTATTGTGTTCGGTTCAGATTCATGACAGATGATTGTTGAGTCACGTAAAATGTTTAGCGACAATATGTTAAGAATCAAACCCTGTTATTAGAGAGTGCAATTCGAAGTTGCGAGGATCCATGTGTAATGATCTTGGGGGGATTGAGAATTTGTTGGGAGAGGGTTTCTGGCCATGCTTAACTTATAAATTAAAACTAGTGTATGTGGGTAGCGGACAAGTTCATTACTCCCAAGGTTTCTTCTTGATTACTGGTGAAACAACATTGTTTACTGCAATAGAATAGGTATATATATTCAGTGATAACTAGCAGTAAGAATATATCACTCAGATCACTGAAAAGATGGCAACTTTTATATTATTAGTACAATCCAATGGAATAACAAGGCAGGACAAGATACTATAGTGAGTAGTTTCGCAGGAAAATTCAAATTGCTAACTCTGGGGCCGATAATGGTGCATTCGGCATGTGCTAGTGACGGTGTGATTAATGTCCGAGTGCAGAGAGTTAATTATATTCATAATTAACATTTATGTTCAGTTACTTTAGTATTATGGTTAAACAATGGTACAGTAGTTTTCTTTTGTCAGGAAATGTCACTAGTTTTAATTACATTGATATAATGTGCTTCTAGATATAGTATACTGTCAGAACTGTTGTGGATCGAGCTTGATATTGCTGAGCTGAGGCCATGTAACTTATGATTAAAGAAGGCCTGATCATCATAGCTTCAACTGTTCCCTTGAATTCTAAATTTGTTGGTTTGGGTAGTGGGTACAGCCCAATTCGGTTACAAGATAGTCCAGTGTGGAACAGTACTGTGGAGTTTGTGAGCAAAGTCCAAGTATCTTCATTGATCCTGATATTATACACTAGCAACCACATTTCAATTATATATACGGATTGGTTACAATCTACCTGCTACAAAAATCTCGACCAATAAAAATCTTCTCTTAAATAAAAACAGTTGTTTTATGTCGAGTTTTTGTGGGCATGATTCTAATAAATTTTGAATGAGTAAATAATTAAACACTGGGATGAGAATATAGGACTTCACGACAAACCCTCTCCTTCCCTTTCCGCCCATACTCACCACTAAGTTATCTCATCACTCTCCGCTAATTAAGTTATTAGTTGCCTCATGTAAAAGAATTGGCAATGATTCATAGAGAATCACTTCTATCCTATGGACATGAAACAATTTCTAGAGTTACTAATTTGTTGTCAACCCTAAACTAATTCTCTTAAAACAATTACATATGGTGTTAGGCAAGAAATGATTAATCAACGTCCATGCGTGTTTCTCATCCTTATCGGCATAATCCGGAGAAGTATAATTCTACTCAATTCTATATTCACAATTTCACATCATACTCAAACCTATATTCCTATATGAGAGATGTATTGTATACTTTACCAACAACCTTGCATTTGTGCACTTATTTTCCCAGGGTTCATTGAACACAAAAAAGCTATTCCATGCTATTGTTTAATTAAAGAACAAAATTATAGTATTTTCTTTTTCAGACCAACAGTATTCTATGTTTCGATTGTCCAAACAGAGATTACTTTGGAATTTTTTAGCAGACCAAATGGGACAGACATAATTCCCTAACAAATAGGCCTCTGTGTTCAAAAGAATCAATCATGTTAGCCATTTTTAGCTCTCTTTAGATTACTAGTATATAAGATAATATTCGTTTGGGAACTTGAATTTGATATAAAATTCTGAATTTGATCAAATGACATTGATTGGATACAAAAAAAATAAAATATTAGATTTAGATTTCATTTGAAATTAAGGAAATTCAAATACTGGTATAAAACTGAGAATTTGAAATGAGTACATGTTCCCGGACCCAACCTAGTATCATTGATCATGTATCTGCATTTCATGTTAGTAACCGCTAATAACCCAACAGCGCAGAACTGTTGCGTTTCTGGTTATTAGTCTGGAGGTATGGATGATTATTGGTTACAGATTTACAGTAGTTAAGATGCTAAGTTAATTATTAGACCAAGAATTAGAGAAGATGATGAAATAATGAAAGAGATAAACTCATGAAATTATAGTTTTAATTGAAAGAACAAGAGTAGACCATGTAATCATTTGGTAACATGCATGGCTCTAGGACAGACATCTTTTTCTCGTTTGAAAATGGACACCACTGATTATCTTCTTCTTATTATAGCATAGAGTATGTACAAGTAACACTAGGCTTTCGATTTGAATAATCTCTTGTTCCCTTATAAATTAATCCCTAGCTCCGACAAATGATCATAGCAGTACAACTTCTTGGAGACTCTCTGGCAAGAATTGAAGCATGTATAACAAGTCTCAGAGAGATAGCTTTGTCATCCAAGTTAAGGATATCAAACAAAGCCCCTGCAATCAAAATCATCGAGAGCCTCTGAAATTCAATTTCTCTTCCATGAAGATTTTTAACCGATTTAGAAGGATTCTAATGGTGCTGGTTTTTCCATTTCCTTCGTCTGGAAGCCACCGGTCTTCAAGAAGGACGACATCTGAATCATCGTTCCCAAGGCGAAGTTCATGTGATAGGTCTGAACCTCCAAAAACTTCTTGCAGCTCATCATATTACTCTTCTAGCTCACACTATGATGAAGCCATTTCTGACTGTATTGAATTCTTCAACAGGTCCTCTCAGGAGGATGCCTTTGATGCTAAAATTTCTGATCTTATGGTCTGATTAGCATGTATACTCATGCTTCTTCCTAAATGCTCTATTTACTTGTATAAACTGTTCGCGCATGATTCAGCTGGCTATTTTCTGTCCTAGACTCCTAGTTATGCTGTATGAATCTACTACTTCAGAAGTAGTTGCTATCGTACATATAAAACTCGCAATCTTAAGAAAAAAAAGAACTAATTAATATACATCTCTTAATAAATAGGAAGAATAGAAAACCTCTGCAACATCAGAGTATTTTGTGAAACGTACTTGTTCTCCAGAATATTACTATGATCACAATGTCTGCGTAAACAAAGAAAGAAAACACATAGTATAACATTTACAATTCATGAATTCGTCTTACATACTCAACCACTCTTAAGTCAACAAATTCAGACTAAACAGAACAAACTGAAGTCACTGATCCCTGATATCCTGACATACTCGAACACAGAATGGGAAAGGAAAAAAAAAAGACTTCAAAACAACCAGTCTCATGCATTTCTTGGATACACAATGTAATTCTTATTTGTAACTCTTCAAGCTTTACCTGGAGGATGTAATTTCATCCTTATTACTTGTCACCATTAATTTTGTCATGACGGCATACCTCATTACAGTAATTTTGGAATTTCAGCATATTGCCGCTAATGTAACAGTTATTATAGATTTCAAAAACCACCTAATTAGCTTGTGCCCATCCTGTGTAATTGAAATTCCTTGTTACCCTTTTTCCTAGAAAAAATCCCTCCAATCAGTGGTATCAATGGCTTCTTCTTCTTCTTTCTCAGAGAAGGGTGTCTCTCCAGCACAGGGTCTTCTTCTTGTGGCACTATGAATTTTGTAAGACACGGTTCATTTGCAAATCTAACGTATTTTTTCTTCTGAAACTCAGCCTCTTTTTCATGATTTATAGTTTCTGACTTCCGTACTTCAAATTTTGTGACGTCCTCAACATGCTTGACATCTTCTTCAACCTGATCACCGAGGATTGATTGATATTTGGAGTACAGATCTATCTGCTTGAGCTTTTGGAGCTCGCGCTTTGTTTGTTGGAGCTCTTTTTGTAAAGAGGACAGACAAGTAGCCATTATCATACCTTCATCTATAGCCTTTTGAAGGTTTTCTTTAGTCTCTTCTAGTTCTACAGTCATCGTGTTAATCTTCAGAGGTACGTGGTCTACCTCACCCCTCGCTCTATTCATCTAAAAAATACATAATCAATGTATAACCATCTTATATCGTATTGGCAATTCAAAAATTAACATTAACATAGTCAATCTTTAGTCACTATATTATAATTTAATTAGTATTTATACTGATCTGATTGTCATTAGTTGCATTGCTCATCACGTGATAAAAGCTGTGAACTCTCACTGACTAACCTGATAAGAAATATACTTGCATTGTTGTTTAAGCATATTAACAGGACAACATTCCTAGCTTTATTCAGCATGCAAATTGCTCAAGTTCAGAGGCGGATCTTAGAAGGGGCAAGAGGGGGCAACTGACCCCCTTAATTTTTTTGTTTGTTAATATTATACATATTTTTAGGTTGTAAAATTGAAATTGACCCCCCCCCCCTTAATTTTTTTGTGACCCCTTTTAATTTTTTTTTACAAAAAAATTGACCCCCATTAACTTCATAGTCAGATCCGCCACTGCTCAAGTTCACATATGTTTTGTATAGTATTTTGGATTTTCTGCAAGCTTTCACATGGGGGAAAAATGTTTATCATATCAGCCAAAAATCATAATAAATCAGTGGCATTCCCATATTGACATGCTTAATATTGAAAATATGGTTTAGGGAAAGGAAACAGGGAAGTGTCAAGAGTTTCCATCAATGTCATTTCTAGTATTAGACTGCAGCCATGCATTATGCATTAAAACATAAAAATGAAGTACCTGTTGAAGCCTGTTGGCATGATAAACGTCCCCGGCCAGAACTCTCTCCCCGAACAATGCCACCGCCTCTTTTACTGATCTGAACGGCGCACTAGTATCTATCTCTGCATTCCCTTTCATCTTCCCTACTCCCCCTGCTTCTTCTCCCACCATTTATATATTTGTATTTGTAATTTGACTGTCCACCAGAATCAATGTAGTTACAAACTATGTATTCTGTTTGTTGTATATATTTTTGTGCTATATCTTGTTCTGTGTGAAGGTACATTGTAAAATATGTATTGGTAGGTAGTATTAGTAGTGATGGTATCTGGTAAATTCGTTTCTTGGCGTTTACTTCACTGGTTTTAGTCTTTTTGTTACTACTTTGAAAGCTACCTCCCCACACCCAGTTCTGTGCGTTAGATTTTATCCATTTTTGCTTTTTTTAAGAGCAAGTCCAATGGTATCCTAGCCCGAGTCTTAAATTTGATATAAAAAATTATGTTCGGGGAATTTAAAAAATATTTAACTAACTTCAACTCAAATTTTGTGTCGTATCCTTAGTATCCTAGCCCGAGTCTTAAATTTGATATAAAAAATTATGTCCGGGCAATTTAAAAAATATTTAACTAACTTCAACTCAAATTTTGTGTCGTATCCTTAATATTTATTTAGTATTTTATTATTAAGGGTAAGATAGGTTGTCTGGTAATATAAGTCACTAGATAGGGCTAGAATATCGTTGGATCTAACTTTTTTTTTTATTTATCAGATTCCTATATTCTTGTTTAGGACTCATATAAGATGTCTCTTGTACTCGCTCGTGGGTCGTTTGGCTAAGAGTCTACACAAATTGGGTTCAATCAATTAAATGGGCTAACATAAGCTGCTCTTCTATTTAAGACAAAATTAACACCTGTGCACCCACTAGCCCAACTAACCTACAGTATAACATAAGCTGGAAGCCAACAGAAGTAAGATATTCTCATAACATTGGGCCATTGGCATTTGATATATTTGTGTACCAGTAAAAACTTTTGATTCTCTTCATACGTTATTATCAGGACAGTAAGAGCCATCAAATGTCTAATTGGTGACGAATATGACCAAATGTTGGTGTTTAAAATTATTTAAGAGACTAGCAGGTCATATGTAATATGTAATACATGTGTAGTTTGATATAGAGAGAGCTGACATTATGATCTTTTGATAAAAATTTACTGTGGGCAAATCGCGCTCCATCATATACATTGTATGGTTTCATCTCTTGCTGCACTCTCTTCTCCAGCTCTAAATATGCTCTTTGCACAACATGGCTGCTCTACTATCGGGACGGTATACACCTCCATTAACCATGTTTAGTTGACAGCTGATGATTATACCTTTGCACCCTACTTTGGGGAAATAAGGATGTGCTAGACATGAGATGCTGTTGTTGTGTTGGGACTGGGATATATCTGGGGCCAAGAACTTCTAGTGCCGCGGGGTGAATGAGTTGACCATACTGCATGTGGGAAAACTCTTGTCTGCTGTTTTGCCAATTTGGAACATGTGATGCTGCAGCAGCAAATTCCTCAGGCTTGCGAGGAGCTGTAAGTTGAGCTGCCCAAAGCCATTGTTGGTGCTGCTGCTGATTTTGTAAGCTCATCAGAGATGATGTGACGGACTTCGTGTTGCTTAAATACGGAGGTAGCTGTATCTGTACCCGGAATACATGCAAGTTAGAATTTATACCTTGTGAGGAAAATAAGCCATGAAATTTGTTCAACCAAGAGAAATAGGAAATTAGAAACCTATGGTAGCTAGATGGCATGACATCAACTAGCAGGCTAGCACCTAGCAAATATATCATATATTGCAGTTTTATCCATTCATAAGTAGAAACTGAAACAGTGAAACTAACTACAGTACTAAGAACAGAAATATCACCTTTGGTGCTGCTCCTGCAGCTGCTGAGTCAACAAGAGAAGTAGAGAGCTGGCAATTTTGGGGCAGGGATAGTGGATTGGTTCTACAACTTTGTGTAAATGGATACAGAAAAGGAATGTTCGACTCTGTTGATGGTTCTGGTCGATGTCCATTTACTTGTCCAGCGCTTTCATGTTCCACCCCAGAACTTCCAGGCAACGCAGCAAAAAAATTGGAACTCTGGTGAAATCATTAAATGGTCAGCTACAACAAGCAAAAAGAAAAGCAGGACATGGCTGAGATGTAAAGGTTACCTGCTTATGTGTAGTGTATGGCCCAGAATTGGTAGAACCCTGTAGATCATCACGGAGCCTCTTATGCAAGACGATTGCACTGCTGAGTTTGCTTGGGCTGTCCTCACCACCGGAACAGGCTATGTCACTGGTGAACACAACTCCAGCCGAGCCTTCCTTGATCATCTGTAGCTTCTTTTCTTCTGATATTGCTCCTTTCTTTGATTCGTCATGTGCTGTCAATCGAGTAGGCTGCAAAGGCAAACTGTCTTTTGCCTCGGTTACCTTTAAGACCCTAATCAGTCGACTTATGTAAACATGAGTAGAACATTTCTTCCGCATCTTCTTTTCATCAACAACAGATTGAAATTCCTATAAAATTGTATATTTCATCACCAGATACTTCTATAAATTAATCTCAGGAAGATATCTAAACCTGGCTAGAAAAGGTTTTCTATTACATTACCATTGCGCAATGCTTGTATACCTTTTCAGATATGGCAACATTCCTTGAAGAACACGACCTGGCAGTACTAGTAGAGATACCAAGCCAAGTAGGAACTTTAGCAGCAGACAACCTGAAATACTTTACATGAGACACCGAAAAAAGAAGGGTTTTGAACCAAATGTTAGCTGTTTGACAGAGAATTACTTTACAGGAGATCCCAGAGTTTTAGCACTATGGACACTTGTTGAAGATAAGCCTGGCCATAATGCTGAACCTATTTGTGAAAAATCAAAATTCAGCTCAACTCAGCACTTTGATTTCCGAAAGCAGCAAATACAGAACCAGTCAGTGGATTTCAACATAAAGTATAAAAGATAGGGTATATGTACCATTATTCCTGTTCTCCCTGGTACCAAGTCGTACTTCATTCTGACCCTTAAAAGTTGAAACCTAGAAAGACAATATAAAAGAGAACACATAAATTGATGTTCTATAAAAACGAAAGTAACTGATAGGAAGCAAGAGAGAAATCATACTGATTCATCAGCGAGCTCTTTATATATCTCATTAGCCATGTTTAAGTTGTGCGCGGGCCTTTTTAATCTGCCAAATAATTATAACATAAAATAATCAACAACAGGACGATAAACTAAAAAACCACAAGCAAAAGGTACCAACCCAATCTCCCGGCTGAGCTGAGAATGACTAGGAAAACTAGAGCAATTTTCATTGGCTGATGAAGACTTGGAAAGTATTGGAACTTTTGTGCAGTTAAATTTAGGAATATATCTGTGCATATCAGCCTCTGTTCTACGGTATGAAAATTGGATTCTTTCCGCTTCATCGGCAGAACCTACTGTGTTTGATGAGTGTTGGGCAGCCCCCGGAGCGGTAGTGGTGAAAGGGGACCGTAAGTCTTTCTCTACTTCTGGAGCTGCAGTTTTTATAACAGTCTACATAAGTATCTAACAATGTACTGGAAAGCTGGGGGAAAAAAAAGGAAGACTGTATAACAGAAGTGGAGCAAAACTTTAAATGTAAGAAATGAAGTCTGTGCTTCTTACAAGACCCAACAAAGGAAACAGCACCTAACCGACTGGATGAAGAAAAACATTAATGAATGAGATATTAGAATACAAGTAAGAACTTTTTGTTTGTGAATCATAAGATTTTGCATTACACAGTTTACCTGTTGATTTAGCCATCTCTATCTTATCCGAGTCTGAAAACATTTCAGCCAATGCATTCAGAGTTTCAGCAACTTCTTCTTCGTCTTTGCTGACCGGCATTACAGAAGCTAGTCCTGGAGAGCCTTCTGATTCCTTAGGTTGCTGCACAAAGACAATGGTCACTCCAAACAATACTCATCGCACATCACATTAATGTGAAATCACTAAATTAATGAAGTGCTTTCAATTTGGATGCATTAATATCATCTCACCAATTCGATCCCATTTGCAGAAAGGTTTAGCCTTCTTACTTCTGGAAAGTGTGGTGAAATCGACTCTCGCCTACGCTTCCTAATAGCTGTAAAAAGTAAATCAAGTAAATTATATTAAATTTTTCATCACATCTTTGGAATCTTTCTTATTGGTTGGTTTTTGTCACCTATCTTTTGTTAAAGACTCATTTGTAGAGATAAAAAAAATTAAAATCTTACATTAAAAGTTCATAGGTAAAGTTTCACCAGTAAAAAGAACTTCACATCATACAAACACAGGAATTATGATCCATTTACTCAATCAACCTGAATAAAGAGATACTCAACTGGCTGAAAAGCATAAAGTCACAAATGGGAGATTGGGATGCATAAAACTTGAGCAAAAATAAATGATGCAAAGGAATCTGACATGGCTCAAAAAATTAGTAAAAACCAAATAAAAAAAGGCAGATAAAGTAGAAAACAGAGAGAGAGAGTCCTGAGGAAACCCAACAGTGACAACCCAACTACAATTTCTCACTTCCTAAATCCAAAACAAAGAACTTGTATCAACAATTCAATATTCATAACGATCACTAAAAACTCTCAAGATCACAAACCTGATCTTAGCTTCCGAGGAACAGAGGAATGATCCACTTTCTGACAATCATCAAAAAACTGTAATTCGAACACAAAACCCAAAGTCATGACAATAAACAACCATTCACCATCTCCCAAGGACAGAAAAACCATTAATAATCTGGGGAAAAAAAGAAGATACCTTTCTGGGTAATTTAATTCTCTTGCTTTTAGTAACACAGGGATGATATTCATCCTCTTCATCATCAGATTGAACACAAGGCATTTCAGAATCAGGGGTCTTGTCACAAAGTCTATCAACAAAACTCAATCTTCTTACTTTATCTTTCCTCAACTTCTTGAAATCTGAACCTTCAATTCCCATCACATAAAATTCAAGAAATGAATAAAGCACAGTTGACAAGGAACATTAAGAAAAACCCAGAAGGACTTGCATTATCTACAAGAAAATCAACACACATTTACACACGCAGAGACAACAGAATATGCAGATAGAGACAAGCCCATTAAATGAGATACATAATTATCCCCAAGGAATAAAAAGAGAAAAAATAAAAATAAAATTACATAGGTGATTAATTACCAACCAGATTGAGCAGTAACATTTGAGGAGGAGCGACTGGGTTTTGCACGCCTTACATCTGGAGTCTTGTCCATTTCTGCGAATACAACAAGAGTGACATGATCTACTAAGAAAAATATAACTTGGCTCAAGCTTATCAAAACCAATCTAAAAAAGAATGAAACTTTATTATATTTCAATACTTTTAACAACTGGGTTTGATTTCTAACAGAAGAATTGACCGGAAAGTTGAGAAGAAAGAACTGGGGAGGCGAGAATTTGGTTAATTCTTTTTCTTGCTTTACTCTGTGTATGTATGATACATGTATATGTATGTATCTATAATAGCAGTAATTATTAAACCAGTAAAGAAGGGGGCAAAAAAGTGGAGAAACTGAATGTAAACATGCATATGGTACCAGCCTTCTCTCTCTCCCAATCTCTCTCTCAATCTCTCTCAAGAAATGTAAAAAGAAGTAAACTTGTCACTTTTTGTGTTGAGAGAATCAGGTTCCTTTTACAAAACTAACCACTTCTAAAACATGATCATCATGGAATAAAAATCAGGCCTCATGCAAAAACTCGAAAAATACAAGGAATTAACTAGAAAAATGGAAATTTAATCCCAACAAGAAAAAGAAGACAGAACCCACCACAATTTCTGGTGATAATCTTCAGATCTTGGGAAATTAATCGAAACCCAAAATCAATTGCAGTGTTAAAGTTAAAGATGAGTAGATCACTGCAAAAATCAGCTCAGAAACACAGTCATGTACATGACACTCATGTGTGTGTAATTGTGTGTGTACACAAGACAAAGAAAAACAGTTATGAGGAGAATTCACAAATCTCGAGAAGAGCTAACAAAATAAACAGACACAATCTCTCTCCCTCTCTCTCTCTCTTTCTGTATCTCACAATCTCTCTCTCACTCTCTATCTCTCTATATCTCACAATCTCTCTCTATCTCTCTACATATGCGTGTGTACATGTAAATGGAGGTTATTAATAGATGAAATGTATCTGCACTGTGGAAAGATTTGTTACCATAATACACCTCTACTCGTGACTCTATTTTGATCGGACGGATCATCCTAGAGCTGGCGTATCAGCCGTTGGATTAAAATATCAATAAATATCAAATTCCATCGTGGCAGCCACGTCAATTCAAGCGGGTTTTTTGTTAATTTTGTAGTAGCAAAATACACGTGCCGATGCTGCATATGGCCACGTGTCGACAACAACCCATGCATGTGAATTGTGAAGTGAATACTCGTTTGCTACTCCGTTTTATTTCATTTTGATATTATTATTACTTGTACGGTCCGACGGATTCTAGTTCTCGGGCATGTACATTTCGTCCCTCACGCGTTTGTGGTTAGTGTGATGTACACTATTATCTGTTTTTACTTTTTATCTGTTTAGAATATGTTTGGATTATAATATAGATAAAAAAATCTACCTCTTTGATTTGTTTAAGTGGTGGAAGTTTGAATGAATTATAATATATAAAATATTATAACTCTTTGATCTTTTCAAAAAAAAAAAAAACTCTTTGATTTATTATAGTGGTGGAAGTTTGAATTTTAATTGGCTACTGATCATAATTTAAATTAATAAATTTGTAACAACCATCTTCAACTAGTTTCAACTCGCGTAAAAAAATCTGCTATTCTTTTAAAGTCGTCAAATTAATATTAACAATATTTATTTGTGGTCGATTATTGAGAATAAACTCAAATTTTGCCTCATAAATAACTAATTATTATGTTCTGAAATCATAATTAATATGTGTAATATATAATTTTGATTGTATATTAAATTATATTAAGTTATATAAATTTAAATTAACTCTTAAGATGATCAAATTTACAAAACAGCAAGAGCACACAATCACACTTGATTAAAAAAAAGTACTCCCTCTGTCCCATTTTAATAGATGTTTGACTTTTTAATACGTATATTGATGTGCAAAAAAATAATATCTACACTCACCTAAAAAATTCAATTTTTATATCAAATAAAAGTTTAGATTCCGAACTTTTATTTGATATAAATTTTATAAAAAATAATTATGTTTATATGTGATTTTTTTAACATCTTAAAATACGTGTAAAAAAGTCAAAAGCAGTTAAAATGGGACGGAGGGAGTATAATTTTGCAAAAAATGGAAAATTTAGAAAATAGAAGTTATTTTAGGAATATTATAATTATCTTTTCCTTACTCATTTAAGTATGTGCTTGTCATTAATATTTCATTTTCTAAAATGTTTTTACTCAGTTGAGTAGATCTACATCGGACACGCGCCGGCCACAAGAGATGTGGTTAGTGGTTGGAAGCTACAAAGGTGGGAGGGAACAATAAAGAATTGAGTTTATGGATAATGATTTGATATTCTGGCTCTGCAAACAGTGTGGCGGTCATGCATAGAGCGTGATTACAGTTGAGAAGAGTATAGAGTATGAATGATGACACTTTGGTCCACAGTTGTAAATATTTATGAAATTTGTGTCCACTGTTACGGAAACTATTATGCTGCCGCACACGTCCACCATGCTCCCTCCGTCCCAATCAATTCTATACAATTTCCTTTTTAGGATATCCTATCATTTCTATATATTTCTAAAATAGTAACTTTTTATAATATAAAACACTACTATACCCACTACATTCTCCCACTATATCGATTATATAATAATAAAAACACTATTACACCCACTATTTTACTGCACTATCTCAAATTTATTATTAAAAAATATGTGGGTCCCACCACTTTACCCACTTTTCATCTAACTTTACACATTTCTTACACTTATCTTGATTTCCGTGTCCGATCCCGATGTATATAATTCATTGGGACGGAGGGAATAGTAAATTTGCACAGTGTTGTTTTCGGGACAACTTTTATTTAAAAATAATTTAGAGACAGCTTAAGTTATTGCCTATAATGCCAAGTAATTTTTAATTTATCTATTTAAATAAATTTGTTAGTAATTTATGCGGCTGCAGAAGCAGAAGCAGGAGCTTTCCTTTTCCTCAGAATAAAACATGCATCTCAATTCTCAGCCACGCGAGTGGAATCTTGGGTTTCTAAAAAACAAATTTCTTATAATTGAAAATGGCAAATTTTTAGATTCTTGTATCAACCTGTAAGATGAGTCCCAAAAAAAGCTCTCTGAATTACAAGCTCACCTCACCGCAAGAAATACCGGTTATTTTTTACCGCTAACAATTAAATTTAAGATCAAATTCGTATGACATCAAGTTAATATTAAATTTACCCGATTTTCTAGCAATATCTCTTATACAAAGTAAATTTTTTTAGTACAGCAACAAAAACAACAATCTAACTCAAAAGCAGACTATACATACACGTGGAACACCACATAACTTTTAACATCTTGAAACTACATACAATCTTCATGATAATCAACTCATGATTTATCTATTCCACACAGCTAGACGTGTGCTTCTTTATTACTCACATGTATAAACCCTCATCACGATCGTTTACAATATTTAACATATAACGCAAATTTGTAGATGCATATTGATCCATTGCAAGTGGCAGAATGTTTCGGCATATAGATGAAGAAGTAATTAAGGGCACTTCTTTTTGCCACCGGTGGTCGTGAGATTAGCGTAACAAGGGCAAACATCATAGTTGCCGGAAGTACCAGGTGGCACGCAGTTGCAACGGCCGCAGCAAGTCCCACATGCCCTGTGGCACAGATTTGGCCTCCCTGATAGTTTGCATCTCTCTGCACACTTTGCCCCGCAATCTGTATACGCAGGGTCCATCATTATTAAGGAGTAAGAGCCAATCAAAATGAGATAAATTCATAAAATTGACGAGCAATCTACGTAGGAACGGCTTTTATTAATACTAACCGATCTGGAGAAGAGAGCGGCCACTACTCATCTGCAACAATTAATTTAGAAAGATATCATCAAGGGCTACAGGAGAAATTAAAGAGTAACTTTTTTTTGTAATTGAAAGATTAAAGTCATGATCATACCGTCATCTCATCACTATGAACAACCTGCAGAAGAAGAAGAGAGATCATGACAACAAATATGAAAGTAATCAGGGACTTTGATATGGCCATTGAACTATATATAATATTCAACAAGCTAATACATATATGTGTGCTGGTGATGATAATAGGGATTAAGAGAGTTGCTGGTATTTATAAACAGAATTTTCAAGTGGAGCTCGGCTTGTGCTAGCTGTATAATGGTACGTAAATGGGACAGGGCTGATCAGGCAATTAAGCTAGCTGGAGCAATATCGACCTGCGAAAATGAAAGGAGCTATAGTGTTAGCTAGCTAGCCACCGACTACGACTGAGGGGACTGATCAATCAACATTTATAGATGGCTCCACTCGCGTATATATCATTCGAGTTGAACCAGTATTCTGCGGCCGGACATGCATAAAACGGATATATGTGATTGTGTGAGTATAATCAGTGAGAGGTAGCTAACATGTTTAAATCCAGCAAATATGGCTGGCAGAGTCACAATCATTAGCACTCCTAATTTCTGACTTTTGTCGTCTTCAAATCTTTTCTTGCCGACTAAAAGCATGACCGTCGACCCAATTTTTAGATAATGCAAAGGCATAGCAGCGTTATAATATCAGAAACTAAAATTGAGAAACTAAAATTTAGAAATTTTTTTTTTTTTGAAACAAAAGGCTTTCATTACTTCTTCAAATCATCCAAAATAATCTCCACCAAATGAGTAGGAGGAGATGTAAACACAATAAAGCAATTTAACATACAGGGAACTCTTGCCAAACAATGAGCTACCCTATTAGCTTGCTTACGAACATGACATAAACGAATACTTGGAGAATCTTGAAGCATGAGTCTGCACTGCTCCTGGATATAACCAACTTCTAGCAAATTCACCGTGCCTTCCATCAGTGCTCGACATACTAGCAGGGAATCAGATTCAAGAGTAACCCTCTGAATTGATTGTTCCATAATCCATGATAAAGCCTCCCTTACACCAATACATTCAGCCTCCATTACAGTTGCTGGCCGGGGTAACGAAATACACTTACCTCCTACAAATGCTCCTTCCTGATCACGAAGTACCATGCCTACAGAAAAAGATTCATGTCCCGGGAAAAATGATGCATCAACATTAAGTTTCAGCTCCCCTGGTTCTGGAGGTTGCCATCTTCTCAATTTGCTGGCTCCCTTAACGTTCACAGCTCTCCTGTCCACACTTGTTTTACGAGCAGACTTCCACTCATTATACACTTTAAACGTGTTCTCCATAGCAATTGTAGGGTTCATCCATTGGTTCTGCCAGACCTTTTTGTTTCTCCAAAACCAAATACCCCAAAGCACCAGGCAGATAGAGACAATCTCTTCATGTTTAGCAGTGGCCAATTTCTGAAGTAACCAATCTGGAGCTGAATACACCTCCCTCATGTTATACTTGAGATCAACAGATTGCCAACAACTCTCCGCAAATCTACAGTCGAAAAATAAGTGAAGAAGGTGTTCAACATCCGCATTACACATGGGACATGTAATTGGAAGTCTAACACCTTTATGTATCAACCTTATTCGAACTGGGACATTATTCCTGCACAATCTCCAAACAAAAATCTTAACCTTATGAGGGATCGATAATCGCCAAATTCGTCGCCAACCCTCTGATTGAGTACAACTAGAGTTACCAGTATAAAGGTCTTGCCAAACACGATATCCAGTCTTCACATTATATATTCCATCAGTCGACTTGGACCACACTATTCGATCTTCAACTTGACGTTGCGGCACAATCTTGCCAAACACGATATCCAGTCTTCACATTAAATTTAGAAATTTAAATTTTTTGTTTGGGTGGTGAGTAATATCTATTTCAAGTAATATGATTCATAATTATTAGTGAAATCTAAATTACTAAGAGATAAATTTATATTATCGATAATTCATAACTTTTTAAAAATTTAATATTGTTTTTTAGGTTGTGATGTTATTTTATTATATAAAAAGTCTAACATGGGTGTATTGGAATATTGGGATTTTAAAGATTTTTTTATTCATGAAACCCGAGTATATTCGATTGGGATTTTTTGAAATCCATTAAAATATTGTAGTATTCAATTGAGATTTTAAATTATGCTACAAAATCTGATGGTATTCAATTAGAATTTTAAATTAAAATCAACTAAAAGCTGATGGTATTCAATTGAAATTGTTTAAAATCCATTAAAATCTTATGGTATTCAAATGCTAATGGATTTTTTTTTGGATTTCATAAAATGATGGATTTTATGACAAATCTTCAGTGTATTTTAAGTTTTTTGAAATCCCACCAAAATCCATGAGATTTTGAAGTGTTGTGTTTAAATCCTATCAACTCTGCGACGTTTTAGCAAGAATTCGCACAAAATCAAAATCATATACAATCCATTAAAATCTATGAACTAAAAACAATTCATTAAAATGCGAGGGGTGTGGTTTACATATTTTAAAGATAAAATATAGCAGTGATAGCTCTATTTCCTGGGGAGTCATACTATCATCTAGCATAAAATTTATTCATTTTAGAATTTCTCTATTTCAATATTTTTTTGGGCTGACATTTATTTTATGAAATGTCTTTCATTAAATTTTTAATTTTCAAATTTTATTATATATATATATATATATTAGTAAACATTTTTTTACTTAAATTATTTTTTGATTCACTTTTTTTTACAGAAATTTTTTGATTCTCCGGGTTAAACTGAAACTTATCCAACCATGCTCTTGGCATAGGTGGCCTAAAATTACATGGTACATTGGGCCCACTGGATTCTCCGACCCAAAACGTAAGATAATGGGCCCACCGGATCTCCTAACCTCGCTGAAGCAGTACTGGAAATTGGAAACCGACTTTCTCGTTCATTCCTAATCCGCTCTATCTCTCTCGGACAGAACCCTATCACAATTTCACTCACGCTAATTCATCTAATCCAAAAAGCAATAAAAAAATGTCATCAGGAGTGAAGAAAGGCGTCAAGTCTAAGGTGAAGAAAGAAGAAACATATGACGATGATGATGATTTTGTTGATACCAAGCCCAAAATTCAACAACCATCTCCGAATGACGATGTTGATGAAAAGCCCAGCGTTGCAAACACCAGCAGCTCTAACAAGGTCCCGACCCGATTCAATCTTTTCATTTAATAACTCTTGCATGTGTCATTTTAGTCATTTCATTATATTTTTATTTTTCAAGTGTTGTATTGATTATAATGATCTGAGATATGTATGTAACTATGGAAGTAATGATAACGGTGTTTTGTTGTGTGTAGAGAAAGAGGGTTAAAAAGGAGGAGGAGTGGGAGGTGATTAATCAGATTGGGGTAAAAGATGAGAATAATGGTGTTAAAAAAAGGGAGAAGAAGATTTTTGATCTGCCTGGCCAGAAACGAGACCCTCCTGATGAAGTACTCACTGCTTCTCTTTCTCGATTTTTCGCTGTTTGTATAAATTTGTAGGCATTTTTGTTATGTTGTTTTGTAGTAATGGTAATGTCTTACATTGATATGTAACTACAATTTTTTCAGAGAGACCCGTCGAGGATTTTTTACGAGTCCTTGTACAAGCAAGTGCCTACTAGTGAGATGGCTGCTTTCTGGTAACATTTTATTTGTTCTTTGTTTCGATTTTTAATACAAGTCTTAGCTGTTATTCTTTGCTACATGGTTGAATTTCTTGTGAATATACGGATGAGTACCCTGGTTAAGCCCAGTTCATGGAATGTAGTATATGTTTAGTTTGTTTTATTGAAATGGTTTGTTATCCTCATAATGGTTTTCAAGTCTTTTTTGTGAGATCTTCTGTGCATGGTATTTGGCCAACATGCTAGGGGGGTGAACGGGAAAGCTCAGAGTATTTGGGCACATTATGGGACCAAGTTGGTGACTTAAGACATGTATTGCATGTTATGAATTTCGCTAAAAAAGTATCATGGCCAGACAGTGTGCGGGGTATCAAATTAAACTTATCCAAGATGATAAATCGTTTAGAATTATAGATTTATAGTCAAATTTGAAGACAAACTAGTATATTAAACTTACTAAGATATTATTATGGTTAAAGGATAACAATGGTACAACTTGCTTGCAAGTTGCAACATAATTTGGTAAAATATACTTTGCTTTGTTCATGCTTACTTCCTAAAGCTAGCTAGTAAGTATTTACAGCTAATTTATACAGAGCCTTGTATTTGTGGCAGTGTTATTGCCTTTAGGATCAGCTAACATGAGATTTTAGTGTTATACATAACTAAAAATTGCCAAAGTTACCCTGTGAAGAAACATCTGTACCATTATGACCCCTGTATATGTTTGGTCTCATAACTAAAAATTGCCAAAGTTACCCTGTGAAGAAACATCCATGCCATACGTACCATTATGACCCCTGTATATGTTTCTTCTATAAAATTTACTACGTACTGCTTGGTTAAGCGGCTGGAAATCGTTCTGTTGTATGCCTAAGTTAATTAAGTTGTGTCAAAATTCAAATAATACTTCGAATTGTTTCTATTCTGTTTGATAATACAACTTATACCAGAGAAACAGGAAATTGGTCAATGAATGTTATATGCATCATGTTTGACCCACTCGTCTTTCATGCTAGCATTTGTAATTTGTATGTCAGTCACAGATTTGGTCTGATATGTATGGGGACCAACCCTTCATTAGCACTTGTTGCGCCGGTTTTTACTATATTATGGATCTCTATGTTCAAGTGTATCTCTTGATCTGTTGGATTTCAATAAGGAAACCTTTTTCTTCAAATTATTTAAGTGAAAGATGTTTTATAACAGCTCTCAAGCTTTTAGGCTTTATATTTGACATGCTTTGTCAAGCTGCCAAACTCCTGTTGATATTTGTAAATGACTGACAGTTTGGCTCTCATGTTAATCATTATGCACATCTAAACAGTTTCTTCAAAGTACATTGTATGATCCGATTTAGTGGAGATTTTTATGTTTGAATGCATGTAGGATGATGGAGTCTGGCTTGCTAACTTTTGAGGAGGCATCTAAAGTGTGTCAGAAGAAATTGCAGATGAAACAGCAACAAAAACTAGCTTCACCAATGAAAGCTGTCGTCACAGTGAAGAAAGAATCTGGTACTGTTAAAAGGAATATTATTTCGGCAACAGAGGAAACTACGACTAAGAAATCCAAAGGAGCCGTAAAATCATCCAAGAGGAAGTCTGATGATAATCAAACTGATAATGATTCAGATGATGACTTTGCTTCACCCGTTAATAGAGGGAAGAAACCGAGAGCAGGAAAGAAATCAAAAGCCACATAATTAAGCAACCATCATACTATTAATGGTTATTACAATTTATGTAATTGCCCTATGTTTCATTTAAATTGTCAAACTGCCTATGCTCCTAGTATGTGCTAAGTTTTGCCCAAAAAGTACTATATGTTTAAATGGATTTGCTTGGATGAGAAGTGTTAGGAAATTCTATATATTTCTGATGAATGACGTGACCAAGAATGTTGGCATTTTGTATGTGACCAAGTTCTGTTCTCATCAAATTGATCAATTTTAGATCGATGTTATTTTCAAAAGTCGAATAAATTCATCTCCTCCTTTTCTCTCCTCTCCCCCTTTTCTTCTCCGGCCCCCCTTCCTTGCATCCGCCACGAAACTCCGTCGGCCTTGTCGACATGAGTTCCGGCCAACAGCCCTCCACTTTTTTCCATCAAAACCCAACTCCAATCAATTAATCAACAACAAACCTAATTCTGATTAACCCATATCAGCTAGTATTAATAAAATTCCAAATATGTATCTTGGATTAACATATTCCATACGAAACATATGTATCTACACAAATCGCGGATCAAGTGGTGAACGAGGGAGAATGGTTATATGTGGAGGCCGTTCAACGATTCAGCACCGGATGGACAAATAATGAGAATGGTGATGTTAACATATGAAACGGTGGTCCCTTTATCATTCGACTCATATACATGTCAAAATTTCGACATTCAAAAGGTGTACTCTATCCAATTCTTAAATTATATGTTTATATGTTTATGTGATTTTTGTTTTATTAGTGTATACAATTTCGTATGTTTTAATAGTGTTTCGTTAGAACTCGGATTTTCTTATTATTTTATATTTGTGCATGATAATCAATTATTGGAGGTGGTGTACAATGATTTAGTTTTGTTTGTTGATTTATCTAGAAGATGTGAAAGTTGGAGAGCTTTAGTCAATATATTATGTGCATAGTTTGTTTTTTTTTTTTTTTGAACTCTGTGCATAGTTTGTTGTATTTTAACAATTTATTTCGAGTCACAAGTTTATTAGAATTTGTGTTTTTAGGCTTGTAGGGGTAAGAGTTTGTATATGGTTTGTGTCAGTGACAATGACAAGTTTTTGATGATTAGTGACAATGACGAGATTATGATGATTCATTGTCGATGATGATGAGATGATTTTATCACTTAGTGTGATTTTGAATAGAATATTATTGATTAATTTGTTTGCATGATTTTAGGTTTTGTTTTGTAAAACTAGTAATTTCCTGCAACTTTAATTTTATTGAATTGACTTTATTAGAAGTAAATGATGATTTAATTTTCAGTTATATTATATGGCTAGTTGACTTGCTTGATTGTTGTTTTTTTGAATTTATTTTGTTTCTCTTGGTTTTGCTAATAAATATTTGATCTAAATGTTTTAATCATCATTGATTAGAGTTTAATGCAATTTATTAACTGGTGTACAATTACTTGCAGTCTTGATTAGGGAATTTATGGAATTTATTTGTACCATTTATTGGTGGCCATGATCGGTGGCGTAGATTTTGGCCTTCTATACGGCAATTTGGTGCCATTTTGTTGGCTTGATTATCATATTTAATTTATTTCTTAAACTTTTAGTTATTATTATATTTAAATACTTATATTATTAATTATCTTCTTAGTATTTATCTAGCTTGTAATATATATCTAACCAATGGTATCTAGCCAAAGGGTCTCCCTTTGGTTAGATATACTTTCTGTTTTTATTTATCATCTTATTTTGACTAATTATTTTATTTATCTTTTATACACTATACCATCTTTTGACAGACTATTTTATTTTAATAATTAAATTTATTAATTTTCTGTTATTAATGAATCGTATTGTTTCAGGGATGAGGTGGAAGTAGCGTGGATTTGGAGCTTGGGACATTTTATTTCGGACATTAAGTTTTATTGTCTAAACTTCCGGAGACATTTTCATGTCTTTCGGTTAGATAATAAGCTTTTTGAATGAAAGAAACTCCTCGGAGTACTGGCGTTTTATCGATACGAGCAAGTGAATTTCTGTCAAAAAAAAAAAAAAAAAAAAAAGGTATGTTGGCATTTTGTATATGATGATATGTTTGTGGGTGATTAACTTTTCAATTTTGTCTCTTTTTTTTTTTTTTGTTACGACCATGGTCATATTTGAAATTTTATAATACATATTCCAAAATTGCAATTTGTCTTTGTTTCTTTTTATTTTTTGTTGTTCACTAATTATTCATTTTGACATATAAATTTAATAGGCATTCTTTATATTCTGAAACTATTATGCCAAGTTTGAAGATGCAAGTCACTATATGCATATTGATGGATCATACATGATAGTGAATTTTAATAATAATAATTGGAACCATAATAGTATGTTGTCCTATTACAAATTAGAATATGTATCATCACTTTTAGTTACATTTTTCTTGCTCTGGTCTAATATATTAAAGTTTTATAAAAAAAAAAAAGTTGTTTTTGTCTCTTAAACAACACAAAGTTATTTCAGAAAATCCATCCTGTAAAAAAAAATGAATGTGTTATCTTTAATAATTATTTATATTTTATTTAAATATAATTATAACTAAATCTATTATTGTTTCATGTGCAAATATACATATGTGCTCGATAACTTAGTGTCATAATTGATTTCCAATTGAATTTAGTATTTTCAATATTTATAATAATTGTATATTTCTTTTTTCTTGTTCGAAAATAAATATGACTTTCTAAAATATATTAGATTTTTTATTAAGTATGCAACCAATATTTAATTACTATGACTATCACACAATAAATCTATAACCAATAAATAAAATAAATTTTTAACTATTATAGATACTTTCAATAAAATAAAAGAGATAAAATAATACTTCCTCCATCTCACTGATTCATTTAAGAGCACATTTTAAATTTTTTATAAAATATAGTTTTATATGTTTTAAATCTTTTTTTTGAAATAAAATTTTAATATATATATTTTTATTTAAAATTAAATATTAATTACAAAATTATACAAAATCTTAAAATATATATATAGAAATTTATAAAGTTGTGACATAAATAATACTCCCTCCGTCCACTTTAGATGTAAAATCTTGTCCCTATTTATCTGTCCATTTATATAACCAAAGCAAAAATTTTTAATAATCTGAAAATATCATGACTATTATTCACTGATTCATCAAATTTGTATTGGATAATGGAGTATTAAATAAGAGTATTGATAGTTTCTTCTCAAACTTAAATTTTCTTAATATATGTGAAAATGTTAAAAGTGAACAGGGAGTATATAAAGGGAGTGAAATGACCCACACACATTTGTCCGTGTAGATCTGAAACCCGGGGAAAATGTTATTAGAGCATCTCCAAGAGGCTCTTCATTTAGGCTCTTAACTTGAGATTTGAGGAGGAAGAACCAAAATGTTGCTCCAAGAGACTCTTAAGTGGCTTTTAAATCTTAAGAGCCTCTTGTTTCTCTCTCCTCAAAGTTAAGAGCCACCACATGGCTCCTAACTTATTTTTTCACAATAAAAAAATCCTTTCCTCCAATCAACCTCCATCTTTCCCTCTTTTTTGTTATAGTGGAGCCCAATATATGAATAAAATATGAAATAGAGAAGAGATGTAGAGAGTATTGTTGGAGTTTACACTCTTAACTTTGTCCTAAATTACTAAGAGCCACATTTTTTATATTATATTTAGGAGCCAACAAGGAGGCTCTTGGAGATGCTCTTAGCTGCAGAAGACCTCAAACTCTTTTACATGAAACCAAATAACATGAATGAAACATGAAGAGGATGAGTATTATTACACCTTTACATCTAAATCCCCAGTTGTATCGCTCCCATGTTTTTCTTTGTAACCCAATCCCAAGTTCAACGAAAACAACAACTAGTTTTCTTTGTACAAAAACCAAACTTAAATTTTCTAAAAAGTTCCCTTCACCAATTCACAAACCCAAATCCAAAAAACTCCCACAACCCAACCATACTATCTCAGATGTTCTCCGTTTAATGGACTGTCTTTCTATACCTGTACCTATTGATATTTACACTTCTCTTCTCAAAGAATGCACTTCTTCTCGAGACATTGATCAAGCGATTTTGTTGCATCAACATATGGCTAATAGTGGCATCAGTCTTGGGTTGTCATTGCGTAATCGATTCCTGTTGTTGTTTTGTTGTTGTGGATGTATGAGTATTGCCCGCCAACTGTTTGATGATATGCATGATAAAGATCCTAATTCGTGGGCTGCTATGATCGCTGGTTATATGAGTAGTGCTGATTATAGTGAGGTTATAGAGCTGTTTGTTGAAATGCAGAGATATAAGTTTGCTGATCGGAATGTGGTTTGGTTTCCGTATTCTTGGATTTTGGTGTGTGTTATTCAGGCTTGTGTGGAGACCGACAATTTTGAACTGGGGAGACAAGTTCATGGGTTGTTATGGAAAGTGGATTTTGAAAAGAATTTGTTTGTTTGCAGCTCGCTCATAGACTTTTATGGGCGGAATGGATGTTTTGTAGGTGCGGATTTTGTGTTTGATCAAGTTCCTTGTAGCAATACTGTTGTTTGGACTGCTAGACTTGTGAACAAATGCAGGGAAGGACGTTTCGATGAAGCGCTTACTGTTTTCAGGGAGATGACGAGGGAGGGAGTGAAGAGGAACAGTTTTACGTTCTCTAGTGTTCTTAAAGCATGTGGTAGATTAGGTGACGGAGGATTGTGTGGTGAACAAGTTCATGCACATGCCATAAAGTTTGGCGTGGTTTCTAAAAGCTATGTGCAATGCGGATTAGTTGACATGTATAGTAAAGTCGGGTTGGTGCCATATGCAAAGAGAGTTTTTGATATGAATGAAGACAGGAAAAATGGCGCTTGTTGGAATGCCATGCTTAGAGGATATATGAAAGATGGGGAATACATTGAAGCCATTAAAATTCTTTATGAAATGCAGGCAGCTGATCTGCAGCCACAAGAATCAGTGCTAAATGAATTGAGGTGTGCTTGTGGAAGCAGTAACATATTGGGGGCCTTTGGTTGATAGGTCATAGCCTCATAGGTGATAAGCCTGGTATTGTTGTGCACCTGGGGTTACAAACTTATGCCTTCGGTGTATTCCAAGTTTACTATCTAGCTGCATGCTGTAATTTTCATAATCGTGAAAGTTGTGTTGTGTGCTTCTGGTTGTTATGTGTTTTACTACCAGGCGCCTTAACAGTTAAATTACCCATATTCTACATGCCACTGTCATCTTCTTTTTCAGTATCATGTTTTCGGCCAAATTTTATTTTAAAATAATTTGTTTACTCAAATTTTACATCACGTTTGAAAATACGGTACACAAATTATATTCTAATTTAATTATTTGAATTTATCATTTAAATCTATTGTTTAAAATATTATATTATTATTATTATTAATTAAATAATTGCTTTATTATTTAAAATTTATTATAATGAATATTTTAAATATTATATTATATTCCGATTTTATTATTTAAATATATTATTTAAAACGGAGAGAGAGTAGTTTTCAGTTATGAATATTTGTTATTCTAAAATATAATTTCAGAATTAACATTTATGAATATAGTAATATAATACACTTTAAAATATAATAACTTATGGGATATATCTTGTAAGTCCATATTTAAGCAAGAGTATACACTTGATTCTTGGAGATTATTGGGCTTGTGGATATTTTGAGATTTTTGTTAAATAATAATTATGTAATTATTAATTAATAAATCACTTAACTATTTTATAATATTAAATTTATTTTTTCAAATAATTATGTAAATTGTTATGGAAAAGAAACTTATTTATTTTCTTGAAATACATGTATAAATATATTTTTGATATATTAATATTTGTCTTATTCTGATTTCAAAAAAAAAAATATTTGTATTATTCTCACGCATTTTTATCCTCGTATTTTAAAATTTGTCAAATTCGCGTATTTTGACAAAATCTGCAAAGTGACCCGAAAATCACCTAATTAATCCGAAATGAACACAGAATGACCTGAAATTATAATTTCATTTCTAAGAACTCTAATTTTCAATTTTATTTATTTAATTTTAACTTGACCCGAAACCGATTTGATTGTTGACACCAACACGACCGGTTATAACCATTCACCGTATTCATGAACGGTTAGCTCTCCCAACTTTCGAGAAAACGCTTCCTACCTGCCGGTGTTAAACTGGTTTTAAAGGAAGTATCGTAAGTACACAACTCATTTTGCATAACACAATATACCTCTTGCTCAAACTTGATATACACAAAATACGAAAACCTATACACATATACACTCTATTTTACTCCTTTTAAAATGAAATGGCGCCAGGTGCATGTGGTATATGTTTCACACGTTCAGGACCTGGATGCAAACGAGACCCTAAGAATATATAAAAGGGCGGGGTATTTGTAATAATACTTGACACACAAGTAACGGCGCTAACGTGAAAATAGAATTTTAGGTTTACGCAAATTCACAGGATGATAGACTGTGAATCTTGACATTCTTGTCCAAACATATTTACGTCTCCTCCAAGTACGTTGCTGGAGATCCTTTTGCGTGATATTTCATAATAATGCAATCATTTTTTATTAAAAAAACAATACTATTTCTGTTTTAATAAGAAATAATTCTAAAAATTTGTTAAAATAAATATATTTATTAATAAATTAAGTTCATTATAAATTACAAATTAATTATATAATTATATAATTTCTATTTAATAAAAGTATTTATTATAAATTATTTATGAATTAAGAACTTCTCATCCTCAAATTCATTGTAAAATATATGTAGAATTTTCTCGTTCTGACCGTCACATGCATATTAAACATTTGATAGAGTAAAACAGAAATTTAATATATATACACAATTTATAAAACCATGTTAGTTTGTTTTAGAAATCAGGAATTACATTATTGTAATTATACATACACTAGAAAAATTATAAATATTTAAAGCAAAATACAATAAAATTAAATAGATTTACCTCCAAATATTAGAACCTTTACAAAATTTAAATACTTAAATTATATTTAAAAATTCTTTCAATTAAAAAATAAAAACAAAATCGGAAATATCTCATTTTACTGCTAATCTTGCAAAAGCCGGAGAAACCAGCAGAGTGTAACCAGAGCACATCAGCCGCAGTGCAACTCAGAAAACTCCGCCCAAAAAAATCAGAAAAACAAACCCTAGTCTGGGAATCTTATAGCTTGTTTCACTATATATGAGCCACACCCACACCCACCCCAGCCCCAGGTTGTTTAGAAATTAAAAAAAGAGATAGAGAGAGAGAGAGAGGGAGAGAGAGGGAGAGATGGCGGAGAGAAAAAGAATGCGGAACAGCAACAGGAGGAGGAGAAATGTGTGGGCTGGTGAAATTGAGTTCCAGGTGGCTGCTATCCTGCTTGATTTTCCTGACCTGGTCTCCAAGCCCACTCCTGGAATTGCTTCTCTTCTCTCCACCACCACCTGGGCTTCAAAGAAAAGACGATCCGCCATTGATGTTGCTGATGCAGATGATTTTATGCTCGTCGACAACCACAGCCACACCGCTGCTCCTCTTCCGCTCACTCTCAGTGAGCATCGCAGCTTATTCAAACCACGCCGCAAATCTGGCTCCACTAAGGTATGTACATGTGTATGTGTATCTGTACTTGTGTGTATCTATTTGCTTGTATATAAATTTAATTTTATTTTCCCTTTTGTGGTTTCCGGTTCATGAATTCAAGATTGAATGGTGTCATTGGTTAATTTCTGTTTCGCGAGTTTTTGATTTTGTGTGTATGTGCATGTTTATAGCTGTAGATTAATTTATCTGGATTTTGGCTTCTTTTTTCCAGATCAAGGAGGAGTTGTTGAAGGTGAAGGTGGCCGAATTGACTGAATGTCGAGAAACTCTGAAAACTGTGAGTACCCTTTAATTTTTGTATTCTTAATTTTGTTCAGGGCTGTATTTTTTTTGTTAATTACCCGTTCGTAAACAGTAATTAACTTTCCACTATAATCAAATCTTGCAGGGAATAGTCGAAGTCCTGGCTTACCATGAAAAACTTTTGAATGAGAATGCAGCTCTCAAAGCTATGAAAGAAGAAGAGGTACTTATTCTCTTCATATATACCTCTTTTTTCAAGATCCAATTCTTATGAGTTCCTATTAGAAGTTTACGAAAATTTGAGAGTTTATCTTGTAATTTTATCCTAGCATATATGTAATGTTCTTTTCCGATCGAGAGGATTGACAGTGAGGTCCTTGTTTGTGCTTCTGTGTATATACGTTTTTGTTACACCTGTTCATAAGAATTGAAAAGTTAATTTGATTCTTGTTTTCCATAGCTGAATTATAAGAAGCGTATAGCTGAACTAAGAAAGAAAATGGCTGAAGCAAGAAAGAAACTGGCCGTGGCCACAAATCCGAAGAATGGTGAGACTAATGCTGCTACTCATGTTTTTCCTTGCCAGCAACCGGTGCCATTTCATCTGAACTAGAGAGAAGCATTTGGTAGGCATCTGAAGCAAGTAAAGCAAGGTTGATTATAGTCAAGTGTGGTAGGAAGTAAGGAAGAACCCAGCTAGCTGCCCCGGTCTGTGCCAACTCTTATTTGCTTGCTTGAGTTTAATGTTTTTCCTTTCATTTTCAGTTTCTTGTAGCCAGTGTTTGTTGTTACTGGTGACCTGTTGTACAAATCTGAACAGCATACTTACCATATGGGAAGATGTTGTTTAGGTACATAAAAGGTTAAACAAATGTCATAGATAACTGATGTAAGAGGTATTCTTAGCGAATGTCTTGCATGGGATTCTTGTTTTCATAAAATGAAATTTGACATTGGTCCTATTTATGGGCGGCAAAATTTTTGTGCTGCTAGCTTTTGGTGTACACAATTGTGTACAAAATTTTGTACGTAATAATATGGGGTGAGTTTTTATTGGAATGAGCTCAATTAAAATCCACCACATCAATACCTCATTATGTACAAATTTTATGTACACAATTTTGTGCACCTAACTTTTTACTATTGCATCTTTTATAACTTTAACATATGAAAATGTTTGCATCACTCGGTCCCCATAGACCCTTATGTTGTGTTTGGTTGGGGAGAATAGAATGGAATGAGTAAAATATACTTAAAACTAATAGAGATAGGAAGAAAGTTTTTAAAAAATTTGAAGGAGTGCAAAATTGCTATGATGAGATTTGAGAAGAAATTGAGGATGAGAGAGAATGGAGCATTCTATCTCAAATGGAAGGGGTGAAATCTAACATATGATGTAGGGAATGGAATGGAGGAAGGAATGAAATTTCTTAAAAATCATCCATAAGATAGTTCATTTTTCATTACATTCTTTCCGGAATCATTCACCCCAACCAAACACAACATTAACTCGAAGGCTATCACGGAGCCTGCCTCAACACTCGTGTCCCATGTCACACAAACCTGAAATTCCGGAATTTGATGTCAATAACGCAATTATCCATCTAGTTTATATGAGTCATTAAACTCACACCTAGCTGCGAGTTGAAATCCCGTAATTGTCATCCGAGAATTTGGGGTCAATAAAACATGTGTCTATCAACTTATATGAGTCAATAACCAAAATTTGTGATCAATAACGCACTTGTCTTGCCAATTTATACCGAGTAAGATAACTAAAAAAAACAAATGTCACAGAAGAAAAACCATAATACATATGGATCTAAATTGAAGTTCCTGCCCCCATTAATGCAGAGTTAAAGTAAAAATGAAAATAAAAATTTGAAACATTGAATTAAGAGGGAAATTAACAAAAAAAAACTGGATTCAAATTTTTGCCACTTATCTACAGTTCTTTATACAAAATTACTCAAAAACTATAGATAATTACCGGTAGTATCTAGCTAGAATGGATATGGTGACGGTTTCATTTTTCCCCTCCTCTTTGGTCAAATATTAATACTCAAAAATTATAGATAATTACCCAGTAGTATTCAAGTATTCAGGTAGAATGGATATGGTGACGGTTTCACTTTTCCTCCCTTTTTTGATCATATGTTACAGATTCTAAAAATCGTGATCAACGGCAGAAATCAGTGAATCCATTATCAAATAAATTATGGATCGTTTCGTTCATGGATACTTTCTCTGTCCTAGCTAATAGTATATATTAAAAGACGTGAACGAGACACAAATTTTAATACTTCAATAAAATATAGTTCTGCAACTTATTGTTAATCGTCATTCAAATAATTGGCTATCGTTAATCTATTTTTTATATAAATTATGTACGTAAGATTATTATTTTTAAATATATACACCTTACCTTACCAGTTCGAGTTTAATTAGTCGAACTCAAGTTTAAGTCGAATATGAGTCGAGTCGAGTCATATAACTAAAAAGCTCATATCGACCAATTAATTAAGTATATCGAATACGTTTATTTTTTTCGAATTCGTTAACGTTTTTACCTACTTGAGGCCAATTTCTTCGGTTTGTTTACACTCCAAAATAATGTGTTCTTAGTGTATTTGGAAAACATTTTTTTGTTAAAAATTTAGAATTTTTTAAAGACAAAAAAATAATGGAGTCGTGCAAAACTAACACGTACTACTTTGAGCAATTATTGGAAGTTCTCAACAAATCTAGAATCTTAATGAAGTAATGTACAAAAATCAATAAGTTTTTTCTTGTTTATACACTCTCAAACCGCTTTTACATGTTTTTTAGAATGAGATTATAAAGTAGTCCATTTTATTTATCAAAAGAAAATTTGAAATATAATAATCAAATCATTTTTATACAAAGTTTACGTACAAAAAAGTTAGTGGAAATTTTGTCTAAGAGATATTTTTGAGCAATGATGGTCGAGGAAGAACACAAATGGCTCTATTATAATTTTTGAATTAATCGTAATTGAAGTCCGAAACATATTTAGAAAAACAAAATCTTGATTTTAAACTGAAATTATAATTCGATTAGATTTTAAAAATCTCGATTTATTAGTGATATAAGTTAAATTAGAATTAAATCATAAAATAAATAAAACCAAGCCAATTAAACTGGATTAGATTGAGCTTTCATGTAAGTGTTATTTATATTTTTATTATTTTGCCAAAGTAAGTGTTAAATATATTAATATTCTTGATTTTGATGTTATTTAAAACTCGATATTAGTTATTCACAATTATATTTTATTAACTGACATGCAAGCATAAAACTATTGAATTTCTGACTCTAACAAAATTAGTCTAAACTCCGATGATATTTCAACACTTTTATCTCAGCGGATTTTCGTTTTATGGTTTTGGCCCATCGTTTATGGACAACGAGTTATCGGCCCATTTTGCGAGTTTCTTATCCCTGTAACTAGACGTCAATTCTCTTTATCCAACGGTTGAGATCACATCGAGGGTTTTAACGGGATATATATAATCGTAAACAGGCTGCTTCCATTTGGCACTGTTTATCTTGAGGCTGCGGCCACAAAAAATATAGCCAAATCTCTCTCGAGTCTCCATCTCTCTCCGTTTGTTTTATTACTATTATATTATAATATTATATTTGATGCAAGTGATGAGTATTATTTAATCAGATTATGAGAAGCTCGCTTTATGCGAACCATGTTTATTTCTCGTACTTCCATGACTCTGATGCATCTCTTCGTAGTTCGTACTTGCTGGTTTTTCCTTTTGGAAAACAAATCTAGTTTTTTCTTCTGGTATTATGTGTTGTAATAATTCTAATTGAATATTGTTTTGTACTATTTTCTATTCAGATGTCTTCAAAGATTTCTTATAAGATCCACTTGGCAGGAGGTAAAATATGAGTGAGCTCGCTCTTTTCTTGGTAATAAACTAATAATATCATATACATATTTGATGGTTTGATTCTAAATAGAGGTGAACAGATTAACTTGATTTTAAAATAGAGCTGACACTCTATAATATACTGATTTTTTGAACAATCAAATGATGTATCTTCGATCCTTTTTATATATTCATTTTCGAAATGATGAGTTCAACTAAATTGCAAATAAGTCAAGTATTGCAAACAGAAATTATGAGAATAGATTTGAAAAATTATCATAAAATTTGTCTTAAAAATATAAAAATACTTTTTAATAGGAATAAAATTTATTTTAAAAATGGATATATAAAATATGACATGCCGGAATAATCTACAATAGAATTTGTCCCATAATAGAATTGAGTTATATTGTATATGGCTGATGTAAAAGAAATATATACAATTAAAATTGATAATCATTGAATCATTTATTTAGAATTTTGAAAGTATTACCCATAAAAAATTGGTGTACGATGAATAAGTTATATTTACGTTGCAACTTACAAGACCACAGAAATGCAAAAATAATGGCATAATTCTCTGTTTCAATCCAGCACCCAAGCCTGCAGGCAGAATCAATATAAACATGTTATCATAACTTCACTAGATCATTTTTAAATAATTGCATTTCATTAAAATGGTTTCTTGCATCTCACCTGAATTTTGCCATCAGAAGAGCCAGCAAAAAGCATTTGTCCATCCTTATCTGATGTCAAGGATGTGATCTTTGCATTTCCTCCACTGCCCATCCTGATGGAAGCAATTCTTGTCACTCTTTCTTTTAACCACACCTCAATGGTGCCAAATCTCGTGGCAGTAAATATGAAATCATTGTTCACAGTTATGCACTGAATGTCTAGTCCGGTTGCCAGTGATCCTGTTACCGCCTTTGTTGATAGAGAGAATACCTGCAACAGTAGTTTGTTTTTCGACAAATAGTTATGCTTTTTAATCTACTAACTTTGAAATATAATGTGGAAGGTGTGACATGATGACTGGTGATGTTTCTGATCCTCACCTTTCCTGCAATACCATCTACGGAAGAACCTCCAGCATAGAGAAGATTTTCGTGAACATGAAGAGACTGAACAATTTGTTTCCCCAGAAGTTTTCTTGCACCAGAGTAAAATACGGTTGATGTATGCTTCTGTAAATCGACCTCCTATTTTTGGCAGGGACCAAAAATTTGTTCACAGCATTTGTATTAGATTCAATATTGTTATGTATGAGTTGAATTTATTTGTAATGTTCCTAACTTAAAAGATTTGATCAAGTGGTAGAAAAACGTTTCAGGAAAGGGGCTGACCTGGATACTGAAAGCACTGCAACCACAGTAGAGTTTATCGCCCATCATGGCAAGGCATTTGACAGTTTTGTTAAAGTTGATATGCTTTGTGACACCTGACCAGTTATAGATCTGCCACAGATAATGATGATTATTATGAAGTGCAAAGCATAAAACTGTAATTTATCAAATGATGGTAAGATAAATGCCACTAACCTTAACTCCTGTTCCTTGAGGGGCAAAGCATGCCATACTGTTATTTGCTACTAACTCGAGTACTGGCTCCTTTACATCATGGACCTGAACACAGTGTATTTCTTCTTGTTTCATTGCCCAGACCTGTAGAGAGATATGGCATAGATGTTTAGAATGCTTTGGTGTATAGACATTTGAAGTGTATACATGACTGGTAAAGGACCCTGTAATGTGATTCTGAGCAACCGCATTATGACTTCAGCTTGTGTTTCCCCTCTGGTATCCTCTTTGTAGATTAGAGTCGATTGAAAATCTTAAAGAATTTACTTGCCCAACTTAGTATTAAAATAATAATGGGTTTGATATGCATCGCTGCTGTGATACTTTTCTGAAACTGCAAAAGAAATTTTTTTACCCGAATCGTTTTATCCAGGGAGCCACTATATAGTTTGTCGCCAGGAGAAGATATATATAGGCATGTCACAGCCTTTGTGTGTTCACGCACTTCTTGAATTAACCTCGGAACCCTCTTAGTGGCATCCCATACCTGAAAGAAAAACATAACATATGTTGGCTCTCCTAAAAATAGATGAGGTGACAAGAAATTTCTAAAGAAGATGCAAGGAAATTAATATTTAATACAACCAACAAAAAACTGCATAAAATTATGCAGTGCTATATGTTTGTGTACTTGCAAGACAAGAGATTGTATAGTACACCTTTATAGTTCCATCAGAATGACTGCTTATGATGCGGCCTTTTATGTGAAGCAATGCCAGAACCTCACCATTCATGCTAGAATTCAACTCAGGCCCTTCAGCACAACACCACATATCGGCCTGAAACTCAGAGCATGGGACCATATATGTTAATATTTGTGTACGATTAATATATTGGCATGTACGATAAGACTGATACTCACTGCATCAACAGAAGGCAAGTTCATTAAGGTTTTCAGGATATCATTGACCACTGAAGAGTTGCGCTTGAGTTTTCTTAGTGTTTTATACATGCATTTAGCATACACTCCAAGTTCACCAGCCGCAGCTTAACACAATGAAGATTGAATAGGTTAGAACTTTGTGAAAGATGAAAGACATATAGACAACCAAAGTACCGTTCTGCTTTTTCAGAATATATTTTACCTGGATCACTGGTAAAACCACTTAAAGCAAGGGTTACCAAAATCTTCTCCTCGAGGTTCTTTGATGATTGTAATACATTTATGAACTGGTCAAGTAAGCACTTTCGAGCAGCATCTCTGACTCCTGTATCGGGAAGGCTGTAAAGCATGTAGACAAGCCATGTCGCGATAACAAGGCACGACTTTGCAATCTCAATAGAATTACTCTTCAGGCATTCTTCCAAGGCTTTGAAAATCATGCCTTTCTCATGGTTGCAGAGTACAAAAGCCGCCCTTCTCTCCCATGAAACTGCAGCTTTCTCTTCCTCTTCCTAATAGATGAATTATAAAATATCAGATTTTGACAACATAGAAGCACGGAAACAGTTCAAAGGCAAAAATGAGGGTGTACCATTGTTTCAGTCAATTCAGCATCATAAAATTTCAGCTTCTCTGCTTTCATCAAAGCATTATAAGGTTTATCAAATCCTGCAGATTTCAGTAGCAAGACTTCCATGCAGGATTTTCCTGACATGGTTAGACGTCCTAAAAGAGATGATAGAGCATCAAGAGCCATTATTTGAGAATTGGGGAAGTCTTTTCTACGAAGCGCTTCAATTAATGACTCAATCGCTTCTTCTCTGTAGATACTCATCTTTCGAGGTTCAGCCTAGAGAATCACAAAGCAACCTTATTAAGTCTGGTTATGTCTTTTTTCTGCTGTCCTATCGCAGTAAATGGAAGGTTTGCTTTTTAGTTTCTGCGTGAGTGTGTCTTTAAAATATTGTAATCTGATTAGAGTATTACGCAGGCTGACCAAGAGATAAGCTGAAGTAGAAGAACAGTGATGAAAAAATTTGACTAAAATCTGGTTTATCTGGTTTGGTCTTGTTCCTTTGTACTCAGACTTCGAAGCTTTACTTCCTTTTTTCTCTAATTATGTGTGCTTAAGTATAATAGTTTAATTAGAAATATTATGTGGGCTGACCAGGAGATCAAGCTGAAGCAGAAGAATAGCAATGGAAGATTGCTGTTCCATTGGAGCCATTTGTAGATAGACAAGAAGAGTGTGCATGGTGCTAAATGCTCCTTCATCCTTAATCATCTGCAGAATCTGATTGGATAGTGTTCTCCTGTAAAAAACAACGAAAATAAAAAATAATGGTTATCAACAAAGGGAAAAGAAAAAAAAAAGAACGAAACATGTCTTTGCATCGAACAGGCATTTTAAGGATCATATATGAAGTGTTATATTTCACTTCTGCAAAGATCAATAGTTTTACAGAGTTGAATATGGCAATAAATTGCAAAGTGAAAAGAGAGAATGAAGTATACCTGCTCAACTGAACCAACTCAGTAAGAAATTCTATGCATATGCCTCTCACGTTATCGTCTCCAGCATGAAATAACTCAAGCACAGGAGACAACTCAATTCTACTCGCTATCAAGTTCCTACAATTTCTATCTGCATAAATACACTGCAATAGTATGAATACTATAGAATGCCGTCCTTCCTCTCGGTTTAGGCAATTAAGCAAGGCAGGAATTCCATTCTCAGATATGATATCTGTAGCTTTTGAAATTCTGCTATTTTCATCTTCTCCTAGGATAACCTGCTCCAGCAATGCAATTGCTGCATCCTTAGGATCCATCACTAAATCAAGTTCATTTGAATCTTCAGTTTTGTTTGAAATTATCTGGATAAGGGAAGGCAGAAAGTTGTAAGGAGATAACTGCGAAGTTGCTGGTTTTAGCAAGTACATTAGAACAGCAGCCTCAGCCAAACCATTTATGAGCAGGGATGCTAGGATTTCAAAATCTGAGTCTGCTGTTAGAATCTCTCCAACCCTATCATCAGAAAATATTAGCTCAGAAAGAACATAGATTGATGTTCGTAAGACTTCCCTGTTCAAAGAAGCTGATAGTATATCTACAAAACCATTAACTATGGCTGGATTGGATAGATAAGCATGCAGTCCCGAGTCACCCCTTGAGTCTTTCCATGTGTTAGCTACTTTTAGAACAGATGTTTCACATTCCTTCAAATTTTCAGAATTGCAGAGACACGAAATATATGGATTCAACCCATTAATAATGGACTCAACAGCAGCTTGAGATATCACACTGGTCGGTGAGTTTGAGGTAGCAGCTCGGGCGAATCTTCTTGGTTTGTGGTTGTTATTATCATCCCTACTTCTTTGATCACGAAGGGTGATTGTTCTGGATGGGGTAGTTACTGACGGAGTGTCTTTTGGAGGAGCACTGAAAGAACTTCTTGGTGTTTCAGAATATGACAATTCCTGAGCAAGATCAGGATGCTGCTCTTTCCAGGAAGTGATTAGCCTCTTCAGGACGTAGTTTGTTTTGGGCAATGGATTAGCCGAGATGGGCTGTCTAGTGATGGGGCATGTTGTGTTTCCTCTTTTAGTCCATTCTTGTATGGCTTTCCTTTCATATGTCTGGCCTGTTTCAAGTGTTACTGGGTCATAAAAAATTTGACTAGTGATGGGGCAGACAAAATCTTTAGGGACTCTTGAATGAGGGGTCATTTTTTCGGAGGATGGGAGAGAAATGTAGCTTTGACTTCCTTCTTCACAATCATTAGAGAAACTGTTACAATTCAATGAAAAACAGATTCTATGAAGAGGTAATGTAAAGATATTTTGATTTGAGGGAACACGAACCTAAATAATCTGGTGACTATTTGTGACTTGTGAGACATATAGGATAAAAAAACATGAAAATACCAGAGAGACTTTAAATGAGAAATTACAATTTGAAATTAGATAAGATAAAAGAGGATACCTTTTTTCTAAAAGTTGGGTATTAAGATTCCCATAACTAACCCTCCTGCTGTGATTTGTCCTGACACTTTTCGGGTGTTCCTGAGGAGCTAGCTTTGTAAGGTACTTCTGTTTATAACGAAGCAATTGAAAACTGCAACATGCAATATATCTGAAAAGAAATTTAGCAACATACCGGAATTTCATTGTCAGAATCTCCTGAGCTAGTGCCTGGATCCTGATGAATTGGCGAACAAGACCCAGATGCAAAACCTTTGCCATCCATTGCACGGGTGGACAACAGCCGCAGCATGGATGAGGAATCCTTAGAATGAGAATCAGCTTTAGGAGATGAGTTCTTCGGAGTAGGAGCTTTGGGGGAATCTGAAGGAGTAAAAACAGCAGGAGAGTGTTTTTGACTACTCGACCGTGAGCCACTTTCAGGATTCATCTTCATGCCGACATGAGATAAAACTTTGTGACCTTTATCTCCAGACCCCACAAAGACATAAGGTTCATCGTCAGATTCATATTCTTCTTCTTCAGGTATTCCTTCCTGACAAGGCAACCCAAGAAAGATGAGCAGGTGATTTCAATAAACTTATCACTTTTGATTACAATATGAACATTATCTTCTCTTAAATAAATTCTCACTTCAGGATCCCATTTTGCAGAATCCTCTAGGTCCCTCAATGAGTCAGAAGCCGATTTCAATCTGGTCAGAGCAAAAACATCATTTACTTCAAATGAATAGAGGATTCTATAGTAAGAAAAACAGGCAAATGGTCTTAATCTGCTATTCCTTTCATAAGAAAAACAAGGGAAATTTACCTCAAAGCATTCATTGAGCTATCTTTAGCCTTTGTTGTTTGATTGAAACCAGCACTCTTAGGTAAGACAGGACCAAATTTCACATGATCAGGTATGGACCGGCTCACCTCATGCAATGGAGTCATCGGTGGCTCTGCTATTGGCATCATTGGCATCAACTTTTTGCTGGTGGTTGAATCAAAGTTCATACAGTCCTTGTAGTATTTTGCATATAGCTTTGTGTTCTCATCCAAAGCCTGACCATAAACCTGCTCCAAATTTTGCATTTTCTCTGCTTGATCAGGCCTCACTGAAAATATTAAAGATTCATTGAAGTATTGATCAAAATCAGCAGTGAAAGACATATCTGCTGAATCAGGAATTGCATCCATCACAATCTTTTGTCTCTCCTCTGAGTACCATCCGACTATTGAACTCATATGTGGAAGAAACAAAGTCTTCCATAGATCAGGAGCAAAATCAATTCGAGAGAATAAAGGGTCAACACTGAACATCTCAAGAACATGATGAACTGCATTTTGGACATTGTTTCGCAATTTCCACAGGTAAGAGAGGTTTAGATGTGCCCAGGCAGACAGATAAAAATTAGGAACACCTGCAGTTTTCTGGCTAGAATTTAACATAGCACATACTTGCAACATCTTCTCTGCATGGTCTAGTCGTGCTAGCTTAGTTTCAATATTTGATGTATTTATAGCTTCTTCGAGAGCATCCATGCCCCAATCCAAATTCGCTAACACGGCTTGATCGGAGTACCGAACTTCTGTTTTTTCATCTTCAGCTTCTAATCTCTCAGCACATTGTTCCTTTTGCTGGGCTCTTTGTTCTTTATCAATTAACCGGTCTTGAATAAAACTTCCAACAGTGGTGAGCAAGAATCTAACTATATCATTTTGATCCATTGCAAACCTGTAGTTTCCAGAAACCTTAGAAACATAATATACTTAACTGACAAATAAATATAGTAGTAATGTTCAAGTTCAACACATCAGCTTTTATATTTCACATGTCCCTGACAGGAGAAGTATTCGATTTGAGCATAAAGGAAAAGCCTACAACTAACAGAGATGTTTCAGTCGCTAAAATCCGTTTTTTTTTCTTTTCCATACGGAAGACAGACAGACACACTCACACACTCCCACTGCCCTCTCACTAAAAAGAACTCATTCATTTTATTGATGATACTTTCACGTCATAAATATATCAACTCAAGTCAATAATTATTGTTAAAGGGCTTTCCCTCTTGGATCAAAGATAGATAAATTTTCAAGTGATCAACCTCATACCCAGGGGTGTAAGCTACAGGGACTTAAGCCCTGGTTTTACGTCTTCAATTCTGCAAACCAGTAAAACAGTGTATGCAACAGCAAGCTATCATAAATAGAGTTGTAGTGAAAGATAAGCTCCACACAGAGTATGCAAACAAGTAAAACATTTAGGTAAGCATATCGTGGTGCAATGGTTATGTACTTCTGTAGAATTTAGAATAGTCGTTGCTACTCAAAATTGGAGATAAACCAAATCTCTATCTCCTTCGGCTATTTTCTAGCTCATTTGACTAAGAATCTACTGAGACATCTGGACATGAGAAAGCAAACAACTGACCTTCAGAAGAATCAAGTCAATAAGCTATCCAAACATCCAATTTGGAACAGAAAATTTGCACATACATGCAGCCTGAAGAGGATGTTCTTGATAACACAGAGAAGAAGAAATTGCCGACCTATGAAAGCTGAAAACTGCCGGCTTTTGCTGTGCCTTTGATCATCAAATATCTCAATCAGTCAACTACTGCTGACACATACACATACATATATACACATTAAACAACAATAAAGACAAAGAGCATTTGATCAACATTGTTTTTATAATAAAATGAAGGCTAAATCATTGAAATTGTCTCTCTCTCATTTTTTTTAATCAGGCTCGAATTCATTACTTAAAATTTTAATTCAGTTCACATTAGATGTGTTTTTGTTTTTTGTTATATAACAAAGGACCAAGTCATCTCTTGTTATTCATTTACAAGTCCAGCTAAAATACTATTTCTGTCACTATTGGCAGGGAAAAGACTTGATACTTGTGAAGCACAGCTAAAATTTTGCTTAGAACTGGCTTTTTATGCATGGATTTCTCTGGTTGTTGAAATATTATTATCAAGGAAAAAGGTCATCGCATTTTCTTGTAACTTGTTAAATGAAGCATATACGATATTGCTCCCAGTATAATCTCAGTTGTAGTTGTTTCCAAAGGCAAGAAACTACAAGTAACAAATTGTCCTTGTTGATGCATGAAGGGGTACAATAACAAGAAATAACTTGGGGACTTTTTTCTTCAGTTGTAGTTATTTTCTATTTTTCCAAATATACAAAACACAGTTCACTCTGTTATTCTAGATCAAGAAAGAAAAAGCTAAGTTAAAGAACTGGCTATGAACTTGTAGCATGCACAAGTGCCCTGCGCCCTGGTCAATGGATCAATCGAGGACAGTGGGTTGAATAGCAAGCACTGAATCAGGTGACATACATACAATAATTTAAAACCAAACAAAATGTTTTCAATCAGCTTAAATTATTTATATAAATACCCAGTCTCTTGTTTTGCTTTAAATAAATTAGTGCCGGCCATTTCATAACTTATTCATTTGGCACTAAGCTTCTATTAACTAGTTTATTGTTGTAGGGACAATCTTAAGTCTAATAAAAGATCTGGAATTCTCCTTCTTTTCATAAAATTATAAATTAAAACATATGGATATTTCTGAATGGAATTAGTTTTCATTGTTCAAACACTTTCGTTTCATCTCACTAACAATATATACCAGTTGGCTGATACACAAATATACAAAACCTAACAATCATACACCACTTTATTACCTATCAAAATGGAGAGCTTGTTTCCAAAACATCCTCATCGTAAGATTTTGACATTCATACTTGTAAAGAAGATATTTTATATTGGTTGATTGTTTGGCTAGTTTATTATTTGATGTGAATTAAAAAAAGAAAACGACGTGAAAAAATAAAAGAATTAATAAACACTAGCAACATTTGATTGGTGTGCAGCTAGTCAACAAGTTCATATCACCTCACTTTAAGGTCATAATTTAGTTCCAAGACAATACAAATAACAAACTTGACGCAGTTAGCCCAGATAGCAAGGTGACTAGCCCAATTCAACAAGACAGCAAGGTGACTAGCCCAGCCCACTTAACAAAGCCCGTCAACAAAATAGAAATATTAAAACACGAGGCCAGCGTTCGGAAAAGAAAAAAAGCATATACGTCTAATTATTCGAATCAAGATATTACCGTTTTCGATAAATCCAGGCCGTCCACCTCTTTTCGTCGCGTAGCGGCACGTGCCAACTCGAAAATCGTGAAAGGTCACGTGACCTGCAAGTGGGAGCCGAAAGACTGACATGAGTCTCCTCCTTATCCGTTAAAAGTCATCTCATCCAACGGCTACATCTAACCCTAATTAATAATATCCATCTCCCCACCGCCTATATAAATATACACACAACTCTGCTTCTTCACTTGCAATTCATCTGTATCTATTCATCTATCATCAATTCAACACTCTCTTAAGCACTATGCCAAACCCTAAGGTGTTCTTCGACATGACCGTCGGCGGAGCGCCGGCCGGGAGAATTGTGATGGAGCTCTACGCCGACACCACTCCCCGCACCGCCGAGAACTTCCGAGCACTCTGCACCGGCGAGAAAGGCGTCGGAAAAAGCCGCAAGCCTCTCCACTACAAAGGCTCCTCCTTCCACCGCGTCATCCCCAAATTCATGTGCCAGGGAGGCGACTTCACCGCCGGGAACGGCACCGGCGGCGAATCCATCTACGGCGAGAAATTCGCCGACGAGAACTTCGTCAGGAAGCACACAGGGCCTGGAATCCTCTCCATGGCCAACGCTGGGCCCGGAACCAACGGATCGCAGTTTTTTATTTGCACCGAGAAGACCGAGTGGCTCGATGGAAAGCACGTAGTGTTTGGACAGGTTGTTGAGGGAATGGATGTGGTTAGGGCTATTGAGAAGGTTGGATCTTCGGGAGGGAGGTGCTCTAAGCCTGTTGTGATTGCTGATTGTGGGCAGCTCTCTTAAATCTCGCAACTAAAATTACTGCTGCTATGTTTTATTTTAAATAAAATCTGAGGGGAGTATCGGCGATTTGTATGATTACATTTGGATGTTTTCAGTTTATTGTTGTATCTCTGGAAGAATGTTTATCGATTTGCTGAATTATCGTTATTGATCGATTATAAAATCTGTGGCGTTAATCTAACTATTTATGCTCGGTGCAGTGAACATTGTTGTTAAATAGAGTACTCCTATGAAGTATTCTACAGTAATTGCTGAAAGAACAGGACACTAGATCATTAGATCTAGTTAATATCAAAATCCCCTCTTTTTCTCAATTCTCATTACATTAAAATATTTAATAAGTGTTTCTTGTTTGAAGTAAAAAAATGAAGTAAAATACAAATAATACGAATAAATAATTCTAAATTAAAATTTCGGAAGTGGTGGGCTTGAAAGCCCACCTAGGGCTGAGCATTCGGTCGGTTCGGTTCAAAACCGAACCGAACCGAAAAAACCGAAAATCGAATAAGACTTTTTTCTGAAACCGAACCGAACCGAATTATTATTTTGGACCGAACCGAACCGACCGAATTATTTCGGTTCGGTTTCGGTTTCGGTTTGAAAAAACCGAAATTTTTAAAACAAATAGGACAACTCAGTCTAGCATCTACTGATTTACATTACAAAAGTACAGTGAAGTTCAAAAAGAAATAAAATGCTTCCCATCTCAGATTTTCAAGCTGCATCTGCACGACATAGAAGCTAGTCTTAGATAGTTAGATTAGATTAGAGATGAAGAATACAAACTTGGAGTTTGAGTTACTGCCTCCAGGAGATGAAGATGAGAAGATTCGTGTTACTATGATTCAGATTTGTTTCATGATGGAGAGTTGGAGGCTAGAGTTTGGGTGGGTCGGAGAGCCCAGGAGATGAGAGAACTGACCAGTGGGATATTAGATTCTAATTCCTGGGGTTATCTTATCTGTATATATGTAATATATTATATATTTATTTTTGATTTAATAAAAATTTCGGTTATTTCGGTTTAAACCGAAATACTATATCAAAAAAAAAACCGAACCGAACCGAACTTCTTTTCGGTTCAAACCGAAAAACCGAAATAACCGAAATTTTCAGAAAAATGAAACCGAACCGAACCGAAATTGTACGGTTCGGTTCGGTTTTGGTTCGGTTTTGCTCACCCCTAAGCCCACCTGACCAGTGACCCCGTGTCTCTGTATTTTTATCCCTCTACCTATGTATGTCTCTTCTTAAGCGCAATTTCGCTAATTATGGGGAAGTATATTCAGACATGAAATTATATGATGGAGATGAGTGAGATTGGTATGCTTGTTTTGGGTGGACCGGAAAATTTCCGATGATTTAATTTTTCGGGAAGATGAGTTTCGTTTGACCGAAAAATGAGTTTCGTTTGACTTATAATTCGTGCTATACTGGGTGATTTATTTATAATATTTGTAATTTTAGTATCTATTTATAATTGAGGGACAACCCGATTAAACGGGCCAAATTCTTTGAATGATTTGACTCCTGTTTCTTTTTTTTTTTGTGACTTGATTAACCGAAGAAGCTTGTATGATACAATTAAAATGCAGAAGTTAATACTTTCACATTTTATGCTTCAGGTACATCAATAGGTCGGCGATATGCCAGAACTAGGTGTCCCCTTTGGCTATTACAGTAGATTCAACAATTTCAGCGACAGTCCGGGAGACTGGGAGAGAGACAGCAGCAATAGGAGGCTTTATCTGTGGTGAAGGAGGTGACCGAGGGTCTGAGGCTCGGAGCACATGGAATGATGTACTGTGGTAATACCCAGCCCATTCGTCTTGATTGGGCTGGCCTTTGTGGAAGGGGATTGGAATCTCTTCTCTCTATTGTACCTCTATATAGCTTTATTTTGATCCTATAATATGTAAGAAACTGAGTATTTCAATTATTTTTTATATTTGATTTTTTACACACTAATTTGAGATATAAAAAAAAAAAATACTTGTATAGATTAGTTATAAAATACAAATCAAAAATAAATCACAAACTACAAACTAATCTCAGTCATTAGATCAATATAAGAGCAACAATGTCCTAGCAAGTGACTTTTAAATATAATAAAAAATAGTATTCTAATGATTTAAGATATCATCTTAATATATCAATTCCAACAATATGCCTTATAATTGTGTCTTATTATTAAAATAAGATGTGATGAGATGAGAGGAAAGATAATTTTTATTGATAGAAATGTTTTAGGACATGCATAGTGGTGCCTCAAAGATTAGGTATTTGTTAAATATCCTATGTTGTGATTGGTTGGGGTGAATGATTCCGGAAGGAATAGAATGAAAAATGAACTAACTTATGCACAATTTTTAAAAAATTTCATTCCTTCCTCCATTCCATTCATTACATCATAGGCTAGATATCACACCTCCAATTTGAGATGGAATGCTCCATTCTCCCCTATCCTCAATTTCTTCACAAATCTCATCATAGCAATTTTGTCCTCCCTCAATTTTTTTTCAAAACTTTCTTCTTATTTCTATTAGTTTCAAGTATTTTTACTCATTGCATTCCATTCCATTCCATTCTCCCCAACCAAACACAACACTAGTGTTTTGAGCCCCCACTAGTACATTGTTGGAATATTGATCATGTGGTTCAAATCGCTCAAATTTTGATTTAAGACATTTTTTGACTTGCTCTAATTTAATGGTCCCTATAAATCATCACTTGTACCCTCCCACACATGATTTCACGGAATCTCTCCGTTTTTAATCTAGTTTTCCCCAATCGGTTCACTTTTTTTGAAATCCGACTTCACTATATTTTTCTTCATTTCCAACAATCAATTTCCATACTATATTTAATATATTTCGATGTGATTTATAAATTTTTTATTTTGATTTTTACTTTTTAATCTAAAAGAGGTTTGTAGTGGGGTATCACCCTACTTGTATATATTATTTTTTAATTCCTTTTCAAAATAAAATTTTAACATGTATATTGTGTTCTAGAAAATAAACAAACCAGGACTAATAACACACAGTAATTAAACTCATTATTGAAAATATTAAGAGGACGTTTGGATGGGAGACGAGAATGATAATAAGGAGTATGAGAATAAGTATCTCAAGGAGTGTTGAATGAATGGTTTAGCCATCGAATGGGAATGGAGTACCTATTACATATTTCAAAATCGGATTTTATAATACGTGCACACACTAACAACCAACTTTTGACTAGATGAGGAAATTCTATAGACTAAAGTCTTATTAATAATCATGAACCCCTGCATGCACAAAAACTATAACCAATAAAAACTCTTCATCTCAACAAAAATTAGTTGTTAGTGTGTGTCCAGAAAGACCCTTTCAAAACAACTAATTCAAATGTCACCCATTCTATAGTCCAAAATAGTTAATTAAAATATAAACACATGAATTTGATTCTAATTCTCCTTAATCAGAAACATTCTCTAGAAGACTAGAACCGGAATGCGAAGTTAAAGAATATGCTATAATAACATTGAGATGCTTGAGCAGAGTTAAGCTCATTCAATGTTGGGTAGCAGAAAAGTAGGAGGCCAGTAAGGTTGGTACAAACAGTGAAGAGTGGAGAATATCACTACTCACTAGTATGTCCCGGTATATCACGGCAATGACTATTCTGATATATATTTTTTTTTATCCTCAAAATTTATCACCGTTGAGTTAAAACTTAAAAGGAAAATGAAGAATTCATAAGTCTTTAATCTTTTTTAAATACCGTAAAATATATTTTTTTTATCTGATTCCCATGATTTCTGAAAGAACTATATTTTACCTTTAGCAGTCGCTTTCTTTCAAATTTTAATTTGCCAAGGCCATAAGTTATAGAGCATTTATAATATATTTCGGGCAGAACAACTTTTACTTATTCCTCTTTAGTCTCTCCTCGTATGATAGTGATAATACAGAAATTGAATTGGTCTTCAGCAAATTATGATTTGACTGGTTTTCTTAAGTGCTGCTGGGGGTGTTTTTACACCTCATTAAATGTCAGTACTATTTTAATGTAGTCGTGGTCAATGAGGTGATTCGTTAAGTTTACTCTTTTTATTTGATAGTACGATTTTTCTCTGATGTGCTCATGGGCACACAATAAGCGCTAACATCTATAAGTTTGGTGCATTCTTATTGGTCATGTAATTATAAATATGGGTGGTCCCCTGCATTTACATCAATTCAACCAATCAAAATCCTCCAAACTCATCAAATTTTGTGCATATTGTGTGCCCTTGGGCACACATTAGAAAGACCATGATGGTATGCAGATTGCAGGTAGTTCATTAAGTTAGATACACACAAACATTGAATCAGTTCATTACGCCTTAGAGAAGTTATTAAATTATTTTTCTTTAAAAATAGTTACAAATTAAAATCATTAACGAATTTCGTCCCATCAGTCTTCGTTTTCCTAATTTTAACCCCTTATTTTGGCATGTATTTCAATATTCTAATACCCACTATAATCACAGATGATAATAGGCGGTATTTGAATTGAATTTAGTTAAATTCAAACTTAAATCCAAATAATTTTAGAATTTAAAATTGAATTCCAATTCATCAATTTCGGATCATACGGGATCATGTCTTTCTTAAATATTTAATTTTCTAGATGGTATATAATGTCCATTACATTTGATACAAACAAATAATATTTTAATGTTTAAGCAACCGATATTATATATATATTTGTATAAGTGTAAGACAAACAATACTATTAATGAATAAGTTTCATGAGCAATCATATATGAAAAATTGTTCAAATATAAAAACATTATAATTAAAAACTATATGATTTACTTGTAACATGTGTGATATAAATTAATCAAGTTTTGATTGAGTTTCGGACTTGATAGGGTTTGAACAGAGTTTTGAATTTTGGACGGGGTATAATTCGTTACACATAATTCAAATCTAATACGCTCGCATCCTATTAAAATAAATGAAACCGAAAGGCTATATTAAATTCGATAATACATAATCCATATCAAAACCGATCAAATTTCCCTGGCTCCTATTATTTTGACTATCCCCAACTTCAACCACTAGTAATTAAACTTTTCCGTGAAATCATTCTGCTTGTTGGTTGTCAGATCGATACGGAGAGGAACAAGTAGCCACAACGATGTCAATAAATAAAAATACTGTAATTTTATTTTCCACAAAGAATATTGAGTCTGTTTGACTATTAAATAATGATTTATTTTTGAAAAAATTAATATTTTTTATGCTTTTTTCTCAGAAACAAACGCTTATTTCTAAAAAATTAATCATTTAGCCTGGAATGTAAGTTGCTGGGAAATTCGGATCTTTCTTAAGCACGGGTCATGATCCTACTTTTGAACTCATATCAGAGGACTTGACAAAAGTATTCTGCTTGATCACGATACTTCATATCGTTACAACCTCGAGAATCGTCTCTCTCTATTTTCTTCATGATTTAACATACCCATGGGCACATGCTAAGCGCGGAATTTTATAAATTTGGGAGGTTTTGATTGGCTTTTGCATGTTAATAATGGTGGACCCCCCTGCAAATGCAACAACCACACCAATCAAAACCTCCCAAACTTATAAAACTTCGCGCTTAAAATGTGCCCATGGGCACACACTAGACAAACCCTTAACATAAAACTATATTGTAACATAAATGCATAATTTGTTTGCTTTAGACATACATAGGTGAGAGATGACAGATCCGAGGGCGAGGGCAAGACGGTACTTTTAAATCCTGTCACTGACATCATCAAAGACAAAAGTCAACAAACTATAAACAACAAACAAAAATATGTTTGTTTCGCTATTACTCTATTCTTTATTCAAAAAATATACTCTTATACTGAAATTTAAAAATAAAGTAATTTCCTAAAAGATCCCGAAGTATAACAAACAATCAAGTATATAAAAGTAACAAGTTGATCCAATTTGACCAAAACAGCCGTAACACGACTTTGCATCATCCCCGTCGACCGACTATTCGTAACAAAACCCCAGAAAACACAAAAATAAAAAAAATAAAAAAACGGAGTCAAATAATGTGCTTGAGCATTCTCTCATCTCACACAGACACCGTGTTTGCCATTCTCAACAATTAACGCGCTATTCCCATCATTCCCCCCTTGCTCATCTGACCAATCCAAACACGCCTGATTAATTCCTCCAATCAGTTAGGGTTCTGTTAGCTGAGAATGGGAGGCGTTTGCACAGGTGGCACGATTAAGCAGACCACGAGCCCTGATTTTCAGCACAGAGCTGATTCGAGTACGAGTACTCCGAGCTCCGGCTTCTCCGGGAAGCTGAAATCGATCAAGAGCTTTGGGGGAAAGCAGCAGAAGAGAAGGAAGGATAGTGAAGGCAGTGATGAGGTTGTTGATTCGGCGTCGTTTGTTGCGAATGCGGAGAGGAAGAAGACGCACCATATTTTCGACTCCGGGGAGCTTCATTTCTCGATTTCCAGGGAATTGAAGTCGTCTTCGACTCCTGTTCGGAATCACGCAGCCAAGGTATATGGAGGTTCTAATTGATTTGTGTGTTTAATTGTTTTGTAGTTAGTTTGGAGTGTTGGATTGCGGTGTGTGAGGTTTTGTTGTTTAGTCTGTTTTCGGGATCAGGTGGACGAGTAGTTTAGATCGTTTGTTATTGCTGTTTGTGAGCTAAATTTTAGGTGTTTGTTGGGTGGAGTGCAAGGGAATGGAGAGATTTAGGAGGTTTGAAGGATATATCACATGGTTATTACGTTAAATAGTGGTAATTGAGTGCAAGTTGTGTATGAGCTTTGGTTTGGGACTTGAGATACAGATTATGTGCATAGGTTTAGCATTTGATGACTTGTGATTATTAGGTCATGATTAGGATTCCACATGGTAAAACAGAGGGTACAATCTAACTAATGGTATGGTCCGGAGAGTAAGTCATCAGTGAGGTATATTGTGCTTGTGTGTGTACCGCACATTCTAACCAATGTTTCCTACAACAATAGATTGGTTCTAGTGTATGTAGTAGTGTAGTAGAAAATCTATATGTTTTTCTAGAGAAACTCTACTGTTCAACTATCTTGTGCCCGCAGTATGAAGGCAGACTTTATGGAATAGAATAGATATCTTAGCAATAGCCATTTTGGCAACACTTTGGCCCTGTTCGGCAATTAGCGGTTAGCGGATTGAAATAGTTGTTTTGACTAGCTGATTTAATTAACTGTTTCGTGTGAAACTGTTCAGTAAATATCTGTATGATTAGTTTTTTGTATTTTACCTAGACACATGTCAATCCTCGAATCTAAAAAGCTCCTCCAAGTAGTGTTTTGAAAAATAGCCTTTTGAGTCCAAAAAGCTATTTCAGTCCACCAACTACCAAACACTAATATTAGCTTATTCACATGGTCAAACTGCTAATATGGCTCAAACCTCTGTTTTTGTACCAAACCTCTAACTTCCAAACATGGCCTTTATATTTTGAGTACACTAGCATAAGTGCCTCTTAGGTGGTGAAATTGAAGTCTTAGAGTTTGATAATATGGACTTACTTGTGCAAAATAGATCCTCCCTATAATATGAGATGTTTACCCATACTGTCTTTTCATACCAGGCTTTAGTTAGTAATCTACTTTATATTCCAACTTGGTATAGAGTTTTGTTCTTATAGGTATTATTTCATTGTGGAAAGCTAATGTGGCATATTTTGACTGAATTATGTTATTTTATCCTGGCAGGGACCTCATGCGAGCTCATTTCTTGGTAAAGCTGGCATTGTAGGCTTGGAGAGGGCAGTTGATGTCCTGGATACACTAGGTAGCAGCATGACAAATTTAAATGCTGGAAGTGGATTTGTATCAAATATGGCTTCAAGAGGGAATAAAATAAATATTCTGGCATTTGAAGTAGCTAACACCATCGCCAAAGGTTCAAATTTGTTACAGTCTATTTCAGGAGAGAATGTCCAATTCCTTAAAAAGGAAATACTCCATTCTGAAGGAGTACAACTTTTAGTTTCTACTGATATGACGGAGTTGCTTAGAATTGCTGCTGGTGATAAAAGGTTAGTCATACCCTAATGAAACTGAAAACTGTAGCTTTAAGCAACTTCATGCAGTGGTTATAATTAGTCTTTTCTATTCTGCATTATTGTAGGGAGGAATTTAGCGTCTTTTCTAGGGAAGTAATCAGGTTTGGGGATCTGTGTAAAGATCCACAATGGCACAATTTGGGACGTTATTTTTCCAGGTAACTAGGCTTTTAGTATAATTAACTCACTTCAGAGTTTATAATCTGCTTTCGGAGTCGAGATCAAGCGTATAAATTGTTGTATGGCCAGATTGGATACGGACCCTGCGACACAAAAACAACCTAGGGAAGAGGCAGAAAAGACGATGCAAGAATTGACCAATCTGGCTCAGCACACTTCCGTAAGCTAGTTCTTTCCCAGATACACCTACCTTCTGGGTTTCCACAATAATTTTGGTGGCATATGCACTTGTTGATTGTGTGTTACTGGATTGTATATTGATGCTTACCTTCTGTACCTCTGTATTGGAACTGAGTCAACTGACAATATAATATTGATTATGGCATTGTAATGACCAATTACTGTTTATATATTTGATTCATTATAGAAAATTTATGATATATACTTGCATTGCATATATTTCTGGCTTTAACTCCTTTGAGCAATTTAGATGCATGTGATTGCATAAGTATATAACATGGTTTTACCATTTCGGCATCACCTTTGCAAATATTATTTTGAGCACTTACTAGACGTGTCACTTGCCCGTGTTTACATATTCCTGGCAACTTGATCACAAGGCCAACAGCAAACTCATGGACATATATTGTGCAGGAATTATATCACGAGTTACATGCTTTAGACAGATTTGAACAAGATTACCGAAGAAAGCTCGAGGAGGTGGAGTCTTTACATCTTCCTCGAAAAGGTTAGACCCTTAAAATTGGATATTCCTCTTCTTCTGTTCTGAATCCTAGTTTTAAACCTTCGATGCCTCTTGTGTAAATAGCAAATATGGGTAATGGTTATGGTTATTTGTATTCTTGTGTTTGGATGGACACTATTTCTGGCTTCATGTGAACTTGTTGCTCATCTTTGATAACGAGATTAGGTTAAGTTTTATACTTGTATGGCAGACATTGGCATTATTAGTACTGTGAAATTGTATTGAGTTTCTTGACTAAAAGTTGCCCTTAGGTCTAGTGCATTTTTCATGTGATGTTCATATTGTTATCATGTTGTCTAAACAAGAAGTTTGCATTAGCATTGTTATAGTTGCTTATTATCTGACTGCTTTCTTTACATCTGTAACCATGAGATGAATTTCCCTGATAACCAATTTCTTGTCTTGTTGTAATAGGAGAGGGTCTGGTGATATTACATTCTGAGCTAAAGCATCAAAGAAAACTTGTGAAGAGCTTACAAAAAAAATCTCTCTGGTCCAGAAATCTGGAGGAAGTATGTTGTCCAGAATATCTTTTTTTATTCTGTCCAAGTTTCACATCAGTTAATAGTTTAAATTGTACTCCATAAGATTTTTGGTAAATGGATTCCCACAGTATTGATCATTATGAACGCACATTGTACTAAATAAAATTAACAGTTGGAGTCAAAAACCTCTTTAACTCGACAGCAAAATTTTACACATTTCCTCGTGTTTTTAATCAATGCAGATTGTAGAGAAGCTCGTTGATATAGTGACATTCATTCATCAAGACATCCTGGAAGCTTTTGGAGATAAAGGTAGTATATAGCACAGTTGGCACGGATATTCACTTTGTTCCATGAATAGTTTGTAGGACCATATTGAAATTATCTGCTTCACTCATTAAAAAACTTTTTGTAGAATATACAATGTGATGGAGGGAATCACTCTCAAGTGATTGTTCCTTCAGCGTTGTGAATCATGAGCTTTTAAGTTATTGTGCATAGTGGACTAGATAATTGTGTTGTGAGTTGGCTCTTGGTCTTTATTCGATGTATTTTGACTTGGGCAGGTGTGATACCTACCGAAAAGCCTTCTAGTAAACCTGAAAGACTAGGCGTTGCTGGTCTTGCTTTACATTATGCTCATATAATCACTCAAATAGATAACATTGTAAGTGTTATTTACTTTCCTTCTGAGTAAGCTGCTTGTGGTAGGTGCTGTGTAATTGAGCTGATGTACTATAAGTTTTTCTATTAAACCGAATACAGGCATGTCGACCTACATCTCTCCCTCCTAATACGCGAGATGGGTTGTACAATGGGTTGCCAATCAGTGTCAAGACAGCATTGCGTTCTAGGTTACAGGCATTTGATGTGAAAGAAGAGGTGTGCCCTCTCCCCAAGTCCCTTTTAGCTGACTTCTTACTAATATTTCTGTGCTCATTTTAGTATTCGTCATGTCTTACTTATATACGTAATATTCTGATTACCAGCTTACAGTTCCTCAAATTAAAGCTGAAATGGAGAAGACTCTCCAGTGGCTTGTTCCAATTGCAGCAGACACTACCAAGTATGTACAATCAGTCCAATCACTCGCTAACCAACTTTGATCCACTTCTATTATAAAGGAGCTTTTATGTTCTTAGCTACTTGTTTTATCAACTTTTGATTGTTTCACAAATTTTATAATATTTTTTTTTGTTGTTCTGATGGAAACTGAACAGAGCGCATCAAGGTTTTGGTTGGGTTGGAGAGTGGGCAAATACTGGGTTTGTGAACAGTTCTCTGTTGCATGTGTGTACTTCTACCTGCAAGTATAAATGTGAGTACTAATACTATTGTTCCCATTTGACAGCATGGATTTTGGTGGCAAGAAGACTGGCGCGAACAGTAGTGTGATTCGTCTACAAACATTGTACCATGCAGATAAACAAAAGATGGATCAGTACATACTTGAGTTGGTGGTTTTCCTTCATCGTCTGATTAATCTAGTTGGCTACAGAGACAACGGATTCAAGGCTTTGCCAGTTCGATCACCCACTAGCAGAGGAGTAATTCCTCATATTGAGACACAAGGACCATCGTCATTAGACAACAAGTATGAAGTCCAAGACAAAAAAATTTCTTCGGAGGACAGAAATTTGTTAGAAGAGGTGGTGAAGCAGAGGAAAATGATTACTGGGAGAAGCAAAAGTCAAGAATTTGTTATGGGCAGAAGGGGATCAACAAAAGTTTGGGCATTAAGTAGGAGCACTGGAAGTTCTCCGAGAAGATTCTTGCAGCAGGGGCATCAAAAGTCCAGCATTTTGGATATATTGGATGGTATGGATCAACATGAGCTTTTTTCAAGCTAAGCATGTATATCACATATTTTTAATTATATTTGTTCCTTAAATGACTTGCTTTGTATCCGGTTGTATATATCATTATCTGCAGTCAGATATTATTGTATGATAGAAGAAGAGTTGTTTCGATATCCTGAAAATGTTAGTATTAAGATAAGTGGTGAAATATGAAATATTTGGCACAAAAGAAAGATGTTTGTATCTATCTGATGTTTGGGAACTAGTACTTGACAAGTAGTACTCTTTAGTACCACCTATTCCGAGGCTGGTGTATTGTTTGTTCGTCTATCTTCCTACTAGTTCCATAGTTAATCACATATGAGATTATCTTTTGTTATAAATGTATTTATAAAAGCATATATTCTAAAATTTTCATATAAATTATGTATGAAAATACGTAGTTATGTTAATTTGTAAGGGTCTGTTTGAGAGTGCTGTTAAAAATTGATGTGCTGTCAGAATAAGTGCTGGTAAAATAAGTGCTGTTGTAGAAATCAGATAACTGTTTGGTAATTTTTTGATATTAACTTATTTGAGTTATAATATAAAAAATAATAATGTTTTTGGTGAGGTTTTATAATGAAATCTATAACAGCATTCTGCAAAAGCTGAAAAACAGCTTTTTCCAAAAGCATGGGAGCACCTGCTTTTTCTAACAGCAGCTTTTCAGCTAAAAACTGCTGTTCGGAAAAGCTGCTTTTCGATTTACCAAACAGTTTTTCACCTGTTTTTCAGCAAAAAGCTGCTGTTGCTGTCTGCAACAGCAACCCCAAACAGTACCTAAGGTAGTCTGCAACATCTGATTGCTCATATATACTTCTTTGTTTTTGTATTTGTGAAAATAATAATGAGCAAACTACTCCATACGTTTTAACTATTTTTGAGATAATACTTTATACTATATTTTAATGAAGAAACTGCTTGATACATTTGATATTTAACGAAGAAACTATTGTACAGTTTCTTTTCACAGGAATACTCTTCAAGTGTCAAAGAAAGTAGTAACTTGGCGCAAGGATGAGAATCCTTTTATAAAGGAACTGACGAGCCAATGTGTGAGAAAGAGTGATACTATCACCTTTATCAGGAATGTTCATCTTGACCCGCAATCTTTCTGTTACAATATTTGTGTGATAAAATATACATACCGCCGTTGTTAAAAAGTAGTACGATGCCGGGCACAATAATCTGCCGAGACGGGATACTATCAATAATTAACATCATCTTATACAGTCTCGGTACTACAGTTGATCAGGCAAGCAGCTTCAAGAATTAGAATAAAAAAACGATATAGAATTATGCATTTAATCCAATCCCTTCCTTTTTGCCTTTTCTTTCAACAGACCAAAGCGCAAGTATACATGTTACTATTTTGAAGTTATCGTGTGACATCCGAGAAAAGACGAAAAAGTTGACAAGAAACTTAGCTAAGAAGATAAAAGCCAAGTGTAGTGGATGTTAAGAATTAAAAACAAAACCAAAGAATATATAAATTCATCTACTGAAATAATTTATGATTTATGGTGATAAAAAGGTCGCGAGTGCGTGAAATGTGAATGCGCCTATCTTATCCGATGCAATGCACGACGTAAAAGTTGAAAGTGCTTACGACATTCTCCGTCATCGCTTTTTACTGCCATATCCTCTCCACGCAATGTTACTTTTCTGACCATACTCATCTCCGGGTGCGGGTGTTCGTTACAAAAGTTCGCATCTGTTTTAGCTTAATTCACTCTTTAAATCTTAATTTTGCTTGAGCTTTTTCAATATCCCAAGAGTTACTGTACTAAATCTGTAATATAAACTTATATGATTACTAGGCCTCTCCTCCTCCTGAAAATGAGAAAGAAAATAGAATGTTAATCATGATTTTATGTCTAAATTACTTTATACTGAAAACTTATATGATTTTAAAATTTTATAAAATTATTCTAAAATTTGTCTCTTTTGTATATAAATTTATTGTTCAAAAAAAAATGTTTAACCGTAAGTTATGGAACTAAGTTTTATATGCATCTTAAAATCTATACTATAATATAATAAGGCAACATAGGTTTAATTTGTAGTCGTACAAAATTTTGGTTTGGTCATCTCCTTTATAACTACAAGTCTGTCGCGTGTAGACTTCTCTTACTCTTACAATATTAAAGAGTTTTATACCATTCAAATTACAAACACTTGTGATGTAATACAAGATAAAAAAACTCCACCATTATTCTTTTAAATATAATTTATATATTGTTTATATATTATATTATAATAAACTCCAAAAAATGTAATAAGTTGGTAAATATAATCTGGTTAAAATCTAATTCATTAATACTAAAATCCTAATAAGTTGATGTTAAAATATAAATTATAATTAATAAATTACGAATTCTATACCCGCCCGTGCTTCGCACGGGTTAAAGGCTAGTATATATTAAATAGTAAAGAGAAAAATAAAAAATGAACCAAGGGAAGGAAGTATCGGCTTTTGAAATACATATTATTTCACTACAACGAAGTTATTAATTAATATGCTTAGTTTTGTCCCGTTTTATTAGGAGTAAAATATCGGTGTGATTCAGCTGCATATGCACATCACTTCTACGAACGTGGCATCTGTGAGCATACACCACATATAGACACAACAACGCATATATGTATACAAACAGGGAGAATCTGTAGTACAAGGAAAAGATAGGATTTGATGCGCTCTTTACACGACAGATAACATGTTCCATGCACGTTCCAAATTTAATTGCTGAATTAGTCCATTGAAACGTCTAATGTTTAGATTGATTAACTACATTCATCTTTAGTAAAAACAAGTTTCCTTTAACATTAGGGACCAGTAGCTTTCATTTCAGAAAAAGGTTTTGCATTTTCATCATCATCAATCTTATCTTCTTTGCATAACAGAAAACGCTCAACTTGTTGTGCACAGGGTGAAAATTGACGACTACAACTTTCAGAACAGTAAAAAGTTGAAAACCACCAACAATCTGAGGTTCCGGTTCTCGTAAATCAGTCTCGTAAATATTATGAATTTAAGATTCTAATAGAAGTTTCAGCTAATTATAGCATCTCCATGGTGCTAACTAAAATTGTTTAAAATGATAAATCATAAAAAATATTATTGTTTTATTTTCTCTCTCTTTCGGTAACTTTTACATAAAAATTTGCTCCAATGTTTGACACCCAAAATTGCCACATATTTGTACATAAGAAACTAAATGACTTTAGGGTGATTTATACCATTTTTTCCCCTTTTAGAAGGGCATCAAAAGTTGACAAATTTGCTTGGTACTCATTCCACTCTAATAGAGCCAACAAGAATGTCATGCCACATCATGACATATGACACTTTAACACTCTTTTTGACACTCCATTGGAGTTGCTCTTAAGATCTCTCTTAAAAGTTCTTTTTCTCTTATTTTATATAATAAGAATTTATTTAGTACAAATAACATAGATTAATCAGATACAATTACAAGCTATTTACATACATCTGAAATGAGCTAGAGAGAGTTAAATATGGGAAAGAGATAAACATGCATGGACGTACGTGTAAGATGGGCTCACATGAATGAGTAGTAAGTTGCTTTGCTGCGTAGACATGGCTACTTTGCACGTCATTAATTTTAGGCATAGTATTTCTACATGGTCAACCATGCATGCATGCCACCAACTTTACGTCTCTAGACTCTCTAGTCTCTACCGATCAATTTGCTTTCCCATAATATTAATTTTAAATCATATCCTCAAACTAATTGTCTTTATATCAACTTTAAGATTAAAAACTAATACAGTCAAGTATTATGATGTATCCATGTTCGTCGTTTGTCGGCGAGAGTTCAGTCGGGTAAATTAACATTTTTAGTGCGTGAATTTGTCAAGTTCTATAAGTTGAGCGCGTAAATTTATTAGATTATTACTCAAATATATGTAATTATAGTTTTTCAATCAATTAAATAGGTAAAGTTATAAATTTATCAATTGAATGTTGGACTTTTTAAATAATTATAAATTACGGTCCATAACGTGTACTTAGCTCTAAATAAATCTATTAATAATTTCAAAAAAAATATTATTCTGAAATTTCAAAAAAAATATATGATCAGAATACAAAGAATGATAAAAAAGAATATATATAAAATAGAATGTTTATATATGACTAATAGTTAATACAACTTAAGGATAACTAACTAATGTAAATTATGTAAGTTAATAATATTAATTTCCTCATCTGAAAAAAATATAGTTGTCGAAATAATATCATTGATATTTATTAAATTAAGATATTTATAATTATGTAACAAGTTGAGCCCAACTGATCATTTTGTTCAACGTGATCATTTTTTAAATTTACAAATCGACATAATATGCAAATTCTCCCAACACAATGTTACAAAAATAGGGATGCATGTGAGCCAGATATTATAACTGTTCGCATATTATTGCATACAATTATCATAATTATTACTCTTAATAATTTTTCACTGGGGAAAGCGACAGTGATTCATCACGTTAACCTTAAAAATTGGCAGACAAGCTACATACAAAATGCTAATGATTATAATTAAAAAACCGACAGCAGTTTAATTCATGTGTGTATGAATTAAGATATATAAAATTAGCAGATACCTTCTCACTTTTCTTGCAATAAAATAAGGTAATTAGATACTCATCAGCGGTGAGCATGACATACAAATCCCCTTAATTCTTCTTCCACTTGAGCTTGTCCTTGAAAACAACTTAGCACTATATAAAAAGCTAGCTACTTGTTGTTTTACAGGTAGTTTTGGGTGTACTATCCACCTCAATATCCCTCACCAATCTCTCATTTTCTCCCACCAAACATCATTCCTCAGCAACTTCTATCCTTCTTCAGTTTCAAGAAAACCACCATTTTTTGTTTTAATTTGTTTTCGATGGATCGAGTTTTATTGAAACCTTGTAGTACTCATGTTCTTTATTTCATCCTTTTAGTTTTTTATGTGGCAAACTGGTCGAATGTTGTATCAGCAGCTACATTTACTTTGATAAACAAGTGCAACTATAATGTATGGCCCGGAATATTAGCCAATGCAGGTACCGCGAAGCTAGACAGCACCGGGTTCCAGCTCACACCGGGCGATTCTCGAACATTCCAGGCTCCACCAGGCTGGTCCGGCCGGTTTTGGGGCCGAACCGACTGCACTTTCGACGCGAACACGGGCCAAGGAACCTGCAAAACAGGCGACTGCGGATCGAACCAGATGGAGTGCAATGGCGCAGGAGCGAACCCTCCCGCGACTCTAGCTGAGTTCACAATAGGCTCGGATTCTGGCCCAAGTACTCAGGACTTTTACGATGTTAGCCTAGTAGATGGCTACAATTTGGCGATGATTATTGAGGCCAGTGGCGGTTCAGGTGCTTGTGGATCAACCGGTTGCATAACTGATCTGAACCGGTTGTGTCCGAATGAGCTGAAAGACGGGGATGGACAAGCGTGCAAGAGTGCTTGTGAGGCGTTTGGGAGCCCGGAGTATTGTTGCAGTGGCGAGTATGGTTCTCCGGACACTTGTAAGCCGTCCGTGTACTCGCAGATCTTCAAGTCGGCGTGTCCGAGGTCTTATAGCTATGCTTATGACGATGCTACGAGTACTTTTACGTGTACGGGAGCGGATTATATCATCACATTCTGCCCTTCTTCGCCTAGGTATGTAGAAATAAGCTCGTACAGTTACAATCTAACTTCTCCCGAAAACTTTTTAATGTATATACGATGCATTTTGAAGTAACGTTACTAGGAGTTTTTCTGAAGCGGTTTTGTTTTTGCAGTCGGAAATCTTCGAGAGATTCATCGACAATGCCAATGAATACAGGAACAACGTCAGCTGGTTCGGGGTCGGGTTCGGGTTCAGGGTCACAAGAAACTCCAGGCAGTTCATGGTTTCCTGATTTTTCCATCGGAGATTCATCGAGGACTAATTCAAATTTAGCCATGCAATTTACGTTATTTACTTCCCTAGCCAGCTTTTTCCTTTTTATCTCCATGTTTTGATTAATTTGTTTGTGCACATCAACGGTTGGCATGATTTTAAATGCTGATGTAAACCGTATGATCTCAAGTTTGTAAAGACAGAGGCGATCTGTAAATTGTAGATAATTCTTTGATATGATTAAATCAACATCTGTGAATTCGAGTTCCTAATATATTTCTTCTGTAATAATCTCGAATGCGATATATCTAATTAACACCCAAAAATAACATCTACATTCTTCCTATCAGAAGTTGTTACTGCATATAATTAGCTGGTGATGAAATGTAAAGCTCTGCTTTAATGAAAAGAATGAATGGTGTCTTCTGGAAATATTAAACTGATTCGGTGGAAGTTCTTTATTTTTTTCTTTTTTGTGGTTACTTTTTACTGGAAATAGAAGATTGGTAGTTAGAATAGTTCCAAAATTTACAGGAAAATATATAGTGTCCGCCACGAATCATGATACAGATAACATAGTATAATCCTATCTTTTTCAATGAAATTATAAATTCAAATAAGCTTGAACATTATTTATCTTTCTCCAGACTCGTATCAGCGTGTAACATAAATTAACTTCGAAACTGAGCCACATTATCATGGACAGGTCCCCATTAAAATAAGCCTGTTTTGATTCAAAATTATGGTGTAACATTATCCTCAGATATGCTAGTCATAAAGCACATACAATAAACACCAATTTTTTGTTAGAGAATCAAATTTTGTTTAAATTGCATGAATTTAGTTCTTTTGAAGATCTACCCAAGCTTCTGAAGTCTGAACCAAGCTTCTGCCGACTGAATGGGGGCTTTCTTTTCGCATAATTCAAGAATTTACTTCACAGTTTTTATTTATAAGCAAATATTTCGTTAAAGCGACTGAAATGTGGCTATTAATTTACATGGAATACAATTTCTTAACTATATCAGATTAATTATTTTGGATATATAAGCATATTAAATTAGTTGATTGAAAAAGAACCTAACAAGCGTTTAAGCGGTTCGGTTGTGAGTGAGAATCCAAGATCAATATACTGAAGATGCATTCATGTGACTCACCAAACTTTACTTCTTTAAACTTTAAAGACACATGCAATGCATTACTAACTAAGAGCATCTCCAAGAGCCTTCTTGTTGGTTCCTAAATATAATATAAAAAATGTGGCTCTTAGTAATTTAGGACAAAGTTAAGAGTGTAAACTCCAACAATACTCTCTACATCTCTTCTCTATTTCATATTTTATTCATATATTGGGCTCCACTATAACAAAAGAGAGGGAAAGATGGAGGTGAATTGGAGGGAAGGATTTTTTTATGTGAAAAAATAAGTTAGGAGCCATGTGGTGGCTCTTAACTTTGAGGAGAGAGGAGAGAGAAACAAGAGGCTCTTAGTGATTTAAGAGCCACTTAAGAGTCTCTTGGAGCAACATTTGTCCTCTCCCTCCTCAAATCTCAAGTTAGGAGCCTAAATGAAGAGTCTCTTGGAGATGCTCTAACAAACCAACTTTACACATATCTTTTCTGTTCACCACAAACAGATTGATCTAAAGAAAGGATTCCAAGTATACATATGGTGTGTCTTTACAGAATCACCATATATGGGAAAGACTACGGGGCTACGAGGAAGGCCTCTAAATGGTAACTTCAATTTTAAAGTCAAATGTAATAATTTTTTTTGTTTCTTTTTGACAGGAATGCTACACAGTACACCTTAACTTTACGCATACACATATGAATGATCCAGCTCTACATGACTGGAGAAGCATCAGCAGTGACCGACACGGCGACACCTGGTAATATTTGTCTACATTAAAAGGAAAAGGCCTTGGCACCAACCCCCCATGTTCTGAAAAAGATTAGAGACTAGTTTAGTTTGCTTTGTTGGGAAAGAATCGGATCTTTCCCTATCTAAATTTGAGGGCTCCTGCATCTGCAGGCCCTCCATTGTTTAATGATCCTGTTTTTATGTATTATTATCATGGTCGGTTGCGATCAAAAGCCTTGGCTGTGCGGTGGTTGTGCTCCAAGTCCCCAACTAGTACAACACATCTGGATGCGTCGAAATGTGCAATGGCATCATTTAGCCATAGAATAAGGCTTGTCTAGTTTAGGTTCCAGCTCCCCACACAAAGAAAGAACAATGCTCTTGTATTGTAATTTCACGAATCAGAACTTTATCAATGTCATCTGCTATAGTATTAGTCTCGTTCTCTACTGCTTGGTACTTCTCTCTCTTTTGAGTACTGCATGGGGATCTTGTATCAAGTATCATAGCGAATGCTGCCATATCATTTGAAATAATATTCCTTTGCCATATCTGTTAAATTGCCAGTGAACAGACAATGTTCCAACACACACACATAAACTAAAAATTCTACAGACTACAAAAATGGCCACAATTTTATATAACAAGTAACAAGTCAGATGATCTTCAATACAAAACATAATTATCTGGAAGTTAGGAAACAGAAACCTATCAACTAATTTAATACTCTAAAATCATCCATCTTCTCCATAACCTCACATCGAGCTTGCATGTACTGCAACTTTTTGGGGGTACTCTATTTGAAGGACTAAGAGGGAACGTAAACAAAAGGCAGAATTCTGATTACGATAGATAGTACAAAGATGCAGCAGTCTACAACTCATCCTTGACATCTTTGTCATCCTCTTTGGCACTATCATCTTGCACACTAGACTCAGCTTTGGTTTCCTCAACCTCCTCCTCCTCCTCTGGCATAGCATCAGGACTAATTTTAAGACTGTTCTTCACAGAGCCATATATGCGGGATGCAAAATCCTTGGGGTCACTGAGAACAAAGCCACTCTCCATCAATGCTGTTTGGTACACGAGCTCAGCTGTCTGCTTTACGCTCGTATCCTGAAGTTAAAAGTACAAAGCTTATTGCAAGTACAGCAGTGATCCAGAATAAGTTTGGAATGAGATTATTGAAAATAATATAACAGAGCCTTTTCCCTCTTAAACTTGAATAAATATATCCACAAACTTTAATTAGTCGTCAAAAGGGGACTTAACAAGGTTACCCGCACCCTTGGTAGCAAGGGATCTGAGTGGTTCAAGTTCCATTCGAGACAAAAGTGTGCATTAATACTTAAATTTCTTGTAATTAATCCAACCCAAAAGAAAAAAAGGTTACCTTAGGGTCCTTCGCAACTCTTGCCTGAAGCTCCTTGATGATTGGGTGCCTCGGGTTAATTTCAAGAACCCTTTTGCCACGCATGTATGCTTGCTTGTTTGCATCTGCTAGAGTTTGAGACTGCATGATTCTTTCCATATTCGAGCTCCAACCATATTTTGATGTTACAACTACACAAGGACTGTCAGCCAGACGGTTGCTTATTTTCACATCATCCACATTCTCGCTAGCAAGTATGCCCTTCCACCATTTGGTCAATTCCTTAAAAGCCTCCTTCAGTTCCTTCACTTTGGAATCCTTTCCAAGTTTTAAACCCTCCTTAGACACATTCTGGAACTTCTTGTCTTCATAATCCATTAGGTATTGCATGAGGTATTCATCTACGGGATCCGTAAAGAAAATAACCTGCAAGATAGGAAATCAAAGATCAGAAAATGCACATTTCTACTGAGGCACAGACGGTCCCGGAGAGAGGCAATTTAGAAACACAAGTCAAAAAAAGATTAATACTGTGACAAGATATGAACACAAACTGACCTCATAATTTTTCTTAATCAGTCTCTCCAAGAACGGGGATTTCTCCAACTGTTCCTTGCTCAATCCTGTTAGGTAGAAGATATCCTTCTGGCCAGATTTCATTCGTTTAATGTACTGATCAAGTGAAGTTAGTTTCCCATTCGACTTTGTGCTGCAGGCAGCAATAAATTTACAATTAGGCATAATTCTAAAATGCAACGGCTTTGGAGATCCATACAAACTACAACACATATACCTCTCAAAGCGAAGAAGTTTGGCAAGGCGGTTTCTGTTTGCTGCATCCTCAATTATTCCAAGTTTTATTGATTTGCCGAACTCATTCCAAAACTTTGTATATTGGCCTTTCTTCTCGTTGTTTTCGTTGGATTCCTCAACATCTGCACCATAATAATTACTTTGAAAAAAAAAGGGAGTGGAAAGGCAGAACCAGTATTAACTGAATGACAATAAAAACTAAAAAGGATACTTCAAACACCTAACAAACATACAAATTATAAGATGCAGAACTACAGCTAACAATATTATAAAAAAGTCACTTCTGACTTTTATAGTTTATAAAATCATTAAAACTTCAATATTCCCATACCATTCTTCTCTTTGTCATTAGATTCATCAGGATCTTCATCAGCAATCTTACGAATCATATCAAGGGCCTTCCTAATGAGCTTTTTCTTTATGGTCTTTAAACTGCTATGCTGCTGAAGCATTTCTCTTGAGACATTTAGAGGCAAGGTATCAGAATCAACAAGACCCTGATCAGAAAGAATTATATCAATAACTCAGCCAGAGGTCACATGTCGCTAAGATACCAAGAATGATTGGAGAACCTGAGAGACCTAAGTTTTACCTTCAAAAAATTCAGATATTTAGGCAAAAGCTCATCAAATTCATCAGAGATGAAAACCCGTCTGACATAAAGCTTCAGGTTAGACTTATTGGCATTATAGTAACTCTCGTACAAATCATGAGGAGCTTTTGGAGGTACAAAAAGTACAGCCTTAAACTCAACATCTCCTTCAGCATTAAAGTGACTCCATGTTAAAGGCTTCTCATCACTAAAGTCCTGGAAACAAAAATCTGTGTCAAACAACGAAAAAGCTAAAACAATTTAAGGAGTTGACCTCTTTGCACACACAAGAGATAGCTTACCTTTGCAAGGGATTTGTAGAATTTTACATACTCCTCATCTGTCACCTCCTTGGGGCTTCGTAACCATATAGCTTTCACATCATTCAAGAGTTCCCACTCATAAGTTGTTTCTTTGACTGTCTTGGTCTTCGGTTTTTTTTCATCATCTGATTCCTCCCCTTTTTCAGAATCATCATCATCTCCATCATCATCCGAAGAGGTTTCAGCTGTACACAGGAAGGAAACAATATGATAACATTAAGAACAAGCTGTTCACAATTATAAAATATCTAAATGATACACTAATGCCAGGTGGACCTACATTTCTCATCATCGTCACTAGAATCATCTTCATCAGCAGGAACTTCTACGTCTACCTCTTTGCTCGCCCAAAGAAAAATTGGGAAATTTATAAACTCAGAGTACTTCTTTACCAATTCCTGAATCAGATCCCAGTCAACTATCATTAAGTAGGGCCTTCCACTGTGTGCTCAGACTTAACAATTTAAAGGAACGTTTTCCTCAATTTGCAGCAATTCAAGTTGAAACGCAAAGCACACATGTTTGATACATATTGTTACAGAGAAATACATACAGTTAGATGTCCAACACTGTACTCATTAACATACATAATCAGCTATATAGAACTGCCTAATGAAACTTTTAAGGTATTAACAATACAAACAACACACACACACACACACATATATGCTCATTATCACAGGAGAAAATTGAATATATATGACCTACACAGTCGCTGCATAAATAACACAATCATGCATTTGAAGATATGTGAATCAGGTAGCATGCATTATAACAAGGTTTTGACATTGCAGTATTTAACTGAAAGGGTGAGTAAGTCAACAAATTATTCACACATTACTCTAGGTTTCATTTTCAATTATAGTGTCATACACCAAGAGTAAGTTTTCTCGCCTTTTATTCTTGTTAATGATTGAAGGAAACAGAAATACAACTACAGAAGATTGCAACCATTTTTTGAAACTTAAATGTGTATCTACTGTGCTTGATTATATATACCTTTCTAATAACTTGTGCTTGTGAAAGGTACTCAAAGGGAAGAATGGCTGGTTCACAAATGAACAAAAACCAACAAGGACTTTGTGATTATTTGACTAAAATGTTTAGCAATTCAGCTTTCATGTCATATTATGCTGCTTATATCTATGCCAAATCGCAACACTCAAACTCCAAGAGTCAATGAAACTTTGTAGCCACATAAAACTAGTACAGATCTTCTCTCATGAGCAAGTATTCGCAACAAATAAAACAGTTATAGAGAAGAATACACACCTTTAACTTGGATTCTTCCAAGTATTCCCCAGCTTCCTCTCTCAGGTGCAATCTGATTTCAGTTCCACGCCCTAGTGGTTCATTCCATGTGTCCTCTGAAATAGCAAATGCTCCATCAGCCTTCGACTCCCATACATACCTGCAGAAAAGAGAGTAGCATAAGCATCCAAGGTAAAGACAAGTATGATAACTAGAATCCGGTAAAGATCCCGAAATCATACTGTTTGTCATCATTGTGCTTGCTAATGACTTCTACGTAGTCTGCAACAAGATAAACTGAGTAAAAGCCGACACCAAACTGCCCAATCAAATTAAGGTCACCGCCTGTCTGCATTTTCTCCACAAAAGCTAAAACACACAAAAACAAAAACAGTTAGTTCACTGTTTTAACATAAAAGCAATATAAGTAGAGCATGTTCACTCATACATAAAAGCAATATAAGTAGAGCATGTTCATTCTATGAGTCAGACGTTAGCACTTGCATTACCTGAAGTTCCAGATTTAGCTATGGTTCCCAAGTTCTTTATCAAATCTTCCTTTGTCATACCTATACCTCTGTCACGAATTGAAAGTATTTTCTTTTCTTTGTCCAACTTAATCTACGGAAACCATATCATACACATAATAAGCTCTACACATATACTTGTTATAACTTTAGAAATAACCAAGTAAAAAAACAGCACAAAAGACCTACCTGGATGTCAAGCTTGGAAGTATCACCTTCACCCAGTACCTCCTTATCAGTGAGTGAAAGGAATCTAATCTTATCCAGTGCCTGAAATTTTATTATTCATATGTCAAAACATAATCCCATCACATAAGTTATTACAACTGCGAAATTCATATAACCAAGAGGTAAAACGCTTACATCAGAGGCATTGGAAATCAACTCCCTTAAGAAAATATCTTTGTTACTATATAGGGAATTGATAATAATGTCCATAAGCCGAGAAACCTCAGCCTGAAACTCAAACCTCTCCGCATTACTGCGGAGTGTTTTCCTCGACATTGATTCAGCCTCCCTGAAACAAGACAAATCCAAGAGTAAGCCCACTAATCCAAATCAGAGTGCACATAAACATCATCAATCCCATTCATTACTCACAAACCTCTTCGCGACATCAGAATCAGTGGATAAACCATGAGGCACCGCGCCTAATCTATCTTCAACCTTCGGCGGATCCACCAACTCCTCTGAATCACCTTCAGCGCTAGCATGTAACTTCCTCCCTACGTAAACATCACCAAAAATCAAACATAATCTCACTCACATCGCATCATCCTCTCCATTCTCTCACCTCGAAACAGAACACATTTATATAATCGGTAAACTATCTCTACGCATAGTTTTGTACTTTTGTTCTTTACTCGATTAATTTATTTTCGATAACTAAACACAAAATTAGTTCTAAATTTCAGCATCAAAATCACGTATAGTAATGACTCTAATTACGAACATGGAGAGTATAAATTACAACACATATACAACAATAATCACAAGTATAAATTACAACACATATACAACAATAATCACAACGATATCAAATCGAACAAATAAAAATATATATTACCATACAGATCACTAAAAGCTGTAAAAATAGAGCATAAATCATGCAATATTGTAAAATCAAAGATGTGTCATATGAAAATACCTTGATCTGGGAGAAGAAAGAGAAGGCACAGAAGGAACACAACGGACGGGACGGTCCACGTCTTCATATTTACGAATTTGCCACCGGGTGTGAAGGGTGTGAGTGAGTGATCAAAATGAATGAGATTATGGGGTTTTAGCTTCGCTTTCTTTTGTAGTTGTGGTATAGTATACAGTGTGTGTGAGTGTAGAGTAAGCAAACACGGCCTTCTTAACTAGGCCTTCTGATTGGTTTGGATCTGCCAGCGTGGAATGGGTATGGGGATTGTTTATACGTGGCGTTTTGTTATTGGTTTAGATTTGTTAACAAGACGTGGAGTTACGAAAATGGGTTTCTGGAAGCCTCTATTTCGAAAGACCCGAGGATTTGTTTGGGTGCAGTACTGCAGTGCCGGTCTTTTATATTGTTCACCTCCGGATTTTTTTTTACAATATCTTTTTTGCTAAATTGAATATTTTTTACGATGTGTATCGTTGATGTGAAAAATTAATGATTCAATTTTTGAAAATCTGAGAAATTGAAAATTCTAATTTTTTAAGACTTATTTTTATATTAAAAATTTGGTTTTAAAAATATACAGGATTATTTTAAAATATATTTTAAAATAATAATTTATTATTGAATGTATAAATTTTTATAACTGATAAATTATAAATATAGAAAATTTATTCAAACAAATAAATTAAAAAAATTTATTCTTCACCGATGAAATAAATATTAAGCCACATTTAGGACAATCGGGTTCGACCATAACTCAGGCGCCGAGAATTATCATAACAATCCTTCCTGCATTGTAAAAAAAAAAGAAATTCCTGAAAGTTAAAGCCAAAAAGACGGAGGCTATAAATACCTTAATTTAGAAACGTGTACTCAGCGGCGCTGACAAGCAGGTTAGGGTTGGACAAGAAGGGTTTTGCGCGTTAACCAGCATAAACCCAGATCCCGGCAATGGCACAAGAGGCGCAAAATCGCGAAAAGTTTCGTCAAGCTGTGTTGAATACTCTTGAACGACATTTTTTTTACAAGCCATCGTTCAAGATCTACAGAGGTGTTGCTGGGTTTTTCGATTATGGCCCTCCGGGTTGTGCAGTCAAGGCCAATGTTTTGGCCTTTTGGCGTCAGGTGTGAATTTATGTTTATATTAGTATATGCTTATCAATTGTTCATATTCTTTTACTGATTTGGCTCGATTACACACTAGGTATGATATCAATATTCATGACTTGTTATGTGGTCTAATGTATTAAATCAATATAAGTAGTCAATCAACAGAATATAGCTGACTATATTTCAATTGCATGATCATATACATGACTTGTTATGTGGTCTAATGGGTTTTGTTTATCTGCTGTTATATTTCAGCATTTTATTCTCGAAGAAAACATGCTAGAAGTAGACTGTCCTTGCGTGACACCAGAGGTTGTGCTAAAGGCATCTGGTCATGTTGACAAGTTCACAGACCTGATGGTCAAGGACGAAAAAACAGGCACCTGTTACCGTGCTGATCATTTGATCAAGGATTATTGCAAACACAGGCTTGAAAGAGATGCTAGCCTCACTGCTGAGAAGACAGCAGAGTTCAGACATGTTATTGCTGCATTGGATGATCTTTCACCTGAAGAAATAGGTGCAAAGATTCAGGAATATGGGATTACTGCTCCAGACACCAACAACCCACTCTCTGCTCCCTATCCTTTTAACTTGATGTTTCAGACTTCAATAGGTCCATCTGGTCTGACTCCTGGGTAGGGATATCATCAATAATTGGTTTTACGTGAATATATCATCAATGATTAGGTCTTTTAGAAACTTTATTAAGTTCCCCAAGTCTTTCAATTGGTTAAATCTCTTTAATAACTTGCTGCAGGTATATGCGACCTGAAACCGCTCAAGGTATTTTTGTTAACTTCAAGGACTTGTACTATCACAATGGGAGCAAGCTTCCATTTGCTGCTGCTCAAATTGGTCAAGCTTTTAGGAATGAGGTAGCAAATCATCTAAATTTAATTGCATGCATGAATAAGTTTAGCCTAATTGTTAGAGGAATTATCTATCTTGATTGAGATGAATTTTACGTGTTGCAGATATCACCACGCCAAGGTCTTCTAAGGGTTCGTGAGTTCACTCTGGCTGAGATTGAACATTTTGTTGACCCTGAAGACAAGTCTCACCCAAAATTTTCTGAAGTTGCAAGCTTAGAGTTCTTGATGTTTCCAAGGGAAGACCAAGTGTCTGGACAGTCTGCAAGGAGAATAGTCATTGGTGAAGCAGTTGCTCAGGTTGGGTTGACTGATCTGATTTAGTATCTGGCTCCTGATCCCTTTCATGAGTATACTAACTATAGCACCATAGATCTTGATTTTATTTTTTTTTAAATATATGTTTCTTCTCTTCAGGGAATTGTCAACAATGAAACACTTGGCTACTTTATAGGGAGAGTATATCTGTTCCTGACTAACTTGGGAATTGATAAAGACCGGTTACGTTTCCGACAACATTTGGCGAATGAGATGGCACATTATGCTGCAGACTGTTGGGATGCTGAGATTGAATCTTCTTATGGCTGGATTGAATGTGTTGGTATCGCTGATAGATCTGCATATGATTTGCGTGCCCATATGGTGAGTTTTTTTAATGTTTGGGGGCATTTTTGGTATTTTATAATGCTAGTATTTTCTGGTATTTTACAATCTTTTTTGGGTCGCATGAAAAGGTAATTATGTATTAGGAATTTTTATATGAGAAAAGGGAACCTGAGATATATCTCAGGCTCCTTCCCTAAGCTTAAAACCAAACGGTACTTCATCTTTTATTTTTTATTCTATCTCTTTGATATTTTCTTCTCTTTGTATCTTATGTCCATCCAGAAAACCAAATAATTACCCTGTTCAATTGTACTCCATTGAATATTCTATTACGCCCCAAATCTGCTGACACGTACTCGGGTCGACACGTTTATACTATCTTTGAAAATATATAACAAAATATTACACGTCAATATAATATTGCTTACCTTCAATCCAAACTCTACTAAGCCATTGCAGCCATAATGCTTTCCCAACGATATGAAGTCTTTCATCATCTTTGATGTTGACAAGTTCAAGAATGAGCAAAACTAATGCTCAACATGAATACTACCAATTTAAAAATAAAAAATATTTTATATTCCTCCCTTATAATTCTAGAATAGTGAAGAAAAATACAAACCCCATTACCTTAAGTTGACGAGTATTAACCCCCGTCACTTGTATATCTCTTAAAATGTAAGTGACACACATAAAAGTATTCTCCAGTAACTCCAATATTTTAATTACTATAATTTTATAAATCTAAACAATTAAAATAGGCCATTCAGGTTAAATATCACATAATACCTTTTTTGAAATAATGATGAATTCCAATAACTTAATAATTGAATCCATGTGAAAGAAAAACAATAAACTCGTATTTCTCGAGACAATGAGAAATATCTACAAGGCAAAAACAAATGCAACCTATTATATAAAAAAATTGTCAGAAAATAAAATAATAAGTCTGGTCTAGATAGCAGGGATCCTACACAAGGGTGAAAAACTGCATAGGGGATACTTCGCAGTGTGGGAGTGTGGCGGGATACGTACGGAATATGCCACGTGGCGTATCGCTGATGTCAGAGACGGGGATATGTAAGAGGGGGTGTGGGGATATGTCAGAGGTAATTTTTCGCAATTTCCAGCAACTTCTTAAAAAACTACTTTACACAATTAAAAAAGGTTAATTAATTAAAAATAAGCCGTTTGGGTGAGCTTAAAATAAGTGCTTTTTGCTTAAAATAAAAAAGTGAAGTAGAAGTCAGAAGCAAGTTAAGACTTATAAGTGATTAAACTGTTTGGCAAATAAGCAGAAGTCCTGAAACAAAAGCTAGTAATCCTAACTTTTTTTAAGTGCTTCTCTACTTTTTACACAAACGGTACAAATAAGTGTTTATAACTTATAATCCCAGAAGTTGGCTTATATACGCCTGCCAAACACCACCATGGGTGTTTGGCACGGGCTTATAAGCCCAGCTTCTAGATTTATAAGTTAGAAGCACTTATTTGTACCGTTTGTGTAAGAAGTCAAGAAGTACTTAAAAAAAGCTACGATTACTCGTGTGTATATAAGCTGTATATATATCTGCTCGTGTGTTTATATAAGTTGTATATCTCTGCACTCAGTTATACTTGTATAATTTGTGAGTGTGTAATGTATATATATTATAATTTTTAATATTTGTCAGATATATTGGGTCATATGGGATTTCCCTTTTCTCTCCCCCGATCGAGATATCCTCTATTTCGCCCAAGAAATATTAATTGAATCATAAAAAGATTTGGAGCGCAAAGTGAAATTAGATCCATTTTGGGGGGAATCCAGATTACTATTTATGGTTAGCTTAGTGGAAGTATAAAACTGAAGTATCCAGGCTCTGTTTAGAAAGAGCCCAATTGGAAATAGATCTATGATTACTATTTGTATCATAAAAGGTTTCTTTTTATAAAGAGAAGCCATCTCAACTCTTAAATCAATCAAGTAATTTTAATTAATATGCATGAGAATCAAATAAAAGTTGAAAAAAGGGGGTCATAACAAAAAGAAGTGGTAATGGAAGCAGTTGTCCTATATGTACAAATGAAAATTGGGCGGACCTTTACCCGCCCCTGCACCCGTATCCCCATATTTTTGATTTTGTTGAATTCCTGTATCTTCGTTTTGCACTCCCGCACCCACGCTCATTCTTCCTAGAGTCTGGTTATTACATTCTTCGCCCGTTAAAGAGATTCTGCCCCCAGAATCTGGCAATTTTAAATGGAATCATGTAACAGTGAAGAACAGTTCTGGTACCTCACTTCCTGCATATTCATAGTTGACTTCCTTTATGCAATGATTTCCCATTAAACGATGTAAATGAGTATCACCTCATTTAACAAATATTTTCATGGACACTTGTACTTCTCTTGTAGTCCTTCCTAAGGTTAATACTCTACCATAAGTTCAATCTGTTTTGTACCATTACAGAGTCCGTAACAATTGTTTAGCTATCTGCAAATGGTCGAAGTTACTTTTAGTCCAAAGCCTGCCTCATACTTGACAAACTAGAACTCGTGAAGGCGCTGATGACCCTTTTATAATACCTTTATAATGAATGCAATACTTACCATTATACTTCTCGATTGTGGAAATAATCGATCTAAATCTCCAAGTGGAACTAATTATATTGATAAGATATATCTAATATCAATTTCTTCAGAACCTCTTGACTGGAAGTAAGAACCTTCATATCTCTAGCAAGTAACTCAAGCTAACATGAAAGGATTTCACATCAGAATTATTGACCAGTACTTCGACTATACAGGATTTTGATAATATGCAAAGCTCTGTCTATTACTAGTATACCCAGCAACAGAAGTGTATTACAATACCTTGCAAACCTTCAAATACCCTCCAATCATATATTTTCTAGTATAAAATATTGTCAAGTAGATGATATGTAGCTGCGCTCTGATGGTTTTATCACCATTAGCTTCGTCTAGGTTTGTCAAGTTGAATTTGTTTGACGAAATAATTCCATGGACACTAGAATGCAACCAATGATGACATACAGTAATACTGAAAATATAGAAGTAGGTCAGAGATTATTTTTTTTCTTTTTCTAATCACGAATTTGTCTTGATAACTTAGTGACAACCAGTACACATAAATATTGACACCTAGACCAGATACATGACTATATAAGATCATTATAATGAAGAACCAGTGAACCACCAGTCCTGGTAGCTTAAACCTAATAGGAATAAGTCATCTGTCATACAAATTTGTAGTTGACTTGGATATTATAAATAATACAATGATTGTGGTTGGTATTGCAGCCCCTCGCTCGTAAAATGACATCATGCACTAATACAACTTTGGTCGACTAACTTGGAATGCATACTCATACCTTTAGGCTCATTTATATGGTAACGGGCCTAATGGCTAAACACACAACTTTTTTTTTTCTTTTTAAATCCTACATGTTTCAAACGTCCAAGACCATATTTTCCGAAGTCCTGAAGAGTCTCTGCAATCTCAGAAACACCTTTATTTTCTTAAGGGATTATGTAAAATTAGAGGGAGGATGAAAAAAACATCCTGCTTAATTGATATGGATAAAGTGGATGGATTTTGCTGAAAGTGACACCGAACGACACAGTTTTTTCTTATCTTGGGAAAGGAGCTTGAAATTTGAGATATATTATAGATTCCTTTTTCTCTTTTTATATTTTAAAAAAGAACAAATACATCATTTTGTGTCGGTTATTCTTGGTCCTTTAATCTTTATTGTTTACATATGCAATTTCTGTGTTAGTCACAGAACCACCATTCTGTTGCAGGATAAAAGTGGCGTACCTCTTGTGGCTCATGAAAAATTTGCAGAACCTAAAGAAGTGGAGGTCTATTCTTTATTTTTCCCTCCCTTCCCGTTTCCCCATCTTATAACAGTGTTCTTCATCGTATGCTGTATTCTTCCAGAAACTTGTTATAACTCCAATTAAGAAGGAGTTGGGCCTTGCATTTAAGGGGAAGCAGAAGATGGTGGTGGAAGCACTGGAGGTAGGCAAACAAAGTTATACTTGTTTAAATATGTATTCAACTTGTCTGTGGTATCCATTGCGCTGTAGGATATCGATTTCTAAGGACAGAACATATAGGAAGAAATGTTTACACAAAATTCGATATTAACTTCTCCATCTGTTTGAGAAAGAATACATGTCCGTGTTCCCTGAATGATTGATTTATGCATAAGGTATTTCTGTGTATAGGCCATGGGGGAAAAAGAAGCAATGGAAATGAAAGCTGCTTTGGAGTCCAAAGGAGAGGTGGATTTCCATGTATGCACTCTCGAAAAGGATGTCACTATAAGGATGAACATGTTGACAATCTCCAAGGAAAAGAAAAAAGAACATCAAAGGGTCTTCACCCCTTCTGTGATTGAACCATCCTTTGGTATTGGAAGGATAATCTACTGTTTGTATGAGCACTCGTTCTATACAAGACCAAGTAGAGATGGGGTTGAACAGTTGAATGTTTTTCGTTTTCCGCCACTGGTAGCACCTATAAAGTGTACTGTTTTCCCCTTGGTTCAGAATCAACAATATGAGGAAGTTGCTCGACGCATTGCCAAGTCATTGAAAGCTGCTGGGATACTTAATACAATTGATGCAACAGGTATGAACTTCCAGTAGGATGCAATTATATCAATGATGATCTTTAGTTGTGTCATATAATTTTCCATTTACTGATGTCTCAACTCTCAAGTCATGAGTAGGTTGTTTAAGTTGTTGGAGAACTTGAATTATGAAAATTTGGACTAGTATAGACTTATTTTTGTAATTATTATTCCAAACAGTTCAAAAAATTAACTGCAGGAACTTGTATATATTATAATTTAAATGCAGAAGTGAATATTTGTACATTTTATGTCTTAGGTACATCGATAGGTCGGCGATATGCCAGAACAGATGAACTAGGTGTCCCCTTTGCCATTACAGTAGATTCAACAACCTCGGTGACAATACGGGAGAGGGATAGCAAGAAGCAGATCCGTGTGAGCATAGAGGAGGCTTCATCTGTGGTGAAGGCGGTGACTGAGGGTCTGAGCACGTGGAATGATGTACTGTGCAAATACCCAACCCATTCATCTTAATTGGGCTGGCCTTCGTGGAAGGGGATTATAATCCCTTCTCTTTATTCTAACCTCTCTAATGTTTTATACTGAGGGTGCTCATTTTTTGTCCGTAAGGGCAATGTTTACCGGTGTATAGAATGATGGGATAATCTAGGTAGTTAAGTAGGTAGTTAAGTGTTTATCCTATCTTGTCCCAAGTCCTGATTCGACAAATTAAGACATTATTTTATCACAAAAAATCATATCTTGACACAATTTTTGGACATTCCACATGAATGAACTTGTGTAGTACCCTGCGATTTCAGTACAAAGATCTGTTTAAAATTTGATCCGTGAACGATCTGGTCAGAAATATATCTGACATGGATTTAACACACAATTATTTATATTAAGAGTTATTTCATATATAGTTTCTACTGCTAAATGAAACAATATTAAGTTGAATTTAGCAATCAACATTAATTATCAATTATCATGTAGGTTTTAATAGTGTTAAAATTTCGAGCAACAGTTATTTGTATAAAAATAATAAATTAGTACCAGACTGTGTAAATTACTGTTATTTTGTTACTGCGTAATAATAATGAACATGTAGAGATAAAATTTATTTTAAAATTAGACATGTAATGGAGACCGAGGGAGTGAAAAACAAAGGGTCGGTGATAAGTAGCTTTCAGACCAACACCAAACAATTGTATAATAATACCGGAAGAATGGAACCCCTAATTTCTACACTCTGGCTTTCTCGATACAATTAATCCCAACAGCGGCAGCACCAAGAGGGAGAATAACACGTCTTTATCTTTTCGTCCTATAAAATATGGTAACGCCACGTATGCAAATTCACAGTGTCTGCAAAAATGTGTCGACACTCAATTGGATTGTTATGCGCATATGACCGAAGGCAGTGGTCATAGTACTCACCAGCAGTCACCAGTTACCGGTCACCCGTCACCACCTTAATTTTGCTTTCAAGTTTCAACTACATACCCAACAAACTTTAATTAATTAACAAACGAAACAAGATAAGTACTCGAAAAGTTTCTTTTTTATGTTACAATATTTCTACTCTTTCCACAAATATCTTACACAATTGCCAATATTTCGTGATAAGCAGTGGCGGAACAGGATTTTCGTCCCGTCTTTCTTATGGCGATTTCTGATGTGGTAGGGCGGAACTTGACTATCTTATACTTGGTGATTATAGCCGGTGTTAAAATTTATGGTTTGACAACTGGCCGGAGTTATGCCGGCGGGTTTGTGCTAATGATATCCACGGTGGTGGTGCTGGCTATATTGCTTGCCACGCTGACGTGGGATGTTTCTCGCAAGGCCACGTATGCGTTGATGCCTGATTATGAAGATAAGGGGCATGATCATCCTGTATGTCGAGGTGGCATCTGCTGGCACGGTGTCGCCGTCAGGTCGCCGGCGTCTCAGCTCCGGTTCAGACTCTTGCAAAATGATCAAGCAAACAACAATCTTCGTATGTAAATAAAGATGACGGTTAGAGTAAAAAGAAACGGAAAGCAAGGCTAGATAGGGCTGTTTTACTAGTTTTAGGCTCTTGTAATTACCACTTTTGTCTTTTTAAGAATTTTTGACTTTTGCTCATCGATTTATTTGTAACTAGTGTATCAACTACTTCTGTCCGTCGCAAAAGGTTCAGTACTTCAATAATTTAATTGCATAACAAGAGTTTATAAAAAATAAAAAATCAGAAAGGGTGTATTTTTTGTAAAAAAAGGTCATGTATCGAATTTTATGCTATTAAGATTTAAGTTATAGCTGATTTTAATTTATAAAAACAATTTTCAGAGAACTTGATGTAATGTGTTAAGATTTGTAGCAGATTATTTAAAGATCTAATTATAAATAATAAAATTATAATTAGGTGATCTAATTTATAAATAATAAAATTTTAATTACCTAATTACCTTTTTATTTAGTTTTCAAATTTAATCATGATTACATATATATCAAAACAAACACTTTTTAGGCAAATTAATTTTGCTGGACATGTTTTTGAATTTACTTTGTAGAGCATAAAGCATTAGCTAAACTTCTTTACTGTTACCCCGTAGCACATCCTTGACCAAACTTTTCTACTGTACAATACCAGCCGTTGGATCAAACCAGGGTTGCCACATCAGCAGCTTCTTACACAATCGTACGGTCATAAAGCAAGCATACACTAACCATAAAACCTCGCGCACCCTATCTGTTCCTTTTTCTTCCCTTGTTTTTCTCTCATCTGTCTACTCTCTTATCAACCGAGTCATCAGCGAGTCGGTTCTCACATATCCATGGCCGAGTCACCATCTCACCCACCACCATCGCCGCCTCAACTCGCTCCCTCCACTGAGTCAGACCAGAACGTTGAGTACTGGTGTTATCAGTGCGATAAGCGAGTCAACGTTGAAGCACTCGTCGATCCTCCTCAAATAGTGTGTGTTGATTGTAAGTGCGGGTTCGTTGAGTCCATCGCTGCCGATCCGCCGTCCGATCCGTCCAGAGGCGGATCTTAGAAGGGGCAAGAGGGGGCAACTGACCCCCCTTAATTTTTTTGTTTGTTAATATTATACATATTTTTAGGCTGTAAAATTAAAATTGACCCCCCTTAATTTTTTTGTGACCCCTTTTAATTTTTTTTACAAAAAAATTGACCCCCCTTAATTTCATAGTCAGATCCGCCACTGGATCCGTCTCTAGGTAACCAGTTCATTCAGGTTCTGAACTTACTCGCGCAGGTGGCGCGTGTGGATGACGCGCCTCCGTCTCCCCCTCCGGAGCGCGTGGATGATGACTATCTCCGGATTGAGCTGGACGGGTGGGAAGAAGAAGATGAGGAGGAGGATAACGAAGATGATGACAACGATGAGGATAATGAAGATGATGATGAAGATGAAGTGGTTGATCAGAATCGTGAAGAACGGTTTGATGATGATGAGGATCCCGATCGTGTCGAAAGCGATGAGGAGTTGCGTAGGGCACGGCGTGATCGCCTTCGCCAGCGTCTCCGAGATTTCGCCACACGAGGGACTAGTCGCCGTGAGAGGATTCTTGATTGGGCGGATATTTTAATGGGATTCGAGGATAATTCGATTGAATTTCGATTACATGGAGGTCCTGGTTATGTCGGTAATCCAGGGGACTATGTCGATGCAGCTGGATACGAAGCCGTGTTGCGTAATTTAGCTGATACTGATAGTGGTGGAAGAAGAGGAGCGCCACCTGCGGCTGAATCAGCAGTGGCATTGCTTAAAGTTGTCGAGATCAAGTCCGAGAAAGAAGCCTTGCTCTGTGCTGTATGCAAAGATATGGTGAATGTGGGAGAGACTGCTAAGGAATTGCCTTGTGGACATGGTTACCATGGAGATTGTATAGTGCCTTGGTTAGCTTCGAGAAATACTTGTCCGGTGTGCAGGTTTGAGTTACCCACCAGTGATCCTGATTACGAAGAGGGGAAGAAGAAGAAGAGTTTATCGGGTGGTGCTGGTGGATCGTCAAGCTCCCCTGATTATATTCCTGGGTTAGAGTAGTTTAATTATGGCTTTATGCATTTCTTTTAAATCCGTCAATTTACATTTCAACTAGTAGTCAAATAATGTTTTACTTTGAATTATGTTCTTTTGCAATGTATATAATGGATTTTATTCACCGGAGCTTGTTTTGCTTTTGTTTTACTTTTGAAATGGGATGCACTGCCACCTTATGTGGGAGATCTATATTATATGCTCTGAACTATTAGGTCTTTTAGTAAGCATGCTTTTGTTCTGTCATTGCAATCAGTTGTGTACATTCTTGTATGGATTTGCTCTATAATAAAACATGGCTTGGTTTACCCTACTGATAATGATGGTTAGAAATCAGTTCATGTTCGATCGGAATGGTTAATTATATCTGTAGGGATGTTATGGAAATGTAACTAGTGTAAGTAATCATACATATGCATTCATGAGCAAGCACTTCATCAGAAGTAAGAATCATAATCAAATATATCCTTGTGACAACTCATATGGTTCTTTCATAGTTTCATATTTATCGCATTGGATGTGAACTGGTTGTGTATTTGTAGCATAATGCATAAGTATCACAGATGGGCAATGAGCTTGAACCACTATAGAAGGAAGTTTGTGTACCATGCATACTACTTGAAAGAATTAGTTAGAAATTGTGAGACATGCACATCCTTAAATTAATTAGTAAACAGTGATGCCAACTATGGCTGCTACTTCTGTTGAACAAGTGATGGCTTGATTAGCATTTTATTTCTTTTTCTTTTTTGGCAACAAACAGTAATGGATGATAGTACATATAGGTTCTTGTATCAAAAATCTTGAATGCTATGTCCATTACTCCATTTAGACTGCTTTGATTTAGTGTTGTCTCATGTCTGGCAATTTATATGATCTCTATCATTTCTTCCTTGTTAAAACACGTGAAACGTTACGTCCTCATTTGTATGGTGTTTGTCCTTTGGCAAAGTGATGCAGCAAAGAGTTTACATGTTGTATCTCAGGCTGATAAACTGTAACAAGTTATATGATGTGAAGGCCTTTCTTTAGACCAGCTGGGTGGTAGGTAATACTATATGTAAAATTATACTCAGAAAGGACTCAAGGATATTCACTGCATCTCATTATATCATTGTCCATGGATGGCAGTATCATCGTTATCATAGAAAGCGCAGCTACGACTGTCCCTTCCTAAGGACGAAGGAAGGAAGGAGTAGTTGCAGACTGAGTGAAATTTTTGCAGCATCAAATTCAAGTTTTATTGATTTTGAGAGGGGGTTACTTTTGGTTTAAAGCGAGTCTTGCCGAACAAGTGCGCTGCTTTGTTTCTACCATAAACTGGGCAAGACTCAAGGGAGACCTAAACTAAATGCTAGATTAAATATTGTGTTCTCAGTAACTGCGAAACAAAGAATGATATATCGGGGCCGTTTGAGCTAGCTTAAAAAAAGTGATTTCTTACTTAAATTAAAGAAGTGGAGTAGAAGTGAGAAGTAAACAAGTTAATAAAGTGTTTGGAAAAGAAGTAGAAACTGTGAGAAAAAAGCTAGCACTTTCAGCTTCTTAAAAGTGCTTCTACTTATTTACACAAACGGGACAAGAAAAGCAGAAGCCAGAAACAACTTCTGCTTCTTCAATCCAAACATGCCCGATCAAGCTGCACAGGATCATTTGAGAAATCTGTGTTTTGTTGGGCTTGGGTCGTACATGTACACAAAACAAAATCTGGTGTTTTCGACTTGTTCCAGTTCAGAGTTCAGAGAATAGTGATATGATAATATCCGATCACCTAAATTCTGTGAATAGTGTAGTGTTTATAGTTTACGAGTGTTGTGAATGGCGATTTAAAGCTAATATAATTCTGTCTAGATTAAACTGTAGAAAACTGCCTTTCATAACCCAAAACTACTTCCCCATTATTCGTGGACATTTTGCAACTTTGACAATGAGCACCCGAGTTGAGAAAGGAGAGGAGAAAAGAAGAGATTGACAACACCAACCCAGTATGGAAGGAAAAAAGGTGATGTTCACAGTAAATCATATTGATATATTACATCAACAGTTCAACACCCGTCTACCATTTTTACTGTGTATCATGTTTAAAATCAGGCCTATGCAAGCCTTCACACTTCTTTAACATACGTAACGTACTCGGCCTCTGCGTCAATCCTATTTCATTAACATATTTTGAATTAGGTTATGGACAGATCTTTATAAATTTCATTTCCTTTTCCGGTCCAATTCTTATGTCATGCTTTCTCCGTCTCTAAAAACATTTCTTGTTTGATATGTCGGCAATAATTATAACATGATACATTACTAATTTACGTCTAATTTGTAAGATTAAATATAGTAATGAGTGGTTTTGTTGGATTCGTATTTATGAATAGTTTAATACATGAAAATTATTAAAAGACGGAAGAAGCATGTTATTCCGGAAGGCAAATATGCAGCACGCACCTCCTTGCCCATCCACAACACACCATGACACCAGATGATTTTACTGCACTAATATTAAAATGAAAAGTGTTCCTGGTTCCATTTATATTGTGTACATAATTATTGTACCACATATATGTTCTCGATCTTTTTTCCTGAATATTAGATGGCAATATGGCATTGGTTCCACTTATGTACATAAATCATCATATTAAAATACTGTACAACACATATAATTTGACTGTATATTAAAACAAGAAAAATGCTGAATACCCAAAACTTGACTGTATATTATATAACAAGAAAAATGCTCTCAAAAACTTTTTCCAAATCTAATTGGTAATATAAGACTGCTTCCACTGACACTGATAATAATGAGAGTCCTTCTATGCACATAATCTTCCAATTAAAATTAGTCATCTGTCTACAAAATTTGGGTCACGTAGCATTACTCTCGAAACAAATTAAAATTAGTCACGTGTCCACAAAATTTGGGCAAAGACCGATTTAAGCCCTCTTTTGCTGCAAAGAAAGTCTTGTCTATTATTCTCATCTTTACCATGCAGACAGAAGGTACAGAGATTATTCATAATGCAACTAACTATATTGATAAAAATGTATATACAACAGCAACAGAAGTTCTGGTCATGTCCTTCTGACTCGGAAATTAAGGACGGATCACGAACGCTATCAAAACATCTCATGGCAGACCATTACCATGGGTTTGCCCCTTGAAAGAGCTCGAGCTCGAGCTCAGCTAGAATAAGTTCATCTTCAGATGAGCTCATTGCTACAGAAGCTTGGGAGTCAATTATATTAAAATTGACTCAATTAAAAAGTAATCAGAATTATTAAAAAAGAAGAAAGAATTCACTTAGAAAAATGAAAGAACCAAATCATTTGCTATTTGTAACAAGTTCTGCCATCCCAACTCAAAAGCAAAGTTTTACGTTCAATAAAAGCAAAAAAACCAAGAAATAAGGAACTTTTAAGTTATAATCCTAATCTTTGTATCTATAGCAATCAACCTCATGATGCATCTATAGTTTCTCCTGTGCCTTTATTATGTTACCTGTTTCTTCCCGCTGAATCATTCTGCTTAGCTTCAATCTGCAAGCCTGCGACTCCGGAAGCGCTAGCTACTTCACCTGTTCCTAGACTCTATAAAGGGAGTTAAATTAAATATTTCATTATTTCCACATTGGGTGGTGATGTTTATGGCTATATGGGTAGGGTTCCCAGCCACCATCCATTTCTTTGCGCTTTCCTCCAACACCAGAACTAGAAGTGGATTGTGGATTGCCCCTCATTTCTCCATCCATTGGTATATCCTGACCAGGGTTCAACAGCTGCCTTGTATATCCAGCATCCCTGCTTCTCCCCTCAAACATTAAACTGGAAGTCCGATCAAAACCATGCCTCGAATGCACAAAGCCAATAGAGTCAGCAGGTGCAGCAGCCAGGCCTTCAGAAAAAGATGGTTGTTGCGTGAAGGAAGGAAGAGCTGGGAAACGACCTAAAACTTGTGGACCAACAGGTGATCCTCTTGAATCCACCATGTAAGGGGTTTGACCACCAAGTCCATAAATGGATGAGGACTCTGGTACAGTAGGTCCATATCCATATGGTGGGCCATTGTTCCCATACATGTAAGAACGTGCATATAGCGAGGAAGATGCAGACCCCAAAACATTGTCACTTCTTGGCATACTAGCATCCAGTGCTGGGTCCACAATCCTGTCGTTAAAAAAGGGAAATGTCTGAGGAACATCGTCTTTTTGGTTGACCGCAATTCGAGTACCCATGAGGGAAATTACAGATGTATTTGTATTATACCCTCCAGAAACAGAAGTAGATGACTTGGCAGTCAAAGCGGGATGCAAAAATTCAGTATAAGATGGTTGATCATTCAAATCAATGGTTTTCAATGAAGGCTGCATTAATGACGATGAAGAGGAAGCAGATCGACTAAATTGACCAGTGAAATGTGGTAAAACTCGTTCATCCTTCCTCCAGTATGATGATGGAGCATCACCACTATCACTAGCACAATTCAGATCCAGCTGTAACAAGTTGGATCTTTTTGGAAAAGATTCTAAGGAAGCGTCTCCAGAAGGACGGGCAGCTGAATTTGGGGTCTCCTTGCTCGGTGGCAAGTCTGAAATTTTCCAATATTCACTCTCAGCAACATTTAAATCAAAGTCAAGGTGTTCCGACTTCCGAAACAAGCTGCTACTACTCCCTGTAGCAAAGATAGAGCTCTCACCTTCAGAGACTTTGTGCATCGGAGCCAGACAAAAAGCACTAGTTTTAGCAGATCCTTTGAATCCATGAGTGACATCAAACTGCAAAGGAGACAAAGGCAAATCAGAAGTGGTTGCGGCCATTGAAGCGGTAACAAGCGAGATGGGAGCAGTGACTGAATTGGTTTGGTTATCCATATTATCATCAGACACATTTTCATTCAGATCAAAACCACAGACGAGTTTATCTTCGTCAGGTTCTATATTTTGGGCCACCTCACTGTCCACTATGCAAGTCTCCCTTTCAATTGGTAGGGCTGTGGCTTTAACAAGAACCTTTTCTCCTACAGCAGCAGTAAGATTTGTTCCAGTTGACATGTCCTTACATGGGTGATGGGCTACTATGCTGTTTTTTCCCTTTATAGGATCTGGGCTTTCTGGAAGTCGGATTCTACCACCTGACGCTCTCTCAGAAGAACTACGACTTGGTTCTCTACAGTCCACTTCTCTCTCCAATTCTGTGGCGACTTTCCGAGCTACCTCTAGTGGGTCAAATATGTCATAATCAATTTTGAAATCAGACGTCTTTTGGACAGAATGATTCAAATCGGCTCCTGACATGGAAAATCCAGGATCATTTCCCCTAACAACCTCATCTTTGCCAGAATTTTTTTGACCGGTCTGCTTTTCAATCACCTTGACATCCTCTTTCCTTAGTAAATCTGTAGTTATATCCTCACTTCCTGTAGTAACCTCATCTTTGTCCATAACATTTTGACCATCTGATAGTTCAGTCACCTCTGTGCCCTCTTTCCTTGATAAATTTGCAGTTAAATCCACATTTCTGCAAACAAGTTCAACTTCACTGGAAACATTTTGGGCATTTGACTCTTCAGTCACCTTTGTGTCTTCTTTCCCAGATATATTTGAAGTTACACCCTCACTCTTCCCCAGATCAAGCTCATTTGCAAAAGAACCTTGCAAAGCATCAGCTGGAGCTGCACTGTCAGATGCTGATAGTTTGCTACAAGGATTTGGAGATATGCTATCACACACTTCACTGGAAACAAGTTCAACTTCATTTCTGCAAACAACTTCAACTTCATTGGAAACATTTTGACCATTTGATTCTTTAATCATCTCTGAGTCCTCTTTCCCTGATAAACTTGAAGTTACACCCTCACTCTTCCCCATATTGAGCTCATTCACAGAAGAACCTTGCAAAGTATCAACTGGGGCTGCACTGTCAGATGCTGGTATTTTGCTGCAAGGAATTGGAGATATGCTATAGCTTCTGATCTGCACCATCGGCTTTTCTTTGTCATGCTCATTTGAGTTTGCAACATCAAACTGCCCTTCAAACGTCCTTGGGCCTGTAACTACAGATCCAGGACTTCGGATTCCAGAAATTGCTTCCAATTGTTGTTTTGAGGGGTTTCCCAAAACAGAATTGTTTTCGCTGTGAAGCTTCATCTTACAAGAGTGGACAGGATCTGGGGATGCATGGTCTGAATTTTCGTCGTAGGGTTGGATAGTTGAGTCTCCACCTACTTCAGTTCGCACAGCTTCAGGAAGGATAGCTGGTGTTATTTCATCCATAGCTGGTTCTAAAGTTTTCTCTTCACTGTTAATACATCTGGAATTAGAAATATCTTGTGAAGAACATTCTGGCTGTTCATGCTTACTACCAGGATATCCATTGACATCAACATCATCACATACTGCCTCGAGAGTCATATTTGATCTGCACATTAAGCATCAGAGGTCACAATAAATTAGTCTACAATATTGTTGTAGGAGTTGAAAAACATGCAAAACTTTCCATTAAATTGTCAACTCTAACACTAGGCTTCAAATAGGGTTAGGGTATTGAAGGTAATATGCATACAACTGTATTCAAATATTATTAACAATGATTTTATCTTATATTCTTATAACTTTTCCTCTTTTGTTTAGGCCAATTACAGAAATTTTATATATCAACACTGTCTGGTGAGGCTTGAACCCTCAGCCTCTTCTTAAATGATACTAGGTATCTATGAAATCGATTATATTGCAAGGAATCTTTTCTAAGAACATAATTGCAAAGAACCAGCAAAACTTACTGATTCATATATATTAATATTAGGTAGCAGTATATAAATGTATAAATTTTTATTTTTTTTTTGAAAGTAAAATGTATAAAATTTATATAAGTTGAATGTGCATAAATCATCCTTGCTCAGAAACAATCATGCAAAGGATTTAGCTACAAACTTCAGAGACGGAAAAACAAACAAAACGAAAACCGACAAAAACACAGTGACATGCATCAAACACTGACATCAATATTATTCAGAATAGTAATTACCAATTAGTTCAATTTCCCGCTACAAGTATAATCTTAATTGCAGTTCTTCGAGACGGACAGCGTCAAACAAAGAAGGGTCAGCCCTGAAAACAACAGAAAAGGAAATTATAAGTATCAGCACAAGCACAGCTCTTATAACTGAGAAACCCTAAACAGCTACCGCAATCATAAGAGACCCTAAACAGCTACAACAATCAGAAAACAGACACCACAATCATAAAACAGACACAGTCGGTATACGGAAAAAAAGCCAGAAAAATGGATAGCAATTGATCAATCATCCATGGCCCTATCATCCAACATAATTCAACAACACAAAACAGGTAAAAAGGCAGTAACATATCGAATAAAATAAACCTAAAATTCAAATCGAAGACACGAGAATTTGAAACGAGGGTTTAACATAAAAGGTTAAGAACCGAGTCAGATACGATAATTAAATAACATGAAAAAGATCCAGCGAGACAATAACTCAAAAGGTTTTAATACATGGTAAGTCTATTACAATCAACAAAACACAGAAGCATTGAAATTAAAAGACAGGGAATTACTAAACAGCTGCCGCAATCATAAAAAAAACCCTAAACAGCTTCGACAATTATCAAACAGACACCGTCAATATACAAAAAAAGGCAAAAAAAAAAAAGAAAAAGGTATCAATTGATCAATCATCCAAAGGCCTATCATCCAACATAATTCAACAACACAGAGCAGGTAAAACAGCAATAGCATATCGAAAAACAATAACCCTGAAATTCAAATCGAAAAGACACAAGAATTTGAAACAAGGGTTTAACATAAAAGGTTAAGAACTGAGTCAGATGCGATAATTAAATACCACGAAAAGATCCAGCGAGACAATAACTCAAAAGGTTTTCATACATGGTAATTCTATTACAATTAACAAAACACAGAAGCATTAAAATCAAAAGACAGGGTATTACTAAATTGCTATCACAACCATCAAAAAACCCTAAACAGCTACGACAATCATTAAAGAGACACAGTCGATATACGAAAAATGGCCAAAAAAAAAGGATATCCATTGATCAATCATCCAACATAATTCAACAACACATAGCAGGTGAAACAGCAACAACATATCGAAAAACAATAACCCTAAAATTCAAATAAATATTCAAGGATTTGAAACAAGGGACATAAAAGTTTAAGAACTAAGTCAGATAACATAATAAAATAACACGAAAAAGATCCAGTGAGACAATAACTCAGAAGGTTTTCATACATGGTAATTCTACTACAATTAACAAAACGCAGAAGCATTAAAATCAAAAGACAGGGAATTACTAAACAGCTACCACAATCATCAAAAAATACCCTAAGCAGCTACGACAATCTTTAAACAGACAGGGTTGATATACGAAAAAAAGCCAAAACAAGGATATCAATTGATCATTCATCCAAGGGCCTATCATCCAACATAATTCAACAACACGGAGCAGGTAAAACAGCAACAACATATCGAAAAACAATAACCCTAATATTCAAAACGAAAAAAACACAAGAATTCGAAACAAGGGTTTAACACAAAAGGTTAAAATTTAGTCAGATACGATAATTAAATAACACGAAAAAGATCCAGCGAGACAATAACTCAAAAGGTTTTAATACATGGTAATTCTATCACAATGAACAAAACACAGAAGCATTAAAATGCAAAGACAGGGAATTACTAAACAGCTACCACTATCATAAAACATACACAGTTGATATACGGGAAAAAACCACAAAAAAGGATATCAGTTGATCAATCATCCAACATAATTCAACTACACAAAGCATGTAAAACGGCAATAACATATCGAAAAACAATAACCCCAAAATTCAAATCGAAAAAACAAACAAGAACTCGAAACAAGGGTTTATCACAAAAGGTTAAGAAATGAGTCAGATACGATAATCAAATAACATGAAAAAGATCCAGCAAGACAATAACTCGAAAGGTTTTAACACATGGTAATTCTATTACAATTAACAAAACACAGAAGCATTGAGATTAAAAGACACGGAATTACCTGAGAGTAAACCTTAGCAGAAGATCACCGTCGAGAAGAAAAAAGAAGGAGCTTTAAGCTGTCTCGTTGTAGACAAGCCTAAAGCTAGCCCCTTTTAGTGAATTCTCAATTTTCTCGACTCTGTCGGATTCTTACTCTCCGCTAATTTCACTCCTTCCTCGTATATATCAACTACTGCAATAGTACAATGTATATATCTCTATATATACTAAAATTTTGGTCTCTCCGGTTTAAGTTTTAACAGACGGGACCGCTCACGTTTCCGGTTTACCTGTGTACTTTTCCGAACCACAGGAGAATATTTCTTTTCTTGTTTTTCTTTCCAAGCCCGCGTTTTAATTTATTTTTTACTTTTTTTTTCATAATTTATTTTACTTTAATTCTCTGCGTACACTCGGATATTGTTTTGGAAAGATTTTATATTTACAATTTAGCTACAAGATCTGTATTGGAATGGAAAAAAAGATTTTTACTTGAACTATGCACGATGTGCCAGAATATTTATCAGTATATTCGATGCATACGTATCATATCTTAAATAATTTTTAAGAAAATATTACAATATCAAACCAACAATAAGATAATATATTCCAAATAAAATTTCAATTTAAATTAGAAGTCATTTCCATATTTTGATTAATTTTTCTTATAATTAAAATCCTATAAAAACACATGAGCAAAAATTAATTATATGATTATTATTATTTAATTTTTTTGAACAGATATGATTATTAAAATGATTTTATAAGATCATACGGCATGCATGTGAACCGAATATAAACAAAATCCAAAGGCCCGATCATATGGCCTGTTGCATTGTAACTACAGGCCCTAATTATCAAAAGTCTGTCCCCAGTCATGGTTGGATTTTAATCCTGCAAGTCCAAACCATCAAAAGCCTGTCATGATTGGTTTCTGACCTCGCAGGCCCAAACTGTAGAAAGCATGTCATGATTGGATTTTTACCTCGCGGCCCAAACTTCTATAAATATTCAAACGGTTATAAAATAATATTTAAGTTTCATTTAACTATCTATATTTTTAAATAACGATATTAATATTTAATTAATCAATTTTAATAAAAATGTTATTGATGAGAAGTGAAATTCAAACTTACAAATCAATAGTAATACTTAGTTTATTAATATTAATTATTCTTTAATATAATAATTAATAATATCTGAATTACTAAATATGAGTAAATTTTAATATAATGACATTCAACGGATTACCGATTGACAAATTAAGGTAAAAATATATAGTATTTAACCGGGATAAATAAATATGTAGAATACTTAACTTGTAAAAACAATATCCATTTTTTTAATTTCAATTAATAAATATTAATATGTTTATTGAGAAATCATTTTTAAAACAATCAACATATGTGATAACCTAAATTTATAGAGATCTTGCCGTACTATTTTACTAGGAATACTGAGTATAGAATACAACAATGTGATTGTAATTTTTTTTTTTTTGGGAGTAATACTGCTCTGTGCGAGTAAGATACTTCATTACATGTTGAATTCATGTTAACACTTCACGGATCTCCTTTTAAGTGTTAAATTATGGTTAATGTGGATGCTAGGATTCTAGGATTCACAAAACATAGCACACAGACCAGACCTCCGAGCGATACGCACTGGGCAGCACACACCGAGGAGATAAAAAGCCCTAAGTTAACATAATTGATTAATTGTTTTATAATCTAGCTGTTTAGGAGAATAAAGTGGTTTAGCTATACTCATAACCGCGAATATGCCATATGCGTTTATGCCTGAAAGAGCTCAGCTGAAATTCAATTTTGTCTTTCGATGAGCTTGCAGCAAGATGTGCTCCAACACTACTTGGAGTCGTTTACGGTACAAATTTAAAAATTCGGCTCCATTATAAAAAAAATCGTTTGTTACAAGTTCGGTCATTTCTACAATGTAGTAATGTCCTGCTTGCAACAAGGAGAACAAGAAACAAAATCAGTTTATAGTTATAGCCCTAATCTTTGTATCTTTAGCAACATAACATCTATAATTCCACGTTATTCAGTTATCTGTTTCTTCCTTCCTGCTATATTCATTTTGCTCACCTTCAGTCTGTGGAACTGATCCCAGAAGCACCAACATACTTCATCAGTTCCTCAACTCCATACAGGAAATAAAACCTCACTTCCATGGTGGCTGATGGTGTTTGTAGTTAAATGAAGAGGGGTCCCATCCACCATCTGGTTCTTTGCGCTTTCCTCCGACACCAGAACTAGAGGCCGCTTGTGAGTAGGCCCTCATCTGTTCATCCTTTGATATTCCTTGACCAGGATTAAACAGCTGCAGCATATTTCCAACATCTCGGCTTCTCCCCTCAGTCATTACCCCTAGATTCAGATCGAGACCATGCCTTGTAGGCACAAGCCCATTGGAGTCAGCAGGTGAAGCAGCCAAACTCTCAAAAAACAATGGTTGCGGAAAGGAAGGAGGAAGAGCAGGCACGGGACTTAAAGCTCGTGGTGCAACTGGGGTTCCTCTTGAATCCACCATAAAAGGGATTTGACCTCCATGTCCATAAATGGCTGAGGAATAGGGTACAGTAGGTCCAGATAATGGGCCATTGTACCCATACATGAAAGAATGCGCATATTGCAGGGATAACGCCGACCCCATAACACCGTCGTTTCTTGTCATACTAGCATCCGCTGCAGGATCCCCAATGCTGCCATTAAATAGGGGAATTGTCTGAGGAACATTATCTTTTTGTCTGACCTCAACTCTGGATCCCATGAGGGAAATTACAGATTCATCTGTTTTAAACCCTCCAGCAACAGAAGTATATACATTCGTTGATGACCTAACAGTCAAAGCAGGATGCAAAAATTCAGTAAAAGGAGATGGCTGATCATTTAAATCAAATTTTTTCAATGCAGGCTGCATTGACGATGATGAAGAGGAAGCAGATGGACTGAGTTGACCATTATAATGTGGTAAAACTCTCTCCTCCTTCCTCCAGTATGATACTGGAGCATCACCATTATCACTAACACAGTTCAGATCCAGCTGCAGCAAGTCAGATTTTTTTGGACTAGCTTCAAAAGAACAGTTTTCTGAAGACCGCCGAGTTGAATTTGGGATCTCCCTAGTGGGTGGAAAGTCTGTTAATTTATCTTCGCCCTCAGCAACATTTAGATCAAAGTCAAGGTATTCCTTCCGCCTAAACAAGTTGGTACTACTCCCTGATGCAAAGGTAGAACTTTCACCTTTGGAGATTTTGCACGTTGAAGGTGGACAAAAAGCACTAGCTTCAGCATATCCTTTCCATTCAACAGTCCCCTCAATTTGCAAAGCAGACAGGGGCAATCCAGAAGTTGACACATCCCTTGAAGCAGAAACAACCATATTGGGAGTAGTGACTGGGTTAATTAGGTTATCAGCATCAATATCAGACAACACATCTTTGTTCAGATCAAAACCACAGACGTTATTATCTTCCTCATGTTCTTTTTCCTGAGCCATCTCACTAGACTCCGTGGGCTCAATATTAACTGTACAATTTTTCCTCTGAATGTTTTTGGTTTGTACAAAATCCTTGCCTCCAACAGCATAATGATTTGGTCCAGTTGACACATCATTAAATGAGCAATGGATTCCTATGATGTTTTTTTCCTTTAGATAATCTGAACTTTCTACTTTTCCATCACCAGACATTCTCTCAGAAGAACTAAAACTCGGTTCTCTGCAGTCCACTTCTCTCTCCACTTCCATGGCAACTTGTCGAGCAACCTCTAACGGATCAAACATGTCAAAATCAGACTTCTTTGCAACAGAATGTTTAACATCGGCTCCTGACATGGAAAGATCATAATCATTTTTTCTAACCACCTCATCTTCGTCAGAAACATTTTGACCACTTGATCCTTCAATCGCTTCCGAGTCCTCTTTCCCTGATAAATTCACAGTTAGATCTCCAATTTCGTCAGAAACATTTTGACCATTTGATTTTTCAATTGCCTCTGTCTCCTCTTTCTTCAATAAATATGTAGTTATAACCTCATTTTCACAATCAAACCCAGCTTTCTCAGGAACATTCTGACCATTTGATCCATCAATCGTCTCCCTGTCTTCTTTACTTGAAATATTTGTAGTTGGATCCTCATTTCCCAAATCAACTTCATCTTTGTCTGAAAAATTTTGAACATTTGATTCTTTATTCGCCTCTGTGTCTACTTCCTCTGATAAAATGGCAGTCAGCTGCTCATTCTTTGCCATAATCTCATGTGCAGGAGAACCTTGCAAAACATTAGCTGAAGCTGTACTGTCAAATGCTGATAAATTAGTGCAAGGATTTGAAGGTCTGCTATCAAACGTTTCACCATTACCCTCAGACAACTCCTTTCTAACATCACCAGAGGGACTTTTATTAATACAAGGGTCCTCTTTTCCGACATCAACATCCTTTTCATTGTTATCACCTACTTTAGACTCCACAGAATTTGTAGAGTCAACACAAAAAGAAGTCTCAGTTACACCTAAGTTGTTAGAGCTCCTGATATGCGGCATCTGTTTTGCTTCATCATGCTCATTTGAGCTGGCAACATCTGACTGCCCTTCAAGCGTCCTTTGTCCTGGTACAGCAGATCCAGGACTTTTAATTCCTGTGGTTGCTTCTAACTGATGCATTGAGCGGTTTCCTAAATCAGGTCTGGTTTCACTGACTAGATTTAATGTATCAGACTGGACAGTATTTGGGGGTCCATCATTTATTGATGCATGGCCAAAATCTTTGTCGGATATCGGAAGAGCCAAGTCTACAACTACTTCAGTTTGCATAATTTCAGGGGAGACTGTTGGAGTCATATAACTAGAAGCTGGTTCTAAATTCTTCTCTTCGTTATTATCAACCCTGGAAGTAGAAATATCTTGTAAAGAACATTCGGGCTGGTCATGGTTACAGTTTTCATTCACACCCACAAGATTATCACTTACTGCCTTGTCTTTATCAACATCCATGTAGACCGCATTACTCTCACTATTTTGCTTCCAGATACTATATAAGGATCTGGCCCTATCTTGAACTCTGGAACTTTTGTTACTAAGAAGATCTTTAACTGTCAGCATGATATCCGAAATAACTGGCTTCTGCTCGTCTTTATGCAGCTTTTCAATTGCTCCCAACAGTTCAATCATTGCTTCTTCCATAAAGCCGTCACCTGTTTCTTGTAAACACTTCTGGCCATGTTTAAGCCAAGTATCAAAATAACAGAGTCCATCTAACTGGAGAAAAAGAGCAAGACAGTCTTTGTTCTCAGTTGCTGCTATAGTTCTTGCCACAGTAGACCACTGTCTGTTTGAATAAACATCATTCTTCACAGTATTGTGTTTGTCTTTCTGCAAAACATTAATCAGCTCCTTTACTCGAGCAGGAGCTGTCAGCCCTTCTCTCATCTCAGTTAACGTGAAGAAGTCCTCGAGAGTCATATTTAGACTTTAGTACAGCAACTTGGATTTACAGTATTTATTGGAATCCGGGTCCAGCTGTAGCTTAAGTTCTTTCATTTAAAAGACCTAAACAGCAGATGATTGAATGATCTGCACATTAAACTGCAAATATCACAATCAATACACGTTGAATTGATACTTCATTGTGGACAAAAACATGCAAAACTTTCATTAAATTGTCAAGTCTGACACGTGGACACGTATCCACACTTCCAATGGAGTTCCATTTCCATATTAAAACACGCTTTTGTATTCTGTTACGTAAATGACTTGTATCTGTGGTCTATCCAAAATTGGACAGAAACACATTTAAGGTAAAGTACAAAACAGCTGCATAAAGAAAATAATTCAATACCAATTTTATATTATATCTTGTTTCTTTTTTAGTTAAGGCCAATAACAGAAATTTCAGATACACGCGGCCGTCATGCGTGTGCCTCAATTAAGGCTTGAAACCTACCTCTTGTTACTATTAGTGCTAATAGTGATGTTATGTTATATTTGTTGATGACTTGATGCCAATGTTTCTACTCAAGATTTCACTTGAGATATGTCTTGACAAAGAAAATGACCAACAACCAAGTTAAGTGCAGTGTAAAATACAGAAGTCACGTAACACATTGCTTTGACATTAAAGTCAAATATATCCTGCATACAATATTCTCCATAAAATAGCAGCTTTTCTTCCTTCGACAAGGCAAGAAAAGCAGATGGCTGAATCATTGAATAATCAGGAAGAGAAAGAAATTTATTGTAATGGTTGAAGACTAACACTGGAAGCAAGAATCAAGCCAGATATACTAATGGTCCAAGAAACATGTACTGTAATCTAGAAAAGACATTTATTTTACAATACTGGTAAGTTTACCACCTAATTGGAAGACAGAAATTTGAAATGCATCATGACATTACAGTTTAATTTGTTTTAGACCAGTATTCTTGACTTTATTGTGTACACTGGGTTTCCAAGACACATACAAGCGAAAGATATCCAAAACATACAATGAGCTAGACCACATCATATCACTTTAATTAATATCACTTGTAAGAAACTTAAGCACACAATAAATGTCTAATATGTAAACGTGAACTAATCATATCGTATAGACTTGCGTGGTTGTTCACCTTACTAGACCTTTTAACATTTTGATCAGTTTAGGTAATAATGGCATGCCAAAATATGCTAACGTGTTAGCATGAAGGAATAATCTTCAATATGTGATCATGTGGTTCAAACTTAAGGGAACTAAGCATTCTTGCTTAAAAACATGAAAGTAGGTATCTTTGAATATTTATTATCACTGCTATTCTGGGATTTACACAATTTATCAAATTATATAAATAATCCTTACATAAGTCATGGAAGGATCTTCAGGACACACCATGGGAAGTAATAGAATATATTTTATCTATGTTTTATATGATTTAATTCTCATCTTTAATTGTATGTTGCATTGATTTGGATATTTACTCAATAGATTTCAATGTTTTATTATAGGAAAATAAAGAAGTACTAAGTTAAGAAGGATTTGAGCAAAAAGAGCTATTTTGGGGCTAACTTCTATGGAAAATCGGATTTGTTAATCTCTACTCGATTTCTGCATTGTTTGGGCCATATCTTGAGTTCCAGATGTCAAATTTGGACGATTTTACAGTCCGCACGAATCTTAGGAAATTTTCTTTAATTCAGAGATGATTCAATAAGCAAAATCCAACTGGAAAAGCCCAGAAACGGAGAAGAAAAGAAAAGAAAGCTGCGAATTTTGAAGACTAACCCTACTTTGTTTTGGAGTTCTATTTTGTATATTGATTTTAAAACATCAAAAATATTATTATTATAGGAATACGAGAAAATATTAATTTTTAGTTTTATTATTAGTTTAGAGGGGATTAGCTAGGTTTTATCGTCTTCTCTTTCACATTGGATCTTGAGTTCTTCACTAATACAAGTTTAAGGTATTACATATTCTCTCTATATGGCTTTCATGATTGTTTATGTTTCTTTTACTTCTAGCATGAGTGAGTAATCCTTTTCTAGGGCGCAAGGAAAAGCCATGTTTACAGTTTACACCACATTTTTGGCATGATTTTCTTAGTAGATTGATTAATCACAAGTGCTTGTGGTTAGTTATAATTTCATATATCAGGAAGAGCTAGTTTCAAATTTTAACTAGAGTATACAACTTGAATATTTTTTTCAGTCAAAGTACATGAACAATTGAAAGGCAGAAAACACAGTAAGCTGTGATGAATCAATTTATATAGTGAACTGTGCAATTCTATCTAGCTCAATGTTAGTCATGCTTTAGCAACAAGAGAACACTGTCACATTAGCAGTAGAATGAGACAACAAAAGGATGGTCCAAACATTAATTTGCAGACATGTATGATGATATTTACTTAAGCACTAACTAGCTCTCTGTAGAAACGTTGTATTCATGGTGGCAAACTAACTGATTGTAATACAAGATAGACAAGGGATTTGATCAAAATACTCTACACGATAAATTGGGAAACCAAAATAGCAACGAATATACAAAATTCACAGGTTTATATGTAATTATGCCCCCAGCATATATATGTAAAAGATTATAGATATAATTGTCCTACAAATGAACCAATCATGCAAAGTATTTAGTTGCAAAGTTCAGAGGAACACAAAAACCGACAAAAACACATTGACACGCAGCAACCACTATCATGAAATCTGTTTGTAATAGTAAATTACCAATTGTTTCAACGTCACGCTACAAGTATAATCTAAACTGCGCCAAAAGACGGTCAACCCTGAAAACAATAGAAAAGGAAATGATGAATATCAACCCAAACATATCTATTAAGACCGAGAAACACCAAAACAGCTACCAAAATCATAAACCCGACGCAATCAATATTCGAACCCAGGCCAAGAATGGCGATTTATTAATCTAAGTGTTATCAGCCAAGGGTAATTAATTCAACAGTGCAAACAAGTCTAAAAGGCAATAACGAATCTAAAAAAATAACACCAGCAAATTAACAGAATACTAGAATTGAAAACTAGGGTTTGAATCGGTAAATTAGAATTCAATCACAATTAATAGAAAAACATGAAAAAGATCCCCCAACACAACAACTTTACAAAAATTAAGATTTAAAAGACAGTGAATTTCCTCGAAAACAAACCTTAAGACTTAACAGCGCCCAGAAGACAGAGCTTTAAATCCAACAAATGTCTTGGTGTTGACAAGCCGAGAACTAATTCTCTTGACTCTGTCTGAAACTTTGAATCAATACTTGTATTACTACAACCTCTGTCCATGTATAAAAAACATATCTGTGTTAACAATGTTTCTCTATATCTATATCAGCTAAATTTTGGTGTCAGGGTTACAGAAGTTACCTTACGTTTGTGTGTGTCCTTTTCTCGACCATGGAACAAAGCTGTACTTCTTCAATGCTCTCCTCTGTTCTTTTTTCTTCTATTCTATTTCCTTTGTTTATATTTTAGTGTTTTAATTAACGACTCGTGTAGGCCCGTTTGAAGCCCAAAGTCCGGTCGGGACGGGCCCGTGACTTTTCCGATTTTTTTATTAAATTGGATTTTTTCAAGTGCACGTTTTTTGTGCTCGCATCGTACATTTTACTATTTTAGCATTGCACATTTGCAATATATAAATTAGTTGACGAAAAATATATAATGACAACGTTGTAAAGATCTGTCTTAGAGGAAGAAGGTATATGTGAAGTGAATATAGGTACATGTGAAGTGAATATTACTTCGATAAATATAATTAATATAACATCATTGGGTAAATCATTTAATCTGAGAAATAAAGAATTGAAGTGTTGTAATTTTATATTTTTATTAATTTTTTTTTGAAACAATATATTTCTATTAATATTTGTAGCACGTATCTATGTCATACTGTTACAGCAATAATATAATGAAGTTAGCTAATTTTAGAAAAAACGGATTATTTTTTTTTGAAAAAAGCTGTTTTCCATGAAAATTATCACAAACTTCAGTGTCTCACCCCAAGAACATTATTTTTCTATCTAACTAGATTTTTTTTTATTAAACCTAAATTCTTTTATTTTTTTGTATTAAACCTAAATTCTTTTATTTTGTATTAAGAAAAAAACTAAATTAATAATACAGGTAATATTAATATCGGTGCATGCATCCAAGAACAGAGCAGCTTTATGTATGGCTCAATACGGGATGGAAAACTGCAGCTCGTTGGTGGAAGTTGCAGTGCCTTTTGAAGAATTGCAGGAGCGCTTGGAGATGGACATGGGTTTCGGTCCAAATGCTGAGTTTTTGGAAGTGCAGCCGAATTTTGGTGAGGGTGAAATGTTGGATGCCCCTCCAACTATCGAATTGTCTTCAGAGGATGATGGAGTTGATCCGTAAAGATGCCTTGGGAGTTGGTCGTTAAAATGGGAGATGGAAGTAGTCTTTGGTTTTTTTCTATGGTTTTATGCAGGATGGCCTATAAAACCTGCAGTCATGTTTCTATCTGTTTTCTGTTTATTTGCTAGCTGTGTTGTTTTTAGTTTCTGGGTGGTTGTGGATTTCCCTCGAGCTTGGCTAGTTCGTTGTAAAGCCGACTCGAATTTTATTTTTAATGCTATTTCTATGGATTATCAAAAAAATAATAATACAGGTAATATTAATTTTCATAAATATTATTATCGAATAGTTACAATATGTATTACTAAATTTTATTACAAAATTGATATATGTTAAATAATATATTAAAAAAATATCACTACAGGATTAAAAGCTAGTTATATTAGAAATTATTATTCTCTCTAATATGCTCTTATAAATATGTACCATAATTGAATATAATTGGAAAAGCAAGAGGTCACATTGCCGGTAACTTAATTTAAGTTTTGTATGAATTTGGCATATTCAAGTTCTAAGTGGAATCCATAATACTTTATAACCAAAATTCTAAAAAAAGGAGTTGTATAATTCAGAAACAAAGGACATGATTGTCTTATACTTATTGAATATATCCCTGTAGAAAACAAAGTGGAGAAATGGTGAAAGTGAAAGAAAATGAAAGCTTATACTATTGTCATTGTCATTTGTCATGTGACTCACTTCTTTTTCTTTATTTCAGTTCAATTTTTTTTTTTTTTTTTTGAAAATGAGAATAAATCTCAACGAGCATCGGCAATTCACCGTGATAATTCTTTCATTCAAGAAAGCTTATTATCTAACCGTCGGACATGCAAGATGACCGGGGAAATTTAGACAATAAAACTTTAATGTCCGAAAAGAAAAACCGGTCTTCTTCCAAGAATCTTGAAAATAATAAAACAAGAGAAACAAGAAGAATATAAGTCGATATATTTAACAGATTAAATTAAAATATTCCCACAATCATGATAACTCATGATTGAGACAATTAAGCTCTTAATTAAGGCATAATAATAAGATATTAATGTCCTTAATTAAGGCACAATTAAAGCTCTCAATAAAGAGGCACAATTTACGCCCTCAATAAATAGGCACAATTTACGCCCTCAATTACGAGGCAAAATTAACGCCCGAGGCACAAATACGAGCCTCAATTACGAGGCACAATTTACGCCTCAATTAAGGCACAATTAGTGTTTTCCTTTCTGAAACCGGATCCCGTCCTGAAACCGCCGTCGCCGCCATCATCGGCCTCCACAGCTATCGCCTCGTCGTATGCGAAACGAACAATGAAGCGTCTCATTTGTAACACGAAAAATCGCCAAAAACACCGAAACCAAACAAAATACAAGGATTAAACAAACAAACAAGATTAAAATCAACACTTTTTCGCAATTTCACTCAAAATAAATCAGAAAATGAAAGTAACAAATAAAAAAACGAAGAGATATCTGAAAAACAGAGTTGCAATAGCAATCTCAAAGCAGAATTACATCGAAACAATAACAGCTCTAAATTACGATCAAGATCCAGATATTCACTTGTTCAAAAAAGCACAAAACGACAGCAAACAGAGCAGATCAATAAATAAAATCAACTAAATCAACACGAAATAACAAAATTACACAGTATTTCAGCAGATCACAAGCGTATTAACAGCATCAAAACAAACAAAATCAGATCGAACAACAGATCGCAAGCAGATGAACATTTCAAAAGCTAAATCCAAACCTCAAGCACCGAAACAACACATACATATCATAACATAGTGAATATGTAGAATACATAACAGATCTTTGAGTTTTGAATAGATCTAAGCGATGAAATGAGAACGAACCTGTAGAGTTAGAGAGAGAGAGTTGGAGACTGGTGTGCGAGCACTACTTTCTCTCTCTAGAAACTTTCATGCAGATCAGCGAATTGACCTCTTTTACTGGGTCTGTGTACTTGGAATACTACTCGTCCCATTCAGTGTTTTCAGTTCAATTTCTTTGTTGTTAATCCAGTTAAAATTGTTATTGATGACTAAATTATAAACTGCGGAATTTTCATTAATCATCATTTTCAATAAAATATCAGTACAATAAGTAGAATATTTTGCATATTATGCGGGACTTGTGATATAACAAACAGTCTATACTTCTTTAAACCTTCATCTAAGTATATTTATTTTCATAAAAAAAATTCTAACAAGAGGTAGTCAAAATAATATGCAATACAAAAGAAGTCACAGAGCAAAATATTTATGTACCAATTAATACAATTTAATCATAAAAATTATATAATCAATTCTGTGAAACCAAAAAGAAGAGAGAGCAGTAAGCAGTCATCAGGGACAGACTGGACAGTGGTGTATAAATTATTCCTACTGATTTGAGCACAATACTGTACATGCTAAATAAGTTCATTATAGGTTCTCAGTTCTGTGTCCTGATTTCTAAACCATGTGGACATACTTGGCTTTAAAAAAAAACAAAAACAAAAGCAGCTGACAGCTTCAAAACTCAAAGCAAGATGCATTCAACGCTCAAGTTCTAAAAACTTGTTCAGTCCTGAAATCAGCATGTAAGCTTATATTAATCTTCAGTTTGTGCATTATTCTGTCATCAGTGCATAACAGCGTGCAGCAACTATATTAAATTAACCAGCTATTGATGGATCAGAACCTTAAGGTGTTTTAGTAATACTTGGGCAAGGACCGATGAAGCTGCTTTAAAGCCTTATTGAATGACTTCATGTGCGGAAACTCCAGTTGAAACATATCCAGGCATATTTGATGACCATACAGGTAACGCATAAAGATAAAAAAATGATCTGAGGATACATAACTACGGAGTCTTAGGATGAAGTTCTCCACTGCATTTCAATTCGAACCGTACCATTCTTTGAATCGATAAGTTCGTAATTCTCGTTAATCCTTTTGTTGTTAACCACATCTGCAAGGGAGATATCCACATGCCCCAGAGCATCCTGCCAACATAAAAATCTTTTCATTAGAAAAGAAAAAAGAAACTATAGTACCATGCACGTGTCTCAACATCAAGGTTCACACGGACAATGCGGCAATGCCATGCTAGTTATTTGAATAGTAAATACAATGGTCCCAATAGAAAACATATTTATGTGAAAACACCAGGAAAAGCAAAACCGGATATCCGGTCCGGTTTTTAATGCATAAACACGATATTCAGTTTTCGAGATCATGAAATATCTATTCCGTTTTAATTGGATTCCTGGAATTCAGATATTCGCTTTAATTAGGGAAAAAGAACCAGGATTATGCGAATCCGAAGTAGTTACGAAAATTTAAGTTTAGTTTATAGATTATTATTCAATTTAATTATATTTTTATTCACTATAATTAAATAATTTTAAGAATTATCAATGATTAGTGTCGTATTAAAAACAAAGTTTTGGACTTTAGCACCTATAAACCTTTTCCTTTTATATTTTATTTTAATCTAATAGAAAATACAATTGAATCTCATAGTGGTTCTCATAAATGACATGTGATTATATAATTGACTTTATTCAATTAAAAATATTAAATTATCCTATATTCACATTAATATCACCAATTATGATATTACAAATTGACATGTCACCAATATTAGATCATTTAGATATAACTTTTATTGTCCAATTTAGTGTCTGTATCGTTACTCTCATATCAATGGATATTTAAAGAAAATTAATAACATACTAGCTCTCAAATTTATAAGTTTAAAATAAAAACATAATCTAGAACATCAATAATCTTTCATTTACTTTATTTCACATCTCTAATATATTGTAATCCCTAATATAAATCATCGTTCAAAAAAAAATAAACAAAAATAACTATATGAAGAATTACTTACTAATTTATTTAATATGTAATCTATTGCACTATTTATCTTTAATAAGTTTATCGGTCATTATAAATAAATTTTTTAATAGAGATCAAAAACGGATCTGGACATTCGATTTTGTAAAATTAGTGATCCATATCTGAATCTAAATTTATGCAAGAAATACGGATTGAATATCCGGTCCAATTTTCCTAATTAAATATATGGTTTTTTGGATTTTTTTTTAACTGAAAATTCAGACAATCCGACTTTCAGATTTTTATGCTCACCCCTTGAGCAAAAAAGAAGGGAAAAAAGAGAGAATCCATTCTTGTAAAATTAAACGTGAAATATTAATATCTATACAATACTATTACAACTTAAGCATTAAGAGTTTTGGCCGGTCAATGACGTTTTTTATTTTATAAAATGTTTTAACATATTCTTTTTTTATATCTAAAACACATTTAAACATCCTCATTAAAATATATATCTCTGAGACATTTATTTATAAATGTTTAGACGAGCTTGAATATTAAAAATCTCTCACTAAAAATATATTAACTTAAACATGTCTATTATTATTTAAAAATCTATTTTCAATAGAAATATATCTTCAGCAAAAAATTAGATATTAAAACATATATATAATTTTTGTAAGGGATATTAAAACATATATGATAAAGAATAAATATTATAAACCAGCCATGCATTGCACGGTTTATATGCTGGTATTAATATATTGGATAAATTATATATTTTTGGATAAAAATATATTAATTTATATGCTAGCACGACCGCGGGCTAAAAGCTAGTTTAACATAGTAATAATAATATGAATTTTTTTGTGATTACCTTGGGATGCAGAAGACCCATCCTTTTTGAAGTACTTACAACTTCTACATGAATCCTGTCATCACTGGGTGGCTCGTCCAGCATGAACTGAAACTCCTCATCCCATTTCGGATCTCTGTTTTTCTTTACAACCTGCCCAGATAATACCATAATATATTTGTCTAACTAAATACTTCAAAACTAAGAGAAACGTGATATGTTCTTTTACATAACAATGTGTAATCTACAAGGTCTACAAGTAGCGGGAAACTTTCAAAAATTTGTAGAAACTTTTGGGTCAATAAGTTACCTTGGTTCTTTTTTCTTCCCCTCTGAAGAGTAAACGCACGGACGGATTTGTGTGGTGTTTTCCTTCAAGATCTTGACCTTCATGGACTATAACTACTAGCAACCCACCACCAGCAGGAGTTCCATCAGGAGCCTTTTGAACCTCAGAATCTTCAGAATCAGGTGGTCTCTCTTCATCATCAAAAGGTTTGTACATTGCTTCGACAACAAGCTGACCCTGTGGTTTTTCATTTTGGACGCTGTCAGGGTCCATGTTTTTTAGCAAATCGAGGATTAGAACTTTTGTCTCTTCCGGAGTAAGGTCTTTCAAATGTATTACATTCATACCCATCTTTTCGTGCTTCCCCACCTAAGGAAAAATATATCCACCCTTATAAAAAGCGAGCAGGAGAGGTTCATACTTGTGTAACAAAAATTGATATGATTTAAGTAGTAATATGTAATGTCTCCCGAGAAAGACATTTATCATTGTGAAAAGAATAAAATGGAAGAAAAAATGAAGTACATGCCATATAAAATTTGTCAGTAATCCTATCTAAAAATGTATAGAAATTCTCACATCTGAAAAGAAAAATAGAGTACCTTATCCCAGTCATAGACAACAAGATCCAATATCTGAGATTCTGGGTCCTTAACTGTAATACTAAATTCTTCATTCCATTCAGGGTTTAAATCCTTGTGCTTCACAGTTGTTTTCTTTGATGGCAGTTTGTCCTCTGAAATTTTCAGTTTCACATACGGGTCTGAAGCTCCTAAAAGATCTTTTTTCTTAAGCTTCATTGCCCTCACAACCTTAACATTCAGGATCCCAACAGGTCTCTTCATGGCCCTGACATATATAATATTATGCTCAACGTATTGGCAGAAAAAACAAGATTTTGTTAATTATACACTAATAAACATATGCACTTACTTTGTAGGATCCATGATTACCACTTCTAGTGTTTTGGGCCACAGATACATATTTGCAACCTGCTCCTTAATAGTACCCTGCATGAAAATTATAGGCCAGCCAGACTAAGAATCTGGATAGACTGTATGGCATTTTAACTTACATTGAGCAAATTGAACTTTTATTTATTCAGCAACTATTGTAGTATATTTCTAGAAGGAAGTGGTTATATATTCTGTAGAGGGAGCATAATGAAGAAGAGAATTATGACAACAAATGTAGTTCGAATTCAGACCGATAAGCATTGATATGAGAAGGCTGAGAAAAAAGAAAGATAAAGAGCTTCCAATGTAGAAAGTATTTTGAATTTCTACTCGGAGAAGTCCTAAAAGAGTGCAAGTAATAATAACATGCACTCCTACTAAACTAACATTAATCATCGGTTTCCCAATCAATACTGTGAAATGCAAAATGCGAACTGAATTAGTTAGCTTGGAATTTGACACTTAAGTGAATAGATTTTTGCTAACGGGCTAGAAAGTGACTACAGAAGATATGAATCCATTAGTTGCTTATAATGTGAAGGTTGTGGTCCTTTAGATGGCCTTTGAGATGCATACTCAGGTTAGCCAAATCACTCTACAACTTTTTTAAGTTTGATTGGTACCAGGGACGTATCTAGGATTTTGAACCTATGGGGGCAGAATATCTAGGATTTCAAACTCATGGGGAAAATTAGAGGTTACAAAAAAAAATTCTTGATTTGTGGTTCTTTTGCTTGAAGGGTTAAGCGTTTATTTCGTAAAAATACTTGAAAAACAGAGGAGGACATGAGCTTGTTTTGTCTGCTCTACTGTAATTGGACTACAGAAGCTTAGGAGTGACTAGTGAGCGCTTTACTCTAAAGAAAAGGTCAAAAAAAAAGAAATGCAACAGAGGGGAATCAAACCATGGTTGGTTCCTTAAAAATCTCCCAACTCAACCATGGGGGCAAGGATGTTAATTTTTAAAATTTGTATACTGAAATGTAGTAAACACTAAACAATACACTGGGGGCAAGTACCCCCACTGCCCCCCGTGTAAATCCGTCCCTGATTGGTACTATACGTTAAAATACGAGCAGGTCACAATAAGAGAAGCACTAAGAAGCTATCCATTTATTGCTCCTATATTTGCAAGAAAAAACATGTTAGTCGATAGTTTAAAGTTTAGTAAGAAAAAGCAGGTGGAAAATTTCAAAGCTTAGTAAGAAAAATATCACTGTGAAACAAAAACCAAACGAACATACCTGGACAAAGCTATACAGCCCAGGAATTGACATAGCATCTGCTCCAAGCAATTTTAGCCCAAAGTCCACATGAGGCTGCAGACTTGAAATATTAGGATGGTGCACAAGAAACATGATCAATAAGGACCTTATTATAATATGCTTAGGGACATATGCCAAAGCAGTAGTTCAAAATACTTATCCAGTAGAAATATTTTACCACTGTTTTTTAAAAACTTACGTAAGTAGGATATTACTTATTACATCATCTCATCTCTAACTGGCATAAGAATAAATGGACATGAAACCAAGAACATAGAACATAGATGATATTTGACCATGTGACTTTTTGCCAAGGACAGAAAGAAAATATTAGTAGAGCAAATTTACAGAAAAGCATTTAAAAACTTCTTCGACATTGACACTGGTAAACATAACAAGTTTCTACAAATCACTCCTCACCTTCTCCATAAGAGACACTAATATTTTCGCAAAACAAGGAATGGTTGGAACCAAGGGCTTCAGGGTGATACGAGGAAAAGCAAATACTTGCAAGTCAACCACCTGAAAAACTGCAGAGTTAGAACTAACAACAATGTAGAAGAACGAAGGATATGCACAGATAGAGAGAGATCATACGAGTTAAATGGAAGTATCTTTATATTTAGTTTTCTAATTAAGACCCTGTTAGTAATTAGATTCAAAGATAATAACACTACCTGAATACTGACTCTCAGTCCAAATGCCTTGATTGCTACAAGAATGTTAGGATTTCCTGCCCACTTCAGCGTTGGTTCCATAATCACTTCCTTCTCGCCGGTAGTATAAACTTTCATTCCTGGCATGACATGGCTTCAATTTAATGAGTAAATCAAAAACAGAGAAGAATGTAAGGTATCTAAGGCGAGAGGTTGTAAAAATGCTGCATTTAATATATGCAGTATAGAAGGACTGTTTGTAGACATACTAGCAGCAGTCGTTTCACAATTTAACTTGCCATACATGTCAGGCAGCACAAATAAGTAAATATATGATATAGAATATTGCACTTTGCTTGAGAGAAAATCACCAGATAGTCTCTGATTCCTCAAATTCTTGTAGCAAGTAAACCTTGAGATAGTCATGGAGGGAAGATAAACAAGGGTCTAAGTGGCATCGTCTAGTACAGAGATTAGATGTCCTGCTAATACAGTAAAGCTCTTAACTCTGTGAGTGAATTCATTCTTCATCTAAGGTAATTTAGGCAGATGTCCAACAAGGAACCCAAGCTAAATCTCAATACCACTGATCACTCCAAATAGCCATTAGATATCCTTGAACACTCATCTTGCATTTAATTTTATAAATGTCACTTCTTTCATAATGTACAAGGATAATATATCATACAATGCATATGACATGAGTCTAAACAGGTTTTAGTCTGAGAATCTTAAGCAATCATGAAGACATCTGAAGACAAACTATAGTTCCACATTGAAGGGTGTAAATATGGTGAATGACATCTCATTTAGTTGTCTATGCTGCAACCTTAGGAAGATGTTTCTAATTGAAACTTAAAGGTAGGTACATTATGCAATGAATGTGTGCTCACACTTAGAAGGACGAGAAAAAGAGAAGAAAGAATAGACCAACCTGTAAAAGTAGGCGGTAAGCATCCCAAAGAAAGAGTTTCAAATTGAACTGAATCAATTTTGTATTGTGGAATTTGCTCGGCAATGATGGGGTCTGCTATGGTCTTCACTTGCTTGCAAATTCCCTGACGACATTAGGCGAGAAATATCTTATAAGTATCGAATAGAAATAGAAATATTGAAATATAAAGGAATTAAATACTAAGTAATTAGGTAGGTAACTAGTACCCTGTTCAAGTAAGGCCACATTGTCTCAATGAATTTATTTAGCCAATCAACCTGCACATAGGTACAGTTTAGAACAACTCATCTTCGGATGCAGCACAATAAGCAAAACATTAGTCGCCCGTGTGTCTATGAAGCTACAAGGCTCTACTATCATGTATATCACTGTTTATAACTATTTAAGTAGAATGCTCGAGGCTAGGAGCATACACGGTCATGGTCTGGACTTTTCACCCATTTGGGTATCTCTTGAAGCAAACGTTGCAGAGTTTCTGTGTCCAGCTCATCCAAGGTAGGTATGACAGGATCCTGAACAAGATAAAATCCGAAAACATGAAAACAATGCACAATTCCTAGACAGGTTACAGTTGAGGTCACCTTAAAGTTTTATATTTTTGCCTCCAAAACTTTAACTTGTTAGCACTTTGCATGCATGATAACACAAGTCTACTAGTTGCAATGATTTTTCACCGAAACTTGATTCACAATATAGACACATAAACAATTTTGTTTGTAAGTTTTGCTAACAAAGAATAAACAACATACAAATAGAGTTTGAAAATGACAAACTTTGTAATTGCATTAGAGCATCTCGAAGTACATTATTTAAAATGATTAGCAAAGATAATACTCCCTCCGTCCCCTTTTAATTTTTTGATTGCTTTATTTGATTTAAATGAAAATAAATAGTACATAAAATTTTAAAAATCTAATAATATTATCTGAAATACTAGAATTCAGAATCGTTCATTTGAATGTAATACCATTCATATAAAAAATGTATGAAACCCAATATATAATACTTTAAGAATTTCGACTACCGATAGAGTAATATTTTTGATAAAAAAATTAAAATGAGTGACTCATTTGAGTCAAATTTGCAATGAATGACCTACTTGAATTTTTTGGGAACAATCAGTCACCTACTTGATATTTGCTAAGAGTTCTCTTGATTTTTTAGCTAAGAGTTGTCTGTGTTTGGAGATGCTCGGACCCAAGAAGAAATAGTAAAACAAGTACATAAACAAGGCAAACTACAAAAAAGAAGAAAAAAGCGCAGGCAAAAAGAGCAGGAAAGTGACCTCCACATGAGTAGGTCGAGTGAAGATGAAAACGAAATAGCCAATGACAAGGCCAATTGAGATCCCCACTCCGAACCCGAAAATTTCAGCGATGGCACTTATAATACCCATCCTCTACCTGCTTTCAGATCGCCACTATATACATATGATCCTCTTCTCCACAACGCACATAAGAAGAAACCACAACGCACATAAGAAGAAACGAAGAAACACCAAGAAATATATTTCGCAAGATTATATCACATATTACAAATTTATTTGTACTGCATCATGAGACGATCATAGTTGGGCATTAAAAAATGAGAGGACCCAATGTATATTATTAGGCACGTACAAAGGAGAAAATGAACCATCTTGTTGCATTGAATAATGCATGGCCGGAGTTTTGATTATTAATAACGACCCATCGGCTCATCGACACTACACTAGAACAAAGTTGTATGGAACGGGGTTCACAGAGTGAGGATAGAATCCGCGTCTGTGTATTGTTTGTGTGTATAATATCGGTAATCACGCCTACGGAATCGCCTGATCCGGCAATTGGGTTCTCATCTTGATTTTCTTGTTGTTCAGGTTTTCCTCTTGATTTTAGTTATGACTGCGATAATACTCCCGAGTCCTACCCGATTCACTTTTTTTTGGATTATAATAAGTTGACCAGTTAAAAAGACTCAGCGCCCCGTTCTGAATATAGTTTGCATAAAAAATCAAAAATTATTTTAACAAAAATTGAGTTCACTAGTTTTGGCTCATTTTAATTGTGCTTCACTTTATATTTTTTTTTAAACACTAATTTTAATCTCGTCTAAACGGCCCTATAGTATTATTCACTCTTATATAGATTTAAATAAAATGAGCCGAATCGAATTTTATATGAAATTATTTATATAATTCTTTAAAATATAATCATCATTATATTCAGATATATTATAACCAATAAAAATAATATGAACATTAAATATATGATAGAGTATATATTAAAAATCGTCCATTGCTTTACTAGTATGATATAAGAGTCAAATGTTATATCTTTAATATTACTAGCCTTTAACCCGTGCGAAGCATGGGCGGGTATATAATTCGTAATTAATTATTTATAAATTTAAATTTTAACATCATTTTATTAGTACTTTAGTATTAATAAATTGAATTTTAATTAAATTATATTAACCAACTAATTATATTTTTTCATAAAAATTTAACTTTTACAATTTATTATCTATTTATGAATATTTTTTCTGTTATTAATATGTGTTAATATATTGTTCAAATAATTTTAAATCAGATTTTTAATAACTCTAATTTGTTGTATAATAAATTAGAGTTAAAAAAATTATATTAAAGATAATAATGTATTAAAACTCAAAAAACAACAATTAAAACTCAAAAACTATTAAGTTTACCTCTTTCAGCTATTTCTTTGCTTTTTTGTGCTGTATTTTATGTGAAGCTACTAAGCACGGTGGGAGACTGATACTTGGATCCCGTGATATTTTTTGCTGCTGTTTGTAAAACTAAGAGCATTCTCATCCCAACCCCCAAACCCAACCCAATTCTTATAATTTAAAAAAATCTGCTAACTTTTGTAGAAATATAGTCTACATCCGTAACCCTAAAATAGGGTTTGGTTTTGGGGACTAGAAATAAATCCTCATGGTTTCACTATTCATCCCTCATACACTATTCATCCCTCATACATTATTCATCCTCCATTTCATTATCATTTCATTATTTTTTATAAATATCAAGTCTTATCTTATACTTTTATGGGGCTAGGGATTGAATATGGGGAATGGGATGGAAGAAATTTATAAAAATTTGTAAAAATTTTTGAGGGATTACTATTTTTAGTAAGTTTTTGGGGTTGGGATTGGAGGCCGGATGTGAATGCTCTAAGATTTGAATCACTAACTAAAGCTTGGAATAATAAGAGATTAATTGTTAGTTGTATTCTTTATATTTTTAGTAAGGGTTAAATGGGCAAGTCAATAAAACATGCTAAACCAAAAAAGTGTCTTCAGAATTAAAAAAAAGTTTATACTCGGACTTTTGTTCGGACCAGTTACATCAGTTCGGACCGCTGGTAACTGGGTCCGGCCCGCTCTAGTGGCCACTACTAGCATCGAGTGAGTGCAGTCAACCATCGGCCCAATTATCTGGGTCCAAACACTATCCGCACTGTCACAAATAATTCTAATACTAATCCTGTATTCTTTGATCTCGTACTAAAATTGAAGGTTTATAATAAATAATTATAATTTATGGTGATAATTTGAAAAATAGTGACATATTTAATATAATATATATCATAAAATTGATCAGGTTGACTTAAATTTGGTCAAAATGACAAAATAAGTTGGATAGAAGAAAAATTAAAATATTCAATAAAGGGTAAAATAAAAATACTATTAGAGATAATAAAACATGAATATTCTTTTTTGGAACAAACAAAAAGAAAATGATGAGGCGTTTATAAAAAGCACACACTGCATGTTCTTGACTAGGAAAATACTATAACGAAAGATGCATTTCGCACGTAACTGTCTGTGATCTTCGCTGTGAGGATAAAATCCGATAAACAACATATAAAAAGATTATTCAACACTGTCATTTAATAATCTCTGCCATTATCCCAAATTAATATTAATGTAACCGTGGAAATAAATAAGTTATCAGATCAGATGCCCAGCACCGACCATCCTTTTTTAATCATGCATGTTCACTAATCCGTGCATGAACCATGGCTTTTAAAACTTTTCATGACCAACTACTGTTAAGTTTTGCCTCCTTTGCCTCCCGTTGAGCTCGCAGATTGCTTAGGGGAGCAGTAAGATTTGCCAAAACAATATAATATCTATAAGATCAGATAAATTGTTATATCATATATGTTTATAGATAATTTAACAAAATATATATGAAGTCTCTTTCAACAGACATCGTCTTTTTCTTTTTTTTAAAGTATTTGTACTGGCTGCTTATAACCTTTGTATTGCTGTATCAACTTCTATAAAAATGTGTTTCCCGAACACTTTTTATATTACCAGAAGTTATGCATTAAGGTGAAAATAATTAACAATTTAACAAATTTGCCGAAATAAACAAATCAACATGCCATTATTTTCATAATTCCGTGCCATTAACTTTTGCACTTATTTTAAATAAATATACTTTTTTGTATAAAATCTAATCTCTAATTTTAACATAAAAATCAAAAAATAATATTGTAAGTATTGTTGTATACATTCTAAAGTAAGTAAATCCTCGTCAGTAAAGCACATACTAGTAGTATATTATACTATACGAAGTAGGAGGCAGAAGATCTGCATATTTATGTATATGCCCATAACGTGGTTATATAATTACTTGCACTTACTTTGTTGATCGGCAATGGTGTATATTAAAGTTGTGGACGGTGCATAACTAGTGGCCATAAACAACTTTCACGTCATTTCCCTAGATATTTTCCACATCTTTTCATGATTCAAAACTTTGTTTTACATCAACAAATGTTCCAGCAGTGCTGCTCTCTTTTTTTTCTTAATAATCAAGAAGTTTGGTTGATCATATCGATATCGATTACATAAAGATACTTTCGAACTCTCTCTCCTAGTCTCCTTGTTCTTTTCTGTTGGACATATACCGAGAAGATGCTCAACAGAGCTATGCAATTGGGGTAATATAAAAGGAAAATTTATATTTAAGCTTGATGAACACTTATTAATTAGTGTCGTGATCATTTTCCTTTAAAAGGATATATGCAGATACGGTAGCTTTGTGTGTAGTTAAAAACTGGCAAGCCAGCGAAGAAACCAGCAGGAAGGTACGGTAGTAATTACTAACCTAGTCTTGGTATACAAATACGGTTTAGTATTCTTTCCTAGTAATTTTCATTTTGTTACACATTTTTAAATATTTTGTTAGATGCAACTATGATATATTCTCCCCCGTTTTATTTTACAAGTTATTTTTATCTTTATACACATTTTTACGTTATCTGAAGTTTTATTCTGATTAACTTTATAATTTTGACTACATTTTTAATTACAAAAAATAACATTTTTAACTAAATGATCAAAATACATATGGAAAATGTGTAAAAAAATCAAACGGTTTATAAAATAAAAATAGAGGAAGGAAGTTGTAGTATTTGTTAATTAAGTATCACATCAATTGATAAGTTATAAGAACACTAGCAAGTTATGAATTTTTTAATTTTTTTAAGTATGTCAATTCAGGATAAACAATAACTCATTGATTTTAGGTAATTTTATAGTATATATATAAAAAGGGTTTGTATAGTGTGCGCCAATGGGCATATGCTAAGCGCGAAATTTGATATGTATAGGAAGTTTTGATTGGTGTGGTTATTGTATTTGAGGGGATCCACCGTTATGAAGATATGAGAACCAATCAAAATCTTCTAAATTTGTAAAATTTGGCGCTTAGCATGTGCCTATGAGCACACACTAAAAAAACAATATAAAAAATATTCACTCACCCCTCTTATATTCAATCCTGCTGCCTATAAAGTTACTCCGAATTAACTTTGACCAATTAAACATGAAACCAACCGGCCTCCTATACTCGCCGCTCCTATTTTCAAATCCTACGCTATCAACTTTTGCATGCGAAAATGAGAGATTGAGAGGTAACGTATTAATTAATAAACTAGAAATCCCAAAAATTCAATTCCATGACCCAGCAAGTTTGAGAAGTATAGTATTTTTAATTAACATTATAATAAATTATAATAACCAAACTTGTTATAATGATCAAGATCGAATCACACTTGCACCTAACCGATGTTTCCCAAGTCCTAACCTCGTTGATTAATTTCACATGTAATAAATAATACATGAGATCGCCAGCCTTTTTTGAGATTCTTCTCCCAAAACATTTGCGAGGAATTTCTGGCTAAAACATAATCAACGGTCACAATCGTTTGAAAGCCTCTTTTCTTTAGTCTTCAATGATTAATCCGACGGTCATCTTCCCATAGGCGGTTGCCGCCCAACAACAGTGTCTTTTTTTTCACCCGCCCTAACCCGACAAAGCCAACCGGTCCACATTTTAGTATCAGATTATTTAATAATATATACGGCATTTGCGAATGAAATTATTTAATATTTTTAATACAGAGTCGTATAATAATTCGTAATTACCTCATGCAATACTAAATGAGGTAAGTAAATAAAAAATACAAGTTAATATCTTCGATTACTCTATATAAACACCTCTCCTATCACATTTCCTTGGACTTCACCTTCTCCCCTATCATCTTAGGCCGGCTGAGCCTTTTCTTAATCTCCACACATAACTTAGAGATCTATTAATCGAAGCAATTCGAGCTTCTTTGCTCATTCTTCAATTCAATATCTAAAATTCGATCTGATTTTTAGTTAAGATCGAACATCTAATTATTTCACTTAATCAAATCTTGTTAACATGGAGGCCGTCATGTTGCACCACAACAGGAAACTCGATCGCCACATGAGCGCACATCCATCGGAGTTTTTTCCCTACCCTACTTTTCCTTTCGCAAGCTTCAACGGCGGCGCTGCACCGTACACGCCGCCGTTCTCATTCCAAGGTCCGCCGCCTCCGATGGATCCACGCGCTCATCACTACCACCATCAGCAGCCGCCTCTACTCCCACTCCCGATCCCAAATCCCTACCAGAACAATAACAAAAGAGTCAACAACAAACTCACCAGGCACCAATCTCTCTCCGTTAAAAAGTCAAACTTCTCCGGTGCTGGTCCAAAGAGAGAGAAGACCGGGCCTGTATTGCCGGCCCGTAGATTAGGACCCGAGCCCAAGGATGTTCCCAAGGTTCTGTTCTCAGGTAAGTCTAACACTGTTAATATTAAAGAGATTGATTTTGTGGCGTCCACTGTTGTGTCTCCTCCTCCCAGTAGCTTGCCCTTGCCGACTTTTTCGATCCGGCCTAAGCTCGCTGCTAACTCACCTGCTGTTGCGGTGGTTGACGACGGAGCTACCAACGGCCTCCGCCGTATTTTGCATCTGCCTTGAATAATCATCAGGGTTGATATATGAATGCTACAGTGCTGTTTTTGTTGTCACTGTATGCCTATGCTATGCCTAGGGTTATGTATTTGATCCTGTTATGGAAAGGATGGCATTTCTTAAAATGTTTAATGTATTTTCATTTCTGTTTAAAAAGATATTATGATCCTCATCTGCTTTTATAAGATGAGGTGCATAATATGAATATGTACTTTGATTTAATTTCAAACTTTGTACTTTGTTACTTTCAATATTTTAGACATCGGTTTAAATTTCATTGATGTCTTAAATTGCTAAAGACATCGCCTCTAGAAGGGGTGATGTTAAAAACATTTTTAACATCGGCGGCAAATCTGACCGATGTCTGACCTATGATGTCTATTAACAGTTTTCTTGTAGTGGGAGTTCCTTTTTTTAACTTAAAGTTAAAGTTCCACCCGTTTTAGAATTTGAGGAAGAATTGTTCAAGTTCAACTATATAAAACTTAATGATCTGATTTTTTTTTTTTTATCTCATTTGAATGAGACTTGATAGATAATTTCTGCTTTAGCACATGACAACGAAGTTGTCCCATGTGTACTCTCGTTCACATAAACTCCCTGCATCGTTTGGATCTCATTTGATGCAATGCCATTTACATTATTTCATACGGCAACAACAAAAATAAAAATATATATGTTAAAATTATAATTATTTCGAAAATAATTTTAATGAATGAGATGTATAAACTCATGGGTGAAAATGACATTAACATGTATTTCAAATGAGTTTTAAATAATTAATCTTAATTATTTAGATCGAAAGATTTTCATTGATGGGAATTTCTTTAGATACATGAATAGTTATCATTAATGAGATTAAAGTCGATAAAAAGTGATTGCTAATGAAAAAACAGTATTTCAAATCATCTGTATTATGCACTAATCTTTCGTCTTTGGGTTTACTGAAGATTTGTTTGGTTTCTAGTATATCTGGTGAAGTTGCGTTCTAGAAGTTCAAATTTGTTTTAAAGAAGAAAAGGACGAGAGTAAGAACCTTTGGATTATGAAGAGGATATAAGAAAAGAGTGTGGGAAGCTAAACAAATAACACCGGTCAGGACTGTTTTCAGAATGCATGGAGGGATGCTGTGAGGAAGAACAGGCCATGCATCTACTCGGTGTTTGGGTGTAATACCAGCAATGTGCAGGGGAGATTAAGTGGACACATCTCGCCGCTCGCGCTGAGGGTCAGTTAAAAGTTCACGTCGACCCCTCTGGCTTCACGGGTGTAAACTCCTTTTCAATAGGCATGGTGGCAAGAGGTCACAGAGGACGTTTTATGGGGATAGAAACATGAGGTGGTCGAGGAAGCATCATGGTGAGTGATCGAGTGTGATGCGCTATTTCTGGTGATTGCTTTGCAGAGAAATTTGCACTATCACCGGCAAGTTGGTAGCATTCTGGAGGCTTTCAGATTAATGCTCCGTAAGAGAAGTAGATCATTTCAATCAGTTCCTGTTCAAATGCCAGCAAATGTGTTTAGGTCTCCTCCACAAACTTTGTTGAGACACTTGTGTTTGATTCGACTTTGAGTTAAAATAGAATTTTCTTTCATTAAAAAAAAATTTTGAAACAAAAGAAACCGATCTCTTCTGAATTCAACTGCATTCAAGTTTAGTACAGCAAATATTCAACTTTTATAAATTTAATTTACCGATCGAGTATTCAGCAGTTTGGATATAACATCAACTTAGTTTGTTGTACCAAAAAATTAATGTAGAATCACAAATCACCGTGATGACCAGCAATAAAGATAGATTTGCAAGGCTGCAAAAGTCTGAGTTTGAAAGGCCGGGTTCCTGACGTTGATGAGTTTAGAACTGGAGGGATATGTTTTGTAATTCATTATTTGAAAAATGATGTTAAAATCTATTTTATATATGCATATATATCTTTCGTTTTGTGTTTTAATTGAGCTTGCTTTCGTCCATATATATATATATAAGTTCACTCAATGTGATCAGTTATACCTTGGATTCAGCTTTAATATAAACATGCAGTCCATAAAAAGCTTAGATTTATTATCAACCTCCAAATAACATACGACAGAAAATTGAAATCACAGTCACAACAGATATCAGTTATGTCAATGGTCCTCCACCACAGGTCACAAGTGGTCGATGGCCCGTGCCGTGTTTATTCTGTAATAGAACTAAGACTCGGGAGATATTGCATGGTCCAGCTTCTTAGCTACATGTCTATAAATGAACAACTCGAATTCCTTCAAAAGTGGTGAAACAATTTAAGGACAATTAGGTGGTCATCATAATAGCTAACTACAGTCTGCAGCACACATGCCACCCATTCGTTGATAATAAATAGTAATCGATTTTTCGGATGTCTGTGATATTCGCATATTAATAATTATTTTTGATTAATTAAAATATTTTTATTAAGTTCAGTCTTGTAAATAATGATGGTTCCATAAAAATCTTATCCAAAAAAATTTGTCATCTAAGTAAAAAAAACTCTTATGCCCCCAAGTAATTTATCCTTGGGACAAGCCTTCATACACGCATTTTAAAAGGAATGACATTTTTAATGAGTTAAATTTTTAAGTATTTTGCTTTCCCTTTCTCAATCACCCAAGTCAAACCCGTCCCTATAATTATTAAAATGGCACGAAAATCTATTTTTCATTCTCGTAAATTCTCCTTCTACCTTCTACCAATATTTAGCAGTAATAAAATATACGTACATACTTATTCCGTTTACAGATCAATATTTTCATCAGTTCGTTCTGCCGGAAGTCATTCATCTTGGCTTTTCAGTCCGTTAGTCACCATTTTCTCCAGGCAAGATGAATTGCATAACTATGAATACTCGTTTTCACTTCTGCCACCAAGATCACTTGCATAATATTCACTAGGCTAAAATGACAGATTAGATCACTTGTAACGAAAGATTGGAAAACATACTGCAGTCTGCAGGTACGCTGCTCATGCAGTGATGCAGACTACCCTCATATATGATTAGAAAACAGCACATATATTCCATCCTGAAATATACGATATCATGCTTATTGATGGTATGGCAATAATTCTGCACGTTGAGGGGCCGCCTCTTGCTAATTAACTGGAGTTTTGGAGTAGGTATAACGCCAACACATCATCATTAAGAGATTATAAAGTGACACGCCTTAATTCTTTGTTTATTTTCTGGGCAGATATATATATTTTGCAATTAAACAAATCCAACACCGTCAAAATCTTCATTATTAAGCCGATTTTGTCATGACTGAAAACTACTTATAAGCATAAATTCTTGGCATTTTTTTTGAAGCATGTACATTCTTAGTCTAGATAGTAGATAGTGGCACATGTACAGAGATTTCGCAAGCGATTGAGATTCTCGTGTACTGTATTTTTAGAATTACTGTCGCTTAACATTACCTGAGCAGCTGGGCAATTGTTCTCGGTCGGTGAATCAGGAATCGTAAGCTAATATATCTTTTCTGATCAACATAACAATTTGAACGTCTGCTTATAAATTTTTCTAAAACAATGCCAAGTTTTATGGGGTAGATTTTGTGTGTGTAAATTCGGCTTGTGAGTCTGTGAAATTTGATAAACAAACAAGCGAACTCATTAGAGACGCAATAACACGAGCAATATTACTTGTTAAATCAGGTACAAAATGAGATGATACTATTTGATATGTTAATTTGAAATGATTTGGCTAGAGAAATTAATATATTAATTTGAAATAATTATATTAATAATTTAATTTGTTGAAATCATTTAATTAAAAAATTTAACAATATAATTGAAATCAGAGTAATTGTGACTTATATTTTTATATGCGTGTTAGTGTACTAGTTAAATCTGATGTTTTCAGAAAAATCTAGAAATGAATAATTTTATAAAACAGGATATATAATTACATATATTATGAGTATATATAAATAACATCTTTTCGGAATAAATGAATCATATATATTAACATAGAACTATTCAGTGATCACCGCTAAGTATTTAAATTTGTATAAATCATGGTATCAATTTAGAACAAGTCAGAAGAAATATTTTATATGTTGTCTTTTTTTTTTTTGAGAAGGATTTTATATGTTGTCTTAAATTTTAATTTAGGATATTTGATATAAAAAAAAACTTGATTCATCAATATCATCAATATACTAGTAATGTTCATTAAAACAATCTTTTCAAGTCTTAGTTTTAAAACACTTGTCTCCTTGCTCTATTTTAATTTTTTAATAAGTATTACATATATTCTCATTCTCTCCCTACTTCCATTCTTTTAATAAAAAAAATTAATAATAAAATATTAAATTTATAATAAGAGTAAAACACATTATTAAAAATTGAAATCAGTGAAACATTTTTTAAATCATTATAACGCCTCTTCAATATTATATTTCAGATTTGAACTGGAATTTAATTTTTTTACCGAAAAAAGAATTAGTACTAAACAAGCTCTAAACAGCAGGCATAAATTGAAACAGCAGGCAGAAATTGATTAGAGGCAGCAAGTTGGAGTAATAGAGGTAGCTGGCAAAAGGTTGGCTTGTTTCGGAGGTGGGGCCAGCCGTTTGCATTTGGTCCCTCAATCTTTTCTTCTTCTCTTTCATTCTCTAGCTCTCAGGGGTTTGTGTTTCTGTGATCATTTGCCCCCTTTTTGCTGGCCTATTTCACTTCCTTTCTTTCCATTTTGGGCTCACAAGATTTGCAGGGTGGGTTTTGTAGTTTTGTTCTATAATAGAAACAAACATTATCTTGTGTTCAAGGCTTATAGATTCAAGAAACAGGACACAAGAACCAAAAGAGTACTTATTTTTAAGTTGAAAAGGAAGATCTGAAAGAGATGAGTGCTTCAAGGTTCATAAAGTGTGTGACTGTTGGTGATGGTGCTGTTGGTAAGACTTGTTTGCTCATTTCCTACACCAGCAACACTTTCCCCACGGTTAGTCTTTTCCCCCTTCTCAAAGTTTGCATCTTTTAGTCTTTTTACTCACTTGATTGAACTCTTGATTTGATTGTTTATTGTGTGCAAGATTTTTTTATTTGTTTTTTCAGTTTTGGAAATGTAGGTTAGTCCCCCATTTATGTGATTGTTTGTTTTACCAATTGTACTTGTTGTTGTATATAGCATACATGATTATTAGGAGGAAATATGATACAAGGGGTCTGTTGGGTACCAAAATGAACTTTAAGTGAGTCAATTGATTCCAGACAATATTGGGAGCATATAAAAATATGTGTTTGCTGGTGAATTTTGATGGATTACAAGGATGGAGTTTTATGGATCTGTCATTTTGGTGGGAAGTAGACTAGTAGAGGGTTTTATAATCTGGATTCGGGAATGGTATAACATTTTTACGGAAGGGGATTATGTAATCTGTTTCTAAGTGGCCAGGCAATTTGTTTTAACGCCGAAAATCTTGTTGATTATTCGTGACCCTTCATAGAGAAAGGGTGAATTTTCGTTATTTTTAGTATCTGAATTACTGCACTTGGAAAAACAATTCAGTTCAGATATTGAAAGATCTCTATCATATTACAAAGAAGTAAAGATTACACATTTGAGGACAAATATGTGCCGAAGATAGTCAATAACTCGAACATTGGGGATGTTTTCAATTTCAGCAAAAAAAATTATATTGTTGTCATTCGGCGGTGAAGTGTAATTTTTGATTACTCAATTGATCTGGAATGCGATTTTCGTATCAAAATGATGATTATAAACTAATCAGCATCACAGCATGTGATGTGGAAATGAAGTTGATATTATGTGCCAAGAATGTACGGAAAAGATTGCTAACTTTTGTCAACTTCCTCCTTCTCAGGATTACGTTCCAACTGTCTTCGACAATTTCAGTGCCAACGTAGTTGTAGATGGGAGCACCATTAACCTTGGTTTATGGGATACTGCTGGTAACTATACCAAGACATGTCTTTTGACTTTAGGTTGAACTGTTTTCCTTAAAAGATTATTCTGCTGAATTATTTTTTAATAATAGGTCAAGAAGATTACAATAGATTGAGACCTTTGAGCTATCGCGGAGCAGATGTATTTCTCCTCGCATTTTCTCTGATAAGCAAAGCTAGCTATGAAAATGTTGCTAAGAAGGTCAGAGAACATTCCTAATCTATATGCTTCCTAAATTCTATATGTATATTGTATAGTAATAATTGCATCTGTTTTTTCTTATTTTTTTTGTTATTTCTATGTTCAGTGGATTCCAGAACTCAGGCATTATGCACCTGGAGTTCCCATAATTCTTGTCGGAACAAAGCTTGGTATGACCACCTCTCATCCTTTCTTATCTTTAAGTTGTGCCACCACTATTTTTTCCTCTTGAATGAACATTGTATGGGAGGGAATGACAACTAGATAACTATGGGAGGGAATGCTACCACTATTTTTTACTCTTAAATGAACACTGAAAATGAGGGAATGACAACTAGATATACTATAGGAGGGAATGCAACAACTATCTTCTACTCTTGAATGAATATTGTATGGGGGAGAATGACAACTGGATTTGTTATGGGAGTGAATGACCACTAGATATATCATGGGAGGATTGCCTCCACTATCTTTTACTTCTTGCATGAACATTGTATGGGAGGGAATGACAACTAGACATGGTCAGGTCTAGCTTTTACAGAATTGGACAAAGTACCAGTCTGCCAAACAAGTATATCTTAAATGACATAGACCAATATATTAAAGGACCAACTTGAAGTATTGCTGTACATCCTCACCCTCAACAAGCAACAGGTTAAAGAGTTTTTTATTCCTCTGTTATCATTGCCTGCAGATCTGAGGGATGACAAGCAGTTCTTTGTAGACCATCCTGGTGCAGTGCCCATTACTTCAGCTCAAGTAAGGACTTCATAATCCCTGATTTACGTACTGTTTACCGTTTGGGATGTATCAGTTTTTGACTTTGTAAACTATAATAGGGAGAGGATTTGAAGAAACTGATCGGGGCTCCTGCATACATTGAATGTAGTTCAAAGACACAGCAGGTCCGTGATCCTAGTCATTAATTAACTATATCTATCTTTCTTAAATAGGTGGCCAGGCAATTCGCTGTGTATTAACAAAGATATTAATTCATTGTGCTGCAGAATGTGAAGGCAGTTTTTGATGCGGCTATCAAGGTAGTGCTGCAACCACCTAAGCAAAAGAAGAAGAAGAAGAAGGGCCAAAAGGCTTGTTCAATATTGTGATCAAGGACTTATTAGGACTATCGAGTGGATTTACCATCTAAGTTCATTATTTCCGCATGTAGAACTTAATGTTTTCCCTTGCTCCACCAAAACATTACAAGCAATTATGTATAGTCTCTAATGATTTCAATATTTCATAGATTAAAGTTCATCCATCGGGTGGTATGCTCTGTGTAATCTTTTAACCAATACCCAGACAATTTGTAACTATTCTGTCGTTCTGTCTTGCCATTATGTGTTATGATGTTTGTAAACAACCGTTGATTTGATGCGTTTTTATTTATGTGAAATCAGTGACATAAACATGTTACACCTTTAGCTATAAATGCCTTTCATTTGAAAAAGAAATTGATATGTCTTATATTCTAGAAGGCAAGTCTACCATTTTTTAGTAGACTGTGCTCACTACATTGTGAGTCTGATAAGCTGGACTAGATGAAGGCAGATGCAACCATTCCTTGTGGGTTGTAAAGGCACATTCTTTCTTCGTTTTATATTTTTCGCTGATTATAATGGCACATTTCTGTTAATACTTCTGTTGTAAAAATTGTGTTTATTTTTGCTAAATAAAAATTTACATTTAAAGAATATATTGTCATATTCCCAAGTGCAAAATATTATCATTGTTTTTTTTTTGACGCAACTATCATTGCTTTATGATAAGGAAATTGAGTTATGAGTTTATGATGGAGAAAAAAGGCCCCAAATAACCAGATTTAGAGTCAAATTGCCCTAAATAACCGATATCAAAATATTGGCCCTCAATGACCAAAAGAGACGCAAATGAAATAGCGTTTTCTATGTTACAGCGGAACGCTAAATCGTGCAGCGTTTTCACATTTTACTATAACGGAAAACGCTACACGGAGTCGCGTTTTTACTTTTATCAGAATATATATATATTTCAAACAAAAAACAATTATTCATAAATTTATATATAATTTTATAACCGTTAACATTTAGGGTTTAGGTTTGGGTTTTAGAAAGATTAATTCATACTGTATATAAATTGGCCGACGATTAGGATTTAGGATTGAGGGTGTAGGGCCGGTAGGCCCTACTCCCTCGAGCCTAAACCCTAATTAAGCGAGGCTGAAGGGCCGAAGGCCCTGAAGCCGAGACGCCGGCGGAATGATAATTTTATAACCGTTAACATTTAGGGTTTAAGTTTGGGTTTTAGAAAGATTAATTCATACTTTATATAAATTGGCCGACGGTTAGGGTTTAGGATTGAGGGTGTAGGGCCGGTAGGCCCTACTCCCTCGAGCCTAAACCCTAATTAAGCGAGGCTGAAGGGCCGAAGGCCCTGAAGCCGAGACGCTGGCAGAATGATAATTTTATAACCGTTAACATTTAGGGTTTAGGTTTGGGTTTTAGAAAGACTGAATTAATCGCTTAATAAGACCCTACTACAAGTAGCGTTTTGAAATTTAACAAAAATATAAACACTTAAACGCTTTTACGTGTAGCGTTTTAGTGTTTTAAAATATTTATTTAACTGAGACGCTACACGATGTAGCGTTTTAAAGTAATTATTCAACTAAGACGCTACACGATGTAGCGTTTTTGTTGTTTTAACAAAAACGCTACTCCAAAAACGTCTCTATTGGTTATTGAGGGCCATCTTCCGGGTATTTGGTTATTTAGGGCATTTTGAAGCTAAATATGGTTATATGGGGCCAAAACCCGTTTATGGATGAGGTGGAGTACACAATTTTGGGTTATGTATTTCATTTGACGCCTTTAAACAAGAATCAGAGTGGCGCAGCGGAAGCGTGGTGGGCCCATAACCCACAGGTCCCAGGATCGAAACCTGGCTCTGATAGTTGTTTTTCTCTTTTGTTAAGCTCTGGCCCGCCTCCTTTTCTGAGTTTCTAACTGCTTGTGTGGCAGTACTTTGTAATTTTGTTGCTTCATACTTCTAAATCCTTCCCTGTACAGAAGTTATACGAATCAATTCATATAGCTAATGTTGAAATTCAGATGCTGATTAACTTAAATACAATGGGTTACCTTCTGCCAAGATACTCCAAAGGCGAAAATCTTTTCCTCACAAAAAAAAACTGGTAGGATCAGAAATATTAGAAAAGGACTGGATATGGTAGTGCAAAAAAATCTCGGACTCACAGAGAGGAGTATTGAGCCTTTGACAATGAAGCAGAGCTGCCATGAGAGACAGTAAGTCCTCTGACACCAGCGAGCTTTGCATGATTTCTCCACACTCATGTTTGAATTTTGTCTTGGAAACAGCCATTTTCAGCAATAGGAAGCTCATTGATCGGTTATTCGGACCGGTCTGTGGAACCAGATTTGAAACAGGAATTTTAAGCATGAGCGCTTGCAATGAGACTGTTTGTGACATCCATCTTACTTGCTAAAATTGAAACAGGCAGAAATGGGACAGAGACTAGATTTTTATAAATTGAGCAGATTTTTTAGTAATTTAGCAGCCTAAATCTAATCTTCTTTCTGCTTTTGTGGTTGCTGTCAGATAAGTAATGAGGAGTCCAAGACTAATTTCAAGTGTTCCTAAGAAAACACCATAACCGATCCATCAGGACTTGGCTTGAGTTGAGAATATAATGTAGCTGCTAATGGAATAGAACCAAACACGACATTTATACAATAATCTAAAATCCGGTGACTGGTTCAAGTACTTGGCCCGACTAATCATTTAAGGTTTGATTCGAGTCGAGTTGCATCAATTTTAATTAAAATATATTTTTCACAAAAAATAATCATAGTTAAAACTCAATGTCCAAACTTGTTTACAGTTGTACCGAGAAGAAATATCCAACATGCTCTATTCATATGATTGTAACCTGTCAATTTTCAAAATATAATTAGGTTTTATATTAATTATTACTAAATACTCTCTGTGTCCCATAGTATCTTTACGTTATTTTTCACCACACATTTTGAAACTTTTATAAAATATAATTTTATAATATATTTTTAAAAAATTTTCTGAATAAAAGTTTGACTTTTTTAGACTTTTATTCAATGAAAAAAATTCAAAAAAAGTTATGGAATTATACTTTATAGGGGTCTCAAGATGCGTGCAAACAGTGTACATAAACATTCCGTGAGACGGATAGAGGGGTCTTGAAAATATTTATAAAAATACCGTGCAACAGCATGCAACTATACTTGCAACCATACTTGCAAGTTGCAATCCCTGCAATGCCAATTAACTCAAGCTGCCTGCATCTAGTTGCACATTGTATTTTTGCAAATATATTTTCAAAAAAATTACTCGTATTTTTACAAATATTTTAAAATACAGTAAAATCATAAAAAAAAAAGTGGTGGTTATGATGAATTTCCATTAAATATCTAGTGCTGATATATTAACTTTAGTTCAAAATATAAACAATAATAATTTTTGAAAATATTAAGAAATGTGATTTAATATTTCTTTCTAACATTCGAATTTGTAGAGCCTTGGTTTTTAAAAATAAGGATATAATTTCAAATTTACATACTATCGCACAACTTAATCGTTTTTATAATAAACCTAAAAAATTAATGACTACTTAAAAGTTTGGTAAAAAATAAGATTCCAAAAATATTTAAATATTGATAAGAAAGTATTCGAAGGATTCGAAGAATTGTTACTATTTCAGTGAATTAATTTGGTTTTATGCCCGGGAGGTCCACCATTGAGGCGATTTATCTCATTCGATGTCTTATGGAGAAATATAGAGAGCGTCGTAAGGATCTTCATATGGTGTTTATAGATCTTTAAAAGGCTTATGATAGTGTACCACGGGTCGTTCTTTGGAGATGTTTAGCAGCGCGAGGAGTTCCGAAGGTGTATATTCGGACCATACAGGATATGTATTCAGCAGTGGGGACGTGTGTTAGGACACCCGTTGGGGATACTCAGTATCTTCCAATTGAGGTGGGTCTTCATCAAAATTCGGTATTAAGCCCTTTGCTTTTTATAATTATTTTGGATGTGATTACCCGTGACATTCAAGCTCCAGTGCCTTGGTGTATGCTTTTTGCCGATGATATTGTGTTAATCGCCGAGTCTCGAAGTGAGGTTAATGTGAAATTGGAACAGTGGCGTATATCGTTGGAGGGTTATGAGTTGTGTCCGAGCCGTTCTAAAACCGAGTATCTCTGGGCCAATTTCAGTGAGGAGATTCATGAGGCGGATGTTGCTGTATGTATTGCGAGGCTCGTGTACCACAAACTAATACCTTTAAATACTTGGGTTCTATCATTCAGAGTAATGGCGATATTTCTGCGGATGTTACACATCGTATTTCGACAGGATGGCTTTGTTGGCGGGCTGCTACAGGGGTGTTGTGTGATAAGAGTGTACTTTGAAGTTGAAGGGTAAATTCTATCGTGTAGCAATCAGACCATCATTATTATATGGTTCCGAGTGCTGGCCATTGAGAAAGGCTCAGGAACGTAGGCTAGAGACAGCGGAAATGCGTATGTTGCGTTGGATCTGTGGTAACACCATGACAGATCATATACCGAATGATACTTTTCGACGTGTTTTAGATGTTGAGTCTATCTCTAAGAAGATAAGGGAGGGACGTTTACGTTGGTATGGACATGTTCGGCGTAAATGTAACTCAGCACCGGTTAGGAGAGTAGAACACATATCGGTTCGGGGTAAGAGAAAGAGGGGTCGGCCTCGTCGGACATAGGCTGATCAATTAAGTTTGGACATGGGAGCCTTAAATCTCACGGGTGATATGACATTTTAGATAAGAATGATTGGAGACGGCGTATTAGAGTAGTTGAGACTAGGTCTCGTGGCTCACAGAAATTATGAAGGTTATGGTGTTATGTTTTAAGGGAGAGTTCAGCTCAGTCATTACCAGATGCATTCGCGCCAATCAAAAATGTTTGGGTAAGTCCCATGTGAAGAAGGCCATGGGCTAAGGTATTATATTCTTATTATAGCATACACTATTTTATTTGTTGTGCACTAAGCCGGGGGTCTTCACGGAAACAGTCTCTCTACTTTAAGGGTAAGGGCAAGGCTGCGTACATCTTACTCTTCTCAGATCCTGCTCTAAGCGGGATATACCGAGTATGTTTGGTTTGGTTTGGTTTTGATAAGAAAGTAGGTTGTAAAGTCCAATCACTGACGCTTGAAAACTCCAACAAAATTTATTTAATTATTTTTTTTGCCAACAAAATTTAATTAATTTTGAACAGTCGTTACCGGTAATTTTTTGAATTGGAGTGTGCATTGAATTTGAATTTAGTAGAAAACCGTTAAGCTAGAAACTTGAATAATTTAAATTACTAAATTAGTGTAGGTCCATGAGCGGTAGTGTCTTCCTAGAAACTATAATTCTTTTTATCATTTTGAGTACTATGTTATGGTAGAAATTTTTCACGAGGTGATAAAAATGAAAGAAAAAAAATATTTTCAAGAGATTTTGAATTATAGAAATATATTTAAAAATTCACTTGATATCCCCAAAAAAAATCATGTTAAATCCGTCCTACTATAAACTACACCCATGGTCCCAAAATAAATGGCGCTTTGACTTTTTTCATGTAATTTAAGATGTTAAAAAATACTTCTATATATTATTTTTCAAAATTTTCTTTTATGAATAAAACATTTACAGTATATTTTTTCAGGAAAAAAAATTTGGAAAGAAATATATAGAATTATGTTTTTTTGCATCTCAACATGACACTTATTTTGAAACGGAGGGGATATTTTTTTTTCCCCGATACCAAGAGTATATTTTCTTATATGGACAGAACACATCACAAATACGAGAGCTCGGCTCTAACATAATTACAAATACATTGAGCCCAACAAGACTGAAAAAGATTTGCACGGAATAAATTTAAATTATGGAATATCATTCCAAAAATAGGGACCGTTTGGGTGAGTTTAAAATAAGTACCTTTTGCTTAAAGTAAAAAAGTGAATTAGAAGTCATAAGCAAGTTTAGACTTATAAATTATTAAACTGTTTGGGAAAGAAGTAGAAGTCCTGAAACAAAAGCTAGTAATCCTAACTTTTATAAGTGCTTCTCGACTTTTTACACAAACGGTACAAATAAGTGCTTCTAACTTATAAGCCCAAAAGCTGGGTTTATAAACGTTTCCCAAACACCACCATAATAATTAAATCCCGCACAATTGTAAATTATTGATATAGAGTTTGTTTGAAAATTAGAAGTGCTGTTAAAAATTGATTTGATAATTTTTTGATATTTGCTTGTTTTGAGATGTAATGTAAAAAAAGTAATTTTTTTCATGAAATTTGTAACAGCTTCCTGGAAAACGGGACAGGCAGAAAAAGCAGTTTTTTCAGTTAGAAGATTTAGCAAACAATTTTTCACTAAAACTTGTGTTTGCAACAACCACCCATAATTAGAGAATTACCGCAAGTAATGCCGGTATTAAAAAGCATAAGTTACCTATCTTCAGCATTTCCCAACGCCTAGAAGCTGACAAGCTCATCTAAAAAGTTCGTGGAAATTTCTCTGGCTAGCTGGAGCAGTCTGTCTAAACTTATGGATAACAGTGAATATATACTTATAATAACTGTGACCAGAAACATCTGTCATCAAAATCTGCATTCATCTGCACTACGTCCTCTCTTCCCCATCTCCCTAATTTAAAGCTTCTTTTGGCAAGGTTTGACAAAACCCACGACAAGACAACCAAGCTTTTTCTCTTCATTTTGTTCTCTCTTTTCTACTCCTATATTTAGTTATTTATGTGTGCACAAATCCAACTTTTTCCATGCAGCAGCCAAATCCTATCAACAACGGCTACTGCCCCTATTTTATACTTATATATTTAATTCGAACAAACTCGTATTTAATTTTGGACTACACGTATCCGCATGCAGACGCATTTCAACTCCCATCTCTATCTCCTTTTCGTCAGTTATGCCCCAAATGACAAACCCACCACCACCTAAAGCGCAGTTTCACAGCTCCTCCTGCATGCTTCTCATTTAAGAGAAAGTAGTTAGATTGATGCAGAGAGAGCCAGAGAGAGAGAGAGAGAGATTAAGGGAGAGAGATTAGAGAGGAAAGAACCAAAAGGTCATGCGTCTATTCTGATGTAAGATGAGCATGAGTCCTCCAGCTTTTAACCTACCCAACGCCAGTTTTTCTTTTGGAGTCTATTTGCAGCCTCTTGTGGGTTCACATATAGAGCCTAGCTACTCATAAACCATATCAACATCTCAATATTTTTATAATATCTAGGCCCTGGTCCTCTCAGATTTTCTATGTTGACATTCACTCTCGCTTTACTAATCTGCTTTCTTCTGATCACCAATTAATATCATGGATATGAGTTTCAATCAGAATCAGTTTCTTTCTGACCAGTTCATGGCCTTGCCACCCTTGCCTTCTGTCACTGCCTCACAGGATTGGCTCATGAGTCCTCATCTTATGGGAATTGGGGATGTTAATATTGGTGGTGCAATTTTCTCAGAGGATCAGCAGCCATACACTAATCCACAACAACAGCTCAATCATGTCTATGATCCCTTTATAAGCCCAGCCAATCAGGCTCCACCACTTGGCCTCCCCTCCTCTTCACCAACTGACCTCTCCACGGACTTCTCTCAGTTCTTGGCTTATGAACTTGATAGGCAAACAACAGACATGGAGGCATATCTTCACCTGCAGGTTTCAATTAATTATTTTAAATTCACTTATAGATGTTCTTTTATTTTTACTTTTCATATAAGAAAGTTACACAAAATGATTATCAGTTAAACTTATAGTATCAGTTATTCACATTATGTATATTGTTTTGCATGCACACCATATTTACTGCAATACTGCATGTCAACATTTTTTACAATTAATTAAAAACTTAAATGAAAAAGGGGGATGGTCAAATAGTGAGATAGGATTTGGTCAAACAGTGAGATAGGATTTGACATATGTTTGATGCCTCCGATAGTCTTCTGCTTTATGTCAGCTTCAGTTATTTTATTTGATTTTTCCTCTCTTTAGATATTTTCTTTTTTATTGACACGGATATATTAATTTTATATAGAATCAAAGACTGAACGCAGTTCTGCGAGAAGAAACGAGGCAAAGAGCGGTTCAACTAGAGAAGTATGCTGCAAATCTGGTGAGTTTGATCCAGAAGAAAGAAAATGAGGTGGCTCTAGCAAGACAAACAAGCATGGAGATTGAGCAATGCATGGTGAAAACAGACGCAGAAGTGAAAAGCTGGCAGAAACTGGCTCTGGAGAAAGAAGCCAAGGTGGCAGAGCTGAGTTACAAGCTGAAGAAAGTTGAGGAGAGGATCCAAATGCTCAACAGTGGCGCATTAGATGCAGATTCCACATGTGGTGAAACCTCCCAGGGCAAAAGCAGAGAGGACTTGTATGGTAAGTGCAAAGTGTGTCAGGCTCAAGGCTCCTGCGTGGTTCTTTTCCCCTGCAAGCATTTATGCTGCTGCAAATCCTGTGAAGCTCTTGTCAAGTTCTGCCCAGTGTGTGAATCTTTAAAGAAGGCGAGCATGGAGATCTTCTTAGGCTGATCTGGTGAGGAGAAAGAAAAGAAAGAAATGACAGAAAGGTGGAATGGAGGGAAGGGAAGTGAGAATTAAAATACCCCTTTTGATTCCCTGCCCTGTTTAGTTCAGAACTAGCTAGTCCTTTTTTCTTTCTTTTTATGTTCTGTTTGGGCTTTTATGAACCTTGTCTCTGTTACAAACTAGCTTGTAGTAGTAGCTTTTGGTGCAGAAATGAACAATGCACAAGTGAATAGTTGTGTCTCTATTAAGGAGAATATTGCGTTGTTTCTTATTGTAGATGTACTTGCCTGAGTAGATATGCATGAATATGGATAGTGATTTGATGGATTAGGCTGTTTGAGAAACTGTGTCAATGGGCTCCTGAGTCCATGCCTCAAAGCTGACACAAACGATTTGCCAAGGACTTAATATTTCTTGATTATTTCAAAACTCCAGCAGTTTAATTGTGTTACTCTGCAGGCTGCCTCCACTGTGTTCTCTTCTTGTATTATCAACTCAGTGAGGTACTTGGATCAGAGGTGTGGATAATTAATACTCCTAGAAATGATCTTTGCAGAAAAAGGAAACACTTAAAGTGAGAAATCAAACTTGTGATAACAATGTATGGATACGGATTAGACTGGAAGTGCAGGCATGAAATTAATACTTCCTCCGTCATGGCTAATTTTTTACGTTTGATTTGGACACGCAGGTTAACAAATAGGTATAAAATTGTGGAAAAAATAGAAAAAAAGTGGGTGATATTGTAAGACCCATTAATTTTTAATATATAAAATGGAGATAGTTGAGTAAAAGTAGTGTAAAAAGAGAGTAAAAGTGGAAAAGTAGTAGAACAAGAAAACTGTAAAGAAATGATTGGGATAGAAGGAGTAATTGACCGAGCAGTACACAATGCACACTCCACAGTCCACAATGTGCCACAGCAGGAGAATGAGAGTGAAACTTCACTGGTGCACCCAACTTTATCCGGCCCTTTGTTCTGTAGCAAAATGGATGTTGGTGATTAATAATTGTAGAGAATTCCGACTTAAAAAGTTGATTGGTCACGTTAATCTAAACCAAAATATTTCGATGCAAGTTATTTAGGAGGCAAAAAACACATTAATAAGATTGAAACACAGAGTTTTTAATTTCAAAAATGAAACACAGAGAAAAGAACACAATTAATGGACCCACGGTGTGTGTCCCGGATGGTTGATCGGGGGTATGGGTGTGTTAGAAGCTGGCCGGATACCGGTTTTTACCAAACACTTTATTCACTTATAAGTCTTAACTGATTTTACGTAACTCACAAACGGACCCTTAAAATATCAACATTGGATAAATAAATGGAACTCCCCCGGTTTTGCTGTGTCAACTGTCAACCAATATACATGGATACAATCATGTGGGTCCCATGGGTGGGACCCATAACTGAAAATATAATGATGATTCTCGATGTTCAATTTTTTACACACATTTCAATATATTTTGATTAGATCCTTAAAATTATTGTTTTAAGATTTTTTTAAGATTTTCTTTTCCCGAATTATATTATCATTTACCTACTTTTATTCATAAAATAAAACTTATATAATAATAACTTTAAAGATCCGGTCAAGACACATTGAAATGTGTGTACAAAATCAAACGCCATATAATATAAAATAGAGGAAGTAATATTTTCTTTAATGAGAATAATTTAATATTTTAATAAAGTCAACACTGGTTGTTTTGTTCAAAGTTATACACGAGAACATATCCACAAGCCCACCACAGGCCTCCAAAAAATCATGATTTGTTGGTGCAATTAGTAGTAGTACTTATGCTTATAAACTGAACTAAAATCCTCACACTTCCCGATGTGGGACTGGGGTGTTACAAATCCGCTAGTCAAAACAACATTTTTCAACATGATGTGTATGTGGTTTACTTGGTTTTACCGGAAACTACTCGTGTTAGAAGGAGGGCTTACCAAGATCATATTCTAACATTCCCCCTCACTCGAAAGCTCATTTATGGGTCGAGAGTGGATCACGGGCGCCCATCTTTTTGGGCATAACATTGCCTTCGCGTCCTTAACAAATTCTGAGAATATTGGGGGTCACATGGAGTCGAGCTCGAGTCTCCCGCGAGTCTAAGCTCTGATACCATGTAGAGAACCATTTCATCTAAAATCTTAAGGTGTTAGAGGAGGCCCCTTTATGGATCTTATACCATGAAAGAAATATTTGTCGTGCCTTTCATTACTTCTGTTCTCAATATATACAAGATTGCCAAGCTGTAATTATGGCATAACATAGCTACACTATGCTAAAATTAAGGCTACAAATAAGATGGCCATATCACAGTCATATCACAGGGATTATATGTTGGGTTTCAGGGCAATAAACGCAGCGAATAATCGACGTAAAATCAAAATTTTCCGAAATCCTAACCCGAGGATCCATCTATAAAGTATGGTTGATCATGGAGATACGAAATAATACCTTGTTGAAGCTTTACGTTAGCGAAAGATGGAGGTCCGGAACAAGCAATCACCACGCAGTCCTCGGTTTAAGGATCACGTCTCTAAGCAGTCCACACGAACGTCTGATCGCCAAAGATCACCGGAGCCGGTACTAGCCGGATGCAGCCTCTCTCTTGATGTAGAGCTGCTAGGGTTTTAATAAAACGAATTTTATAACACTTAACCCTAAAACAATACATCATTATGTATTTATAGGGAAGAGAGATAGATGGGCCAAACCCTAATCGGATTTGGGCTTCTCCAAACCTAATCCGATTTAGGTTTTAATATTAAATTCGAAATTCTAATTACTTAATTAAGACCGGCTCAATTAAACAATTTATTTCGAACTTAATCATTTAATTTAAATTCAGAATTTAAATTAAAACTCCTTTAAACGTTCTAAGTGTGTGACCCTTTAGGTTATTATTACGTTGTCAATAATTTTAATATCCAATAATAAAATTATAAACAATGAGCGGCATCTAGTAATACATCATTGCTACCCAAGTAATAATAATAATTGGTGATTCAATTAAACCTTTTGTGAATAATGTACAATGCAATATAATCCCTTTAACCTTATATTATAGATCAGACTCAAGGCATGTATTGTTTCATCCTCTTCATCGTCTAATCCGAATTTCCTTGATCAATGAGTAGGCTATTAAACAAATCAATATTTGAGCACGGCCATGCATTTTATAGTCTCACTCAATTAAGAGGCCAATAATATCACTCCTAAAATAGGAGGGTTAAATCATTTCTAGATCATTCATATTTCTCATACGATTCATAATATACCCAATGTACATTTCATCATCACCCGGTCAAAGGTAACTTTTAGTGCAACCAAAGTATATTAATTCTCATATAAAAATATAATGATATCAAGTCAGAGGATCATTACATCATTATCACAGTGAGAATTTCTAATGACACTTATTAACATGTAAAATCTCACGGTGGGTCATTCCAGTGCCATGTGTCGATACATGCACTTATGTTCTTGACTTTAGCATCACTATACCTATGATCAATGAGATGTGATCATCAGTCAGCAAACATACTAATCTTAATGCATCATTATTGTCCCTTAACAATAATACTCGACTAGGGACATTTAGGAATATTGATATTATTCTCATAATCTCATTTCTAAGTCACGTACTTAGAGATATAGAATTACATATAATATTCCAAGGACATTTATTATGCTTTCAATTTATTACGCAGTAAATAAAGACATAATAAATATTTATTCAATAATCAATAAAACATAATCCATAAATGTCTACGATAAAACACAATAGTATTGTCTCTAGGACACTAATACTAACATTATACAAATCTACACAGCTGTAATTACAAAAAAGATTTACGGATTCTAATAATAGCGACGAATTGTTGTTTAACAGAACTTTAGCTTTACAGGTGAAAAGTTAACTGTGTGCAAATTGATAATCTTACCGAATTCAGACTACTCTATCAAGGAGGCGAGGAAAAGTTCACAAAATGTCGAGATTTGCAAATGAAGTGCATAAATCATGACAATCGCACAAATTACATAACTCTTATCCCATATTCGTGCTATCACCGGATACAACAATCATTGAACATCGTTGAGACATCAATAATATCACACAAACATGATTCAAGTCATTTTAAGCTAACCTTATGGAGAATCTTACATCATGACAAAGAGATATTTGAATAGATAATGCATATTAAGAATCGACATGAAATATACATTCATGAAAGTTTTTTAGGTAGATTCTTATTTGAGATAATTTAAAATTACAAGTTGGGTACATGAATATAAAGATTAAACAACCTCCACCATATTTAATCCATATTGATACTTTTTGATACCTACATCAACGACATATCATTGACATAATTGTTTTCGCAACATTTAATTTTTAATAAAAATATATCGTGTTTGCTCCCAGAAACGAAAACATGTGAGTTATTATTCTCATAATCTTTTTTAGCATAACTTTAATTATGTTATGTCAATATAACAAACACAATTTTTAAACACCTTGTTCCGTAACCATCTCAAACACAGTTTTTAAAATTTACTGCTGAAAAATGCATAAAAATGGCGGGACAATGAAACTGTTTTGCCACTATATCAAACACAATTTTTGAAAGTTTAATACTAAAAATTAACATAAATAATGGCTAAATAAAACAAATATTTATGGACAAAATATTTCTAATGATCTACTACCTCTGTCCCATTTAATTCTATACGTTTCTTTTTAACTGCTCGACACGCATTTCAATGCTTTTATAAAATATAGTTCCGTAACTTATTTTTGAGATTTTCTTTTTCTGTATAAAAATATAACATCCAAACTTTAATTCAAAAAAGAAAATTTTTAAAAATATATAACACAACTACACTTTGCAAGAGCATTAAAATCCGTGCCGCGTCCCCGTCCCCCAATGTATACTAGGGAGTAAATAATTATTTTAATTACTCACCGATAAAGGTCGAGTAAGTTCTATATGCAAATCGGACCCGCAAGATTCCTTTACTCACAAGGCACGATCATAATCAATAATTTGAGCATCTCTGAAACCAATCCATCTGAATTTTGTTTCGGAAAACCCCAAACAAACAAAGTCAATCAACGAACCTGATCTCCGATCTCTTCATTTCTTCCCTCAACAATGCACCAAGGCGGCGATTACACATCCTTCTCACAACAACCGCCACAACCACCGTCATATTACAGTCAACAGTATCCTCAAAACCCTAACCCTAATCCAATCCCCAATCCTCCTCCTCCCCTCGTCGATACTAATTCTCTTTACGGTGCTCCCTACGCGTCGGCGCCGCCTTTCTCCGCCAATTACCCTCCTTCCTCCGATAATTTCGCTGCTTATCCCCCGAATTACCCTCCCTTTTCTCATAATCCCGATCCTGTCCCCTCTCTTTCTCCCACCGCTCCTTCTTACTCTCCAAACCCTAATTTACAACCACAGTATAATCATAATCCTGGTCCAACACCTCCTGTTCAAACTCAACCTTCTTTTCCTCGATTCGAAACTCACGTCCCGTATCAATCGCAAGCGAGTTTCCATCAGTCGAATTATCCGGCTTTCGATCAGCATCAATCGAGTTTTTCAATTCCTCCTGTGCAGTCGAATGCTAGCACTGATTACAATCTGCCGTATAATTATGAGAGTGGTGTGAATTTCGATCAGAGTGGTGGGGGAAATGGTGGGGTAGGGAGATATGATTCGGGCGGGTATGGTGGCGGGGGAAGTGGATATGGTGAGGGGGTTTATGCTTATCAGGGGAGTAAGGTGGAGCCTTATGGTGCTCGAGGGACGGGATCAAAGTCGTCGACTTGGTCTTCTTCGGGGACAGGGTCAGGGACACCTACTTTTGATGATTTTGGGAGGCCAATTAGTTTTCCTTCTGGGAAAACTCAATCAGCTGTGAGTACTGGGAAAATTGCTAGGGCTGTTCCTAAGGCTGATTCGGAACAAGATTCTAAGGGCGGGGTTCAGAAATTTAGAGTTAAGTTGCTTGCCGAGAGTGGCGGTCAGAACACAATGGATGTGCTTTGTCAGGTTAGGGTGTATAATTTGAATCATATTTATATGATATACTATTGTCGATATGTTGTGCAACTACTCGATATGATGTGTTTGTGGGTTTGGAATGTGACGCCATTAATTTAGGGGCCGTTTGACATAACTTAAAAAAGTAAAGTACTTATTGCTTTTAAGTGAAAAGTTAGTTATAAGTAAAATTTAACTTTTAATTTATTGGATTGGATAATTTTTCTGATATTTACAACTTATCAGGTATAAAAATTAGTAATATAATACTAACATATTATCAATTATCTTTTGAAGTGATCCAATTTCCTGGAGTTAGCTAGAATATTTGCTAGAATATGGCCCTTTGCGAGGTGCCCAAAAACAAATGGAGTTTTTTGAATGTCCCACCCACAACCGATATACAACCGATGTGGGACAACTCCTAATACTTATATAATAATATAATATGATCAGTTATATTTTAAAGTAATCCTATGCATTTTTATAAAGTCACATTTAAAAAAAATAAAATAAGTCAATGAAAGAAGTTAGTATTTTCAACTTCTTATAAGTAAGAAGTTGGCTTGTAACTTCTTTACACAAATGTTACTAGTAAGCCTACGTGTAAGTTAGAATTTGGGCTTTTTAAGCCCAGCCGAACAGACACTTAGTTTCTTTTTAGAGTAGAAGATAACAATTTCTTTAATTGGAAGTTGATATCTGTGGTGGCTTTATATGGATTTTTATTTACTATGAGTTTGATGGCGAAGGGCGAAAGCTAAAATGTGAGATTAGGTTGTTTTTTAATTTATATGATTGGCCAACAGGCCAACACTTAAAATGTGAATAATCATACAAATTGAATTATGGGATATAACCAAAATGATGTGAAGTAATTGCATTTGGCCATTATAATCCAACCCATTTTAACATATCTTATGCTTGTCATATATACTCATATGGAGGTGTTCTATGAAAGCACTTGTTTAGGTTGATCACCTGAGGCATTTCTTGTTACTTGTTAGTATATATTTACACATTTATGTATTATTAATGGTACTAATATAATAGTTTTTGAGCTCTGTCTCAGATTGGTTTGGATGGGATTCGCATGCTTGATCCCAGCACTAGCAGGACGTTGAGAATCTATCCCCTTGACACTGTTACAAGATGTGATGTACGCATTATATCTTGAATGTGTTTGTAAATTTTGTTAGTTTATTAAGCATAACACATGTGGCGTTTCAATTTTACCTAGGTCACTGATTCCTCTACCTTCGCATTTTGGTCCAAAAGCTCTGTTGACATTGAGCCAAGACGCATAAGGTTGCAGTCAAATCGTTACACGACTAACACCATTCTGGATACAGTGACAGCTGCAACAGTACAGGTTATTGCTACTTAGACTTTCATGATTGTTGTTGTTATTATTACATTTTTTTTGAAGAGAGAGATTTAAATTAGATATGTTGATTTGTTGCCATATGTCTTGGCTAAAAGTAGGTTGTTTCACTGCCTTGTGAGGTTTTAAGTTTGTCTTTTTGCTATCGATTGTCTCCTTTTATATTTTTAACCTAATTTATAATTATATTTATGCACACTTTTCTGTTTATCATGATTGAGCCATTGACGCAATTGTATATTTTATTGAAGGGCTGGGATTTGAAAGTTGGGATAGTGATTTTTGATTGTCTATGTGGGATTCCCGGTCTATTGAAATATTACTATAGTCTATATACAATTGTAGCTGTAGGTCTATTCCCTTAAGTTGTATTTATGTGCCAGGGAGAATGGTATTCATGTCAATTATATATTTGATTGTATGACTAGTTGACTGCAATATATTTTGAATACTGCAAGTTTATGTATGATGTTCTGATGCGGGCTCAGGACTATTAATCTGTGAGTATCTTGTGTGAAGTGACCTAAAGGTCCTAAATACCTAACCACATCTTGATAGGCGACATGCTTTAAGGAAATGATAATACTATGAAGATATATCTTTTTTATGTTGATGTTACTTTCTAGTTTCTAGGGCCATTTCTCTTATTGGTTTACTTATGGTGTATTGGTGTGGCATAAAGTTTGTTATTCACCTTTTATAGCCTTGAAGTTTTTTTGTTTTTGGCTAGGAGTATCTCTACTATGTTTAATATTATATCTTGCCTCTATGTTACATAAATTTAATATCTGTGTTCTGATTTTATTTGTATGGTTTTTTTTGTACTTGTTTGTATTGCAGCTCAAGGAAATGGGTGGTGGAAGCAGGCCTTCTGATTCCGTTAAGGTTTCTGATCAGCCATCTGAGAAGAAGAAAGGTTTGGGTGACTGGATGAACCTGATGAAGCCTGTTAATGAAGAGAAAGATCATTGGGTATTCATTAAACAGAATTTATAATATTTTCTTGGTCATTGTTGAAAGTTTTAGGTTTCTTAAACTCTAAACACTGGCTGCTAGGGCATCCATAAGTTTATATTATGGCTTGCTTCGAAATCTATATGTTTTTAACAATCTGATGCTGATACTGTGGTCTCCTGTGATATTGGGTCTATAAATAGACCAGAAGGTTGTCTATGTATCTTTCACTGGAAATGTTTTTTAGAGTGCTTGCCCAATTTAGTAAGTGTTTCTATCAACACGTTCCCTGATGTTCTGCTGTTCATCGAAGCAGAATTGAATATTGCTCAACTAGTTTATTATAGGCTTGTTGCATGAGACTACATACCTCACGCTTAATACCCTTACAGAACTTACAGTCTTGTAGAAGCATTAGGATTAGTTAACAATATTTTAAAGAGCACTGGGCATAGCCAAAGGGCTAGATTTAAGAATGAGGAAGGCTCATGATTTTTGTGGTCCTTAGTGTACAATAATTTAACCTTTAACTTCATCTACCACCAAGAATGTATTTTCTAGCCAACAAAAGTACAAAATATGCAGGGAACTAATCTAATCGGGTCTGGGCGTGTGACAAGTGTTTGTTGCAGCAAGCTATCTGCTGTTTGTTTTATAGCAGAAAGACATTAACATTAAGTTTTTTAATGTGCATGCAGTGGGCCCATGAGCCCTTTCGCGGTTTATACACCCATTCTAGGCTGCGGTAAAGTATCGCATGTAGATTGTTGCCATCAATAACTTGTCAGGGACCAGTAGCCAATCTAATAAGGAGATTCTTACCACATAAAATAAAAGATTTAGAATTCTGTCATCAACTACTGGTTACTGTATATAATATGATAGATGTTAATTGATTATAAAATATTAGCCAAATGAAATATCAGTAAAAAGTAGGAAACTAAATCTGAATAAATATTTACTGCTGAGGTTCTCAACATGTAGAGACAATAAATTTTTGATATGTTCTATTTAATTTTTTTCCGCACAATATTAATACAAATATTTTATATTATGCTGATTTTAAATAAAAATTAATAAATGATATACTCCCTCCGTCCCAAAAAGAGTGAGCTGGTTTGACTTTCACGGAGATTAAGAAAAATGTAGTAAGTTTAGTTGAAAAGTGGGTAAAGTGGTGGGACCTACCAATATTTAATAATAGATTTGAGATAGTGGAGGAAGATAGTGGGTGTAATAGTGTTTATATTATTATAGAAAAGAGATAGTGGAAGAAAGTAGTGGGTGTAATAGTGAAAAGTAGTGTTCAAAAATAGTAAGTATTGTAGGTTCATTCTTTTTGGGACGTCCCAAAAAGGAATAAGGGTCACATAAAATGGGACGGAGGGAGTATGTGAATTGAACTGGTAGAAGCTAGCTGTATTATTCTTATTAACTTTAAATTTAAGTAATTTAAATTATTTTGGATGTTTATGCATATAAGATATGAAGAACATATGCATTTTCAATCTTTTTAACCTTGTTTATTGTAAATTACTTTATCAATATACACTAAATATTCTTTGTAATTATACAAGGTAACTTTTTTGGTTATGCATGTATGTATATTGTATAGCAATTGTAAGATATTATTTCTAGATTATTCTCAATACTACTAATTTTACTGATTAAGATGTGAAGAAAGGAAATAGGACATCTACCTACCAACTCACCCTGTGACCGACTGGGTAGCTCTGGGAAGTATTTTTAGCAGCCATAGGTAATTGAGATTGGCAGTTTTGTGGTAGGAGAATTGGCCGTTGGCCCTTATCCCTGATTTTTAGGGAGCTTATTAATTAGCAGTATCCTAATTGTGAAAATTAAAGATTAGCATGGGATGAATGCCTCACACACATGGTATCTCCTGTATGACACCTCAGAGTTGAAAGTGTGCCAAGATGCTGTTTTTTTGGCACATCTGGCTAGTATCATAGGGTATATATGAAGTCTATGACTAGTTGGACGGGTTACCTAAAACTACTTATAAATGAAACCTTAATTTATTATTGTTTAAAGCTATTGTTCACCTATAGTTACTGCTGGGAGTTTTTTATTAAATAATTTTTATTAAAGGTGTTCTAGAATGAAATTTTAGTTCGAAGAAATTGTATACATATATAAAATTATCCTAGTACTTTGATTTTTGATGTTTTCTGTATTTTAACCAGGTTCCTGACGAGGCAGTGAACAAGTGCACAGCCTGTGGCTCAGACTTTGGGGCCTTCATAAGGAGGGTATATCTCTAATATTCTAGTAAAATGAATGTTTTATGGAGAACAAAGATTATAGCTTTTCTGTCATTTCCAATTATCTTACTTTGTTATATTTTCCCCCAAATTTCAGCACCACTGCAGAAATTGTGGTGACATCTTCTGTGACAAGTGTACTCATGGAAGAATTGCTCTCACTGCTGATGAAAATGCTCCACAAGTTCGAGTTTGTGATCGCTGCATGGTATATATTCATGCCGTAGGCTTTGCTTGTCCATGAATGTCTTTTCTGTTATTAGCTAATGTGCAGCATCAGGTTTTAGCTTGCAATAAATGAAATTATTATTGTCAACTAGGAATTGTCGAGCGATATCCAGTCAGAACTCTTTCAATTAGCTGAAGAGCTTATCATTTTCAGTTGTCTGATTTGACATTGTTTTGTCACAGCTTCTCTGAATTCTAATTTCTAAGCTGGTGCTTTACCGCATTTTGATCGTCATACATTTCTTATTTTGTACACATATAGGCGTATTAAATAAAATTTACTAGTATTACTCTTGTTCACAAATCTAATATTCTAAAATTTTATACCCATGCTTGATTAGCTTGTGCACTAACATACCAATGCCATGGCCATTTTTAACCTATCATATACTATGTATTTGTGAATGTGCACTATATATTTCAATAGCCAGTCTCCTTTCAGTACATAAAATCGGACTTACTTAATAATGGTTTTTCCCAGGCTGAAGTTACGCACAGGTTGAGCAACGCGAAGGAAGCAGCAACCAGATCAGCTTCATTGGAAAGTCACGAGAATCTTGCCAAAAAGCTCCAGGTAATATACATTTGCCAAGTTTGCTTGGTGGTTCTCTGTACTTGAAATAGAATGGTATTTTCATGTTCACATAATCACGTGAAAGATCTGTGCATACTGTTTTTTGCAGTTGGATCAGAAATACCTATAATATATATATGTCTGTGTATGTATGTATACAGTGACCAAATAGGATGTAGCATTTGAACTTGCTGCTTAAAAATGTCTGACGGCTATATTGTGACATGGTTGATTTTCTAAGTTCCTGTAGAAGTTATTCTTTTCATGTCATTATTGGGTCGGTCAATTTTATGTATCTTTCTTTTAAAAAAATTATTAATTGTTCCAGGAGGAAATGGAGAGAAATCGCAAGTCATCATCAGGTATGGAAGCTGTAATTAATGCATTATTAGGGCTGTGCACTGAAATCACACCAAAATCTATATATTTGAAGCACTTGCTCATTTTTATGTACTGTGTTTATTTTATTTAGGCTCCAAATCTGATGGATCTGGTAAGCGCATGAAAGAAGTTGCATGTCCTACTTGTACAGTCCATTTGCAGGTCCGGAACTATTTTCCTACTTTTCGGGAACATGTTCTTTAATGAGTCTTATTGTCTCTCATTTTTTCCATTATAAACAGTTCATCATTGCATGTTGAATGTTTTTTATGGGCCTTTATATATATAGATATATGCCGCGATTTGTTAAGAGTACTTTCTTAGAAAGAGAACCGAGAGAGCTACCAAAAAACAATTTGAAGATCAGAAAATTTTAAATAATATTACATCCTAATACGCTTCCAGGGCAGTCATTTAAAGCAATATGCTTTTAGATAAATAAAAATAAAAATGTAGAATATGTTTTAGAATGCCATAAATTTAAGAAATAATTTAATAATTACGTTTTTTTTTTTTTTTTGCATTACTTTTTAGAAAAGAAGTTGTGCTCGAATTATTGATTTTAGAAAGATATGTTGGTACTTGGTAGTAGAAAGATGAATACATAGTTATTTCATAATAATAAGTTTAGTTTTAGAAAATCTGTCTGAGTTTCAGGTTTTCTATATATATATACACGTATATAGTATATACTACATATAATTTAAGATAGCCGTTCAGTACAGTTAAATCTGTTTTGACTACTACTCAACATTTTAAAACTTGTTTCTTTGAAGTGATAATAATTAATAATGGCAAATATGGTTGCAGGTACAAGTTCCTAGCTCAGGTTCAGAGACTATTGAGTGCGGAGTCTGCCAGCATCCTTTTCTTGTTAGCGCACACTGATGACGTAACATTATAAATATTTCCCGCCTTTGTTTCTTATTTGATCTGTTGCAATAAGCTATGTGTTATTTAACAATTCGGTTTGGCATGTGGTCATCTCTTTCCTTTCTTCACAAGTCTTGCTGAATGTAAAAAATATATGTGTTGGGTTGAGTTTGTGTGGCTGTTTTCACTTAATTTGAGTAAGAAGTTTAGTTTGTAGATATCTTTTGTACTGTTGGAAAAAAGTTTGCATATACATTTATAGACTTATCATTATACTAGAGATGTTATATCGAAGTGGGATTGGGTTCATATGGAATATATACTAATTTGAAAACCATATACAATTAGTATCTTAAAATTTGCCTGAATGCTTTTTAAGTTTTGTTGTCAGATGGTGTTTTTCTAGAAATATAGTTGAGCAGTATGACCAATTTCAACCAAAATATTATTAAGTTCTTCAGTAGAAGTGAAATTTCTTAAGAGTCCAAATTAATATTAATAATCGTAATAATTAGAATCTGGAGTCCAGTTATTAAGGCTTGGAGTTGATCTTTATAGTGTATTAAATATTGATATTGACCAATGTTATGTCTTTGGATTGATTTGGTTGGGTTGGACTGAGAGACTGTGATCTCTAGTGATGGTTCACCATACCTTAAGTCATTCGTTCGCTGAGAATGAGTATGACATGGCGCTTGGGAATCAGCTGCAGAATTAGGAATTACATGCCTTGCCCCTTATATCTGGACCCTTTTCTATGAAATATAGATTTGTTGATTGGTGTTGGCTTTGTTTCTGTAGGTATGGACATGATCCCCACACCCCTAAGAATTTAGATTACAGTACACCTAGCTATATTAAGAGCAACTCAAACCCAACACTATAACACTATTACTAACTTATAGCTTAAAACCAACCCAATGCAACATTAAATTGATGTAAAAAAGTTATACCAAATGGATAGTGTGGCACCAAATTGTGTGTCAAAAGGACATTTGGTGTAATTTCATGCTGAAACTGGTGTCTTTTGTAATTTTGATAATGCCCTTGTTTCATTATCAAGACTAATTTGTTCTCTTCATAAAAAGATTTCTTTTAGCGTAAATTATGATGGTGTCTTTCATAATTCTAATAACGTTTTTGTTCCCTTCATTTCATAGAAAGATTCATTTTTAGGGCAAATAATAGTCCCAGTGAGTATGTTATGAATGATGTGATTTTGATATTTCCTCTTTCTTTCCCAATATATGCAAACAGTAACACGAGTTACATATACATGTACTCAGTTTTATATTTCAAACAGTAACATGAGTTGTAAATACATGTTGTGCTCGGTTATATATTTGACAGATTAAATTGAAATGTTTAGAGAATAAATAGGAAAGTTATAGAGTTTAGTTAGCTAAGAACAAGAATTAAATCTTTTCAAAGAAAGAAAAGAGAGAAAGAAATTGCATATTAAACAACACTTACTATATATGCTGAGACTGCTGCGATTCATGAAGGGCTTCAGTGGCTGTTAACATTACAGTATCAACATGTCGAGATTGAATCAGACTCACTTCTTTCAGTTCAAGCTTTGAAGCAAGCTGATGACATTCTACTCGAAGTTGGGTTTGTGCTAGATGAATGCCGCTCTATCCTTAAGTCAAGACCCTGTTTTTCAGTTTATTTTGCTAAACGGCAAGCAATTTTATGTCTCCTCCTGATGTTCTTGTGGAGACCCTGCTGTATGACTCTTCTGCTTAATACACTTCTGTTTGTTTCAAAAAAAAAAAAATTGAACTTTAAAATACAAATTCATATCGATGGTAGTTACTTGATATGATTAGAGTAAAATAAATGAATTGTTACACAACACATAAAGTGACAAGTTTTTATCTGCAAATTTTCAAACCACCTATCGAAAATCAGGGGTGGACGAAAAACCAAAATCTAAATGAAACCACTAAAATCAATTTTAACAAGACTTGTTAGAATCAAACCAATGAAACCGTGAAATCAGACCCTCCTCGGTGTTTCATGGTTTGCATTTGCTCATAAAAGGTTGCTAAAATGATTGCCTTGCCCATTTCTTACTGGGATAAGTTTGTCAAGTTCATTGATGTCATTCAACATTAATGTTTATTTCTGAATGTGTCACAGAAACTTCATTTACGCAAGGACTAAAGCTTAATTTGTTTGTCTTATTTGACAACCTCAATACAAGATTTTCTGTAAAAATTTTACTTTAAGAATCATCTCACTCTCTCATTGTGCACTGCTCATTGTGCACTGCTCATTGTGATACAAGGGAGCCGAATCGAGCCACGTTTTCCCTTTAAGAATCATCTCACTCTCTCATTGTGCACTGCTCATTGTGATATGAAACCTTCAAGTTATCGCAATATTTCCGCATATAATCCGAAACTATCAATCTCATGTATGGGCAACATGGCAACTCGTCAAGTTATTACCAACTTCAACTAATTAATACTCGTGGTGATTATATATATTTGAGATAGAGTGTCAAAAATGCATTTTAATATTGCTAATCTATTATTTTATAATTTATTTTGATTTTTTAATTTTTTGTTCAGAAATAATTTTTTTAATAAAAAAATTATAAAATTATATGTTACAGATTAGAGAAGCGCTGAAATGCTGCTAGGTATGAAAAAAAAAAATCAAATAAAATATGAGTCGGGAGAGAGTAATTGATTAACAAAACAATGCAGTTGCTTGGCTGAGCAGTAACAAATACTATTATTATCTTTGCATTTCGGGAAATATATTTAATTTATTAATTATCTAAGTATGGAAGTAAGAATGGACGTGTTAGGTTTTGTAAGGAAGTGCCAACCGACTGCAAGGTATGAACTGTTGATTTTGTTGATCGCACTATACATGCTAAATTGCTAATCCAAGTTAACGAGGCTTTATTTTTTCTTGGCAAACGACGCTCCCTCGGTACCAGCATTTTCATTACCTCACTTTTTCCTTACGTTATTTTTTTCTAACGTATTTTGAGTCTTATATAAAATAAAGTTTCATAATATTTTTTTAAAACACTTTTTCTAGACAAAAGTTTGATATTTAAATTTTTATTAAAAAATTAAAAAAATATTACTAAACATAAAAATCTCAAAATACGCGAACAATAAAGACAAATTACAAATTACCTCCTTAGACGGAGGAGTATATATTTAGTCTTATGTAGGGTTTACTGGTTTAGTAAAGTTATACAATTATTGTCCGGTCATTTTGTTAAACAGTAAAAATAATTATTAGACTTTCTCGAACAAATAACATTACTCTAATATGAGATTTATACGATCATTGGCTGGTTACATCATTAAACAGTAGAATACGTGATTGGAGTGAAGAATTTTCCATATATTCTCTATAATATTTCATTCATGATAATTATTTATTCAATCTTAACAAAAATATAAGTAATTGAAGATACTCTTGATGTCGTTTCTTTTTAAACGAAAATCAAATTTTATAATACAATTTATTTACATTTTCTGGATGGCTATGAAAAAATAGTTAATTCACTTCAGGGAAATCACTAATTTGCTACTTTTTTGACTAATTACTCTGCACAGTTTAGTTGGTGAACCACTCGGCAAGGGTGTCTTTATTGATTACATGCATCTCCGATGTTACAGCACTATTCATTTATCAAATCATGCTTATTACTCTATTGTTTAAAACTAAATGAAGCTAATAAATAAAATTAAAAGTTTATATAAAAAATTGTTTCCGAAAGTGTTCATAAAAGAAGGCAAGATCCATAAACCAGAACGGTGGTGGAAGTACAATAATTTAATTTACGTTGTATATATACAACTCGAAGTCTTCCAAAAAGCTAAGAAGATCGAATAACACATAGTAGTCATTTGGTTCACGTAAAACAATGCATAAACTACTTTTAGCCATCATAAAAATACATGGAAGTTGTTCGAGTATGCTGTTTGCACTGTCTGTGGCACACATGATTTGGTGCAGCATTGGAGCAGAAGCTGGTGTGCAGCTACCACCGAATATAAGCATTCCGGCAGTGATAGCATTTGGGGACTCCATCGTGGATCAGGGTTGCAACAACAACCTGAACACCCTTGTTAAGTGCAATTTTCCACCTTATGGTCAAGATTTCATTGCCCATCAATCAACCGGCAGATTTAGCAACGGAAAAACACCGCCTGATTTTGTAGGTACTGTTACAACACCTGCATGCATATAAACTAACTGTGGTGCACTTGTTTTCATGTACGTGCGTGTTTAGGAGCAGCAGGGGCGGATCTGGTAAGAGACACGTACAGGAGACAAGTGTTTTCCTAAAATTTATTTTGACATTTTCTAATCACTCTACATTCTAGAGATTTAGAGAAATGCTCTGAAAAAATTTGAAATATATAGGTGTTTTACGAAAATCTACTTGATATCCGCCATGCTTGCTTGTGAGGAAAAGTGCAGGCATCTTTTCTAAATAATTGTGGGGGCATGTTTACAAATGAAGTGACTTACCTTGTTACAAAAAGAGAGATAAATTTAATAATTTGTGACATTGTTTTAGTAAATTTTTTACAGCTGCAGCACTTGGGATTAAAGAGGTTTTGCCAGCTTATCTTGATCCTCATCTTCAAAGTGAGGATCTCCTGACAGGTGTGAGTTTTGCCTCAGGGGGCATGGGATATGATCCAGTAACATCAAAGATAACGGTAAGAACAATACATAGAGTGAATATGTTCAGTTATTCTCCATGAGATGTTAACACGGAGAAACTGTTGCAGTCAGCATTATCATTCTCCGATCAACTAGAATTGTTCAAAGAATACATCAGTAAGCTAAAGCGGCTTGTTGGAGAAGAAAGAACGCGATACATCTTGGCCAACAGTCTGTTCCTAGTAGTCGCAGGCAGCGATGACATTGCCAACACTTATTTCACTTTCGGTGCCAGATTGCGTTATGATGTTCCATCGTACACAGATCTTATGGTTTCCTATGCTTCAGATTTCATTCAGGTACTTTAGTTTCCGAATGCTGCAAAACATGCATATTCGTCGTGACCACATTTTCTATTGCATATACTAAATTGAAGGCAATTGATGAGCTGGGAGCGCGAAGAATCGTAGTATATGGTGTGCCTGCAATCGGATGTGTACCTTCCCAAAGAACTCTTGCAGGGGGACCTCTGAGGAATTGTGCAGATAATTCCAACCAAGCTTCCCAAGTATACAACACGAAACTTCAAGCTCTGCTTGATTCTCTTAGCCAAAAATTACCACTCTCCAAAATTGTATATGTTGACGTCTATAATCCTCTTCTGCACATTGTACAGAATCCTCAAGAATATGGTACTAAATTTATTCATCATAGTTTTTTTTGTCGCGATAAATATTTATTTTCTATTTTTTTTCCTTCGTCGGGTGCAGGCTTTGATGTCGTGGATAAAGGTTGTTGTGGTACAGGAGATATAGAGGTATCAGTTTTGTGCAACAAGTTGAGTAAAACATGCCCTGATCGATCCAGGTACTTGTTCTGGGACAGTTATCATCCAACAGAGAAAGGATATCAAATACTTGTAGATCCGTTTATCACCGACTACATCAGCCGGTTGTTATAAGGATTGATTCGAGTAGATAAAATAAAGTAGAATTCTTATAGTACAACCACATTTATCTGGTTTGTGTAAAATAAACGAGCGTATGGACTTGATCTAGTTGTAAGATAGTATTATTGGGCCGTGTTTAGATGAAGATTTAAATTGTACAAGGTCACTGGTTACATACAGATATGCCTCGCTCTGCTTACCGGAGATCAAGACTTCGAATATTGTCAGAGACAACAAGATGAGTGTGTAACAGTGCGAGTGTGATTGTTTGATTATTAAAAACATATAAATATGGAACCAAACTCCTCCGTTTCCACATATAGGGAGTAGTAATATTTTACATACATAAATATTTCACTCGTACATAAATATTTCACTCGGCTTATCAGAGATCGAGAGTTTGAATATTGTGAGAGACGACGAGATGAGTGTGTGAGAGTGTGATTATTTAATTATAGAAACACATATAAATATGGAACCGAACTTCTCTGTTTCATTACAGCATTTAGGGAGTAGTAATCTTATGAATTCGGATTCATAAATAAAACACGAGAAATAGGCAAGCAGTTCATTTAAGAGTGGTAGCTGCACATGGATCATTCATTCTACAGTTGTCTGCAATATCTATGAGTTCCAGTGAGTATATGTAATCTTCAAAGTATGGCACCATGCCATACTCATGAATAACCTGCAACTACATCCAGACATTATGATACGGGAATGGGAACCGTGTACCCTAGACCAGAATCTCAGAAAATCGCAACATTCTTAAATAATATTATTTCGAACAGAGGATATAATTTCCGAAAGGAACTCGCATCGCGATTTCGTGATAAAATATTAGGTGAGAATGGAAATGCTGAAAACACGTGATGGTTGAGAGTTGAGAGTTGAGACCAGACCAGGAAGTAACTCATGTCTGCACAAGAATCATAAATACATAACAGACTTTGGACCATCATATTTTTATTACTTGAACTCGGCAAGATTTCTGTAGCTTGCACTGAGTTCCACAATAGTGCAGATCTCTGTTCTGTATGCCTTATATTCAGATGTCAACGTCTTGGTTCCGCGTCATTATTCTGATCCTTGTATGCGATGCAGCAAGAGCCGTCGTAAAGCTGCCAGGAAATAAAACAATTCCGGCTGTTATCATGTTCGGAGATTCTATAGTGGATACAGGAAACAATAACTACATCGAAACTATATTTAAGGTCAACTATCCTCCTTATGGGAGGGATTTTAGCGGTGGAGTACCGACTGGAAGATTTTGTAACGGAAAAGTTCCTTCTGACTTCCTAGGTAAGTAAAAATGTACTCACAAACACGCGCACACAACAATAATTTGTACAAGTACTTGATATATGAAGTTAATTCCATGATACAGTTGATTTGGTCAGGTCTAATTTTAGAATGAATGTAGTACCTGTATAAGTACTTAATAAGTGACTTTGTCGATACAGTTGAAGAGTTGGGGATAAAAGAGTTCTTGCCACCATATCTTGACCCCAGTCTCGACACTGATGATCTGAAAACAGGAGTGAACTTCGCTTCAGGTGGTGCAGGATTCGATCCTTTAACATCTGAGCTTGCGGTGCACATTCCAACTCTGCATACATCATAATTTTTTTAAGCTTCTTGACAAGAACATTCAGCTATTTGTACTAATCATTATTTTCTCTTCTTCTTATGAGAAAACTAGAAAGTTATATCGTTATCAGCTCAGATAGATTTGTTTAACGAGTACGTTGCCAAGCTGAAAGTGGCAGTGGGAGCCGAGACAACAAGCACAATATTGAGCAACAGCCTGTTTGTTGTAGTTGCAGGCAGCAACGACATTACCAACACGTATTTCAACAATCCTATTAGGCGACTGCATTATGACTACTCTTCGTATACTGATCTTCTGGTCGACTCTGCATCTGGCTTTGCGCAGGTACACATACAGCACAAATCCTGATCTACTTTCACATCTATATCTGATAGTTTTTTCTTTTTCTTTTTATTTTTATTTTATCTAAAAAAAACAGGAGTTGTACAAATTGGGTGCTCGTCGAATTGGTGTGTTTGGAATACCACCTATCGGATGTCTTCCATCACAGAGGACATTACAAGGAGGAGTAGAAAGAAACTGCGCAGACAATTACAATGAACTAGCACAGTTATTCAATGCTAAACTGTCAGTTGAGTTGAACTCTCTTAACAACCGTCTTCCTCAGGCAAGGATGGTCTACCTGGACGTGTACAACTCGTTAATGGAAGTCATCCTCAACCCTAAAAAATACGGTACATGATCTATCCTTCTATATATCTACTAAAATATTAAAACTGAACAAGTCTGCATTTTTTTTAATCTCCGCAGACCCTGCTCTACAAGCGGATTTGGTTAACAAAAACAAAATTTACTTTGCAGGGTTTAGTATAGCAAACAAAGGTTGCTGTGGCACAGGCACCATTGAAGTGGCTTTCTTGTGCAAATGCCCTTGTCCAGACGTATACAACTACGTTTTCTGGGACAGTTTTCACCCGACAGAAACAACATACAGAATACTTGTCCATCAAACTGTCAAGAAACAGATCTCGAGCTTCCTTTAAGAGCCATGAGCATAATTTTTTCACCTCAGCAATTTGTTTAGTTCATTGTATCAATTTAAAAATCATACTGCTACAGATTACGCCCAAAATTCATATTGTCAAAGAAAATTGTCATTCATTCTACATTATTAGTTGTCACAACAAATTGTTTACTCATTCTGGTTTAAATTTGCCCCTGAACCTTATCATACTCAAAACTTACTTACATGATATCATTCTTGAAATTTTGTTTTGATACGTGTTTAGAGGTTTTTATTTCTTTTTCTCACCGTAATAAAATTTAGAGCCAAAAGAGGGGCAATCTTTCTGTTTTCAAGTGAGTACAACATACAAGCGATCGTCAAAGATAAATAATAAATACAAATACGGTTTTTCTATTTTGTGCTCGTGAGTACAAAATAAAGCCACATGAGTTTAAGTGTATTTCTATCCGTCCTCTAATCATAATTATGAATGGACCCTCTTATATTTACCTCAACTCCATCAACAGAAAATCTTCCGAAATCATCAAATTTAATGTTTAATGTGTACTCTTGGATACACGTGAAAGACCACTTATAATATATTCTTTTGAATTAATCAATTTTTTTTTGTCAAGTCAAGATTTAACTGAAAAATCAGTAAAAAAGTTTATAAGAATTAATCATTTTTTTAATAAATTGAAGATTCTCACCGAATATTTTTAGACAATCAAGACTACATTAAATTAATATATATATATTATTTATTAAATGAGACCAATTGTTTCGCAAGCAACATACTCTAGGATCTAGGGTCCAGGGGATGTATTAATTACTCATATCGACTGACCGCCCTCTACTGTGAATTCGAAATCAGCAAAAATGGAAACGGCCATTTCTTCGGTGGTGGAAAAGATTCAAAAGCTGGCTATATCCACTCAGGACTTCGCCGACGCCGTCATCCGCCGCCACCACGCCTCCAATCGCCGCAATCCGGTTATTGCTTTTTATTCCTTTGCTTCCGTTTCACTGCCGACTTTTTTTCGTTTTCGTAATTGCGGATACACACACACACACTTTCTCTCTCCCTCCCTCCCTCCCTCTATCTCTCTCTCCAGTCTACGTGTTGAATTATTGTACAATTCTAATTGAGTTTGATTGTTGATGTTATAGTTTTTTGTGTTTTGTAATTTATGAGCTCTTGAAACGTTAATTAGTTGCATCTTTCGTGACTAATGCACCATTGTGTGTTAGCTTGAAAGTGTTTGATGAAGCAGAAGATGGTTTTCTAGTCATTCATTTGGTTTTATGAGGCTCACATATTTTACACAATTTCACCATCCTATGAAATTAAAAATTTAGCTACATTTATGTTTGTAATTTGTAATTATGCGGAATCGTGTGCCTTGTGGTTATGGACTAATTAATTAATACAAATATTTTCGTGCGTGTAGTCAGAGTCAAAATTTAAAAGCGTTCATTCATCATTCATGTAATCTTTGCTTAAAAATTGAAATATAGGATACTTCTTTACCTTTCTGCGCAAGATATATTCATATAATCTATTATCATTTTGGGACCATTGTTGGAGTGATTAGAAAAGGTGTAGCTACTGGATTGAGGTGACCTTTTAAACTACCCATATTTGAAGAATATGTTATTGCATCCTTTTCTTTCAACTCAAAATTTAGTTTTGAGTTTTTGATGTGTTTTACGTAGTTGATGCTTCATTGCCGATTTATTTAATAGATACCAACCATGAAATAGTTTTTGTTTGAATCCTGGAATGTCGATATTGTCATTGTAACTTCTTTGTAATTTGACAAATATCATAAAATATTTATTAGAAGCATTACTGATATTGTCTGCTTGACTGTATGAAATTTGAATTCAATTTACTTTTTCCTTTGCTGCTAATCAGTTGACCAAAGGGATTTCCCTTTTCGGCAATCAGCCAATCAGAAAGTACTAGGAAAGTGAATGCGTGAATGAACAGTTGTATAATGCAGTGGCAGTTAGGTTTGCAAGTACTGCAAAACTTTTTGTTAGCTTGTTCATGCAAAGCACTTTATAGTTTACATCCTACTTTTTTGTTGACTATGCAACTATAAACTCCATTTGTTTTGTTGCATAAAAAGATAATCACTGATTGTTGTATGATGGGGCTTTATGTTTCTTTTCTAATATATTTTTCAGATTGAAATCTTGAAGCGGTTGCAAAGAGAAGCATTTTCAGATATTATGAAAATCAGGGACAGACAAGACAAAGTGGAACGACTGCTTTTGCTTAATAAGACTTCCAAAGGATCTCCATTTCAAGAAGCCAGCACTAGACTAAGGGGGGATATTGATGTATTGGGGGCCTTATTAATGCTTGATCACGTTGATGAACAGCATGTAGATGCAATCCAGAAAGCAGGAATAAAAACAGGTGCCAGTTCCATGTTCACTTTTCAGACAACCATTCGAGAAACGGATACCCTCACCGTAGAGTTTGCTACAAGAGGAAAAGACCAATGTGATGTCCTAGGCAGTCCACTTTCACTGGAAAAAGTTCATTATAAAGCAAATATCAGTGATTGGTTCTCCATTGTTTCTACCCCAGTGGGAGCTCAATGTAAAGATTTTGCAATCAAGAAAAGTTCTTGCCAGGTATCACACTTTGTAGTGTCTGTTAGATCAATTATATTCCTGGACTTTATTTACTTAATATTAATATTTCTAGAGTTCTTAGAGTCTGATTGAGCTCTAATTGCAGTCATGCAGTCAGAGAATTTTTCCATTGTACATATTGTACAATTATTAGTCACATTAACTTAAAAGTTCTCTTAGCAACTAATCAGGAGTGGACAATGTTGACTAGTATGTAATTGCTTATTGCCGGCTTGTAGTTAGTGCTTTTGATCAATACACTTTTTGGGAGGCAAGGGCAGCTATGGCCTCAATAAATATGGTTGCAGTGGTATTGCTTGTGTTGCGTATGAATCACTTGTAAAGATACACTTAACTACATATTTTGGGTAACCGGTTTGTTACCTCAAGTTTTTGTTGCAGAAAATTATTACAGCTTTCTGATCTGTTATCCTTTACTAATTTCATATTGCAGGAGAAGGGGGCAACTAATTTTTCATTTTCTGGACCTCCTTTCTTGAATGAACAAAGTGGCAGTGCTATTGGCTTAATGGTCAGGAAATCAAATGTAGTTGCGTCGTTGGCACAGTTTGTCTCTGAACTGGGAATGCAGTCTAATTCTACCGGACTTTTCCATTGCTTCAGCACCTTTGGGCAAGTTATGTGTCAACTTTCTGGAAGTACGAAACTGTCTCTTTTGGGTATACATCGAGTGCCTAAATTTTCAAAACAACAGGTCAAGCTTGGACCCTTGGTTGTTCCTGGAGGAATATTGAAACGTGGCAAACATCCTGAAAGTCCTGTGGGAACATCTAGTTCATCATTTCTGACAAATACCGAGGAGGATATCTCTTCAGGATCATTAGCGCTCACGCTAGAGACAGAGCTTGATGATAGTACTAAGATCGGAGGTTGGATTGAGATGAAAAATTCAAATCCAAGACATCTACATTGGGCTGTTACAATGGCTGATACACCTGATGATGACTTTGGATGGGGTTTAAGCCTGGGTGGATTGGTCCAAGGTCCAAGTAGGTGGGACCATTTTCAGGTGGAAGCCTTTCTTAGAATGAATTTGGGTGATAGGTTTAGCTTGCAACCAGGGCTTGCTTATGTGATGAACGGGGCTACTCAATTTCCTGTCGCTACATTGCGTTCTACATGGTCAATGTAAAATTTCGACTTTGTGAATAGTAGGCTCACATATTGAATATTTTTGTATAATATCTAAATACAGATATTGATCAATGCAGATCTATACTTGTACCCCTCAGATTTAAAACAAGGCTTAGAAAGAAAAAAGAGAAGGTAGCTTTTAGCCTATCACTTTTAGTGGCATGTGTTGGTTCTTTTGTAAATTTGCCTGATTATGTCAAGACTACGGAATGATGTATGAGTATGACCGCTACTTGGAGATAGAATACATGACCAAAACAATCAGGCAAGCAATGTATACTACGTTGCATGTTGGTTACCATGGGAGTTCAGATCAGATTGAAGCAGTGAGAATTATACAGAGTTGATCAACTTTCGTTACAAACATAACTCCTTAAAAAGGAATTGCACAAGTTCAGTGCATACTAGGGGTCAGGGACAACATAAACATCTAAATATCTTTAATTCTATGCACATGTTCCAGGACATGCAGCATATGAGAATGAAATAGAAGAAATGATATCCAAAAATAGCAAATGAGAACATGGCAGCTGTTATTTCCGTACTGTTAAAAGGAAAATTTTAAAATCTGAAAGCAACATAAGGAAGATAAAAACTATCACAGCACTGCAACATAGTTGGGAAAAATTTGGTAGTCACCATACTTGTGTCTTAATCACTTGATTATCAGTCGAAAGTAAACATTTAAAAGCAAAGTTTTCATGATATTATCATGCAGCTAAGACAAGATAAGTTTAGCAACAGAGGAGTCATTTTATCTTCAAGTTTTCTTGGCCGCAGCATCCTCTTCATTCATCTTCCTTTCCCACCTGCGCTTTTTGAAATCTGCTAACATTTGTGGCATTTTCTGCATTAATTCAGCAGTATTGGCTCGTTTCTCTGCAGATATCCGATCACATTTGTGTCCTTTCCTCTTTGTTCTCATTTCTTTCCTTTTTGGATCATATGGCCAGTCTTCTCCAGCAAGGAGGGCTTCCTTGCGGACTCGAGCTCGATGACGGGCACTAATGCTACTATGTTTCCAAGCCCCGAGGTGCCAATAACCCCAAACTCCCTTTGAAAGATCTTCCTGATGTTTCATCAGCTTCTCCCTCCAAGGATACTGGTACTCTCCCACCGACTTTGTTACAAATTTCATCACTTTACCAGCCATTACCACAATCACTGACATCAAGACATATCTTCCAATAGTCAAAGGTCTAGACAGAGCAAAAATTATTAATTATTTTTATTCGAGAAAAACAAGAAGCTACAGTATTTTCTGAAGCCATATTCATAACATCCACTTCATTATCTTTTATGTCATACAAGAGAACTTTTAATATTGACCATCAAGTCCTTAGCGAAGCTAATATTTTTATATCACAATTCAAACTAAAACCATGAGAATCAGGGACAGAACCAAAGACCTAAATTAGGATGGGCTTAATAAATATTTGGACTCTAAAATTCAATATATTCATAGCTACTAATTTATTTTTTTTAAAAATACCCCGACAGCCCCTCTGTGCTTCTGTTCTGATAAAAACATATCAAGATAAAAGACTAATAGAGCAATAAAATTCTTTCATAAAAATGTTAAAGTTCCCGCATTTATAAGTTATCTGCAGATGGCTTTGGAAGGTAATTTTCTTGTGTTCGATGATTACCCTCAGAGAACCAAAACAAATGGAGATTTTTAATTAAAGTAAGATGTTTTTCTCATCTTTAGGGTGAGAGGCTTAGAGTAATCACGAAATCTCGATTCTCTCCCTGTTGCTTTCATTTTCCTAATTTAGCCTCAAAGTATCTTACTACATGGAAAACAAGTTTCTCATCTATACATCGAAACAAACGTTAAATCGACCAAAACATCAAATAAAGTCTATTTCATTTTCAACCCGTAACACCAAAGTAGTGTAAAAATTAACTATTACAATGTTAAAATTACACTATCCGCAAAACAAACTTCGTTCCATTTACGCTATATATTACACCAAAAGAATAATTTTTCTATAAGAAGGCACATTCATTCAAATTTTATTAAAGTGATTGTTCTGTTGATATGAATGTAATAAGATATACGAGTGGGACAGAGAAATGTAGAATGAACAAATTTGTTTCTGTTAACAAACATGAGGGTATGCTTTGCATTTTGAAAAGCGCCAGATTTGGTGAATAATTTACACCATTATAGAGTTGCATTGGAGTTGATTTTGCACCAAAAAGTTACACTATTATAGAGTTTTGGTGTTAGGTTGGAGATGCTTTAAAGACTTAATTCTCTAACAGAATGCAAAGTGAAAGTACTAATCCTTGAGCTTGCTAACAACTTAAACAAAACATTTACTAGTATTGCAAACGTCCTTGCTAACACAAGAACAAGTAACATGAGAGCTAATTGGTTCAACTTTATAATGCCAAAGGTCAAGTGCAACCATGTTACAAACAACTCAGTCTAGTACCGGGCAGCACCCCAAACCATGAACAAACTAAACAGTAACAATAACTACTCAACTAGGAGGAAACAAGAGACTGTAAATGACACATCAAGTCGGGACATGTTTTCAGTGAAATGTGTGTATCCACAAAAGGCTGAGCTAATCTTTTGTTCACATATAACTCTCTGCCCCTTTCCACAGATAAAAGTAAAATTCATATACACAGAATCAAGATCAAGGTGCTTAAACCCAAAAATGCAAAGACACTAGAACAGAATCCAATCAAAGACCAGTCAGGTAATAATATAATCACGAACAAAGCGCACATAAACATTCTACCTTCCCAATTAACAGACAGACCTACTGCCTTTCTGTTGTTAGGGCTCGTAAAGATACTTGTTGATAATCACAAAAAAGAAGTATAATAGTTTAATAAAAAATTAACAGGAGTTGAAAGATGAGCCAGGCATATTAACAAACACCATGTCTACAATTATTGTTCCAGAGTTGAATTTTAAACTGAAACTTGACAATGTTAAGATGTGGAGAAGAATATGAAATGCGGCGAGTGAATACAACTGACATGAATATGAATAAATTTAAGAACCAAACATTTGGATTCACCTTTCTTTACTCGGATGCGTTGTTTTACTCTTGCGAGCCCAGTGTGTCGGTCTCTGAGGGTTGAGGAACCCAGATACAAATAAAAAAGAAAATTGTTGAGGAATATTAAAAAGGATTTAAAGGAAAAAACTAAAAAATTCCATTGCCGGGAATCGAACCCGGGTCTCCTGGGTGAAAGCCAGATATCCTAACCGCTGGACGACAATGGATGATATGCGAAATATATGAGACTTAACATATGTAGAACAAATTTGTGTTCCAAATTTGCTCCAGCTTGGCTTTCCTAATTTCAAATTTCTAGTAGTAAGCATGCTCCCTCCTTTTATATTCTTTTATATTACTGTGTACACATTACAACTGCTGCCTGCTTACGTGTGAGTGTTGTAGATATATTAATATATGACTAGTATATCAGAGAATTTATAAAGAGAAAATCGAGAGCAAGAGCCATAAACTCTTAAACTTGAAATGTCAAGTCCTGAGTTTCAAAAAAGCTAAAGGTTGTTTACTAGCATAGTAGCATGTTCTAGACGTCCATTCATGATATAAAGATATATTTCACGATAGTATATTTTTATCATATCTGAATCCAAAAACACCCGCAAATGAATACTCGAAAAGATCAGACTCATGTAATATTCTGAATTCAAAATTTTTAGATCGAATATCCGAAATACCTGAAAACCAATATTCGAAACCAAAACTCCGAAATCCAAAAACTAGAAATTATTACGCTAGTAGCACTATAACAGTAAACAACATTGAAAAATAAGCACTTGATTTATTTAAAAATTACACTACATCATTTTACTCGGAATCCATCAATTAATAATTATTCACATCTCATAGATTTTTCATTAATATGTAAATTCATTTTAACCAGAATTTCTATTTGAAGAAATGTATGTATATATAAAATGAGATAAATTTACACTTTTATAAAACATTTTTTTGACAAAATTATAGAACGTATTTGTAATTATTGAATTAAAAGGGATATGTTGTAAAAGTGATTCATTAAACTGGGACATATTATACAAATTCTCAAATAATATATATGAAACACACACATATACATATACATATACATATATGGTATTTTTTTCCCTAATTTAACAGATTTAAATCAGATTTGAGATTTCACATCAGATATCGGTAAACACTAAATCTAAATCTAAAAATTTTCAGGTTTAAGAATCAAATCCGAATCCAAAAATCGGATTCAGTATATTCACATTTTCGAATTTCGGGTCAAATTGTTTCATCAGTCATAATCAAAAAACTTAGAAATGCGTATTAAAAAATTAAACGACCTAAGTTTCAAAACTAAATACGTGTATAACCAAATTATAGAGGTTATGCACAACAAACCTTTTCATCAACCTTCATTTAGAAACTTCTGTTCAAATTATGACATAAACTTCTGTTCAAATTATGACATTAAAGAATCTGAAAGCTAAACAGATGAAACGATTTAATAGTCCCCAAAAATATCAAAGGCCCGTCCACTGTATTAAACAAGAAAACATTTTTAAGCCGAAGTCAAGTTCGATTAACTTGGACTACATATTGAGCCCGTACATTTGTTCAAACAAAAACTCAAAATCGAGTTCAGGCAGGACCGAGCTCAATTTATCAACTTGAAGTCAGATCAGTTAGAATCACAAATCTAAATATGGCCATATGAACAGTCACGGTAAAAAACCCATTTTAGCTTCAGCCAAAATCTATCTAGAAAACCCAACAAGGCAAGTACATAAGATGTATAGGTTTTCCAAAAGAATCATAACAAAGTAGAGAACTCCCAGTCATTTTTCAATTTTAGCCCAACATAGCTCTACATAATTATTATAATTCTCAAAATTCCATCCAGAAAGATGGTTGTTGGCTTGTTGCTTAGGTACATCCTTCACTGGATGCTTCAGCTGATTTCAGCCCCTTGGCCAATTCTGATCCAGTACTTGGTTCCTCAGATGATGTATCTCTACCTAGTTCTGCATCAGAGTATTCTACGGTATTGTCCATATTACTGACACTATCAGAAGTCACCTCGTCCAAATGGACCTCTTGAATGGAAGTTGCCAGCATGACATCGCTTGACTGACTTTGAGATTGCAGGCCAGTGTCTAAGGTAGTCTGCCCAACTGACGGAATCCATTTGCTCCAGTTTTCACGTCTCCTAATCTTGTCTCCCTGCGTTAAAGACAGATTCAGAACATATTCACTGAAAAGTGCTTGTACAGCTATTGGGGAAATATGTCTCGAGACCAGCTACATCTAATACTGTACTAAAGAGGATGTCATTGATATACATAAAATTATTTTAAATTTCATTAACCCACTTATGCTGGAACCATCTGCATAAATCGTGTGCACGCAAAATGATCAAAAAAAAAACCAAAATTAAAAAAGAAACTAAAAACTAATCTAAGCCCGTAATAAATTCAATCTAATGACCCCCTACAAGTCACCCCACACAATGAAAATACACCCTCCCACACATGATCCCACATAACCTCCTCCGTTTATAATTTGATTTTTCCAGTCAAACGGTGAGTTTTTTTATTTTTGAAATTTGACTTCCCTCTGTTTTTCTTCATCTTCCAACGATTAATTTGTATGCCATATGTGCTATATTTCGATGTGATTTAGATTGTTTTTAGTTTTTAGTTTAAGCATGTTTGTAGTGGAGTAGGACCCTCTATATATATATTTGCTGCATTAAGCCAAATTAATAACACCACCATATATGCGATAAAACGGAGACATCCTTCACTTCTACCCAACAATCTATACGTACATGCACATTTATATTAGTTTAATAGAGAGGAGGGGAAGCAGTTTAATCAAACAAAAAAAATGGGCATTTAATCAAAACAAAAAATGGTCGACACAAATCACCCGATCATATTTACATGACACCACGATCATAACCAACATGTGTGAAATTTCATAAACAATGATCATGACTTGTACCCCAACACAACTTTATCCGAGTGTTTCTATTTTTAAAATTCTAAATGACTAAAAATAAAATAATCAGTGCTGCATAAGCAGTAAACTACACAGGCAGGCCAAAACAACATTAGGTCAAGAAAGTAGATAGAAAATTCTCCCTTTGTTCCTTCACAATAATCTTTACCCCGATGCTGCCCTTGGAGTTCACTGACCACACATACAAAAAATTAATGCACGTTTCAGCACAATCAACCACTCGACTCTCTAGTCATAATTTTTTTTTTAAAATCTCTTTGTTACTAATTATAATGTGGAGGTGGCAATAATTTATTTTCTTGTTTGCTAAGGTTGTTTATTAATGTAGATGTTCATGGTGAGGACTGTGGTTATATATATATATTTTTTTTACGGAAGTGAGGACTGTGGATATGGTGGAATTGATCATGTGAGATTTAAGAACATGGGAAAGTGATTCGACACACAAGGTAGAGACATCTTATAAGATACTTAGGAACAGTTAACAATCAACAGCTTGTAAACCCAAATCAATGATATTTGAGAAAGTTATGAACTTTCCACACATACTAAATAAAAAACAAATAGTTTGCAGTCAACACATGTAAACTTTACCTGCACTTCCACAACAGTTGATGCTCCCAAAGTATCTAGAATCAATTGAACATCGATTGTCAATTTTGAAACCTGATGTATGATAAATAAAGTTAAATGTGATCATAACCAATTAAAAAAAGAAAATTTATACTGAAGATATTCAGTTCATAATAGGTGACATATCAAAGGATTCAACTTTTAAGTAACTTGGAAATGACTTTGTCACCATTGTGCGATTTCGAAGGAGGATAGACACTAGTTTAAAAAAGGCAAATCATGAATTTAAAAAACCATATTTTATGAAGCATTAGCATGAAGGTAATATAACTGGAACAACATTACATCTTGCTAGCTAGATATGATACTACATTATTTCAACTCAAATAGAAACTGCCTGATATGATTTAAAAAAGGCATCTCGAGTTCATATTGGCGACCATCTGTTCCTGATCTGATTCACCCATTATCTTGATATTCTTGTCTTCAATGCAAACAGTCTTGGTTTACAGAGAAATTGAAACAGAAACTATATATCACCTTGTATGATGGAAATCACTTAGAATCCACATACAAATATTTCAATTTATATGTCCCGCAACCTATCAGACCAAGACGCAACAAACTTTAACAAGTCATTCTTTTGTTTCTTTAACAACATTTCATCCTCTGTTTTTATATTGAATTCAAAGATAAAACAGAAACCATAAAAATCACAAAAAAAAAAGTGTTAGAAAAGTAAAAAGTGTACCAATTTTTAAAATGTCTTTTAATATCTAGGGTTAATTTATAACACTGTAAAATGAGTAGTGTTCTTTGCTTGTAATAAAACTATAACAACAATGTATTTTTTTTAAAAAAAATACTCATTAAACATGTAAACTTTCAACTTAATTCCCAAGTCCAACACTTGGACAAGTATCATGTTCGACTCTTCCAGCTGAGTGCATGTAATGAATTAACTTATAGATGTCCTTTATTTAATTATGTAAAAAGAGATTGAAAAATCAGACACCAAGATGCTCATGGCTATCCTACTAATCCATGTCTATTGATACACTAGCCCCCCACACATTCATGGGCAAATAAATTTCTTAAATTTAATTTCATCCCCTGAAAAAGAGAATCAGATAGAAATTATCAAATCAAGTACCCACACAAATTGATATATGTATATAAAATGATCATAAGATAGCAAATACAAAATATCTAACAAATACATTATACATTACATATATTATATGACTAACACAACATATGCATGAGACTTGAGAGTAAGACAAAGTGCATATCACAAATATGGAAGAAGCTTATATTGCTTTCACAGCCAGTTTACATAGAGTAACTGACAGCAGTCCCAACGCCTATAGATATATTATATGCAATGGAAAAGGTAAATAGGTAACTTTGCACTGTCTTAAGTTCAAATTCCAATTATTAAAAAAAAAGGTAAACCCAAAATTCTTAGGAATTATGCATCCTAAATTATGGTATAGATTCTTTCCTGTCTACGACTCTACGGTGCTCACTTGCCTTCAGAGTTGAGAACGATATCACCTACCAAAAGCTCATATCTGTGTGTATGTTTTTATGACCCCTTTTGCAGATTGAAGAGCAATGAGAAAGTCGAGCTTGAGATAAGTTAACAAATAAACTTAAAGGAAAAATAACCAAAAAAACATGGAACAGTAAAGGAAGAAGCCTTCAAAACATTAAACAAAGAAAAATCAGAGTAGCCATTACACCCTAGTTTGTGAACTCGAAGCCATAAAATGTAAAACATATACACGCACATCAAATATGCCATTAATCCCTTGGTTTATAGTGTATCACATACGACAGACCCCTCTATCCCCTCCTTACATAAGAGGTTACAAGTTCAAAACTCGCCTTCGCTAGGTGCATGACTATTAAATTTCAATTTTGTGATCACGTCAAAACAAGGATGCATGCTACTGCACAACACCATAAAATAGAGAAGGGAAAGGAAAGAAAACGTTACATTTATCTGGGTTGATTGCAACTGTACACCTGTATTATTAAGATAAAAGTGGACAAAAAAGATTTTATATTACTCATAGTAGCTTTGTTACTTTGATTCTTCTTGTCAGTTAAGTAACAGTTACAAACACTTGACAATCGGACATGGGTATGGACACTTGGAAACTTATTATAGGCAAAAAACATGTAGGACATGTATCCATGTTGGACATTTCCAGCCCAGTCCATGTCCCCAGGCCTCTACAAACAAACATGGCAGGAGGAACTTCACCAAATTCAATCAATACAAAGGGAATAATGACATGTAAAATTACTATCTACTTACTCGACGAAAGCTTGCGATTAAAGTGATAGATACCCAACCCTGGTCGTCCATATTTGACCTCAAGAAGTCATCTTTGACCAAATTAGCGTCACTGCACAAAGAAACAGCATATAAGCTCAGTCCAAATTTAACTAGATAAAATATATGTTGTCTAAGGATTCCACTTCAACCACTTCAATTTACCTGAAATAATACTCAATCTGTTTAAGTAACAAAATCCGCAAATTTGGATCAATGACAGGGAAATATAAAGGTGGAGGTGGTGGGAGAACGAGTGGGACACCCCTGTAAGAATCCGGCGGCATTGGTGGACCATATAAAAATTGAGGGACCATATCTATAAAAAATAAACATTAGTTGATTAGCTCCGATAAAAAATCTGGTGTAATATCAAATCCATCAAACTTACCAAAAGGCATAGGATTCCCAAATGGTCTCACATGCCGAGAAGGGATGTACGGCATAGGTCCTGGCATTGGTGGTCTTGTCAAACCCCGGGGAGGGAGCGGTGGTGGTGGTGGAACCATCGGACTAATATGATGAATGTCTCTTCCAGAAGCATTCCATTCACGGTCTTGGTCACGCCTGATTCCGTAACCATTGTTATATCCTCCATCCCCACGGGGTCGGGAACCAAAGTTACCCCTTCTAGAAGGATGTCGTTGTGAAGAATGATCATGTGAGTGATACCCAACACCCCCACCTACAATTGGTCTAGTATCCAGGTTACTGCCAGGGTATGGAGAAGGTTCTCTAATAGGCAACTCCATCCCAGGTGGTGGTGGTAGATTTCCAAAAGGTATCGGGAATGGAGGTGGAGGAGGAGGGGGTGGTGGGCCTGGTGGGCGACTGAAGCTGCTCTGCCCTGATCCATGTCCTGATCCAACCCCTGCATTCAGGCCTTTCTTATTATTTCTTCTTCGTTGATGATGAGGCTGTTTGTGACTATGATTAGAACTATGGTGTCCATTAGCAGTAGCTTCTTTCTGAGGCACAGGAGATATTACTTGTTCCTAAACCAAAGATAATAAAACAAGGAGAACAAAATTCAAATAAAACACGTATACTTCATCATCACACCATCCAATGAAAACAAAACCAATATTCCGTAAAGTTACAACACATCAATCTTCAAAAACAATATTCATTCATAAACAGAGCAGATTCACCATCAATAAACACAAAATATTAACATCAAAGATTCGACTATCATAAGAAACATATCACGAATAAACAATTTGTATTTATATGTTCACAAAAATATAATCTTTTATCATCAAACGAATGAATAACAATAATTCATAAAGGTCTTAAAGTCATGAACCTGAGACACAGAGATTGAGGAATCAGACGAAGGTTTCGAAAAATTTGGCGAAACTTTAGGGCAAGCCCGAGTTGACTCGGTGATAGTAGGCCAAGCAGCTCCTCCCATGACAGCCCCGCTCTCAACGACGCCGTTTACACTTTTCCAGACAGACTTCTTCGCGACATTGTCGCTACTACAATCAGAACTCTCATCATTCGCGGCGGCGGCGGCGACGACCTCGGTCACCGCCGGCGGGTTCATCGAAACGGTACCTTTGTCGGGCGAAAGAGTGGTGGTAGCCGGGTCGGGTTGGCCGCGAACAACCTGAGTCCACGGAGACGGCAAAATTTTCCGATGAAAATTAGGGCTTGTAGGTGATGAGGGAGTTGTAGTGGTTAAATCGGCGGCCATAAGAGGCGTGTCAAATTAGGGCTAAATATATATGATGCGTTTTATTAATTTTACTGAATTGGGATAGAAAAGTAACTGAGGGAGGTAAATTTTGTGTCTAGTGTGTGAAAATCAAGTAGGGTTTCAGGGAGTGTGATTAGACAAAGTGAAGGAGAGGGATGATAAAGAAACAAGACATTCACGCATCGATCACTGTATCTGTCTCTCTCTCGTTTTTACCGTTTAGAAAGAGTTTTGTATCGGAGGACTCTCTTTGTGTTTGGAGTACTAAAATAGGTAGGTTTTGAATTACCAAATTACTTGATCATGGTAAGCTTTTTGATTGGGCGTTGTTCTCAGTTCTCATATTTAGTTGACAATTTACTAAAAGTACATATAATATAACTTGATAAAATGTTAATCGAATAATTAATTTCTTTAACTATCCCTCGTGAGTGAATCAAATTTAATTGAATTGTCTATATTTTCTTCTTTTTTTTGTCATAAGACTTAATTAACTAAATACTAATATTCTGAAAATTAAAAATGAAAATAACAATTTTCTGAGCATTTCAGCTGACATCTCTCATGAAAACATTACCCTTACAAATTATCCTCATAATAATTTCATGGCTAGTGCACAATTCAGATGACTCAGTTGCAAAAACCAAGTTTCGAAACCTCATATTATGAATTATTTTTTTTTGCGAGAGGCGAGCACATTTGATTTTTACAACCGTTCCAAACACACCCCAGCTATCAACATGCCGAACACCAGTTATAGAAATGTTGAATGTGTTGATGCGAGAAGTCCACATTTCCCAGCACACTGTAAAAACAAAACAAAATGCAACCAACATATCATATAAAGTTAGACGCATCACACAAAACGAGACACTCAGACACACAAATAATAATTTAAATGGGAAAAACGAAAAAAAACACAAATGATTTTATAGAGTTTTGTTCCACAAAACTCGATTTCATTGAGGAAGAAACAAACAAAAAAATATTTATTAATTAAAAATTAGAAACAAGAAAAGAGGTGTCGAAGGGGGTTTAGGAATTGAAATTGCTAAGAAAGAGAGAGAATTGAGATGGAAAGAAAGGAGATAGAGTTAGAGATATAGGTGGATAAGAATATGGAGGCGATTGGGGTTAGAGGGAGATGTGACGACTGACTCTTACGAGAGAGAACTTTTTTCTTTTCTTTGTTTGTTTTTTTTTGGTAAGGGTGAGAGAACTTTTTTCTAACTAGCTAGCAATTATGCTTTTTCCATAATATTATGATAATTTATTGCATCATCAAAGATGATAATTTATGGCATCATCTAAGAGACAGTTGATTAACACCTCTTTGAAAGCGCATATAAACTACAACAAATTGAGAAAAATAATTGAATTTGAATATAATTTTTTTTTATTAATAACTATAATACTTAACTAATAGAATATAATAATTTTTATTCATTTAATACTAATAGAATATAATAATTTTTATTAATTTACTAAATTCAAATCCATATGAGTGTCATTTGATTCGTGTGTTCGGCAATGATATAAGTTTCGTATTCAAGCTCATATCTAGTACTTGATTGAAAAATACTCCCTCCGTCCCAGTGAGTTATATACATTGGGATTGAGATAGTGAAGGAAGGTAGTGAGTGTAATAGTGTTTTTATTATTATAAAATGGAGATAGTGGGAGAATGTAGTGGGTGTAGTAGTGTTTTATATTATAAAAAGTTGCTATTTTGGGAATGTATAAAAATGATGGGACATCCCAAAAAGGAAACTGTATAGAATTGATTGGGACGGAGGGAGTATGTCAAATTTCAATGAAATAGTTTTTAATATACAAGGTACACGAGAGAGGGGTATGACAATCAAGATCTTTTTTCACAATTTTATCTCAATTTAAGCAGTCAAATGAATAATGCAAATATATATAATCATAATAACAATCTATTTATATTCTCAAATGTCTTAATTTTTAGATTTTAAGCATATTTCGTGGGAAAAAAAAAATTTAAGCATATTTATTACAGGTCTCAACTAAAGACTTAATAACTCAAACCAATATCATTTCAATCCCATTACCTATTTTTTTAAAGATTTTTTCGCAAATCAAACGACCCCTTGTATAATTGATATAAAATTGTCATGGAAATTCGACCAAAAAATTCAAATACTCCCTCTGTTTGGATATATTATAGTCTCTTGATTTTTTTGCACGCACTTTTAAGAACTTTGACCGCACATCTAAAATTATTTTTTTTAAAATTTTCTTTTTGTGAATAAAAGTATTAGTGATATCCTTTTATTCACAAAAGAAAACAAATTAAAAATAATAATTTTATGTATGCGTTTAAAGCTTTTAAAAGTGCGTGCAAAAAAATATGATGACTATTAAATCCAAATAGACGGAGTAGTAGGTTAAATTCCGATCCGCAACAACAGACACGAATCATCATGGACAATCAGTGGGCAGAGTAAATACGAGGTGTGGATAATCGATTTGAATTTTAAAGCAGCCAACCGCACACACCTTCTCCACCGGCCTTAATAAATTCATATACCACCCTTTTACACGGGAAGCCGTTATCGTTATAGCAGCATGTGCTGTTCAATGTTCGTTTAATACGGCATTTTAAGATACGGTTTGGCTAGTGTGTGCCCATGGGCACATGCTAAGCGCGAAAATTTTTGTATTTGGGAGATTTTGATTGGTGTGGTTGGTGTATTTGCAGGGGGGGTCCACCATTATCATGAGATAGGAACCAATCAAAATGATCCAAGCACAAAATTTTCCGCGCTTAGCATGTGCCCATGGGCACACCATAGAAAAACCGTTTAAGATATTGCCAATAATGAAATGTTAGTATCTTAAAAAGATGCTTTTTTAGCAAAAAATCAAAATTAATTGGTGATATATGATTAGTTTCAATGAAATTTATAAATCATCCAATTAAAATTAGTCATCTATTGATCCAAAAAATATAGAAAAATTAGTCATCTATATTATATGTCATTTGAATAAAAAAAGTTGGGATAACTTTATCACTTAAAAAAAAAATTCTTTTTTTGAAACCAACTTTAAAGTTTTAATATGCAAAAAAATCTGGTATGCATGATTAAAATAAACAGAATAAAAGTTAAAAAATAAATATCATTGATCTAATAGTTAGCCGGCTGGCCTTTAATCGGTCCTGAGACGCAAGTATTATAACAAGTTAACAACAGATAAAAAGTATACCAAAACTGAAAATTATGGCTTTTGGATCCCTAACTACGGATTTCATCTCAATTTTAGTTTATATATAAGGCTAAAATTTTGTTGATCTTTGCATATAAAACGGTTTTAGTTGGATCACGATTCGATTAAACGATTAAATTACATATCCAATCTGGTTGTTAAAAGTTATAAAAATTTAATATTGTTTGAATTATCAAGACATTATTTCAACTATAATTTAATAAACTTTTCGATATTTGGAAATTAATCAAATATAAAATATTCTTTTAATATATATTATTAAAATCAATCAAATTTTCATCAATTATAATTAAAATTTCACTAAAATTCAAAAGATTTTGAAATATTCTCATCAACTCTGCAACATTTGTTCACAATCCATAGAAAATCAAATTCATATACAATCTATTCAAATTCTTATATAAAATAAAAAATTAATGAAAATCTCAGTACATTCAAAAAATAATTCATTAAAATCTCAAACCAATAAACTTAAGATCAAATATTTTCAATTTTTTTTACCGTATTTTGGTAAATCCAATATTCCGATTTCTATGCTCACCGCTAACCGCTGAAATAAATTTATTAAAAGCTGAGGTCCCCGCAGACGCGCGGTGTATATAAACAAGTCAATGCTGCTCAGTAGGCTGCGAGAGTGAGACGCACACTGTCTGAAATTTTTTTCAAGATTAGATTGGAGCAGTAATGGCTCAAACAACTCCCAATCACACACAGACTGTATCTGGCTGGGCAGCTCATGATTCATCTGGCACCATCACTCCCTACGTCTTCAAACGCAGGTAACGAGGAGCTAAATGTTCATAGATCCCACAAGTGTTTCAATTTTCAGTTATGCATGCCATATACTCTGATTATGGAATTATTATGATATTATTAATGGTGTTTCAGAGAAAATGGGAAGAATGATGTGACGATTGAGATCTTGTACTGTGGAATATGCCACACTGATATCCACCATGTCAAGAATGACTGGGGTATCACCATGTACCCTGTTGTTCCCGGGTACGCATGCACATTATTCCGTGTTACCCGGATCACAAGATTTCAACCCGGTTAATGAGAAGGAGAATGAGAATTTAATATAAATGAGATTTATATAAAAATGTAATAGAATAATATCATTCTCGTTCCAGTTAACCAGTTTGAAATCTCGTGAACCAAACAGGGGTCAAGTCTCTTTTTGAGTACAAGTGATGATTGTTGTGTGTAATTGTAGGCATGAAATTACTGGATTGATAACAAAGGTGGGAAGCGATGTGAGCAAGTTTAAGATAGGGGATAGAGTGGGAGTGGGGTGTTTGGCGGCTTCGTGTTTGAAGTGCGATTTTTGCAAACAAGAGGAGGAGAATTACTGTGATGAGATTCAGCTCACCTACAATGGCATTTTCTGGGATGGCAGCATCACCTACGGTGGCTACTCCAAGATGCTTGTAGCTGATCATCGGTAATATTTTATCATACCACACCCACCGCACATTTTTTTATTCATTACGGCCTGCTATTATCAATCCTTTTGTCATACATTAATCGACATTACTATAAATTATTACTATTGCAACCACCAAAGCAGTCTTTATTTAGTGTAGTCTCTGCAACCCCAGGATTGGTCACGTTAATTTTATTCTTCCCATGACAAGGAATATGAGCTATGGATATCATGGAGCTTAATTGGACAATATTGTTCAAGATTCTCTATGTACACCACTTGGTCTTCTAGATATTTAAAATGAAAAAGATGCATCATTGTATCAATACAAGTTTTGAAAGTTTGATGATTCTTATTAGTTTCCTGGATAGATAAAGTTATGGAGATTGCCAACCACCACTTTCTCCTGCAAGTTGTACACTTTATTTCAGACATTACCGTGATATTTATATCTTCGTTTGATTGGACTAATACTTGCATCATCGTCCAAATTTTATATATGTCTAGCGACTGCATTACTTGAATCTAAGAGTAGCGCTGCTACTTTTTATAATACATCGACTAGCATCTGTGGGTATGATTATTAACGACCCCTTGGTTCTTTAGACATAATTTTGATTTTTGGTTAGTGTAGAAAAAATGTATGCTGTAATGTGTCATGCACTTGTAGTGCAGTTCAAACTCTAAAATCGTATTTATTTGATTGCAATTCTGTGTAATTTACAAATTCGGGTCATTTCATTTGACTATGGCATGGGCTATGTAGATTTGTGGTGAAGGTGCCAGACAGCTTGCCGATGGATGCAGCAGCACCACTCTTGTGTGCAGGAATTACAGTGTATAGCCCCTTCAAGGACCACAACTTGCTTGAATCTCCAGGAAAGAGAATAGGTATTGTTGGATTGGGTGGGCTTGGTCACGTTGCTATCAAATTCGGGAAGGCATTTGGTCACCATGTCACTGTTATCAGCACATCTCCTTCGAAAGAAAAGGAGGCTAAAGAGCGTTTGGGTGCCGATGATTTCATCATCAGCACCGATCCTGAACAGATGAAGGTTTGTGCCTTCAATCCTAATTGCTAGCCGTTCCAAATTATAAAAAGATGTAGCATTACAGCTAATTATCGTTTTTAATATGCTTGAAAAATAGTCCAAGTTCAGGACACTGGACTTCATATTGGACACGGTCTCAGCGCATCACTCTCTTGGACCGACTTTAGAGCTGCTTAAAAAGAAAGGAACATTGATGCTTGTTGGTGCTCCGGATAAGCCTCTGGACCTACCTGCTTTCCCGATGATATTCGGTAAGGCTCCTCCACTTAAAACTCAGTTCTGCACTCCACTCACATTGTTGGCATGAAAGCGACATGGAATGTCGTATGGTGAAACTGATTATGTTCTAAACTGAAAATGACAGGCAAAAGATCAGTGAAGGGTAGCATGACCGGAAGCATGAAAGAAACGCAGGAAATGCTGGATGTATGCGCCAAGCACAACATCAGGTGTGATATCGAAGTTGTCAAAACTGATCAAATCAACGAAGCTCTTGACCGTCTTGCTAGGAACGATGTCAAGTATCGTTTCGTCATTGATATTGCTGGGAAACCATAGGTTTCTTCATCAAGCTCTAGCTAATAAGGAGTCATAATTCTGTTTGACTATCATTTCTTATTATGTACGAATTTGTCAATTTCATAATAATTGAATAAGTCTTAGTTAGTTGATCTTGTTATATGTTGTTATTTTGTGCTTCAGCCTTCGGACCAAGAAAGCAAGACCATATGATTTTCCATCCATCTTTCAACAAGCAACAATTTTAGCTACGTTACATATAGGCTGATTATACGCACAAACTAAGTATATCCACTAATTTACAAACAAATTTGTGGAATGATAATTTTAATTAAATATAATACCATTACGTGCTGCAGCTGACTTGTAAAAGTCTTGTATTCTGCTTAAAAGTTATCAACATCTACAAAGTTAATACCTGTACGTGCTCCCCATCTGTTGTTTCGTATATTTAGCGTATGACATTGTGCGCTGTTATCCCAAAGCATTTTACACGCCGTAACAAGCAAAAAGATTGAGTGGGTGTTTGGTGAACACTTATAAGTCCAGCTTCCGGGATTATAAGTTATAAGCACTTATTCGTACCGTTTGTGTAATAAGTCAAGAAGCACTTATAAAAAGTTAGGAATGCTAGCTTTTGTCTCAGGGGTTCTGCTTATTTCCCAAACATTTTAATCACTTATTAGTCTTATCTTGCTTTTAACTTCTACTCCACTTATTTATTTTAAGCAATAAGCACTTATTATTTTAAGCTCACCCAAACGGCTCCTGAATTATTTCTGGTGTAGTTCTAGGGAGAGAATTGCAGTACAGCTTGATTTTGCAGCAAAAGGGGTTTGCATACTGATCAATGATTTTAATACAATGAAGGACAGCTTGATTTTGCAGCAAAAGGGTTTACATACTGATCAATGATTTTAATACAATGAGCCGACTCGTGATGAGGTTGGATGATGAAATTGAACGCAGCAAACCTTGGCATATATGTGTGCTAGAAATGAAAACATTAAGGTACTGAAAGAGGTGGTTAGGGAGTTGCGGATTGAGGAGTCGTGTTTCAATGAGCGATTGGACGAGCTTGAAGAACACATATACTTGGGTTTTCTTACCATAAACAGATCAAGAGGCTTAGTTATGCATGAGCTATTGCACTAGAGTTGATGGCTCTTTTGACATTTGCGGTTCTTTAGTTCAACAGGCGGAACCAGAGGGGGTTAGGGGATGCTAGAGCCCCCCCTAACCTCGAAAAAACAGTGTATATTTTTTTCCAGCCTCCGCTGAATTATTCATGTCCATATAATTTAGAGTACTCAGAGCGAGTTCAAGAGATGCCTTATAACATGTGTTAAGTCATAATTTAGGACATTTGATGAAAAATGTTGATTCAACAATATCCTAATGATGTCCTATATCATTAGGACAACCTTTTGAAGACTTATTTATAAGGCACCTCTCTCTTCTTGCTCTATCCTATATATTATAATAAATTCTTATATATACTCTCTTTCTCTCTCTGCTTTGGAATTGCTCTTAGTCTAAAGAGAGTCTGATTAACAGATATATTCAAACAGATACACTCATAAGTCATACGCATACACTTGACTCTCTCCGACTCTCCCTGCCTTTAGTAGGATTAATATTTCCAGCAATGAGCTTCTTGCGGGAAGGACAAACCGGGCTCTTAGTGGTCCTTATCTTATCACGCCACACATGGAGACGGAGACATCTTGGAAAGGAATAGTGAATAGCCATGTCACTTGGAACTGGTTGCTTATGCTTTTTTGAAGGTCTACAGTCATTATGTGGCGTAAAAAAATCGTTATTCTATAAATTAATTTTTTTTGACACCTTACTGTTTTATTTATGTTAATGCACTCTGAACAACATTCTCTTTGATGCCTTTTAACCAATCAAAACCTCCAACCTAGAGAAATGTTCGTCTCTCTTTGATGAATATGGTATCGAGGATCGGTATTCAAATTTCAATTAATCCTTTACAATATCACTTGCTTCCAAATTTAAGGCCCCCTGAATCTCATTCTTGGTTCCGACACTGTCAACAGGTATCGTTACCATAATCCCTCTCGCTCTCTGGTCTTTGCAAAATAGCTAGCTAGCCGTCTGAGCTGGGGCGGATCTTAGAATGAAATCTACGAGTGCGCAAAGCAAATTTTTGGAAAATATTTATATAGCTCCAAAATTTCTAGAGACACTTCTATAATTTCATGAATTTTAGAAGATGGAAAAATATATAGATTTTTTTTAAAGAGAACGTTCCTGACGTGCCCCTTGCTAGATCCGTACCCGCGGCTGCCTCGAAGGCTTAACTAGTTTGCATCCGAATTTCATGAATACAATTCATGCCGCTTCTCAAATTTCACCAATTATGTGACAATTTTAATTATTATTATGAATTTTCTTTTGTTTACGACATCTCTCCAGGCGGAGTAAAATGGACCGGCTCTGATGATTTCCAAAGGACAAACACAAACATCTTTGCGCATCTCAAAAGATGCAGATATTCGTCTGTTCCATAAAAAGACATGTTGCCTGTATAGACTCTGGTGATCTACAATAATTTCTACTACACAACAAAATAATGAAACAGAGCATGCATTCTTTGTAAGACACCACGACACGTAGCAAATCTGCCTGTAGATCTACATTCGGTTGTTTTAATCTTAAAATTTATTTCTGTAATCAAACGATTAAAATAGTACAGCTCGTGTTACTAAATCCAGGAACAAAATTTATCCCTCACTCTCAACTTAAGATTATTTGTTTAAAATAACATTTCAAATGAATGGAGAACCTACGTAGGAATTAGCACTTGTGTTTTTAGGTAACATGTTCTCTGTTTGAGCAGTGCATTTAGATTTAATTAAAAGAAAAGAAGAACAGGGGATCAAGAAAAACAAAACCAAAAAGCAATCAGAGATCTGGTTTTATTCTCTTAATAAAATATAACTCATGAGATTCATATAAAAGTTACAGCGAAAAGATAAGAAAATTATTATTATATATAATCTTATTGAAGAGTGTATGTAGAAGAAAGGTACCAAAAGGTTACTGAAGAGTGTTCATAGATGAAAGGTATACAAAGGCAATGGTTACAGTGCTGGTAGATTATGAAGTAGGTCATTGTAGTCCTTCCGAAACGCATACAAGAATCAATATCAGGTTTGCTTTTGATAATGTAAAACAGAACAATGACTCCGGAGGGCTGCTTAAGTAATATACTGAGCACGCCGCTGCCTACAAAATCCCAAGCACATGATCCTTTATCCAATTTCCTGGCTTAGAATCTTACAGAACTTGAGAATGTCTGCCCAAATGACCAGCCAGATGCAACAACATTGTTAAAAATTCGAGTGACTCCATCTGTAGTAGTGACCTTGAAAGATAAGGATTGGCCGTTAAGATATCCATTCGACTGCCAGTTTGCTCCCCAGTTTCTTGACATTGCCATCCAGTTCGTTCGTGTGCCCTTGACTTGCACAGATTGAATTGATCCGGCTCCTCCAACATTGCTTATCAGGACAAGCTCAAAGTAGTTCCTCCCATTAATTGTGAATCGAACTCCGCCACTTTTCACGCAGGGAACTCTGAATCCAAGATGTACAAGCCATCAAAATTAGAAAGGCACATCAACATAGAAAAACGAGGCAAAAGACGAAAGATGCTGAGGAAAAGTTATACCTTTGAAACATAACAGGAACAATTCCACCTCTGTAGATACCAATCTTTTCCCAAGCTGGTTGAGCCATATCAAAATGCTGGAGTGGAGGGTTGCACCAACCTCCAGCATTGCTAGGCTCATCAAAGTTTGGGGGGCAAAAATTTGTTGCGGTGATGGTTACAGATGTTCCCTTTCGGCACCATTTTGGGTCTGCTTGATAATCACATATAATCCTGTAACATTGCCCACATGATGCTCCATCATTGAAAAGTGCAGTACTTAGAGCAGCAGTGTTGGTTCCGTATCCAGCTGAGTACAAATTCCCATATCCACATGCACCGCCTGTGTTCAAGAAAATCATAATTCATGCCTTGCTCCAATTCTTTTATTTTAAAGAGACTTGACAAAAGAGAACACAAATTTACACAAGTATAACAGTGGTTAACTTTACATACCCATTGTTCCTGAAGCGTCGCTACCTCCATAAAAAGTAGCGTGAGCTTTTGTCCATCCAGAAGCTCGGAATGCTTTAACATTTACAACAAGACATAAACTACTAACCAGAAGGGCCACTGCAACAACACCAAGATTTGTCATTTCTTAGCGGGGAAGTGAGGAAGAAGAATAAAATGATTTTGAGTTATAAGAACCGATGAACTGTATACAATTGTTGTACAGACAAGTATGGTTTTTAAGAAGACCAAACTTCTTAAATGCAACCCACCTCCCAGGTTCCCATGTGACCTCTGCAAGAGGAGAGATTATAATCAATTTTTAATCAGAAAATGCCTGGAAGGGTGAATAAGGGTGTATCTCATTCAATAATTCTCACGTTCGTTCACATATGAAGCAAACAAGACTCACATGGGTTTCCCAAGACAAGAGTCACAAGTAAATCAAAAGCTGAACTAAAAAACTCAAATTATTTAATGCTTTTATATGTTGTTTGTTGCTAAAACATGTATAATCTAGGGACTAAAATTCTATTTTAATAATCTAACACCAAACCCCTATGGTTCTCACTTCTCAGTAAACCTTGTGTGGTTAATATGCCATTATTATTTATTTTTATTTTTTTGTGCCATGCACATGCCTTTTCACTATGTAATAAATAATATACCTATATAGTACATGTTTATGTAAGTGCAGATATAAATGTTAGAATGGAACAAGACACATAGATACATAAGTTGGACCAGATCAATGCCTGTGGTCACATAACTTCAATTACTTGTAATAATATGCAAATGGTAAAACACCAGAAAGCAGCCAAAAGCTGAATTCAATGCTTCCACAATCAATGGTTCACCCTGCCCTGCTGCCAGAGCTCAGCAGATCTACTTATCAGCACATGGTTAAGGGGTGGCACCTGCCTGTTACCCACATTCTGTTGGCTGCCACAATTTTAATATTAAAATTATTCCTAATGTAAGTAACAGGAACAAACTGAAGAAAAATGATAACAAAATTATTCTCCGACCCATATGAATGATATCTATAAATTACGCTGTAGACGAAGTAATAAAGTTAATAACATTCAATCTATATATATATATATATATATATATCCAACTTGATGCTAATAAGATTGATTGATTGGTTGGTAGTTTGTGCATCGTGATAAATCCAATAATACATACAAGGGAAAAAAAAGAGATGAAAATGGTGATGTGTTCATATCACCGTCAACTAGTTTCCCAGGCTGTGGTGCAGGACAGCAGGGCAGTGGCTTAAATATGACTAATACACACAACACTCACACACACACAGAAAGAATACTAGGGAAGCAACAACTATTTTCTCTCCCATGCAATTCCAGTCTTGTGGTTTGGCCGTTTAGGTGTGTGCTGAGCGCAATTTTGTGTGGTGTTATAAGTTTATACTACCAGTAATAGGTGTTTTAATATTCCAGATGTTCCATCCTACTTTTTATTTTTAAAAGCTCTTTTGTGGCAAATCTTATTGGGGAACTGTAATTATTGGCAGCAACACAGACAAGTAGTAGTAACGGGTTGGTGAGTGGAACAGTCACTCTTTCAGAACAACTTTGATGCCAAAAATTTGCAGACATGGAGGACAAATGGAAAATCTGACTTTCCCTAATAAAGTAATAATAGCCAATAGGTACTCCGCACTTGTACACATACATAAAATATTTAAGCAGTATAAGGAGTAAGGACCGAACTATAGTAAGCTCAAAAGCCATGCATTCTACAACTCCACATGATCAAAAATAAAAAAGACTTTTGTTCTAGATGTAAAGGGTTGAATCAGATTAGGCAGGAAAGAAAAGTCCAATAAAGTTCTGGAACAATTATGCTTCTCCAGAAGATGTATGTATCTTGGTTGTAAAGAGAACACCTACACTGATCTGGCTGCAGCCTTAAAGGCTCTTCATATATGTAAGGATTCTATAGTAAACAAGCTATTTCTGTGGTTAAAGAATATAAATTTTATAGTTTCTCTTGAACAATTAATAACGTGTTTCAATCAGCCGAAAGATTCATATTTGTTTACTGAAATAAAAAAAATCGAGTATATATCTGTTGTCCCAGTACAGAATTCGAACATCACTCTATCATCACTTTAGCACCACATTATTAATTCCACAAATTTCTCTGTATTTTTTAGAACAAAAGGTTAAGTGCCGGAGAAGGATAGCATGCATCTCTAAAAGTGTGCAATACTGATAGGAGTGTAACATTGTATAGCACAAGTAACTTGAGTTCCACACAGAACGCAATACCTGAGCAGTGGCAGCAGATAGACTGGTGCCGCAAATGAGTCTAAAGGTTAGTCTTCATGAGCAAAGGGCCATAAAGTAGTAATAGCACCAGTAAATGTTGCTGCTCCGAGTTACTCAGGAGATTGATGACCAGGTTGACATTCCACTTTCCAAAACTTCTTGCTGCCACAGACACAGCAGCGACCAGGAAATAACTAATGGTATAGTCGGGTTCTTTCGATCTATAGCTATTTTAGTTGATAGGGAGTTCACAATGCATCATTGTATATAAAGCATGCTTTATTAAACACCCATTTTCAGGAGACAGCAAACTGAAAATATATACTTCCAGATATGATCTAATCACCAATAGTCACCACATGAGCAAACTCCATCTTTAAAGTGATGAAAGCGCTTTGTATCTCTGACAAAAATCTCTCTGCCCTCATAGCTGGATATAAACTTTATAACAGCATGGCAATCCCCACAGATTCGAAGATTCTTTATAATTTGAAGTGGAGTCCCTGGGAGAGTGTTCAGGAGGCCAAATACTACAGCAAGCTTCTCGCTGTGCCCACACAAAATATGCTCCTTTTCCTGGTCTTCCACATCTTGCAGCACAAAGTCTGTAATTGGTGCATAACCTGATTTCTTCATTTCCCCACTTAATCTATCCAGCTTATCGACAATTTGGTCCATCTGAGGAATTGAATTATCTCCTGCTAAAAGCATATATACTCTGTTCTTGATCTCAATCCAACTGCATCCTGGGTTTTTCCTTAATCCCATACACTTCATCTTGTCCCTCAACTTATAAACTTCACGCCATTTGCTTTTAGCAGCATATATATTAGACAGAAGAATGTAATTCCCAGGATTATTAGGTTCTAGCTCAAATAGTTCATTAGCAGCAATCTCTGCCAATTTTGTTTTGTGATGAACCCTACAAGAACTTAGCAGAGCCCCCCAAACACAAGCATCAGGCTTAAAAGGCATTTTTTTGATAATAGAATAGGCCTCTTCTAATTTTCCTGCACGCCCAAGCAGTGTAACTATGCAGGCATAATGCTCCACTCTAGCTTCAATCCCGTACTCTTTCGACATTTTTCCAAAATAAAACTCCCCTTCTTCTGTTAGGCCACTGTGGCTACATGCAGATAATAAAGAAGTAAAGCTAATGAAGTCGGGATTCTGCTCAGCATTCTGCATCAGATGAAAGATATCTATGACTTCCTTTGCCTTTCCATGCATAGCGTACCCACCCATCAAAGCATTCCAACAAACCAAGTTAGGCTTAGGCATCCCATCAAAACATCGCCTTGCTGCTTGAATCCTTCCACAATTGGCATACATGTCAATTAAGGCACTACCCACGTAAACATCAGAAGAAATGCCTCTTCGGAGTGAGAAGCCATGAATTGCTTTACCATGCATTAATGCTGCAATATTCCCACAAGCAGGAAGCAAACAGGGAATAGTTACAGCATTTGGCTTCACTCCAACAGTTTGCATCTCTCTGAAAAGCTCTAAAGCCTCAATATCTTTGCCATGTTGTGAACAGCTGGCTATCATCGAAGTCCAAGTCACAACGTTCAACTCCATCCCAAGTCCTTTAAATTTTTTAAATACACTCAATGCTTCGTCAACCAGACCACTTCGTGAAAATCCTGTTATCAGAGCATTACATGCACCTAAATCTATATTACTCATCTCATCAAACACTCTCGACATCTCAAATGTGCACGAGCACTTACCATACATATCTATCAATGCACTGATAATACATCTATCTGATCCAAGACCCTGTTTAATTACATAATCATGAACCTGAATACCAAATAATAAATTCTCCAAGTCCCCTACAGCTGACAAACCACTCGAAACGCTAGTACCATCAAGCTCAAACCCTCTTGCATGCATATCTCGTAACGCCAAAACAGCCTCTAAATGATGCCCACTCTGATTAAACCCCGCAATCACACCATTCCACGAAACAGAATTAAATTCAATTCCCGCCTTTACCATCATATCAAAAACCACCTTAGTTTCCCACACATTCCCTTGTCGAGCATACCCCGCAAGCAAAGCACTCCACGAAACAACATCCGGTTCACGCATCGTATCAAGCAGCTTCCGCGCATTACCCAATTGACCACACTTGACATAAAAATGAACCAACGATGACACAACAAACGAATCCGAAGCAAGCCCAAAAGATGCAGCTAGCCCGTGAACTTGCTGCCCAATTCTAACAACCAACAACCCAGAACAGGCCTTTACAACACACGGAACAACACGAGCATCAGGCACAAGGCCTGTCGAAACCATTTTCGAAAACAAATTCAATGCTTCACCAAAACGACTGAATTTCGAGGAAGCGTAAATGAGAGTGGAGAATGAAGAAATGTCAGGGTTTGGGAGGGAATTGAGAACGAGTTGAGCATCGTTGAAGCGGAGATGATTGGCGTAGAGGGAGAGGAGCTTGGTGGTGGTATAAGTATCGAAGAACAGGGCAGTTTTGAGAATGTGAGCGTGAGCTTGCTGTGTTTGAAATAGAGATGATGCTGGTGAGTTTAAGTAGCCAAGAATTGTTTTGGGAAATTTATCAAACAGGTTATGAGCTTGTTTTGACATGGCAGCTTGCATTCTTTCTCATATGTATTGCCGCGCAAAGTCAGAGAATTTGAACACCAGCGCTTCTTCCAAATACGGACCAAGACACAGATTTTATATTGTACTCGAGTATTAAAAGTTTTAATATCAGGTTTAAAAAAAAAAAGTTCTAATATCAATTTTTCCTCAATTTTATATCAATTTCCAAAATTTAATAAAGACAACAATTGTGATTTTCTTAAAAATTATACATTCACGTATTCATATGATTTATATACAAAAATTTGATAGCATTTTCATAATAATCCAAAAATTGATGAAATTTTTGTAATAATAGAACCCGGTTCTTATATTTATAAATAATAATTTTACGGTGCGATTGTATCATGAGTAAGAATTTGAATGAGAATGAGTATTCTACGGCGAGCGTAAGAATGAATTACCTTCAAATGAGATTGTGACTCTTATTTTATATCACAAAATTGCTAATCCAAGTACAAACACAATAAATTTGAATTTTAAATTTGAGATTACGAGTTCCTGTAATCGACTCAATAACCAAATCCCTCTTAATTTCTATTGAAATATGTTAGTAACTACGTGCATCAAACGCTATTATATATGCATCCCAGGGACATAAATCATTGGGAAAGAATATGGTTCAGGCTTGTTTCGAAGACCTCCCACTCTCCCGGGTAAAACTGGGAATCATAAGATAAATGGTCCAACACAAATTAACATCTATTTCAATCAGGTTTTTGGATGCATCACATCATTTTAAAGAATTACAACAATACAGCAAGTAATGCTTCTGGAGACCCAATTGATAGGTACCCAGATAGATAAAAACACATAGCTTTTACTTTTTATTTATGCTTTAAGCTCAAGTACTTGAATGGCAGCTTCCTTTATGCTTTGCCTTTCCCCACCAGTGGATCAATAATGCTTCTCCATTTTTTGTAAGTAATAGGCGAGCCACCGTCCGCTAATGCAAATCCGTTAACGAAGAAAAATGGTGTCCCGTAAACCCCTCTTGAACAACCGTACTGTAAAGCAAATCAAATATTCACATCTGGTTAGTACTACCATAAGGATATATAATTGTCTTAAATTTTGAGGTAAGATTAGACTTGCAATGTCTAAATGTACTTGCAACTTGGTTTAACAGATACCTTGAAAGAACTCCTTGTTGCATGATCAGTTTTGCTATCAAGGAAGCCGGATCGGATGGCAGAAAGGTTTGATTTTCCTACTGCCTTGGTCGCGACTTGAGTGACCTGGTTAACAACTGATGCCCTTGAATTGTTGAGTGTTTGTGGATTGTAAAACCTCTCCTGTTGAAAGTAGAATTTACACTTCAATTAGAACTTGCCGATTCATAGAATTACAGTGTTGCTGAAATATTTAGTTCACGCCTAGGAAAACATTGTTGGTCATCGTAGATGAAAAGGGAAACAATGTGATTATGCTGATTTAAGCCGTGTACATAGATCCTTTTCATTTTACTATTTCAATGATCTCCATGGAACTCCAACTTCCAAAATTTTATTAATTGTCGATGAGTATTCACCCGGCTACAATGTTAGGGACGGACACATTATAATTTTACATAAAGGGTGGAAATCCGCAAGAAAAGAATTAATACTTTAAAGAACTGCAAACAAGTAAAGTTTCACATCAACACTCAACAGAGAGAATGCAAAATTTGTGAGCAAGTGATGAAACACGACGAGGAACAGGGAAGATTAAGGTACACTTAAACGACAATGAATTGCTTACCTGGTCGTTAAAGAAGATTTCCAACAAATTGTAGGTAGCAGAGCTGTTAATGCTATTTACAATGTGCAGAGCACGGGAAGTCACGAATGCGTTGTCATGGTACCTGCATATACACAGGGAAATAAAGTATTGAACTCTCTTTTCCGGTACAATTAAAAAAAATTAAAAATATCAAACATTATATTAAACTCGACTTTAGTATCCAACCAGTAATATCGTCAGTTGTAAGTTTGTAGTAACACCTTTATCATATTAAATTAAATATTTTAAAACTAAGTTTTTTTTCAGCCAACAAATTTTTTAAATATGGAAATTAGTATAATACTCTAATAATAGTTATTATTCTAAATAATAATCCGCAATAACTTGCTTTAAAAATCAGTAATAACTGAGAATAAATATTATATTTTGGGCCCACCGCTAACAATATAAAACCGTTTACTATTCTTTAATATTTTTAGGCCCACCGGTAATAATAGTTTCTGTCTACCACTCAGACACTCTAACACCCAATCAACCTCTTCTCCGACCACATAAAAGCCAAACAACAGAAAAAAAACAAGACTCCTCTACAACACGAAACGAAGTATCAGTAATAACACAAAAAATCGATAAAAACTATTTAGAGAATGAAAGCTACTGACGGTAAAGGAAAGGTGTGAACGATGAGCGAAATAGAACCCGAGGGGTAGTGATGAATGGCTTGTTTAAGAGGTGGCCATGCGTCCCTGCTGTCGGGGCAAACCGGATCGAAAAACGCTTCGATTATGATCGAATCCGTGGTCGCGGCTCTGTTCTTGTAGACGAACCCATCGTACTTGGGCGGTATCAGAGACTGAGCTTTTACGATCAGAGGAGCTACCTGTATGAAGATTATTATGTGTAAAAGTAGCAGAGGTGATGGTGCTTTGTGGCTGCCTTGCTTTAGTATGCCCATGATCGATTTTATCAAAGAGCCGAATGGAGTGGTGATGATTTAGAATATTATTGTGAGGCTACGTTATTTATAAGTTGTTGGGCTTGTTGTTCACGATACGAATATGTATGTAGACTTTTGTGCGTACCCGATTCATCCCAATATAAAAATTGTCCTAAAATCAAGAGTTATTATTCCCTTGGATTTCATCTTTTGGTGGTAAAAATATTACTAGTATTATTACATGTATGAATATGAATGTGGACTTAAGTATATGCATGATTCCTTTATTTATGAAATTTCTAAACGGCCAAAAAATGTCATTCAACTTTCAAAAATAAATAAATTAGAAAACCGATTTCTCTTGACTTTGGAGTGAGAATAGACAATAGACCGGGATGCAAGGTGATAGTTTCAAAAAAGGTGGCTATATCTTATTTAAATTTTTTAATGATTATTTTGACTTTAAAATTTTAAATGTTTATGATTTGAGTTTTAAATAAGTCACTAAATTTTTTGATATTTGATAATAATTTACAATATGCATCTGATATTTTGAAATATTTAATCAATATTTTATGTTATTTTTTTAAAATTTCAATATTATTTAATTAAAAATTCAAAACTAATAAATATAATATGATAACACTCTAATTTTGTCAATGATAATATCTTTAACTAATAAATAGTTATGATCTCAATTTTGTATTATCATTAAAAACGATCTTTATTTAAGAATAATATTCTTACATGTATCTTTTTATTGTTTCTGATTTCAATAATATTATTAAATAAAATTAAACTCTATCATATTCTACTATCAATATTTTGAAATTTATTAAAAATTAGAAAAAATTAAAAAATGTACTCAAATTTCTACTTTAAGTTCGGGCTCCATACTTATTACGTCAACATTTTCTGAAAATACTTTATAATATTAAGATCAAATATAAAAATTTAAAATTTTATGTATTTTTGCTTATTACTCTGAATTACTGAAAAAGATATGGTTCAGGCTTGTTTCCGAGACCCCCCCTCTCCCAGGTAAAAATGGAAATCATAAGACAAATGGTGCAATTTCATAAATTAACATCTATTTCAACCAGGTTTTTGGATGCATTACATCATTTTAAAAGCATTACAACGCTACAGTAAGTAAATACCTCTGGAGACCAAATTGATAGGTGCCCAGATAGATGAAGCACATACAGTAGCTTTTACTTTTTATCTATGCTTTAAGCTTAAGCGCTTGAATGAGTTTCCTTTACGCTTTGCCTTCCCCACCAGTGGATCAATAATGCTTCTCCATTTTTTGTAAGTAATAGCCAAGCCACCGTCGGGTAATACAAATCCGTTAACAAAGAAAAATGGTGCCCCGGATACCCCTCTTGAACAACCGTACTGTGAAGCAAATCAAATATTCACATCTATAATTGTCTTAAATGTTGAGGCTAAGATTCGCAATGTCTAAATGTATAGTTGCAACTTGATTTAACAGATACCTCGAAAGAATTCCTTGTTGCATAATTAGTTTCACTATCACGGAAGCCAGATTGGATGGCAGGAAGGTTTGATTTTCCTACTGCCTTGGCCGCAACTTGAATGACCTGGTTAACAACTGATGCCCTTGAATCGTTGAGTGTTTGTGAATTGTAAAACCTCTCCTGTCGAAAGCAGAATTTTCACGTTAATAACACAGCCGATTCATAGATTTACAATGTTGCAGAAATATTTAGTTCACGCTTGGGAAAATGTTGTTGATCATCGTACATGAAAAACGAAACAACAATTTAGACTTACCTGGTCGTCAAAGAAGAGATCCAACAAATCGTAGGTAGCAGAGCTGTTAATGCTATTTACAATGTGCAGAGCACGGGAAGTCACAAATGCGTTGTCATGGTAACTGCATAACACAGAGAAATAAAGTATATTAATCTCAGTTGTAACACCTTTATCATATTAAAAAATAATAAGTATTCTTTTAATATATTGGGTCCACCAGTAATATCATAGAATCGTTTACTATTCTTTGATATTTTGGGCCCACTGATAATACTATAGTTTCTGTCAAACACTCAGATAACTAATTTCTAACACAACACAACACCAAAAGAAGTATCAGTAATAACACAAGAATTAAATTTCTGTCTGATAAAAATTAGTATATGAGAATGAAAGCTACTGACGGTAAAGGAAAGGTGTGAACGATAAGCGAAATAGAACCCGAGGGGTAGTGATGAATAGCTTGTTTTAAAGGTGGCCATGAGTCCTTGCTGTCAATGCAAACCGGATCGAGAAACGCTTCGATTATGATCGAATCCGTGGTCACGGGTCTGTTCTTATAGACGAACCCATCGTACTTGGACGGTATCAGGGTCTGAGCTTTAACAATCAGAGGAGCTATCTGTATGAAGATTAATATGTGTACAAGTAGTAGTGGTGACGGTGATGTGTGGCTGCCTTGCTTTAGTATGCCCATGATCGTTGTAATCAAAGAGCCAAATGAAGTGGTGATGATTTAGAATAGGCTATGTATTTATAAGCTGTTGGGCTTCTTGTTCACTATGACAGACTCAATATTTATGCACATGTATTTAATTCGGATTTGGAAAAATTAACACAATCCTGAGATATTTTAGTTGAGATATTAAAATATATTAATGACATTTAATGAGAATTTTAAATTATGTTCGCAAATTCGATGCTACTTAATTGAAATTATTTCAAAAGAAAAATATTAAGGGTTAATAATCAAATGGATCACTTATTCCAGCCTAATGTATCATCTGCATCACTATGAAATTTTTGGTCTCACATAAACCACTCAACAGACTAACGATTGCATGTCGTTAAATCAAATTAAAAAAGACGTTAAAATTAACTTTTTCCGTTAAGTTCGGGTGACATGACGCTTACGTGGATTGCGAGAATAAAATAAGTTTAAAATTAACAAATAAACTAAAAATAAACTATAAGAAATTAAAAGAAAACAAAAGAAAAACATTACTCGTTTGCTTGATCTTTTGCAATTTAAGTATTTATGCTTATTTTTAAATTTTATTTAAATTTTGCAACTCTTAATTCTTTCAATTCTAGTCTAACTAGAAAGTAAATAAATCAAATACAAAAAAATGTGACTATATATTTTATATTAATAAAACTAGAAAGTAAATAAATCAAATACAAAAAAATGTGACAAAAGATTTTATATTAATAGAATTAGAAAGTAAATCAGTCAAATATAAAAAAAAATCACAAAAGATTTTATATTAATAAAACTAGAATATAAATAAATCAAATATAAAAAAGTATGACAAAAAATTTTACATTAATAAAGCTCGAAAGTAGTATTAAGTTTTTAAATCACGTAGGGGTCTAAAACCCCAAATACACTACACACACTTATGTTTAGAGAGGAATTAAATAAAGTGGAATATACAATTAGCAGAAGTAGTTGTTACTTTTCCACCTCAATTGTCCCCGTTAATTTATTTTAATTTAATTTAACGGAATGCAACCGTTAGTGTGTTGAGTGATTTAAGTGAGATCAAAAATTTCACAGTGATGCGGATGATACATTGGGCTGGAATAAGTGATCCATTTGATAATTAACCCAAAATATTAGATATCCAAACATATTCTCAAATATGGTCAGTAATGTTTGATTAATTTCATTCACACTAATAATAGTGAGACTCATTATACACATAAATTATCGAATTAAAATGTCACATCACTGAAACAGGATTTGAAGTACTATCACACTTTATTTAGCATTTATTAAAATACGAAGATATTCAAATGTTAATGGATTTTTTAAATGATGGATGCTTTGTGATTGTTTAGTATATTTTAAATTTTTTGAAAATTTCACCAAAATTTTATGAAATTTTGAAGTAATATGTAAAAAATCTATATCAGTTATACATATTCTAACTAAAGTTTATATAAAATCAAAATAAGATACGATTCATTAATATTCATATATTACCTATGATGTTTATCCAAACACGCTTAAATATATGCATCTACTTATCATTTATAATCAATTTCTCCAATTTAAATATCAAACAACTTATTTTTCTTTGAAAGAAAGGGAAGAAGTCATTAAATTACTTAAGCTCAGTCAATAGCCCCGGACTGTCTATTACAACATGATTATGAAACGAAAAATGAGCTAAACAAACAGACGTTTTGTTTTGAAATCGTTTAACACATTGAATATTAAAATTATTTAATCTAAAAAAAATATTACAATGATATCTCAAACATCCGATATATATAGTAGCGTCATGATTGACCTTCACATTCATAACATGTGTAGCCCAATATTCAAAATTATCAGTTATATCAATTGATATTGGAACAACAAACAATCCCAAAATATGAATAAATTTTTATGATAAAAAGTGATGCAAGTTTTATGGATTAACCAAACTTCTGAGATTTTTTTTTTTTTTTTTATCAAAATCCATAACAAGACAAAAAAAAACCATCAAAACATAAAATAATAATATTCTAAAAAACCAGACCCAACAAACTCACCGATAAAAGGTATTCAAGGGAAACTCACATAAAAACGTTTAGATTTTAATTTTATTAAAAAAAAATCCAGAAATAGAAGAGATGATGAAAGAGAGGAGTTTAATTAGCAAAGGGGTGAAGATTGGATAATGAAAAAGTGATGACCGGAATCCTGATTTCGAAAGTCGACGGCAAACATTATAAGGAGGTATTTAAATAATTTTTTCTTTAGATAGATATTTTAATAACCTACTTCATTTATTTTAAAATAATAGTCGGTTTGATTTTTATACATACTTTAAGGAGGTGAAAAAAGATACTTTTTTGTATATTATTTTTTTAATTTCTTTTATAAATAACAATACAAATTTTTAATTCACATTTAGAAATTTTTTTTTTTTTAACATCTCATGCACCAAATATTATTATTTTATAATAAAAAAGGTATTTTAGGTTAAGGACGGTCTCAATATGAAACAGAAAAGATCGAGGGGATAATATTAATAAAATATAGTCAATGGTGAAATAATTGGGGAATAAAATAAAGGAAGACAACTCATCTGAGAATCGAATACTAGTAGCACAGCGAAAGCCATGGAAGCAGCGGCAGCTTTCACATCAGCGTCCTCCTCATCTGCAACTAGTGCTATTGTTTCTGCGCCTTCTTACCTTCATTTCTTCTCTCCTAAATCACCTGATCATCCACCTTCCACCAGGAAGTTCCTCCGCTTCTCCACCTCCCCCAAGAGTACTCTCTCCCACTCCCTCCCTCCCTCTCTCTCTCTCTCGATTATATAGATATATTTCATATTTTGTAAATTATTTGTTTTGATTGTATGTTTTCCTCTGATTTAGATAATGGAAACGAATCGGAGTTTCGATCAGACTCTAATGATTCAAGTCTCGTTCCAATCCTCAGAAATCAGACCATGTCTCAGGTAATTAGATACATATAACTGTAATTTGTGAAGTTGTTCATAAGGTTTTTGATGTGGATATGATGAATTAGGGTTTTGATAATTTGGGTATTTTTGGGAATTAATTATTAGGATGCAGCCATGGGTTTGGTTCTGAGTGCAGCTAATATTGGAGGTTGGACTACCGGTTCTGGTATGGAAGGTCCTCCTGTTCCTGCCGGTTCTGACTCCGAATCCAAAACTGATAAAATTAATACATTTCCGTGGTCTCTCTTTACTAAATCGCCTCGACGTCGTATGCGTGTTGCCTTTACTTGCAATGTTTGTGGTCAACGTACTACACGGGCAATCAATCCGCATGCTTACACTGATGGCACCGTCTTTGTTCAGGTATTTTTTATCAGCTTAGTCTTTCTTAGAGTAATAAATGCTGTGGCATTAGCTGTAATTAGTTTATGATGATTTATATGCTTGGGGAAGTGCGTCAGGTTATTATGCATACTGATCTCACATCATTTGCGGACTGATATGGCTAATAGTGATCTAAAAGCATCTCCAACCCATACAAACTTACGTAATTGTCTTCTTCAACCACAATAGCAATAACTTTTTTAGCTAACCTCACTTGGTCTTCTATATTTGTTGATCCATTCTCATTATCTGTAAATGTCCACCTCCTCTCCCTCCAACTTTATATTAATCTTTTACACTTATTGCATGTCCAACTCATCTCCCTCCGATAATTATAATAATAAGATATTACTTTTGAGATATAGCTAACAAGTATAGCTAATAGCATCGGAGCATAATCACTTTTTCATCATCTATAATATAGCTGATTATTATTATATAATATTTCAGCTAACCAATTTACCTAATAGCATTGGAGATGTTCTAATAGGTCTAAAAGTGATCGCTTCTTCTGATTCAAGAATGCACTATTTAATTACTCACTCTAATTTCAAATAGTTGATGTTTGAATTTTTGGCACGCTTTGTTTAAGTGTATTGACCTCATAGCTAGAACTATTATTTTCAAATTTTATTTGTTGTGAATTAAAATATAAGTTTAATATTTTTATTCAAAATAGAAGATTTTAAAATTAATTATTCTAGATATGCGGTCAATGCTCTTAGATTGTGTGCCAAAAGGTCGAGCATTATTTATTTGAATACAGAGGGAGTATTAAACATATCACGTACTTTCTTCTTTATTATGTATATTGGTTGTTTGACTTTTGGCCCACATTTCTAAGTCATTTGACCACATTGTTAAAGTCATTATTTTAAACTTCTTTTTTTAAGTTCTAATATTAGTCACATATTTTTACTCAAAAAAGGAAAATTTTAAAAGTAATGATTTTAACTATGGGGTCAAAGGATTTAGAAGTGTGTGTCAAAAAGTCAAGCGACTTTGGAACTTGAAAATAGAAATGATTTTGTTTTTTTATATATTGTTTTAGAATACAGTAGATACTCCGTGTATTAATACTCTATTCGTTGATAACTTCAATTAAATTATATATTTTTTTTTTATGTAATTTTACCTCCAGAACTTAATAAAAATATCCATCTCTCAGGGTAATAATTTCTGAAGGTTATAGTGTATCGAAATTTGTGGTACCCTTTTGTTTTGGCTTTTTCAAGTGGCCGCATTTCTTATTATCAGCTCATGGGTGATATCCTTACCATTCCTTTACCCAAATGTTAAAATATAAGGGTGCGGCACGTAAAAGTCAAAAAAAATAATGGTACTTGTTGGAAAATGTAACGGCACAAGGTTATTGTAGAAAATAACTATGTTTTGTTCAAATATTTTGAGAATTATATTTTTAAAGATAGTAGATTGTTACCTGTGTTGAAAGTGCAAAACAATTAAAGTTTAAATGGTTAATTAAGCCGTTCACTTATATTTTAACATTTAGCTAACAAAATACGTGACACTTAGAATAGAGGGGTACCACTCGTAAGTCAGTAATAAAAAAGACACCATCTGGAAACATCAAAAATAGCAAGGTAGTACTGAAAATTTCCCTTCAATGTATATTGGGATTCGCCGGATAAGTAACATGTTCTTTTTAATCATTACTTCAATGTTTAAAGCTTTTATTTGTGATGCTTGCAGTGTTGTGGATGCAATGTGTTTCATAAGCTGGTGGATAATTTGAACCTGTTTCATGAGATGAAATGCTATGTCAACCCAAGCTTCAATTATAGAGATCCTAATGGCGATGTGAGCTTCAAATTTTTAGACATGGATGACAATGATGATATCTTTCCTCTTGCATAAAAAAATATAATGTGAACATGTGTATATACCATTTGCTCATACTTGTTGCAATAAATTACTTGTAAATATATTTGAAAACTTATGTTTAATAAATAAAGGTATTTGGTAGACATTATATATAGTTATTAGCCAATCTAATAATTGTTCACCTTTTGGTGTTTGATGGGCAATACTGCATCTTGCTGATTAGTAAATTTGTGCTTTTATTGTTATGGCTATTAGGTATATTTCTGTGGAATTCTGTCTGCAGTAGTTTAGATCTTACGTGCATAATGAATTGCAGAGTAACTTATCATAAATCTTTGTTGCTTTTACATTCACACCATGTATAAGTAATTGCAAATGGTTATATGTGGTTGTTTTGTATAGCTTATCACTAGGATGCATTATATACTCCGTATTGATCTTTGCTACTCACATTGCGCTAGTCAGTTGTAATTTAATATGTGAGATACAATTGTGTTGATATCAAGGTGGAACATAGAACTATGGTGGTAATACTTAAGTGATATTAAGGAAAGGGACATCCTCACCAATAATACCTGAAAGTCACTGGCATATATTAACATCATTGTTATTATGTACGATTGACTGCTGTGTTTACATAAGAATCCATTGTTGTTAAGAATTGTAATGAAGATGTTATATGAAGTGGCACAACATGGGTCTGGGAACTCAACCTGGTCCTCATTAAACACTTGTGTATATATGTCTAGCTTGGACCCAACCTTGTTAGAATCACACAGTGCTTGATGGAGTTTTGGCTGTCCGGTTAGAGAAATTCGGTCCAAACTGGAGTAGTAGGGAAAATGTCAGACTTGTATTATAATGACCGAAAAAGACTAAAATAAGAATTCTAAATTGATCAATATGTGTTATAGCTAGGTTCAGGATGCAGTTCACACTTGATAGTATCTATATATAGCTGTATTGTTAAATGTAATTGAATCTGCAATGTTTAATTAGATGTCTCTACAATCGGAGACGAGAATGATTGATCCTACAAGGTTTGGGTTAAAGGCAGTAGTATAGTAGTTAGGAGAGAATAGATGGACCACAAGGATTGGGTCAGGTCAGGCCTTCCGTGGAGGTGAACATTTTATTGTATGATCTGAATTGGAATCGTTATTCCCTTCCTTTTGATCTGAATTGGATTCATTGTTCCCTTCCTTAAATAAGCCTATGTAAGATATGACAATTCGTTAACTGTACTTTCATGTTTTAAAAATTTTAATCTATATTTTTTTCTATTTTATTTGATTACAAGTCTTATTAAAGTATTTTTGACACTCTTTGGTTTCATTACACTTTTTGGTTTTATCATCACAATTATCTGGGGACATCTTGCATATTCTTTGATTTGATAATAATTTTTTAAGATTTTTTTCAGAGATCACAATCTTGTGCATATTCTTTGATTTGATAATATCTTTTTAAGAATTTTTCTTTCAGAGAGATTACAGTCTTGTACACCTGTCACGAAGGCGTGCCGGAAATGGAAAAGTGTTCTTAAATACTGGTCAGAGACCTTTGCAAGTTTTGTAACTCTGGCAAAGAGAAGCAGAAGAGTGTCATAACATGATTTATTAATACTCATTACTTACTGACCAACATCTCACTCTTTCACGATCCATGACATAATTCACAATATTACAACTTACAAGTTACAAGTTGGGATATGTAACAATTCTTTCTTCCATGTTTGCCTAGGGCAAAATATCTATGATCCATCAGATTCTCGACAACTTAGAACCCAAAGGCACCAACATGGAGCAAACAGTGCCACGTATGCATAATAAAGCCTCTAAATTTTTCGGATAATCGAAATTATAAGTTTGAATATTCTATATTTTATGGTTCAGCGAGTGTAACATTGCAAGTAGTATAAATTACAAAATTAGCATAGCGTAGTGTAACCTGAATTGTGTACAGTTTCCCTGTTTTTTTTTTTTTTTTTTTTTTCTCATAGAAAACAGCCTCCATAACTTAAGGACTTATTTCTTTTTTCGTTTTTACTTTCTGAACACCGTGGCTGCCAGGATACAAATTGGAACATGAAGCCTGGTTTGAACCAATCGATTAGAAGATAAACCAAATCCTTATCATCTTTTGTTGCCATGAATGCATTATCTGATATCTAACCTTTGCCACCACAGAAACTTCCAACTCACAATTCAGCCCCTCCCTTCCTATCCTATCATCAAATCCCACCTTGTATTATTAATATCCATCCACCCTTCTTCTCATTCTTTGATATCCCATCAACACTTAGACCAAACATACCAAATGGCAACCATCACCACAGCAGCTGTTTCCATCCCATCTTTCACCGGCCTCAAGTCAGCCGGGGCCACTGCCTCCAGAGTCAGCGCCACCACCAAGGTTTCCACCCCCATGCTATCCATCAAGGCCTCGTTGAAAGATGTCGGTGTGGCCGCTGTCACCACAGCTGCCAGTGCATTGCTACTCGCAAGCACTGCCATGGCAGCCGAGGTCAAGCTGGGAGCTGACGACGGTGCTCTTGTTTTCTCTCCAAGCTCTTTTTCAGTAGCTTCTGGAGAGAAGATTACATTCAAAAACAATGCTGGATTCCCACACAACATTGTCTTCGACGAGGATGAGGTTCCTGCAGGTGTTGATGTATCGAAGATCTCACAGGAAGACTATCTCAACGGAGCAGGAGAGACTTTCACGGTTACCTTGACCGAGAAAGGTACTTACAAGTTTTACTGTGAACCTCATGCCGGAGCTGGCATGAAAGGCGAGGTCACTGTTACCTAATTCCGCTCAATAGATAATAATAATCTTTTCATCCTTTCAGTTTATTTCAACTTTTTGGTGTGTGAAGATTATGATAAATTGTTGGCTTCAGTTTGTGTACAATGTATGAGGTGAACCTAAATATGTGCTACTCTTTATTTATATTTGTACAAGTAGATTTCGCACCAATGTCTAACTATAGCCAAAATTATATCTATGATTGCAAAATAATAGACCAAGGAGATAAAACCCAGAATCTAAAGTACTCTAATTGACAGGCGATCTCGACCAGTTATTTGTGTTTTCAAGACTTGTAAGAATCAGAGTAGAGGGGAAAAATTAATCTCTCATGATCTGATTCATTTCAAAATTTCACTCCGGCTCAAATAATTACAGTGTTAGTAATGCCTCTGCCGTAATTTCTTCTCAATAGCATGATACAATATCTATGTATAGTACAACACAATTGCAGAATAACCATTTTTGGTCATTCTACCAATTGGTCTTCTAGATTTTGCAATATAGACAGTAGGTTCATGCATATAACCGTGTTACTGAAAAATGTGGCTCCAAAACTTGTTGAGGGGAGTTTATGTGGTTAAAGCATTAGGGAGGGTTGTTGGAGCACCGAGGACCTTACCACCACAGTCTGGAAAAGTTTCATGTCCAGGCAAGGAACTTACCTTACCGTTGCTATCTACCTGGATTGGGTATTTGAGGAGATGACCTTGCAAGGGCCTAAACTCTTCAGCTGTGTAGTTTTGCCAATTATCTTTGGCAATCTTGTTGACGGTGTTCACGCACATTAAACTTTCAGGCTCCTTGAAGCAGTCATCTACTATACCCAGGTGCTCTGCCCACAATGACATTCTATATCCATACACCTGTAAAAACACATCGCCAAGTTAATAGCTTGTAAATTCTTGAAAACCAATTCTGACCAAACATTAGATAAAATCAAATATCACGAGTTATTGTCATTCTTGTATGTAGAAGCATATCACATATGCACAGGTCTACATTCAAATTGCATATGGTTCATGTATGAACTTCTGCCCCATAATTATGTTCGCAAATGATAAAACATGAAAGCACTGACTATACCAACCTCGCCACGGGGATGTTTTCCCTTTTTCGCCCATGTGTAATGGTTCTGATATGCACCAACTGCAATCTCAGTGTCTCTTGTACCAGCCATTGATCGTTGGTTGATATTGGCAGACCCCAACATCACGTATTCGTCATCCACTACCATTCCCTTCGCATGAACATAAACCATGAATCTTTCGGATTTTTGTGAAGCAGAAACCTGAATTATATATAAAAGTAATTTCTTACTGAACAATAGTAACAAAATGTACATATCATAACACTTGGCTCTACCAAATTCACTGCTATGTATAACTCTACAAAGAAGATATCTAAACCACTTGCAACACAATTTTTAAAGCTTTACATCGAAGATTTAAAGTTAGTTAAAGTAAGTTTTTCAGATGACTCCGCTTTCAAGGATTTCACTCAAAGAAATCCTCCTTGATTTACCTGGCAGACCATAATAGTGTTGGACAAAGAACCCAGCATCATGAATGACAAATCAAGTTTGGAATAATTACATATTATTAAGAACATTATAGAACTAAGCCGATTATAGAAGCATAAATACCACAGTTGTGCCACTGTTGGGAGGTTGAGAGACTGCATCTGGCTCATTTTTATCGTATTTTTCTCGATTTCCAAGACAATAGAAATTCAGGTAGTCTTGTGGATGTGAGTTTTCAACATTTGCGTAGTGTAGCTCTTGAGCAATAATTTCATACATCATTTTCATAGTCTCTCCCTGAAAATGCAAAGATACGAGAATGGAGCAAAAAAGTGAAAATTTATAGAAGGACACTACAACATTGCCTCTTAAGAGGCTGGAATCCTCTAAATAGGAAAAAGCTAAGCGAAATCCTTATCTACGAAGTAAAAGATCTGATGACACTCAATATAAAATTAACACTCAAATCTCAATGTATGATTAAAGAGTGGTGTATCTTTATAAAAACATCACAAGAAAGAAGTGTGTATTTCTATAAAAAGTTTCCCTTTCAATTTTGTTGTTCACCACATCTTATATGTTTGAAGTGCCGTTTTGAGTCTTTTGAACTTGGTGTAATGTGTGAATATTAATTGTAAATAGTAAAAAACCTAACCTGACCATCAAGAACAAATAGACATCTATGAATTCTTCAACTCCTATACTTTTTATTACTCTGCATTCATCCTCTAGAGAACTATACAAATATAATAAGAATTTCAGAATTCACTAATGCTGCATTAGTTACCTGCCAAAACAGAATTTCCTGAACTGAGGCAGAGGATGGATTTCCTTCAGGCCACATTGGGATGACAATATACACTGCAAATCTTTTTTTTGCTCTTATCTTACTAGCAATCTTCAATGCCAATTCCATTGGGATAAGATTATCGGCTCCTGATCATCCCAACAACAAATATAATATATTAAAACTGAGTGAGCAAAGCTGATGGTATGAGCAAATAAAAGAAGTCGCTTTCATTAAATAATTATAATCAGAGAACGCAGCAGTAAAGGTTTTAAAGTAGGGCCACACAATCTGTAAAGGTTTTAAAGTAGGGCCACACAATCTGCAAGTTTTAAGGTTTTTATTGTTTCAAGCCTTGGCAGAGGCATGTTTGAGCCATTACTCAAATTTCTGTTGTGGACCGTATCCCCAAAAAAAAAAAAGTGCCACAAAATAATCACTAACGGCATGTTCAAAATAAGCACTTCATTGCATAATCACGTTTGTGATTAGTTGTTATATCATATACAAAGACGAAAGGAATGCATGCTAAACATTCAATCTATAAAATGAGGGACAAATTGAACACAACCCTGAAATCTCCAGGCGACATAAAAGCTATATATTCGTCTATGCTACAAAAACTGACATGCATAATCTAGTAATGAAGTTTTGCTAACCTGCATTTTTATGGGAAGGCCACGCATAAGATGAACCAAGAAAATATTGGTTCTCAATATATATGAAGTGTTGTGCTGATCTTATAGCTTGAATATATGCTTTCTGAATACTCTTATCAACCACCAGGTTTTTGGCAAATTCTAGGTTCTGCAATTTATAACAAAGCAAAAACGAAATATGAAGTCACTCAGAATGCTGCATACATATAGAAGTGGCCAAGTGAGCTAAGATGACAGCTTTCCAATAACTTCATTGCAGTATTAAATTTTTATGTGAAAATTGAGAAAAACCTGCGCCACAACTAGTTTATTATTTTTTGGAAATCCTTTGACAGACCCTGAATCTATGGATCGGAAAACCTGTCAGTTTCAGGATAACAAAATGAAATGATTCAGTGCCGATAAGTTAATAACACATGATAGACGTTTTATATATTAAGGAGTGAGGCATACTATAAACCTGAACATGCCAGTTTTCAGGATCATCTTCTTGTGAAACCCTCAAGATGGGGTGATCATTTGGAATTGAGTCAGAGGGACTGAGTATCCATGAAATTCGCTCTATCTTTATCAACGCATCATCATGCCAACGAGATATTTTTTTAAACCGCCGGCCAAACTCGGACCATTTAGTAGCTTTTTTCCATCTCTGCTCAAAGTTTTTCAACACATCATACGCCGCAGGACCTTCAATTTTGCAATGTAGATCATGCCATGGCTGTCTAGGGCCTAAAACTCCAGCCTATGATAAGAAAGTATTATATGAGATGCACATTTTGTGTGAATGGTGCCACTGACGGGATTATTATGATATACATGAGGTAGACACATTTTTCTATATCAGCACAGGTTTATGGATATAGTTCAGGTAAGTTGGCTCATTTAGTCTCTTGCTTCTCAACATTTATCTTGATACCGATGTTAAAACAATGTTATCAAACTGGATTCAACAGTGCCCACAGACTCACAGAGTGTACGATGAGATAGCTTAACTGTTAAGGGCTTATATCTTGTTGTCCCAGGTAAATGAAAAAAACAGTGTTATTTTTGATGAAATACTATATTAAATCTACATATATCAAAAAAAAGCTTCGATAAAGATTTAATCCATAACCATTCAATTTTATTTCATGGTGAAGTTGACATGTTACTGACTTACTGTTGTACTTGGCAAACAAGAGAGGAGAAGTGGACTGTTTACATGTTGCCAATTGCCATGCATTGCATGAAGTTGATATCATCTAGATTGACTTGCTTTGTCATAGATAAAAAACTTAAGAAAGAAACTTTTGCTTACAGGAAATGTTGGATTGTGATAATCATTCTGATAGACAGTGTCGAGGTCACGGAATAGACGATGCTCTGGTGTATCATAGCGTCCATCACAGAGATCAAGACCTCCGATAAATGCAGTCAGTCGCCGGTTATTTCCATGGGCCTGACTATCAACAAGCACACATTTCTGATGGTGTGTATAAAGGGTTCCAACAACCTGATAGATGTATGAGCTAATTAAATTAGTTGCAATAATCCATCTGACTGATTTTGTAAGACAACAGCATCAGTTACCAGTTAATTTTATGGCTGTAGTCAAACATCGTAAAGATACGTACATGATCAATCACACAGAAAAATGACAAGATTGAATGAGCATGCAATTTAATGTTGCATGATGGTCTATTATAATACAGAGCTTGTCATTTTTCAAAAAGGAAGGTCAATGCGGTCTCTTGATTCTTCAAGGCTCCTAACAGAAAGCAGGAATTGGCATGAACATGAATATATTTCTGGAACATCTATTGACACAATGGACTCTCTACTAATTTCAAGAAACTAATAAATTCAGCGGCATTAGTATTCAATTGCACAAGTAAAGGACTTCCATTTCATGATTTTAGTGTAAGGGGTGTACAGAAGACAAGCTTGTATGATGGTGTTCCTTAAAGCTAGCTGGTTAATACCTCCAATTCCAATTTGATACTCTGTTGTGGCAAAAGTAATGGCCTGTTCTTACTAGCACTACTATATCTTCTAGTCATTTAGGTTTAGAAGTTACAACATAAGACCTATAAGAAAATATTCTATCACTTATTAAAAATTCAAACAAAGAAAAAACTATGTCAACTAGTCATGGATCATTTCATTGGGCTTGTTATCAATATTTGATCTCAGCCTTCCAAATAAAATCTTTCTGTCTAGTCTGTAATTCTGTATCAGATGATAGATCAATATATGGATAGCATAATGTTTTCGCTGCAAAAATTTTCAACCGTAAGGAAAAGAACAAGGACTGAAGCATAATATAAGGCACACCTGTTGCTTAAAAATGCTAAGCTTATTGCTTGCATAGCGTGGTGACAACACACAATTTACAGATGAGTGTTTGAAAAACTTGCGAGTCTCTTCATCGTGTGTTTGCATTACGCCTTCCTGCAAAAAGAATTCAGTTCCAATGTCATGATATTTAACTCGAACATTAAATACTCAGGAATTGTTTCCTTTTACAGATAATGATACTCATAATTAAAACCTAACCGCTCCAATCAAATAATAGCATCACACGAAACAAACTATTACAACAAAACCAGAAACTTTAAAGCTTCTTAAACCATCGAAAAGATTAGAATTAAGTACCGTGTGAATGAAAAACTTGTTATGAGAAGTTTTATCATCCCAAACCAACAACAGAACACGAACGCCTTCTTGCGACTTATACTTGAGCAAATCCCCTAAAGTCAAATCTCCGCCTCTGGGCAAAGGCTTACTAGGTTCTCTCACCAGCCTGACCTTATGAAATATAGACCAACCAGTTATATACACCAAATGATGTGCTTCGAGTATAGCATGACAAATTTCCTCCCAACATTTCTCTTGCCGAAACACCCTACCCCCTTCCAATTCAATTTCAGGCAACATTCCATCAGGCACATGTGCATCCTGAAACAATGTCACATGTCCACCATGCCGCATTGGAAAATACGAGCCTCGTAAGCTAAATTTAGCACTACTATATTCCACATTATCTTCGCATTCGGTGAACTTCATCCGTAACCTAATTGCTGCATGCTGCTTAGGCGGTTTCCCAAACAATCCGATAATCGGACACCACTCGTCGATCAAATCGCCTGTTTTGACCCGCTGAGCCGATACGGAGGCGATCCCGATAAAATCGGCCCCAAATGTGTCATTGTCCTTGACAACGAAATCAATCTGTGAGACAGGATGAGCAAGGGGGATTTGGAAGTGCTCGTTCCATACAGGATTCTGATTGTTGGATATGACACGTGTACGAGCCACCGTGGCTCCGCCGAGACAGACGGTGACGTAGGGATCGCTGGTGATGATCTTGTGGTGGTGCTTTCTCCCAGTGGAGGTCGGTTTGCGGCAGACATCGAACGCGGTGAAACAACGACGGAGATGCTCGGTGAGTAAGTCCATATTAGGTAAGCACCGAGCTTCGATGATGCTGAGATCGAGATCGCCGTGGAGATAATACACGGACTCCGAAGAATCGGAGATATCGTCGGCCATTGCGAGCGAGAGCGAGAGATTTGAAAATGCAGGTGTAAATTGTAATGGAGAGAGATATGTAGAGAGAGAGAGATGGCGATGAGGCGGCGGAGGAACCGTAGGCGGCGAGGTGGTGACGACAACGGTTGCTCCGCCGGTTATAAAAATGGCGGTGGTATTGGGAAGCGTGCCGGTGGGTATTTTAATGGAAGGTGGTTAGATTTGAAGTTACGTAGAGAGGGAGTCGTGTGAGAAAAATAGGAGTCCACGTGTACTCCGTTTCTGACGAGTCTTTATGTTTTTGGTTGTTAATGGGAAAGGCGGTAAAATTCTGCAGTTTGTAACTCATCATCTTAAATAATGCACAGCGGAGCGAAAAAGAATCATGTCATCTCCTGCAATAAAAAGGAAAACAAAAAAGAGATTAAATTAATGAAAACTAATTTTATTATTTTCATGACATTCAGAGCCAGAATTGTTTGTAAGTAATGCGGATAAAAATAGTATAATTTGAAAATTGTTTGGTCATACACGGAAATTAAGAATATTGAAAATAACATTAACAGGTAGTAAACAGTCTTAATCTTAATAAATAAATATTTATTATAAGCAATAATTCAAACACTAAAAAAGTATTTAGTCACGGCAGCTAGTCAATTTGATGTATAAAATCTGTAATGATGTTAATGAATGTTCAGAGAAAAAAAAATTAGTTGGAAATGTGCGCCATCTTTGTCCCAGCCAGCCCCCTAGGACAACGTGATTAAGTTGTAATTCTGTTTATGTTACACTAATTGTGTTGTTTGTTAGTATAATCAAGGGTTATGATGTTTGTGGGAAATTATGTTCATCACGTGTTTCCTTACCTGGACTGAGTATGCTTTCTTGTTTGTGTTAGGACGTTGAAATCTCTGATCTTGATTTATTTTCTAATTAGGAAACATACAATGTGATTAAGATTCCCGTCTGTTTTGTACATAAACATGAGATATATCAAAAAAAAATCACAAGAAAATACATTACAGTGATGTTTAGCACTCATACTATTCACCAAGCAGCTAATTGCAGTTTTACATGCACCATACATTTTGTATACAGTAATTTACAGGACTGGTATAAAGAGTCGTGTTTCTGCTAAATACTCGGTCAAGTTCAGACCGAAGGCTCCGCGGGGTCAGCTGAGCAGTTTGGAGCAAGAGGAGCTTCCTTTATCATGATGCTTAGTATGAATGCTACCAGCTGCAGAGTTATAAGCCACCGCAATTAGGCCGGGTTGAATGAATAGTGTAGATGAGATTGCCTAGCATTGTGTGAATGTAGTAGAGATTTTATTACATGTTTGCATTGATTATTCAGATTTTAAGGAGTTCACAGTGACATGATTGTGTCAAGTTGAACAAGATGAACTAATAGACCGTTTTTACAAACCAAAGGAGCTGGAGTTTCAGACTGTGTCTATGCTAAAGGCGTTTTGAAAATCAAAATTTAAATTCTTAGGGGCATACTTAACTAATTCACTTCAAGCACAAACAATCACAGAATCACAATAAGCCGGAAAATGGTAGAAGAATATGAATCTGAGCGCAGAGGAAAGAGCTCTTACCACGAGTAAACTGGCACACATGAGACTGAAACCAGGGAAATAAAATGGTGCACTCTCAGAGAGGAATAAAGCTGGAAGATGAAAAGTTATATGAGTTTCAAGTTTTCACCGCCTTCTTGGTTAACAGAGTCCATACTAACATCTCATACCTGTTAATGGACTAAAAGCCAGCGGAGCAATAACACTGGCAATAGAACATATTCCTGTGAGGCACCCTTGAGCCTTTCCCTGGGATAAGGATTAACACAACGTTCAGGAAAAAAGATAAAAAAAATTTCCTAGCACATAACAGTATAACAAAGTCAAGAAAGCCAGGAGATCAATATTACAAAGCTGAACCTGTGACGAGATCATATTTGTTTTTCATAAGTAGCTTTTAGAGGCCTTCCACATCAACATAGTTTCTGGTCATAATACTTTTTATCATGTCTTTTCACATTCTACCAGTTCTATCTGATAATTTGATCTATGCGAAGTAAAAATAGTTATTCCCAAAAAAGTTTCCTGGTACCAATTTTATATCCAGCATATGGACAACTTGCAGCCAAAATCAAGAAAACTTTCCATTTTTCTAGAAAACAACCTGCTCACTTGGCCCAACTTGCTTGGATGCAATGCTCCTTACCTGTGAAAATGATTTCTCAATCATAATGTGCTGCTTAAGCTACTAGCAACAGGGTACATCTTCAGGAGATAGAAACTCACACATGGTGTTGCGATAGAAGATAACACAGAGACCATAGCAGACGCATAATTAACCTATCGAATTTGTCAATGTTAGCAAAAGTTATGACATAAGACAGCATTACAGCAGTAATGCACAACCAGTTGCAAAGTAGAAAAACCAGTTAAACAATTCAAGTATGTACCCAGGAAGACCACGCAATGCTGGACAGAAAAATCTGCATAAAAAAACATTTTTAGCTTCAGATGCATCATCACTTCTATAAGCATTTCGTATAGAAATCTAGTGCTCTATCGGATAAGTAAATTCATCTTTGAATACTTCTACATTACGCAGTGCAAGCCTGGTCAGAAAGGAGAAATTAAAAAGAGCTAATAACTAAGAACTTACATGTACAAATCCTGAAAAAAGCCCTATTGCAAGTAAATTTTTTTCTTTGATAACAGGAGCAATTAGAGGCATGAAAACCATCTGCAAGATTTCATATGCATTCCAAAATAAAATGTAATGTGGGATTGATGAGTGGCTGAAGAGTTATATTTGAAGTTGCTACATTACTAATGTAAGCCTGTATCGGAAACATGAATCGTTTAAGGTCACCTGTGATATTGTCCCAGCAATCCCAATAATTACTATCAGATCAGCAAACTGGTTCTTGCTATACTGGAATTGAGCCTTCAAATAGTACTGAATATCACAATCGAATACACGGGTTAGCTATACAGATTTTAAGTGTGCGGTTAAAGAATGAGAATGCATGATAGATTTAAATCCAAAGCAGTATTTCCTTTGCTTTAGCTAATAAATTTACCAACACTGATGCATTAACCCCAGCATCCCCAAGAGTGTTAAAGAATGCAACAGCAGCAGCTTGCAAAAAGGTAGGGCTACAAAATTATTAAAATGTCAATTTATAATTGAAATGATACAATCACATTCCACAAAAGAGGTATCACAAGCAACTTGATGGTAAGTAAACATCAAAATATTCTTAAACTTCTTTGGAACTACATAATGACCCAAGAAAGGCAAAATAATATGTGATTTTTCACAATTCTGAAGTTGAGAAATATGCTAAGTAAATATAATCACCTGGTCCTTAATAAAGAGATGGTATCATGAAAAGAAGACATCTTTTTGAAGACTTGTAGATCCTCTGAGGAATCTTTTTCCAAAAGAGATTCATTCTCCGTCTTAGTACTAGTACCAGCAACAGATTCTGGCAGGAAGATCCTCATGTATAGTACTGCAATTATTGTTCCTGCTGCAGAAACCTAATGCAATTCATTCAGTACACACGTGACACATCAAGCATATACGAATCAAATTCTATCACAAGTTCTACTTACCTTCGCCAATATTCATATTTCATATTAAACATAAGCTTATTATATATGAATATTAACCTAGATATATAGTTTCTATAAAAAAATCACTATTGAGTAATGGTACTAATAGAGATAAACTAATCAACTATACGCAGGATTCAGATTCATATTACTGGTTTGATTGAACTCAACATAAAGCTAGAGTTATGTATTGAACAGAGAAAAATGAAGTGAAACTAAAGAAACCTGGAAAGTGGAGGAAGTAGAGATGAAGCGAGTGAATAGATTTCCGCATACAAAAGCACATGATGCAACGCCTGATACTATCCCAAACGCTGATACCCTTTGCTTTTCAGCAACATTGTCAGCCTGAAGGGGAAGCCCAAAGAATAAATGAGCTCATGGTCATTGGTACCAGGGCGTGCAACTGTGCATAATAAATCAATTAAGATTTAGAGATGCAAAGAAGCGAGTTTAATTACCACGTAAGCCAGGGCAATGCAAATCACACTTCCATCACATAGCATGGAAGTGACGGTTTTGATCAACAAGTAGGCATACACATAATACGGACTCCTGCTATACGCCAGTATCACTGCAATCGATGCATGTTTTGGGTGTCACTTACACAATCTTACTGTTATTATAATTAGGGGATATCAGCAGAAGTGCAAAACCTTATTCTCTCAAGCTTTCCAATTTTGTCTTACAATAAGTTAGTTAAGAAGTTGGCTGTTATCAAGTTGATGATAGCTTAGCTGGTGCTCAATTGGCTGTTTTTTTCTCTTCCCATTTTTTTATGATCGAAAACACCCACCTTTACTTTGTGGAGAACGCTTTTCAGTGTGAGAACAACGTGAACTCCGTGGTGAACAATTGTTCAGCAACATTTCAAGAGCGGAGAACAATTATTTTCACTGCTCTCAGCCTCTCACTAAATTACTCTTGATGCATTTATATAAGAAAAACTCACCAGAGGGGAAAATTGCTAGTACCATCGGAGCAGTAAGAATGACTTTTCTTCCATAGGTGTCTGAGAGGTTGCCTATCAGAGGCACCATCACTATTGCTCCCAATCCTACAATCTACATGCATGTAATTTATGATCATAGCATAAAATTATCAATATCTTAAAGCGTTAATCATGCAACATGCTTATGGAATACAAATTTGAAATATACATTCACTTGTGCGGTTGTATCACATCTTTTTGTTGTTGATATTAATACATACATACCACACTTTGAGCACCGGTGAGGTAAATGGCTATCGAACACTCGTCTTTACCGGGACAGACAGCAGACATAATGACATCTACCATGGCCGGAACCACCATGAAGACGGAGAAGCTGTATAAAAACACTGTCACGAAGAGGTGCCTCAACGGTCTTGTCAGCATTTCCATCATTCTCTAGACGTCTCTCACTCAAGCTCTCTGCTACACACTCTTTTTAGTAAAAGTAATATGTGACCAAATATAGAAGAAACACAGAGCACTTGTGCGTTTGCACAATGTGCATTATTAAAGAGGCTTGTATGGATGGACCACGTAGAAACATAGTGTTAGACTTGGACATGGAGATTCCAATTTTAACTAAACGACATCCATATGTAAGCATATGTATTGTTGTGCGTGTGAAAACTAAATTGTTAGATTATCAGCTTGGCATGATATTTTGGGCTTAAGTTTTTCTGGCCGAACCATAGAAAAATATCTCATGAAAACTTTGTCTGTGATCGTGACCGTGACTTCCAACTACCGTGACAATTAAAAGAAAACTACATTTAAAATTTAAAAAAAAAAACAATGTCATAGAGATTCTTGAAGTCGGTTCTGTAAGATGATGAAGATATAATTATGCCAATTAAAAGTCGGGAAATGCTTATATATTATCCATGAACTTTTAAGTTTCTACTGTCACAGGGTAATTACAACGATACATGTAAATTTTACAAGGGGCCGTAAATTTCAGGGTTCTTACTTACACCTGACTTGCTGCTGTCTTCTGACTTCCGAGCTTCGCATGCCCTGGTGCATTTAACAAGTCTATTGTAGGAAACACCCGGAAGTATGAGATAAGAGAGACATGTTTCTGCTTAAGACCTATACTATACATGAGATAAGAGAGACATGTTTCTGCTATAGACCTATACTGTACACTCATTTAAGTCTGAACTGGGGGCAGGATTGTCATCTGTGGAAGTTTCTGCGACAGGAGCTTCCCTCATCATAATGCTCAATATGAATGCTATCATCTGCACATGATTTTTTTTCCGAATTAGTAATTAAAAGGGAAAATAGATTTTTTTATCACCGAACTTATTATGTTTTTAGAAACTTGCCACTCAACTAATTTTTTTTTTTCCTTTTAGTCACTGATGTTAGGTTCGGAATTTTTTTTGCCACTAAAGTTAGGTTCGGATTTGATTATTACCATTATATTATTTTTTTGTAGTATTATTAAAATATAGTGATAACCTGTAATATTTTGATAATTTGATATATGTCTATCTTTATATATAGTACTTTTATGTACTCAAGATCGTTTATCTTCGGTGATAAGAGTTAAACACGCATTTTACGGTTTCTAAAAGTGTACTCTCATAAATTATTTTATTTTTTCTTCCGAATAAAAATTTAGTGTTTGAATTTTTATACGCAAAAAGAAAATCGCATAAATCATCGAAGATTAAGTTTTCCTCTTTATTTATTTATCTTTATCTTGAAAATTATAATAAGATAAAGTTATTAAAAATTATGAGGATAAATTTAAGAGAGATCTTAGGCTGAACTAGGTGATTGAAACTTTAATAGTGAAAGATGATGCATCGTATCACTCAATTAGACTTTATTTTATCATGAAGAGCATAAATTATTTGAAGTCATTGATTCCATACTGATGATTTAATGAATTCTAGAATTCTAATTACGATTTTTCCTGATTTTAATATTATATCACCTCATTTTATGTTATTATTGCTATATACAAAGATATAAACATACATTATATTATCGAAAAATTATATACTATCACTATGTATTAATGATGCTACAAAAAATTATCACAATGCTAATAATCATATCCGAACCTAAGTTAGTGACTAAAAACAAATCCAAACCTAACATGAGTGACTAAAAGGAAAAAAAAAATTAGTTGAGTGGCAAGTTTTTAAAAACATAATAAGTTCGGTGACAAAAAAATCTATTTTCCCTAATTAAAAATAAGCACAAGTTTTTTTTCTTTTGCTAAATAAGTACAAGCATCTTTTTTTATTTACAAAAATCCAAAGATGGATGGTAAGAGAAGATGAACATAGCAGTGAGAAACTTAAAGGCAGGAAAGAGCTCTTACCACAAGAAAACTAGCGCACATAAGACTGAAACCAGGGAAATGGAATGGTGCACTCTCAGAGAGGAATAAAGCTGGACAAATAAAAGGCCTATTAGTTATAAATTTTAATCAGACCTCATGAATAACAGAGATGATATCAGAAGCGCATACCTGTTAAAGGACTGAAAGCCAGGGGAGAAATAACATTGGCAATAGAACATATGCCTGTCAGGCACCCTTGAGCCTTTCCCTGGAAAGAGGAATTGGATAATCAAGTTAGGAAAATCAAAAATTAACCTGGTTAATGCGACATGACCCCACCAGTCAAGAAGCCAGGATATAGTGATATTCTAAAGCTGAATTTGTGATGAAATTCTTTTTTTCCTGTCCTCAGCTTAAAGTGGGCTTGGCCTGTTGGCCACATTAACATATTGGCTGGTCATCTTACTTCTAGTCATGTCTTTTCAGATGGTATCGTTTTCCTTGATATATACCAAGAGGAGATAGGAGCCAGATTATTTTTACCGATCTCCTTTCCTTTAATGAAAGAGTGAGTAAGGTAATGTTCTTATACTATTCAAGGTCATTTACCTGCTCACTTGGGCCAACTTGCTTGGATGCAATGCTCCGTACCTGGTAAATTAGTATCTCAGTTAGGATGTGCAGCTTAAAGGTCGAGCTACTAGTAATGAGGAACATATTCAGGAGTTAAAAACTTACACAAGGAGATCCAATAGCAGCCAGAACAGTGACCATAGCAGACATGTAAGGAACCTATCGTGTTTGTCAATGTTAACAAAAGTTATGACTTAATACTAGACAGCATAATAAGTTAAAACATTCAAAGCTAAAAAGGAAAAGAAACACTTAAGCAAACATTTACCCAGGAAGACCATGCAATGCTGTACAGCAACATCTGCAATGAAAATACCAATAGCTTTATATAAAATCCTTAAATGATGTTTTTAACTTCATAAAAAATACTTCATGTGCATTTTGTATTAATGTGTGTGTCCGCAACATCAAACATGTCATTTTATATTATAAATCAAATTCCTAGTAAACTCAATGCACAGAAGAAATTAATAGAGGTAAGATCAAGCTACTTACATGTACACAGCTGAAAAAAAGCCCTATTGCAAGTATTTTCTTTTCTTTTATAAAAGGAGCAACTAGGGGCATGAGAACCATCTGCCAAATTTCATATATATACCAGAAAGAAGTGTTAAAAAGAATTAGCAGGAAATCGAGGAAAGCTGGACCAGACGCTGAACGGTAATTGACAAGCGGGCGAAGAGCTAATTTAAAATGGAAATATTATATATGTAGCTATAACATGAATTCTGTACAGTTACCTGTGATATTGTTCCAGCAATCCCATTAATCACCATGAGATCAGCAAACTGATCCTTGCTATAGTGAAATTGAGCCTTCAAAAAGTACTGAGTAGCATAATCATACACAGGTTAGTTATTGAGAGTTGCAAGTGTGTGATTGAAGAGCAACATTATATGTAAAATATGAATCCCAAGTACTTTGTCGTTTCTATTTACTGGTTTTTTTTCAAGAAGTTGCGTCCTGATACCTTCAGCTCTAAAGATCACCCAGAAAACAAGTAAATATCTAAATATGGAGTATTTTAAAGAGTTGCAATGGAGAAATGGCTAATATTAAAAGTTAACATAATTAATTACTTTCCCATGTCATCACCAAAAATTTGCTGGAACCAAAACATGCTGCTAAAACAGGGTCGAAGCAAGTTCACAAGGAATCAGGGATACACACAGTAGAAATTAACCATGTGAAATCAACATGCATCTACAAGTTACACTTCCTCAGGTCTATAGCACATAGGTGAGTGAAGTCATATTATATGTAGAAGTGTAAGAAATTGATTCTACACATGGAAACAACTTTTTTAGCCATTTTGTTATAAGAGTGTCCAGGAGAACTTACAGTTTATTTATATAACTACATACTTAAGTGTCTATCTTAGTTCAGTTCATATAATTAAATCCAAAAAAAAACATGAACTTGCAGTGTCCTTTCAGCCTGTAACCAGCAGCAAATGGCAGAGGTACATGTGTTCATATCACAACATATTTACAGAAAGAAATATATTCAAGTATTCAACTCAGTTGTGATATCTAGTCAATGAAATATAATAGCTGGGGAAAAATAACTTACCAGCATCGATGTATAAAGGCCAACCTCCCCAAGAGTGGTAAAAAATGCAACAGCAGCAGCTTGTGAAAAGGTAGGGCTGAAGAATCATTTACATGTCAGGATAAGCAAGAGGAATCACATACTTATTCACATCAACGGGATTGTATGCAATGAGAAAGTGCTTAAACTTCTCTGAAACTACATACCCTTTCGATTAAGGCAAATATGTGGGTTTGTGAGTGTAATTCTTCTTCAGGACAATGAAAAAAAATTGGGAAGATGCTTAATTTCGAGGTTTCCCTTAGTGTCTTATAGAAAACAAAGTTGACAAATGACAAATAAACGAGAAAAGAAACCGCACCTAGTTTTCAATAAAGAGATGGTATCACGAAAAGAAGGCATATTCTTGAAGAGTTGTAGATTCTCTGATGAATCTTTTACCAAAAGAGATTCATCCTCGGTCTTATCACCAGTACCAGCAATGCCTACACCTGCAACAGATTCTGGTAGGAAGATCCTCATATACACAACTGCAATTACCGTCCCTGCTGCAGAAACCTGATTCATATCATTCAGAACACACATCAATGATATAATAAACAAATACCATATGCATATATGGGTTACGTTCTACTATAATCTCTGCGAGCTAGCAGAATCTAGTAAATAAATACATATATATCATGGAAGAGAAATGAAGTGAAACTCAAGCTCCATTTATTTCATGGAAAATAACTTAATATTAGAAAACATTTCTTTGGAAATTATTTTTCCTAAAAAAAGTTTTTCACACAAAATATTTTCCTGGAAAATGTTTTTCATACCTGGAAAGCAGAGGAGGTAGAGATGAAGCGAGTGAATAAATTTCCGCATACAAAAGCACAAGATGTGACGCCTGATAAAATCCCAAACGCTGATCCCCTACGCTTTTCTGCTGTATTGTCCGCCTGTTGTATAATATCAGTTCGAAAGACTTGTAATTCTGCTCATGACTATGTGTTTACGCATTCAACGTTTAAGATTAGAGTTGCAAGATAGTTTACCACATAGGCCAGGGCAATGCAGAACACACTTCCTTCACATAACATGGAAGTCAGAGTTTTAATCACCAGATAGGCATACACAAAGTACGGACTCCTGCTGTACGCCAGTATCGCTGCAAACATTCCGTGTTTTAGTATCACTTCTTAGTTGTTTTTGCCATGTTAACCAATTTTCACTCACTATCAAAATTACTCTATAATAAATTCTCAACTAAATTAAAATTGTAGTGAGATTTAGATTTGGATATTATCTTTCAGACAAGAAAAATCAGGAACAATAAAAATGGGACAGGGGAAGCAACAGATATCTACTTGCTCCTAATATTATCTCCATTCTTTTAATAAATTATAAAATTAATTAAGTTAGTGGCTTCCGAAAATGACTGCAGGAAATGTACCAGATATATGGCGTCAGCTACTATACAGTTGAAGAAAAGAAATAAAAGTAAATGGGCTAGCTTATGCGGTCCTGCCCATCAAAAGAGGAAATGTGATCGATCTCCACCATTAAAACTAAAGGAGCCTATTGTACGTAAACAGACTGCATGTACACGCCACTCCCACTTCAAACCCACACTAAAGGCGTTTCACCTTTTAACTCGTTTTGGTGCAGTTTTTGTTACAGAGAAGAACAAACGAACAGAAATTAATTTTGTGTGATTAATTTCTAATGGTTCTTTAACAGAAATTAATTTTGTGTGATTAATTTCTAATGGTTCTTTTTAGTGTCTCTAGCTCCTTTTTATTTAAATAAAAAATTTTGATGATGAGATTTCTGGACATGATTATCATTATTAATGAAATTGGAGCTACTATAAATCTATCACCTAGTCCGTCTGATCAAAAACTGTTTGTTAGTGCGTGCCAGAAAATCCCATAAATAATAATCAGCTTACCGGATGGGAAAATTGCGAGAACCATAGGAGCAGTAAGCATGACTTTCCTCCCATAAGTGTCCGAAAGATTTCCTATGAGAGGCATCATCACCAGTGTTCCCAGTCCCACAACCTACACATGTGATTTTTATCATAAATTTCGAATTATCATCAACACTACAACAATATCAAATTTTTTCGACTGACGAATTTCGTATGAGGATAGGATTAAATGTCCGTCGAAAAAAGGCTGATTTGTTATAGTGCAATGTCACTGAGAATAAGTAAAGGTGATGGAAATACCGCATGCAGAACGCCGGTGAGGTAAATGGCAACGGAACACTCGTCTTCCCCGGGACAGACGGCGGACATGATGACGTCCGTCATGGCCGGAACCACCATAAACGTGGAGAAGCTGTACAAAAACACCGTCATGAAGAGGTGGCTTAACGGCGTCAGCTTTTCCATCTCTCTGTCTCCTGCAATTCCCTCCTTTGAATTAAAGTAAATAAATAAATGTGTGACTGAAGAAAAGAGACAGCACTTGTCTGCTCTTTAGTTTCCTTTCATTTATGAACTTGTAATCTCTACTAATATCTGTAAGAACTACCTGGTATATGTAGAGGCTTCAGTTGAGTGGGATGGATCACTATCTACAGATAATAGAATTATAAATAAAGATTCTAGTAAAAAACATTGATTTGAAGCAACATTTATGTTATATATTTATATATGCATTTACTTTTCAATAGTGAAAAGAGAGGTCGGCATATTGTTATTTTTAGATTTGGTTTTGTTACAATATGGACCAAAATTGCAAGGCGGTGAGAAAGTGGGATTATATGTAAGCCACTTTAAATTTTTATAGTTGTATTTTTTACCTGGCATAACATTTTAAGTAAATTAAATATACATTTTAATAATAAATAGGATTTAAATTTACTGAAATTCTTTGATACAGTGTAACTTTAAATGGTCATTGTCTATTATACCTACGAATTAAGCTTATGTTTATAACTTTATATAATCAACAAGGTGGGTTGAGCTTAATTCGGCCTTTTGGTCTCCCACATTAAAATGTATTACCAATAGTCAAATTTTGGGATATTATAAAATACTCAATTGAATTTATAGATAAGATGTTCGGAAAATTGGTGCAAGGACAAGATAAGAATTTAAGTACATTAAAAATAAGTTTTAAATGATATTAAATAAAATTTAAATTCGAGTCAAATCTTAAATTTGGTGCATCTATTAAGATTTATAGTAGATAGTGAAAAATGTTGCATATTTTATACATACAAATTAAGTTTGTTAAATCAACAAGGTAACATTAGTCAAATATTTGGATATTATTTCTAGTGTCGTTTTTAATTTTTACGGGTAAATTGATACATAAAATAGACATACTTCAATTTATTATATTTAAAAAAAAATTAATGAACAAAAATTTAATATTTATGTTTTTCTTCATAAATTTATTAAAAAATAATAGAAGTACGACATTTATAAAGATTCTAGTAAAAAACATTGATTTGAAGCAACATTTATGTTATATATTTATATATTTATCAGTTAATTGAATTTTTTGTTGGCTCTCCAAGGGTGGGAAATACTATTTTTCAATTTTCATATTTCTCACTTTCATAATATTTTCGGCATCTATTTTCAAAATACATTCTGATAATTGATATCCCAAATTTTAATTTTTATTCAAAATATTTTATTTATAATTAGATCACAAAAATATTTATCACCTCAGCTACTTTTGACTCTCCAAATTAACATCTTTTTCATGACATTTGTCACACTATGGACATCTGTCAATATCAAGTCTATGTCATGCGAAGGTTGGCACCCTCTTGAGCCTCAACACCCCATATTGGAATGGCTCGAAGGAGTTTGGAATATTGGTGCAAATAACAAAACAATAATAATCCACATCCCAAAATAAACCTCAAGTAAAAAAGCTAGAAATGGCTTACTCCAAAGTGCAGGAGAGTCCTGTGTGGAGGAGGCCCAGCTGCTTTATTTTGTAGCCCGAGATGCACCGATGCAAAAGCAAGGGGAGTGTATGCAAGTCAAAAGAGTAAAGAGAGTGCGACGTTGAAAGGAGAGAGGCGTAGCTTGCAAGTTCATGCAAGAATATATCAGTTAACTTCATTATTAGTGTGATTAGAATATCTCTAATTAACTTCACCGATTGGGCTTTGCTTGCTCCTTCTGGTGACACTTTAAGGCGTACAAGTTTATTCTCTTATGTTTGGTCTTTAGTCTTTGCTCTGCTTCTGTGTTTATTAAGTTCCCTTGTAGTTTTTCTTTTTGCTATGCGTCACTTTTTTCCTCCGAAATTAACTTAAAAGAGTAAAATGGGATGAGATTGAGGCTCTGCTTTATCAAATAAATATGTTCTGCAAGAATAAAAAATAAATTTGTTCAACTGATTATGATTTTGAATTTATATCTGGAGTCATTGAGTTTATTTAAATAACTGATATAAATTAATAAAATTTTAGTATGTATATTTGACGATGACACATACGTAACTTGAGTCACTTGTTCAATAACATAAATTAACCAAAATTTAGCATTAATTAATAGATTTAATATATATATATATCATTAATTTTTATTGATTTGGTTTTAATATAATCAATCAAGTGTGATTATTAATAACTACCTTTGTTCTCATATATTTCTCAGTAATCACTTGTTCACGACGTATGATACCTATAAATTTTTGATACAATAATTTGTTATATTCATGCTATTTCAAACATTTATTGATTTAGAGTGACACTTTCTATATACACGAATTACTTCAATCATCTGTAATATATATTATTTTTTGTTAAAACAAAAAAGTTAAATAACACAGATGGTTTGGATTTTGGAATACAGAGAGTGATAAGAGTCCAATTATATACGGAAAAAATGGACACTAGCTACTTGCAATTAGTTGCTTATCGCTCGTGATGCGTGTATGCAAAGCTTTGTCGCTTCTTCGTTAATGCAACTCGGTTGTAATTATGTGCCGGTCAAATACATGTTAGTTTGATTTTTTAACACCCAATTTTTCGACATCATAGTTAAAATAGTTATTCTTTTAAAAAATAAACGAAAATATTTTTTTTCACAAAAAACAATATTAATGATATAAATAATGATAATGTTTGTGAATTAGCTGTTAGTGGATTGAATTACAGTAGAAACTCTTTAAATTAATACTCGGTAAATTAATAAATTCTCTAAAATAATAAATTTGTCTGATCTCGACTTGGGCCAATGTAAAAAATTGAAAAACTCGATAAGATAATAATTTTTTGGAAGATCCCTTTATAATTTTCGGTTCCAAAAAAAACATAAATTAATAATTCATAGAAACTGAAAAAAAAAATATTACACTCTATTGAAATATGATTTAATAATTGTCTATTTTTCTTTTAGATTTCGCAACACCTTTTAGATGAGAAGCCATCTAGTGAGATGTGATTTGAATACTCTAACATTTTCATGTAATTTATATATGCCAAACTTGTTTAAGAATACATTGAACACATTTATTTCCCCTGTTAACGTTTACTTTACAGTATTTCAAAAGTCATTATTGATTTCCAATACATATAAACATATTAATTACTAATTTATGTTCAGTCTCAAGTTTCGCTGCAATGTAATTCTAAGAGACATAGATTAATTTATCATTTTGTTTGGTATATTAATTTATATACAGTATGTCTTTTTGTTTGGTATGTATTGTATAATCAGTTAAAAACTCTTTAAATTAATAATTATTTATTTATCAATAAATTAATAAATTTCTCCAGTCCCGACATTATCAATTTATAGAGTTTTTATTGTAGATGTTTTTACTAGTTGATTGAAATAGATGTTTTGGCTAGTTGATTGAAATAGATGTTTATATTGGCGGTTTATTGTAAAATTGTTTGGAAAATAGCTGCTTAATTAGCTTTTTGTGACTCATATCAAAATCTCTATCCAAAAAACTATTCAAAGTAGTTTTTAAAAATTAGTTTTTCAGCCAAAACGTCTATTTCAATCCGCTAACTATCAAACACTATCACATCTCTAACTACCGAACAGGGCCGATATGATAAAAAAAATTGTAGAAATATGTGTCTCAAACATCAATATACAATAAATCAATAATTACTTATTCGTCATTTTATTTCATTTAAGTTAAAACTATGATCGATGTAGTCAGCTAACTCACTTGTTTCTAAAAAGTGAATATGTTAATTTTTAAAAAATAAATAAATTAATTTAATAAATAAAAAAATGTTGAACACGTAATTATGTATTGTAGTGCCTCGTGTTTATTCCGCTTTCATTTATTTCATATACTCCAGATGATGTTCGAAATTCCAATAGCCTAATTTGCATACTTGTTCAAATATATTAGTAAGTAGATTGCTGTGAGATACAGAATGTTGTTTTTATTTTTATTTTTCCACTAAATGTTTATAAAATGATGCCAAACAAGTGATTTTCCTAGAGGTTGCCCAGCGAATTATCAATTAATTGAATGATATTAATGTTTTGTTTTCTCATTCTTTTTAGTTAATAAAATAAATTTAGAAAATCATATATATATATATATATATATATAAATATTTGAATTACTAAATTTGTAATCTAAATATTTTCTATGCCTAATAATTGTTTAATAAATTTTCAAAATAAATCAAGAATAAACTGTTTATTCACTCGAAACTTTAAGTAAAAAGTTGACAAACCTAAATGGAACTTGGCCTGCTTTTGGGGCATGCGATGAACAACATTCTCTCAGCCCAACCCAATAATTACGGCCCAACTTGTTCCCATCCCACGATATTCAGCCCTTTACTCAGACAACCAAACAATTTCAACCCAACTTCTTATCATCCCAACCCTACTCAAAATTGATAAAGAGAAAACTCGTCACTTTATAAAAAAAAACAAAAGAAAATAAAAATAAAAATTGTAAGTTGAAGAAAAAAGTACAAAGTGATGATAAGTAAAATTTGTGCGGAGAATGGGGAAGGCACAAAGCGAGGCCACACCCACACCCACACGTGAAAGGACAGCTCAAAAGAGTTATAATCCAACATGCAATGAGCATCTTCATCTCCACCACCAAGCCAAGCCCACCAAAACAAACTGAGCAGCGTGGGTCACCACTGCATTACGCCACCACCTGCTTTGCCTGTAAGGCTGTAACTACCTTATCCTTTTTTGTCCGGCACCATCTTCTAAACAAAAACAAGCCTGTCAGATCTTAATATATTACGCAAGTCACCGAGTCAGTCTGCTTTTTTCTCCAAGTACTTATAATAGAGCCATTTCCAAACATCATCTGATTTAGCACTTTAATAGTTTACCAGTTTTGGATTCGTGCATTATTATTAGTTATTTTTAATAGATTTATATGCATTATATTCCTTCAATTCATGATAAATATACTTTATATTCTCTATTTCCGGGACAAATACTTTGCATAGCTCAACTAACCCGCTACACTTTGAGTTTATTGTCCATTTCAATTTTATCTGAATTATTTATCATGTGCACCATTTTATTTAAGATAAGGAAAATACTAGGATCAAATAAATTTTTCCAATTTTTTTCTCAAATGATATATTTTTCACATAAAATATACTACTTTATTTTAAAATATAGTTATATCGCATATATCCATGTACTTCTATGAAACGAAAATCTATATTCCACACTTAATTAATCGTGCACTGTTTGTGTACATTTCATGCACCAAATCGAAATTCAAATAGTAATTTTTCGTGTTGTGTTCCTGTCGTGTATCAAATTGTCAGAATTACACAACAATCTCACACTAATTATATAAAATGATATAATGTCACGCAAAAAAGAGTATACAAGAATATTTGTCACCAATTGTCTGTGGTGGTGCCACGCGAGGACACCTGGGGCTCGTGTCCCTGCAACTTTTAAAATAACAGTTATATTTTTGTGGGTCCCACATGTGTTATTAACAGGTGCCCCAGCTGAACTATGTGATCAGGGTTATGGTGTCCCTTTATATATTTGGTCATGGCTCCGCCAATGCCAGTTATTCAAAAAATGCTATCTCGATCTCAGCATGCAGATTCTTAATATTCACATAAAAAAACGTTAGAAGGAGAGTAAATATAATTATGCTCTTTTACAAAAGTATTGGAAAATGAATGTGACATTTATGAGTATAATTTGTGATGCGAATTTCTATATTAATCTTTTTGAAGGGTCTAGTCACAAATAATTTGGATCAAACTTTAGCTATAATTACAATCGCCACATGAAATATGATCCAGATGTACACGTGTATCCATACAGCGATAAGCATCATAATTTTTATCTTGACATATATAAACAAGCAAGGATTCATCATAGTCCAATGAGCCAAAAGGGAAATCGGAAAGAGGGATGATGGAAGGGTGAAAAAAGCAGAGACTCCACCCCTTATCGTCATTTCACACAAATTACATGGTTCCCTTTCCACACCCAGTGCACTTCGATGTCACCCTTTCGGTCCACCACTCCCTGTACCCCATTCCATATTTCTTTTATCCATTCTACTTCAACAACCCTTGCGTGTCTTTGTCAGGTCGGTCATCTATCAAACGATTGATACAACTATTTAAGTTTATCATGTACTCTATTCTAAACGTTGGTGATTCATCACATTAATCACCAATTAATTTTTATTCTGTAACTTGCCGAACTGAAATATCTGATTATTACATTAAGTTTTGACTAATCCTCGATTAATATTTTTTTCGTGATTTCACCGATTAAGTCCGATTCTGACTTATTACAACACTTATCATATATTGTTTAAGATTTTCAATAATTCTCGTGTTAATTTATGTACATATCCCTTTCTTACCGGAGTCGCTTACACATAAAATATACATGCATCTAGTCTCATGGCCATATACATCATCATATGCATCATTAGCTCTTGTTACAATACATAAAAATGAGCAAGTAGACATAACATATACATATCCTTCGAGTATAATAATACGGAGCAGGTTTAAAAAGTTTGTGGTGGAATATGAGAAGAGAAGATGGGGTTACTGGAATATACTAGTCCTATTTGAATAAATGGACTGCATCACTTATATTGGAAGTTGAGATGGATATATGGATATGGCATACTGAAGAATCCACACACTTTTTCATAAATAAAATAATATTATTATTTTATTTAATGATGATCGATGAATAAAAAAAGAGGGTGATACAAGCAAAGGAAGCAGCAGGCCAGCAGGCCTTGTGTGAATCCACGTCGATACGCAGCTGATTATTGGGTGCGCATTACACCTCCAATCGTCACCATATCCGATAATTAATTAATTTTACTTCTGTTTCTCCTTTCATGCAATCTCTTTGTTTATTTATTTATTTATTTATTACATATGCATCGATTATTTTATTACGTTTATATATAGAGATGTGTTGATAAACTCTTTGCTCAGCTCGCTCGGTTTGTCCGTTTGCTCTTGGTAATTTACGATTCACGTGAAGTTCAAGTGATCATGTTTTGTTGCTTCCTGGGATCGAACCTCTTCGCTTTCGCAACTAAGTTGGAGCAGATTCTGATATTGTCTTGTTCTGTTTATTACTCGCCTAGCTTTCTCCTTTGTTGAAATCATTTTGTTGTTGAGTCGGCAACTATGTGATCGAGTTTCGGTTTATATTGCGGATGAATTAACATGGATGACACGGAGAGTTGCAGTAGCAGAGCTGTGGATTCAGCGCCCACGCAGATTCGAAAGCGGAAGCAGAAGTTCGAGGTTTATCACGAGGTTCTTCGGCGTCTCAAGGAGTCGGAGAATGAAGAGGCGAGCCAGCCGGGTTTTGATGATGAGCTTTGGTCTCATTTCAATCGCCTCCCCACTAGGTACTATGTGTTTGTTTAATTGTGTGTGTTTTTTATTGGAAACTTGGTTGTTTTTGTTATTGTTTGCTTAAATGAACTTTATGACATGGACTAGTTACCTAGTTTGCTAGTGGTTTCATGTGTTTTTAGTTCTTTAAGTAGCTTCACTTTGACTCTCCCTACTATAATGTTTCACTATTGTCCTATATTTTTGGTATTGTTTTATTTCTTGGTATTTAAGAACAGTAGTTCATGCAAAAGTGTACGGACTTTCGAAAGCTGGATTAGTTTAGGTTGTAATACTACAATTGAACCTCGATTAAGTAATGTTTTTTTTAGCCCCAACATAATGCAGATAGTGTATTTTTATTCTCGGTAAAGTAATATTTTGTATGCGTAAACTGTAGTGGGAAATTCTCGTCTATATATGTGTGTTGTTTAATTGCAGGTATGCGCTGGATGTGAATGTTGAGAGAGCAGAAGATGTTCTTGTGCACAAGAAACTATTGCATGTAGCGCATGACCCTGCCACTAGAATTGCGTTGGCTGTTCGACTTGTGCAGGTGAATTGTATTAGATGTTTTGAGAAATTACTACATACTGACATTAAACCCTTAATTGTTGGTTGCTGATCATTAATAATGATAGCTTGCATGGCTACTCTTGCTAACATAGGTTGAAATATTCGTACTTAGTGCTGATAGACTTTGTGATTGACTTGTGTTTGTTTTTTTCATGGGATTTCTATTTTTAACAAATTTCAATCAAATAGATTTGTGCCTCTTTAATGCAGTTCACAAAAAAGAATGTTCAGATAGAAGATGTATATTCTTAAATTTACTAAAATGGATTGTAAATGAGTAGCAGCCATTCAGCCATCCTGTTTCTTAAAAGAGTATCTTAAATTTGCAAATGCATCAACACCGATTTAATTATTACAGTAATAAATTTGGAGGACTAAGCTAGAGAGTTAAGCTTTGGCTTCTTGCACTTAGTCAACAAGGAAGCATTAATTTAAACCTAATCCTGTTAAATCCTCCATACAGAGCTAAACAACTGAGCAGCTCGAATTTTCAGTTTTGAACCCTAACCTGCTATATGTAGGAAGCTCCACAAATAATCCTGATAAGAAGTGATGCAAGATGCTGCATCAGAACTAGTCAGTTTTAATGTCAAGCTTGTAACGGCCAAGTCATTGGGCTATAGAATCAATAAGGACGCCGTAAATTTGTTGTTTTGTCCATATTGGAAAGAAAATAATATCTATTGGTGAATATTCTGTTCAATTCCTCGGGTTATGCTATGCATAATCCTCCACTCTGTCCATAAAACGCTTATTCTCTTACTTCTTTTCCTCATATATCAGAGATGGAATATTATAAGAATTATAGTTTTCTTTGTCGAGATTAAGTTATTAAGTTTTCCCTGATTTTCCTGTTTATAAACATAGCTATACAGATACTCGTTGGGGAAGCATTTCCAGTGAAAATGGTAAGTGTTGAGGTCTATTCCATTGTCTTAATAAGAGTGCTGTATGTGGCGGACACCTAAAATTTACAGGAGAGCAGAGTCATCAGTTCAATATGAATGACTACTAGTAATAAATATGAATGTATTTAATATATATGAAACTCCTAGAGCCCACTGTTTTCGAGTTGAAATTATAGTTTGTGAAAGAATCAAATAGCCATAACTTGGCTGTGGAATTGTGTTATTAGCTTACGATTTACGATTTTAGTCTGGCAGTTGCCTCCTTTAAACCCTACATAAGTGGGCTGATCTGGGACTCTGAGTTATAGTAAGATTAGCATAATCATGCTCTAGATCTGTACGAAAATTATTTTCCCCTGACCGAGTTGCATAAAGATGTTTGTTTTGGTTCGATTAAGACACTGATATGTATGCCAGTCAGCGTAGAAGTGGTTATTCACACTTTTGCATTTAATTGTGCAAGACAAATTTCGCTGTCCACATGAGTACCATACGATATGTGTATATGCTCTAATATGACTTTTTTTTGCACGTATATCATCAGAGTTCCTGCTTCTGTTTTTTAGTGGAGCATATGAAGATTTATAATCAACTTAACTGTATATAGTTTGAATATACATCTTTTTGATCTTGGTAAAAAAAATTCTTAATTGCAAGTAATAATCATCTATCTTGCTGTGATTATCTTTTCCCAACATCTCCCATGTGGCTTTGCTTCAACTAAGGCGTTATAATTAACAGGGTGAGGATAGATAGTTTTTCAAGCCTTGATAGTTTCCAGAAATACTGGTTATAAAGGTCTCAGTACACTAGTACAGTTCGGCACCGGTTAATACAGCCGTAGGATGCTCATTTTAGTATAAATGAATAAACACTTCGGGTATACATTCTTTTTGTCAAATTTCTACTTTTTCTGGTTGATTGTATGCTTGCTATTGGATGATGTCTGATTAATATTATCCTCTGAAGGCCCCGTTGTCTGAAGAAAATTCCGTCGAATCCCTGCACTCAACCCTTACGGAAAAGGGGGATCCTCAAAGTTCCTCTTACACAGTCAGGCAAAGGCATGTCATACGACCGAACTCCTACCATTTACTAGCAAAGTCAGAGACATCATGATGAGTTCATGTGACTTATTTTCGGTATTTGTTTGTCTTCGTGATTTTCAGTGTTCATCCACCTCCTGCATTTGGTTCATCACCAAGTCTTGAACTTGCAGTTGAAGCCAGGATATCGCTGATTCCAGACGGAAGCAGCACTATGAGTGCCAACCTCAAGATATTTCGGTAAATTCTCGTGAAAGGTTTGCGACGAGTTGAACTTATTTCAGTTACTTTTCACGTGAACTATTGGCCATTCATTAATGTACTATTTTTAGATAATCGATGCTGTCCAAGTATGTTTCAGTAAATATTCTCAAGCTTAAACCCTTGTCCCATTTAGCATTATTATCAAAAATTTCCTACCAGGCAAAAACATCTTGAGTCTATGAAGAGAATAAATAACTAGAGGTGCAAAGGCAAGTACACACTGGTGCTATAAAAAACGATAAGTACCGCATATGTACCAGTATGCACTGGTAAAAGTAAGTGGAAAAACACTTCTGCTAATTTAGAAATTAAAAAATAATAATAACAGTGAATTTGTTGTTACTATAGTTTCGTACATGGTAATTTGTTAATTATGAATATTGTTATAGTTAGACTACCAAAATATATCTGAAGTTTTACCATCAATATTTCAACTTTTTTCTATTTTTCAGGCCTCGGCATGAAATAACTATTTCAACAACTGACAAGCCAAAGCTTCTTAGCCAGGTAGCAAATTTTTTTACATACATGAATTTTTCTTCGCCTTAATGTAAAAAGTATTATGAAGTAAATCTGGAATAAGGTCTAATTGATGGTGATTACCGGTTATTGTGATCTATATCATCTATAGGGCTGGCAGATTATTAATACTTTGAGGTCTCTCTGGTTTCTTTTCATATTCTTTTTCTTTTCTGTTAATTGGTATAGTCTCAAGGTTTTACGCTTTTACTGAAACTGCTCACAAATTAATTATAATGCTCTTATCATGGTCACAATATCTTAGGTGCTTCACTTCCAACTGAAAATAACATTTAACATAGGAAGTATTTTCTAATTTTATAAACGTCCTGGTTGTCCCGTACTCCTGGACCTGGTGCATAACTCTTATTCAGACTGTTATTAGCCCCCCCCCCCGAGTCATGGATGTCAAAAGGTTCTAACTTCTAATCGAGTCATAGATCAGTATATTTACTAGGTACTTTCTCAATGAGTTAGTTTTTAGATATTCTTAATTTTCCAGCTGACTTCCCTACTCTCTGAGATCGGGCTGGATATTAAAGAAGCTCACGCTTTTTCAACAACAGATGGTTACTCTTTGGATGTTTTTGTTGTTGATGGTTGGGCATTTGAGGTACTGAGCTGTTCCTTATACTGTACATACTGAATTTTTTCTTGGATGAAGTATATGCGGAATATGTGAATGTTGCAGTATGTGTTACACCACCAATTTAGTTAGGGGACTTACTAGTTACTAGCTGTATCATCATTATACTCCCCATTATCTAGCACAGGATTTTGTATGAGAGGATTAAGCAGGGATCTGAGTTATTGTTTTAATAAGTATCTCAAGGATTTATCTGATATGTAAAGAAATATATTGACAGGTTAACACAGGATTGGTTTCCTTTCTTTTATTCTTCTTCATGATATCAATCAATCTCCAAGCCATTAGACCTTTACGTGTTAGGAGACTCTAAATCATTTATAGTGTCAATATGCCAAACATATATGTCTGCTTATTTAAACCACAAACTTGATAATCCATAAATATTGGCAACTTGGAAAAGCATCACAAACTTTATATGAAAGATTGAGTGAACACTTTGTAAAGTAGCGAAGCACAATGGATTAAAATTGTTAAACTTTGTTAACAAGCAATTATATTATATGGAATTGTTATACATCTATACTATGTTATGATTCACATATCTATATGCCCTTTCTTTTCTTTTCTTGTGTTGAAGACTTAAAGTTCTGAATCCTACTAATTATTGTGGAAAATATAGTATACGTGATAATGTAGATCCAGATGAGAACAAAATTTAATTATCTCAACTGTTTTTTCCGCTACTTACCTTTATTTACTTTGTTATATATATCTGATGACTTACATAACTTCAATTATGTATATATCTTATGTAGCAGCTACCTATATCGAATATGTTGATCCTCTTTTCAGTCCGCCTTAGGCTTGTATAGTATTATAATTGGTCAGATAGAATTTTTCCTGAATGTAACTTCATGAATATGATGAAAAACTATATGATTCTTGCTACATTTATTCAACTGTTTGTCTCATCTGTTCCCCAAAATTTTCAGGAAAGTGATCATCTTAAAAGTGTACTGGAAAAGGAGATTCCAAAGATTGAGGTACCTCTGTCTGATGATCCTTGTTCGTTGTACCTCTTGCGCGTACACATTCACATATTTAATTATATCTGGATATCCTGTATTTACTGTAGATGAAATCATGGTCCACTAACCATACATCTTCTGCTGAGTTGGGGAATTCTGATGACATGCTTATGCCAGACCAAGTGAGCATACCCAAAGATGGGATTGACGTGTGGGAAATTGATTCAAAGCAATTAAGATTTGAACAAAAAATTGCAGCTGGGTCATTTGGGGAGTTGTAAGCTTCCTTGAACTGTTTTCTTGATTTTAAAGTATCTGATCTTAAATATTTGCTTCATATATATGATTATAATCATTATTTGTTTCATCTATAAGATTATAATCGTAAATTGTTGACTGGTACAGATATAAAGGTACATTACATGGTCAGGACGTGGCTATTAAATGCATCAAGGCTGAGTATATAAGTGCGGGTGTCCAGAAAGAGTTTGCTCAGGAAGTTTATATTTTGAGGTTAGTTGCATCACGTGCCTGCATTCCTGGTTGCACCTCATTCAACTTTTGTCTTCGAGAAATAAATCACATGATATGCATTCTTGAATCGAAGTGCAATTACATCTATTAATAATTGTAACAAAACATGTGCAGACACCATTGTCGGAATTCATCATGCCCATAAGAGTGACTTCATTAAAAAACTGAGATTTCTCTCCTTAGTTAATGTCAGTGATATTAATATGCCTAATGTTGGAGGGTTGTATATATTTGTACATGTAATTAGTAGAGGTGCACAGCTTCTGCCGGAATTATATATATATATAATATATCTAAGCAGCATAGTCAAGATGGGGCCCCCAAATGGTCACAATTTAGACAGTCGCTGGTATTAGGTAAATCTGTTGCTTCCTCCTTGCTATAATGTTTTTGTTTATCACGACGTTCAGTATATCCCTTGAAGTGGAATAATCACAACATATAGAGGTAGCGTAGTTTCTGACTTCTTGGTCATCCAAGAGATACTAGCTGATGTTGATTGTGCTCTTGCTTGCTAGCAAATTTACATTTACATACGATGATATGCCTATAAAATAATTAAAAAAATTTGATACAAAATATTATTGCTGACATGCCAGAATATCTAATACCTCTGGACAGAGTGGTAGGACCATGTGCTCTTGATTTACTCTGTACCTTTGCCCTGTCTGTCCATGATAAATCCGTTATTTGCAGAAAGGTCCGACACAAGAATGTTGTGCAATTTATTGGTGCTTGTACAAGATCCCCAAGTCTCTGTATAGTGACTGGTAGTTGTCAAACCACTTTACTTTGTTTCAATATCTTCTGACTTGTAATTTAGATGATTTTGCTTCATTCATTTTACTTCCTGTATACCAAATTAGAATTTATGTCTGGCGGAAGCGTGTACGACTTTCTGCATAAGCAAAAGGGATTCTTCAAGCTCCCAGCCATACTCAAAGTAGCGATAGATGTTTCGAAAGGGATGAACTATTTGCATCAAAACAATATAGTACATCGGGACCTTAAGGCTGCCAATCTTCTGATGGATGAACATGAAGTAAGAAGTTTCAGCTATTGTCTATCCATCTTAAGTTTATCATATGTTATTCTCCATAATTGGTGTTTTCCCTGAACTTTTCTAATGATATTATTGTTGTCTGTGTTCTTCACATTGCATCAGCCAAGTCTTGTAAACTAAACATCCATAATGCTGAGCATATAGTTTTATCCTTTAGTGCCAGACTGCCAGTCATGGATCTTATATATATGTTAACTTATTGCATACATGTCCAGAATGATTTGATCACTACTCAAATAGTTGGGTACAAAAGTTCCCACTTGGAGTGTTGCGTATAGAGAAGCCTATCACATTCGTAAAACCAGTTGGATGAATTAATTGTCGCAAGGTTTTAGAATATAATTATTTGCATTCATAGATAAAAGCTGCGACATATATACCTCAAATGCCACTTATAACTTGTAGTCCCTCTATTTAAAATTTATTGTTATCCTCTCCTTTGCATATCCTGAGTATTTGAGAACCAGTTCTTGTGGTAATTAGAACTGAGGCCAAATTTAATTGTAGAAGGGTTGGTACTATAGGGTTTCTCTCTGATCTTCAGCCCAAATGAATCTGCACTTTCTACATCTTACTTAAAATAAGATTTTCATATCAATTATACTAAAAAATCTTAAACTGAATTAGATTTGGCATGTAACTTCCTGATGCTTGCATTCTAAGTATACTTCAGCACTGTACTCATTTTGCCAGTACTTAGCAGATTCACGATCCTTTGTCTTTCCATGTTCTGAGATATAGTTTATTAAGAATGATTCATGGGTCATATATGATATATATCTGATGTATGATGTTTTCATCCTACAGGTTGTTAAGGTTGCTGACTTTGGTGTTGCTAGAGTGCAAACTCAGTCTGGAGTGATGACTGCAGAGACTGGAACATACCGCTGGATGGCTCCCGAGGTCCGTATCTTTTGTCCTTTTCATATCTGTCAAATTACTGATTTTGTTTCTTTCTTAAATTGCAATAAGAACACTTCATTGAAATAACATGTTACTTAATTTACTTCAAATTGCAACACACTACTTCCTAGCAAACTATCTACATTTCATGACTTCATGTAGCACTACCAGCCCTGGTACAAAATGCAATAAAAAATCATAAGCTTGATTTATTCATCGTAATCTTGACTCTGACTTCTTCTGTTGTTATACTGGGTAGGTTATTGAACATAGGCCATATGATCATAAGGCTGACATTTTCAGTTTCGGGATCGTGCTGTGGGAGCTGCTGACAGGAAAGGTTGTATATTTTATTGAAAAGCATTGCATCTTGTATTTTCCTGCCCTGCAGTCTCTTATATATACGAAACTATAGTCTTCCGGATGCTAATCATCATCTAATCTGGCTAATCATCTAGGTTCCTTATGAGAATTTGACGCCACTTCAGGCAGCCGTTGGAGTAGTGCAGAAGGTCATCTGCCTATAACTTGGCAGACTAAACACCTCATATTGATAATTGAACCCCTTGGTTATATTCATTTACTGTAGGTCACACTTAAGACCACTTGACGATCTAATTAATGTGTTGGCACTTGTTGTAGGGTATGAGGCCTATTATACCACAGCAAACTCATCCATTAATTGTCGAATTGCTTGAGAAATGCTGGCAGCAAGACCCTTTTTTGCGGCCAGAGTTTTCAGAGATTATAGATATCTTGCAGCATATAGCAAAGACGGTAATGTAAACAAAACCTTTATTCCAACTTCCAAGTATGTAGCTCTGTGTCTGCATTCAACTGATATGATCACATATGGTACTTGAAATAGGTAGGAGAAGAAGAGAAACCCGTCAAGAGAAGGAATCGTGTAGGAGAGTACTCTCAGCTCAGACAAGGGTGCTCAGTGAAAAGTGAAGAGAACTAGTGCAACGTCCGATGTCTGTGCACTGGTAAGGTAAAGGGGTACATTGTATAAATGGTTGCCGCGTTCATGTCTGATAAGTGAATGTGATCTGTTGAACAGAAAATGTTATAGTTGCTTTAAGTTTGATCTTTAGAACCTTAAAGTTGGACAGAGCACTAACCAACGTTGGTGCAACCGCCCCCCCAGAGAAGCAAGGTGAAAATACTTCGGTTTAAGAGTAGTGTCGTTGAAAAGTGCCGGAAAATATATGTTGTAGCAAAAATCAGCTAATTTATTCGATATTTTTATTTTGAAAATATAATATTATAAAATAATATTTTGGGCGAGATTTGATAGTAAAATTTGTAGCAGCAGTATTCCTCGGAAGCTGAAAAACATTTTTTTTCAAAAATACTGAGAACATGTTTTTTCTAAAAACAATAATTTTTTCGAAAATAATTTTTAAATTTATCATATAATTTTTCATTTACTTTTAAGCAAAAATAATTTTGTCTGCCACAATACCAAAGGAGCCTCACTCCTAGCTCATGCTTAAAGAATCATTTGAAATTGAATTCTGAACACACATTCATGCCAAGTAAAGATAAAATGTTAAAAATAAAATCAAGATTAAACCCAATTTTTTGCATAACTTGATCGCCGTTAATATTTTAGAACTTGAAAATAATTAAAATATTCTTTTTCTGGGGTTCAAAACCTCAAAATACCGAAAAATGAGGACGGGTCAGAATTTGATAAAATGAAAACAGATCAGATTGTGAGAAATAGGCGTGTTATTATTACTACTTGCTGTGTTTATGTATCTAAAGAAATGTACAATTAGCTTTTATGATATTCATTTACACGCAGCTATAATGTGTGTATCATTTTACAGGACCTCACTCGGAAGTTCCTTAAGTTCCTTGATGCTTCTCCACTATTCTTTTCTTCGAAAAGGTGAAGACATGCATGTTCTACATGATTTCTCTTTTAAAGACCGTAGCATGCATGTTTTATCAGTATCTAGTATAAAATAAGTATTAATTATATATGAGCTTAATTGAAATAATTTGGTTTTGAAAATTTTATAAATTTTTGAAATTCGAATATTTTGTATATGAGTTATTCATAAATACTAATTGGGAGTTAGTTTTGAATTCAACTTAATTTAATAGGTTTTCAAAACGCATATTTCCGGAAGTAATAAGAAAAACTCTAGTATGTATGAACATGCAATAACTAATATATAATAAAAATAGAAGGAAGTAACATAATCTAAGTTTATAAAATATTAAAACCAATGACACGCAATAAAATTGATGTATAATAAAAATGGTCTCTTTGGCGTGTTCAATAATAATTTTCATTAAATTATATATTTTGTTTAATAAAGAGTGCATACAAAACTGTAATTATTAATAAGTTTGTAGTTAATAAAAATGTAATTATTAGAACGTATATATTTGAATCAGCACTAAAAGAACCCGTAAAAAGTAACATATATATCATCTATGAAGCAAAGTGAGCGAAACGAAACATCCTGGACAATGAGGCGTATAAAATGTCAAAAAGAAAACGACACACCGGCACCAAATCTCTGCTCTCGTCGACCGTGACTTGACGCTGAGTGTTTGTCTAGCAAATTGCGCTAACAAACATTATTTGCATAGTGTATACGGATGTTATAATGAAGGAACGTATTTCATTTTACGTGTACGTATTTGCATGGTCCAGTAAGTAGTCATGACATTTTTAGGACATGGGCGGATACTCTGATAGAAACGGCTGAATCGTTACGAGAATTCAAGGATCATGATTCGTGCGTATAATGGACGCTGTGTGCACTGTGCACTCAGAGTGTTCCTCCCCTGAACGTTTTAAATGATTTTGGAGTAAGATAGGGAGCCGTTTGGCCAAGTTTATAAAAAGTGATTCTTTGCTTATAGTAAAAAAGTGGAGCAGAGGTCAGAAGCAAATAAGTTAATAAAGTGTTTGTAAATAAGCAGAAGCGATGAGAGAGAAATTAGCATTATCAGCTTCTTAAAAATATTTTTATTTTTTTACACAAATGGATTAAGAAAAGCAGAAGCAGAAGTTGCTTCGGGTTCTCAGGCACTATATGTATTTCTTTCTTTTCTTCGGTGTCCCCACTTTGTTTTCGGACTGCAATACACATGTTACACCGCTCCTAAATTCGCAGTGCTATAAGCAGGCGTTTAAGAGCAACTCCAATGCAATGATATACTTGGTTCTATTGCTATATTATAGCATCAAAAGTAAAAAAACTCAACTCCAAAGGGATGCTATATTTGGATGCATCCATGCCTAGATGCATCCTTGGTTCTATATTTGAAACCAAGGATGGATCCATCCATGTTGCCACATCATCAATAACTAGAAATTGAAAACTAGTTATGAGTTAATGAGTTAGGTAAAAGTTAATGAGTTGGTTCTATATAGAAGTTAGGTAAAAGTTAATGAGTTGGTTAAATTTGAAACTAGTTATAGAACTTGGCATTGGAGTGCAAGTTTTATTTTAGCACCAAAAAACACTTTTTGGTGCTATATTATAGCAATAGCAATAGATATATAGCATCTAGCATTGGACTTGCTCTAACGGAATGCGATCGCATTGAATATGGTCCAACTTGTGTACAAACATCGTGGCTGCCTCTTAGTTGTTTTCCACTTTTTTATAGGCACAAGGTCCAGCAAACAGTAGACACGTACATACCAAAATGGAAAATTCTAGCCCATCACCAAAATGATTCATTTTTTACTCTTACCAGAGACGCATGTGAACTCATCTGAACCGGAGATTCAAACTCTATATATCTACTCCCTCCGTCCCACAATACATGTCTCTTTTGAAAAAATTACGCATATTAAGAAAGCATTGATTAGATAAAATTTTCTCACCTCTACCCCTAATAAATGCATGAATGTAGACTCTTATTCAACCTACATTAATTGTTATACAACTTTCAAGAAGGGTAATTTTGAAATATTTGCAATATATTTGCATTGGAAACTAAAAGTAGACATGTATTGTGGGACAAATTTTTTTTCCAAAAGAGACATGTATTGTGGGACGGAGGGAGTATATGGTTAAATGGATATCCCCAAATCCAGCTAAGTATCTCAAAACAAAATTTAACACTCCATCGTTCAGTTTAGTTTATTATTTTGATCGAATTGAACGGCTCTATAATGAAAATAATTTATATTCTATTATAATAATTATTATTTAAAAATTATGATCATAAACAATATTCAGTATATTATAAGGTTCAAATTTTTAACTCAAAAAAACATCAAAGAATAAATTTATGTTTGAGATTAAAATTTGATCAATAAATTTCAAAAAATATGATAAAAAAATATTAAATAAATTTCAATATGAACGAAGATAGGCCATAACCCATAACCATTAACCCATCGCGATCATGTTACCAAAATTATTGTACCCCGCAAATAATTAAAAAAAGAAAAAGAAGTTGATAGGCAATTGAAACAAGTCAAACAAAAACAAACCAGTCCCATTAATTAAACAAGTTTAAACACAGGGAAGCGAACACCTGTCAGCGACCTTAACCTAAACAAAAACATTATTCTCGCGGCCCCGTACTTTTTACCATCTCTGTCTGAGAACTAAACACTCCTCTACCAAATTTAAAAACACATCTCCATCGGCGTTAATGGCGCTGCCCCATTCGCGATTCCCAATGCCAGCTCACCCCTTCTAGCTTCTTTTCACCCGCTCCCCAAGATAAACAAGTTTTATCCTGCTGATTCATCTTCTTTCACTCGTTAAACTATTCCCGTAAACACCTTCGCATTAAAAAAAACAGTCGTATAAATACAAGTGTTCGATGGAGATGTTGAGAAAATCTTTTAAATCGCCCGGTGATTCACACGCTCAGCGGCCTCAATCTGAAGAAGAGCGTCAAATCTTGTTGGAGCAGCAAGAAAGCACCATGGCAGCGAAGCAAGGTGTTAGTAGTGGTAATAATAATAATAATAATGAAGTTGTTGTGAAAATCTCCGGCCAGAGTAGCCCGGAAGCTGAACTGACTTCGAAAGTCTCCGGCCAGTCGCCGGCGAACAAGATGTGGAGAGACAGTAGCTACGATTTCACGAACGATACTTCTAGTGACTTCGACTTCCACACGGAGTCTCCGGCTTCTCAGCCCTCGCCATTGTCGAGAATCGTTGAGAGCCCTACTCATCAGCAAGCTAGGGCTCCATTCAATGAGAATCTTCGGCGGCGGTCCGGGCTAGGCGGTGGTAATGGTAATGGTAACGGTAATAATTCTGATGAGGTTGTGACTTGTAGTTCGAATTCTTCGTTTCGAAGGAAATCGAGTTTGCTGAGGATGAAGACGAAGTCGAGGCTGATGGATCCGCCGGAGATGGATGGGAGGTCTCAGAGAGTGGTGAAGTCTGGTGTAATTGGGAAAGGAAGTGAGTTGGATGAGGATGATCCGTTTCTTGAAGATGATTTGCCTGAGGAGTACAAGAGGATGAAGTTTAGTAAGTGGAGTGTGCTTCAGTTTTTCAGTTTGATTTTGATTATTGCTGCTTTAGTTTGTAGTCTTACGATTAATTTTTTCAAGAAAAAGCACTTGTTTGGGCTTGAGTTGTGGAAATGGTATTTGATGGTGTTGGTTTTGATATGTGGGAGGTTGGTTTCAGGGTGGGGGATTAGGGTGGTTGTGTTTTTTGTGGAGAGGAATTTCATGTTGCGGAAAAGGGTTTTGTATTTTGTGTATGGGTTGAGGAGTGCGGTTCAGAATTGTATTTGGTTGGCGCTGGTTTTGATTGCTTGGCAGTTAATTTTTGATAAGAGAGTTGAGAAGGCGACGGATAGGAAGGTTTTGCCTTATGTCACTAGAATTTGGGTGTGTTTGTTAGTGGGTACTTTGGTGTGGCTTGTGAAGACGCTTCTTGTTAAGGTTCTTGCTTCGTCGTTTCATGTGAGCACATTTTTTGATCGGATTCAGGAGTCTTTGTTTAATCAGTATGTGATTCAGACGTTGTCAGGGCAGCCATTAGTTGAGATCCAACAAGAGAAGGAAGAGGAGGAGAGAGTCATGGTTGAGGTAGAGAAGTTTCAGAGTGCTGGGGCTTCTATGCCTGCTGAGCTTAAGGCAACTATTTTTCCAAAGAGTGGGAAAGTGATTGGTACTGCTGCAAACACACCCCGGAAGAGCTCTGTAGCTGGGAAGAGTCCTGGTATTTCGACTAATTTCAATAAGAAGGATGATGAGGCTATTACAATTGATCACTTGCATAGACTGAATCAGAAGAATATATCAGCTTGGAACATGAAAAGATTGATGAATATTATTCGCAAAGGGACACTATCAACTTTAGATGAGCAATTACAGGCCTCGACTGGTGAGGATGAATCCGAAGTGCAGATCACAAATGAATATCAGGCAAAAGTTGCAGCTAAGAAAATATTCTCCAATGTGGCTAAACCGGGCTCCAAGTAAATTTTTAATTCTTTGTCCATGACCATGGCATATGTGTTTGTATAGACTATCAATCTTAAGGCTTTATTACAAGCAGATGAAAAAACATAGTGCCTGGAATGGTGCACTACTCGTGTGACTAAAAACTGAATTTAGTTACTGGGTCATGTGCTCCACGAGTTAAAGCAAAAACTTACTGATCTTCACCTGGATATCTGACTAAGATTTAAATTAACATTTACTTTATGCATCTGAATTCTAATTTAACATAAGTTTGTTCGCTTGTTTTCAGGTACATCCATGAGGAAGATTTGATGCGGTTTATGCAAGAAGATGAAGCATCAAAAACTATTCGTCTATTTGAAGGAGCGAGTGAAGGCAAAGGAATAAGCAGGAGAGCTCTAAAGAATTGGGTGGTAAATATACATCTCATGATTACCCATATTTATGGTCACATATTAGTGTCAACATTTTTGCAAATGTATTTGTTTAGAAGATTGTCTAGTTGCGTTGGTGAATTGTGACTTGTGAGATAATAACAATTTAGATCTGATATGGGGCAATTTTAACATTAGAACTATCGTTGCTAGAAGTAATATCTTGACATCTTTACATGATTGATAGTTACCTGCTGTTTGATTAAACAGAGACTTGGGCCAAGTTGAACAAATCTACTTTCTCAACCCAGATAGCTAGTAACATGAAACTGATTATAGGATTGATTTGTCTCCATGTTTTGGATCTCTGCAGGTTAATGCGTTCAGGGAGCGAAGAGCTCTTGCATTGTCACTCAACGATACTAAAACGGCAGTAAACAAACTCCATCAGATGTTGAACATCTTTGTAGGAATCATGGTGGTGGTTATTTGGCTTCTTATACTTAAAGTTGCAACAACCCATTTCTTTGTCTTTATCAGCTCCCAGCTTCTTTTGGTTGTCTTTGTGTTTGGAAATACATGCAAAACAACATTTGAGGCAATCATCTTCTTATTTGTGATGCATCCTTTTGATGTCGGTGATCGTTGTGAAGTGGACGGTGTTCAGGTAATGTGATGATAAGCAGTATCTATACTTGTATTACAGAACATGGTTTAGATGTTTGAGGTCGCAACTTATTTCCCTCTCTGATTTTATTTAGATGGTTGTTGAAGAGATGAATATATTGACTACAATATTTTTGAGGTATGATAACCAGAAGATCATGTATCCAAACAGCGTCTTAGCTACCAAACCCATAAGTAACTTTTACCGAAGTCCAGATATGGGAGATGCTATTGATTTTTGTATCCACATTTCAACTCCAGTAGAAAAGGTTGCTACAATGAAAGAAAGGATCACGAGGTATATGATCTCTTTTAGTTCTGCATTTGTATACTGATATACACTGTATCAAATTCTTTATTTGTTATGGCGACTTCATTTGCAGGTATATAGAGAACAGGACCGATCACTGGTATCCAGCTCCATTGATTGTTCTTCGGGACTTGGATGACATGAACAGGCTGAAGATATCAATATGGCTCTCACACCGAATGAACTTCCAGGACATGGGTGAACGGTGGGTAAGGAGAGCCTTACTGGTTGAAGAGATGATCAAAGTCTGCAGAGAGCTTGATATTGAATATCGTATGCTACCTGTTGATGTCAATGTCCGCAATATGCCAGCTGTGACCTCCACCAGAGTTCCTTCCAATTGGTTAGCTTGTGGCAATTGATGAAGATGCATACAGATTTAGAAGTAAAACAACATATTATGTACCCCTTTTCCATGCACCGCCAGCAGAGGCAAAGAAAGGAGGCCTACCAGATGAGCAAATAAGGAAACATCGCGTAATTGAGAAGTTATGTTGTTTCAACTGAGAATGGATGGTTAAATGCTGACCTATATTTGAAAACTTGTAGTAAAAGAACTATAATGTAAATACAAGGTAGCTGGTAGAAGAGTTGGACACTTATTTAGTGCTTCCTGTATGGAACTGGGCATTCTAGTGTGGCAGCTGCTTATGGCTCCTCTTGATCATAACCATAAGTGTCGATCCTCTTGATGTTCACTGAATTTGTTTATTTCGATTTGTGGCCGTGACTTCTTAAGTTCTGATGCCTAAAGCCGGTCCCGGCAGGCTTTCTTTTCTGCTATTTGAGGAGGCTCTTCAAGAACACCAGTAACTTGAAATAAGTAGGTTCTCAAGAGATGCGCCTTCTCAGTTGCCCACCATTATAAACTGGTCAGATGCAAAATGTATGATTTACGAATCATTATTTAAAAAACAAACACGACATTAAGAGATATACTTAAAAAAGAAATTATAAGTGCAAGGAGATCTACTTCTACTTATATATATAGTAACCCAAGTGTCAAGCCTCCCTCCTGAGCAAATAAATTACCTAGCTCCGAGTCTGAGCCTAACTCCGAACCTAACTCCTCTTCATAAATATAAAAAAGATGTTAATCATTAGAATCGAACCCAAGACCTCTCAAATGCAAATACACCACTCACACCACTTCAACTACACAATCAATTAGTTTGTTATTCAAAAAGCATTAACTACATACATTAAAACTTACTAAACTTATTCAAATTACTTTTTATTTAAACTTATGAATTCAGAATTACACGTGTAACTAAACTTTTTTTAAAAAAATATTATAGATATAAGAATAGTGAGAAAGACATCAAATTTGATACTAAAAAATATATCTCAATAATATAATTTTGATGATATATGAATTTGAAATATTATAACTTGTGATATGACGATAAATTTCGGGAAATTCTATATTGTTGCTCAAAATTCAACCAAATGAATATAAAACGCGTTTATGAGACCTGCTAAAAAGAATTGAATTATGAATTTTACTTGGTTAAAATAAAATAACACATAGAAATAAGTTATGTATATTAGAGTTTTAAAAATATAATTTTAATATGTCATCCATCAATATATAACATACCAGTTAAACAAAATGATTCAAATTACAATTAAACTAATCAATCATTTACTAATCAAACTAAAAAAATATAATTAATTCTGAACCGGATAATCCAACGTGATACGGTGAAAACTAATATCTGATTAAACGGGACTACAACAAGAATATTTTTTCCATAATCCAGAGAATATCGAACAACACCTGATATGATCTTTAACAACTGATATGATCTTTAACAATTGAACATGATATATAACATTGCTCACCCCAAAGAAATACGAGTATCAAAAATATTTAAAAATGTGAGTTTGCACAAATATAAAAAGTAACTACACGACTAATTAAACTAAATATTTCATGTTTTTATGAATTTCATGGGGCCTAACTCATATCTACACTCTTTTTGTTATTTGAAATTCCAGAAAATCATTTTGAGATCTGGTTTATAACAATTACATGACAAATCATTAAAAGTCTTAATCAACAAGCTCAGACAACTAATGATAAAAAATTAAAATTTTATAACAGGACAATATTATAACATTGTATCAAAGTAATCATCTAATGTTTTAAATTAACAATAAAAATCTAAGACATTGAAGTGCTATATAATTGATATGAAAATTAAAAGGGTAAGCCACATCAAACGTGTTGGAATTTTTTGGGTACAATTATAAAGTTAGTAGTTCGATAGATGCTTTTATGATAAATTAAGGTATGAGTATTTTTACATATAACATATGTTTTAATTTCTATTTATACAAACTGTGTGCAACGTATGCTAAAAAGAATGTGTTGATGATCCGCTCATCATGTATCACTTAACCATTACACAAACGTACACTCAAAAAAGAAGAAATAAATGTAAGACAACGCGGACCACACATCTTCATCTAATCATGATTTAGCATATCGTAATTCACATACAAAATCAAGTTATCATCAAAATCATGGTTATATTAGATGAAATAATTTAATATTTTCAACAATAAATTACAGATACTTTTAATGAGGTATAATATATTTAAAATCTAAAAGTTTCAGTATTAATTTCGAATATAATTTTGAACGTAGATAATATGATAATGGTCTCTATATCCTAACGAATTTGAATATAAAAATATCAGTTCAAATGTAGTTTTTTATCCATAATTTTTTTAAAAAAAATATATACCCTTCGCCCCATTTTAAGTGACCATATTTGAGTTTCACGGAATTTAAGAAAAAGGTAGTAAAAAAAGAGTAAATTTAGTTGGAAAGTGGGTAATGTGGTGGAAAATATCAAAATTTAATAATAAATTTGAGATAGTGGAAGTAAGCAGTGAGTGTAATAGTGTTTATTAATAAAAAAAGAGTATAAAATAGAGAAGTGGTGGGTGTAACAATGAAAAGTAGTATTCAAAAATAGTAAGTATAATAAGTTTATTATTTTAAAGATGTCCCAAAAAAATAAGGGTCATATAAAATGGGACGGAGGAAATAGTACTTATTATTACTACTAATGCTATAAGGTTGCAAATATTGCATTTTTCATATTTACACATTTTGTCAAAAAATAAAACGTAACAGTTACGCTCGAAACAATATGATGACATATGATATTATTTAAAACACAATACAAACTCAAGGCCAGTACAAGGACAATATGATGATACAAAACACAGTAAAAACTAGAGGCCCGTGCCTCGCACGGGCTTTTATGCTAGTTTACAAATGAAATCATGACTCACGTTTCTATATATTTTGTCACACATATACCAGGGAACCTCAGTGAATGAATACAAATTTAAAAACATATATACTTGAGAAGATTATTTAATTACTGAAGGAGTATTTATATATTAGTAATTAGTAATTTTAAAATATAACTTCATATCATTTATATGTAATATGTTATTGTTTCTTTTTACATGTTTCTTTTTTTAAATAATCATCGCAAAATATTTTTTGAATGTTACATACTTGAGAAGATTATTTAATTATTGAAAGAGTATTTATTTACTAATAATTTTAAACATATTTTCATATCTTTTATATGTTATTTCATCTTACATGTCTTTTTTCAAAATTATTAGAAAATATTTGTCCTCTTTTTTCAAAATAATTTTTTTTTTTTAAATATTACCCTTGAACTACGATTTCTAAATTCTAATGCTTACTCACAAATCAATTTGATTCCGGTGGGAGTATCTGCTAATATTACTCCCAATTTGAAGCATATTCACCACCTTTTAAAATACATATATTAAGTTCTATGGAGTACATAAAAATATTGGAGTATTGGAGTACAAATCATAATTTTTTAGTTTGATCCTATATAATATCTATGATTATCCAAATTTTGATATAATCTATCATTTATAAGTTGTCTTGCACATAATTGTCAATTAATCATTAATATATTTCAACTTTAACAAGTATTAAGATTATTGTTCTGCTTATTAGTTATATTGCAGAACGAGTCCTATAATTTATAAAAATAATTATTCTACCATTTGATCACGATGTTTATGTTGCAGAACATAATGTGCATATTATTATTATTATCATCAGTGAAAAAGACTATGTAGTCTTTGCTGCAAGAGAATACAGTATAGCCTGGTTCTGTAAAACTAAAACGAGTGAGCATCCCGCCGTAAGACTGTATACAGAGCATAGGATGGCCAACACCGCCGCAACGACGGACCCTCTCAACGGTCACGACAAGTCTGTAACTGACTCTCTCCCCGCCGGCAACGACTTGAAGCTTTTAATTGACGCCGTCCGTTCCTTGCCTCACCCGGCTCTCAAACATCTTTTATCGCTCAAGGTTCATCCATTCACCAATTCATCTCTCTCTCTCTCTCTCTCTCTCTCTTCCCTGTCTTTATCATTATTTCAAATTCATTTAAATTCTCACGCATCAATAGCTTGCTATAAAATCGCTATAATTTAATCCAGTATTGAAACTAATCTAATTAACGCTATCTCTCTTGCGCACATATTTTATCCACTTTAGAATTTTTTTGCTATATAATAAACTTTACACTGTTTTTTGCTTTCTTCTCGGTATTAACTCATCAGTTTGATCATGAAAATGCGTGGTATTTGATGCTGTACATGAGTGTGTGTTAATTTGAAGTCCAATTAGGTTAAATATCCGTCAAGAGTTTTACCTTCAGCTACTGTGATATGTATAGTCATAAACGGAAGTGTTTGGATTTTATTTCTATTGTTTTAATGTAGGTGTGCGTTCGGTGCATCTTCCGGATATTTCTTGTACACGAGTGTTTATATTCTTGTGCTAAGCTCTCTCCGTCACTGTTATATTCTAATATTGAAAACGGATCGGAGTCGGAAGGGGAATTGAATATCAATGAGGATTATGTCTGTAGAATTTGTTTAGGTATCTTACAGTTTGTGTACTATGACCAACAAAATGTGTTGGTGAAAAGTGATTCTGCCAGGGACTTTGCTTTGATGATTGCTGATGCTGTAAAGAAAGAAGGCCATCTTGTTGATAGTTTTTCTCTTGAAGTCTCCCTACCGCCACTCATCTCTGAAAATGAAAATTTAGTTTGGTGAGTTGTCTTTTGAGTTTTCCTTGTATTCTTGATTTTATTATCCAGGATAGCAACTCTAGGAGTTTTTAATATAAATAAGTTTATTAGGACATATCATGTCTATAACTACACTAACTTAGAACCAGTTTGGTACAAGATCCTGCAAGCAGTTAAGTGAAATGGCGGCTTATAACGACATTGAAATTCTTAGTGTCAGTGGAGTAGTTTCAACATGTGTGCTAGTCATAGTTCATCTGAGTGTGCATTAGGTATGGACTATAAAACTTAGTCATGTCTTTCTTTTCTTCTTATTTCATAGTCTTAGAAAAACCCATTTCGACCCTGGTACTTGGAGACTTAAAGTCCACTCTTTACAATTTTTAGTCCTCTTAAGTATTTATGATTTTGTGTTCTCTCATTAGAGAATTTTAATTAGAGAATAAATTAAGCATTTAGCCATTGCCACATTATTTCAGGTCCATTATTAAAAAGAAGTACCACTCTGAAGAATGGTATCAAAAAATTGTTAAATCTGAACTCATATCAACAAAAGATGTCTTCAAACTGTCTTTGACAAGTCCTCTTGAATCGCTAATGGTAATCTGTATCATGTTCTTTCCTTATTTCTTTGATTATTTTTTTTTTCTTGAAAAAATTCTGTCTGAAAAGCATAATTTCAAATTTTTCTGTTCTAAAATGATAGGTAGCAGTATTATTGGCTGGCTATTTCCTAAATAAAAGTTTGTGTTGTGCAGGGTGTTAAATCTGGTCTGAGCTCTTTCCGAATTCGTTTGACCTACACTAATCTTGATGCTTCAAAGAACGGAAAGAGTACTGCTGAGAAAATTCAGTGTAATAAGAGAAGGAAAACAGGCACGTCTATTCTAGTTCTATCTTTCTATGCATCAAATTATGTTGTTAACTTACGCTCTTGAGTAGGAATGTATTTGGCTTATAGGTGCTCAAATGTATTTGCTGAAAATGTATCAAGGAAATCCACCCATTGACTCTAATCCATATACGATACTTACACCTTTAAACCATATACTCCATGCCATTATTTGTGGGATAAATGGATAATAGGTATATATTTTTTGTTCACAGTACTAGTTTATTGTATTGTTGCTCTAAAATTTTCTTGATAATATAATCTGGAGAAATGCAGCATACAAAAACAATGCAAGCTTGATGGCTAATACAATAAAGTAAAGAAATTAAAATCTGATGTATATTTGCACTTTCTAGCTTATTGTAATAGCAGCCATAAGAGCTTGAATATATACGATATATGTTACTTTTAAGTATATAAATTTTGTAATATGTTCTTTTTCGCGCTGTGTTTATTCTGTGGTGCAACCTTGTTTACCAACAACTTTTAATGTTCAATCAACTGTTCGTAATGGAAAGGTGCAGATGGAGTGGACTCCAATTCTATAGTGCCTACTGCTGACACTGAAAATTCAAATGTAGGCGCCAGTGAAGAACATGGGTCCCTGGAAAGTTTTCCTGCTAAAGGGTTGGAAAATCATGAAAATCCTGATTGCCATTTGGAGAAGGTACTCTCACATTTTTAATTTATAGTTCTAGTTTTGACACCGCTATACCCTTGATAGAGTACTTTTTTGTCATGTATCTTAAATGTTGAATTTTAGTGTATCCCAAGCCTTCTAGCTCGGCATCTATTATTATTTTAACAAGGTAAATCGATTTGATGGTGCTTTTTATCTGTTGACGTTTTTTGTTTTAGGTCAACCAACCATGTCACCTGACATTTGCTTGCTCTAGGGCTCCTATGTACATTGGAGGGAGATACTTGAAGGTATGGTGACCTGTTCAAAATTCTAATTTAGTATGGCTATAAGTGGAATAACTTCCGAGTTCCGACATTTCCTGATATCAAGCATCCATGATTTGTCTAATGCTGTTAAAGCTGTCGCATGTAAAAGGATCGTTTTAGACGAAAAAGGTGTTACAGAATTATTTAACTACTATCAATTCTACAAAATGTTCTGAGGTTGGAAAATAGGAATCCTCTATGTTTATGTAGTCAATGAATGTTACAAATAAGAATTTATGAAACTTTGTGTCACATTTTCTTTAGTGATTAAGACATTTAATTTGCACCTTTATAGTAGAATCTGATATAATACATGCTGGACAATGTCAGTAATGTGATAAACATATTTTTGGATGTGTACTAAACAATGGAGAAGTTTATACTTTGGTTATAGTTAGAGACCAAGACCTTCTTACAAGTGATATGATATTGATTTATAAAACTCTTAATTGGGTATATGATGTAGGACAACACTTGTATATACATATAGTGTGGAGATTTGAACCGTAGAGGCTAGAACAAATCTCTACCCCAAGTATAATCCCCAAATTGAATAACAATCAATACTTAGTGATAAAAATCTATATATTACTGAAATTGATGAGTAAAATATGTGATAAGATATTTGTTTTATTAGCAATGCATATAACTTTCAACTGGTCGCACATAGTTCATTTAATGGGGCAACGAATAGGTACGAAATTAGCGGGGTGAGATAGTGATGGTGACATTGCAATATGTCGCAAGTTTAAGAGGGGGAGTTAGTAAGGACACTGTTCCACATTGCAATATGTGGAACGTGCTGATAAGTTATCAGCATGTCAGACTAAAATATAATTCTAAGGACAACAACAAATGATGTAAGCTTGTTGACCTCAAATTGTTTCTGTTTTAGGCAAGTGATTTTGGACTGTGGTGTCAAAGCCCGACCTGGACGGAATTGCTTGAGCCTCAGCCAAGGATTGTTGGGTCATTAAATTTGCCTTAACACAATTTACAAGACTAAATGCATGTTACAATAGTCTCTTGCACCTAATAGTAGAAAAAAAGTCTCTCACACTTTACATTGGCTTGTGGTGGTTTGTTAAAAGAAAATATGAATTTAAGGAATGTGTAAAAGAGGCCATGTGTATTATGTACCAGACATAGACTGTTTATTTGTGGGCAGATACTACCTAGTATGTGTTGATGTTTCTGTTGATTAGTGCATCTAGAGGCACAATGATACCATATCTCATGATTGAAAGCTAAGGCTTAATATCCGGTGTTTTGAGGTGTTTCCTTTGGAATGTAGTTACAAGCTCAGAAACTTTTGACAAGAATAATATTGTATATATAAAGTTTTGAAGTCTGGCCACTTCATGTTTTATTTAAATCTTGATTGGACTCATTAGGCATTGGTTGGTAAATTCGCATGGCTTTGCTTGATATAATCAACAAATATTTTTGTACCCCAAGTACATCATGATGTGGGCATGTACAAGCTTCAGGAGTTTTCTTACATATATCAAGTTGTGTAACTGCATATTCTGACATTAAATTAAATAGTACATTTTTTTACCATCTTAGGTCTACTTTTCAGTTGATATAATGATATTCATTTCCAATGCAGTACTCACGAAATGTAAGCCAGAGTCGATGGATAATTGATGATGAGAGGATGGGAGAAGCATCTGTTGAAGTACAGTGGTTTTATTAGCTGATTATGTTGTGTTTATTTTTGAAGTAGGTTTTGGACATATAAATAATTCAACTTGGATTCTTTGTAGGAAATTATAGGTGGCAATATCCTTCCTACGTGCCTGGGTGACGGTTACAAATTTCATGCAGCTGGCAGAGAGGATATTGATGTATAGAATGTAGCTTGTATATGCATGTTACTACAAAATTTTACTTCTGAGCTGACCATTGATTTACTTCTTCAGGTCCGGATGTTGGGTTCAGGTAGGCCTTTCCTGATCGAGATTCAAAATGCACGGCTGGCCCCTTCTGATGTATCTATATGTGAAATAGAAAGTAGAATAAATTGCCATGAGAGTAGACATGTGAGTTGTCTTGCACATTCACTTCCTTTTTTTCTTGCCAGGACTCCTTTTTCATTTAAGCCTTTAACACATTGCCGCAACCAGGTTATGGTGAAAAATCTCAAGGTCCTAGGTAGTGAAGCATGGAACTTGATGCGTGAAGGAGAAGCAGAAAAGCAGGTGAGATTCAGTTTTTCATAGTTAGTAGTTTGGCTGCACATAGTTCTAGTGGTATTGTAACTCAGGATATAGGCATATTTCTATCCCGTGCATTTCATGCAGAAACAATATGTTGCTCTAGTCTGGATTTCTCGCGTTCTCAAGGATGATGATTTGGAGACTATATCATCATTCAAAGACATGGTTAGATACTTCTTATTCTTAACACCCTTTATATGTTGGGTATTGCTGCTGTGCTGACCTCTAATTTACAGTTTAAAGAGTGGCTTTATCTTGTTCTCTTTTTTTATGTACAATTCATCTTGTGCATACAACGGTTATGCTTGCAATCAGATTGTGGAATTTTTCCGGGAATTCATTGATTTTTTTATGTGAAATTTCCAAATCTTTAATATTGTTTTCTTGCTTACCTAAGTTGCCATAATGAGAAATTTTCATGGGTTTGTAATTTTGTGTGCTCTTTTATTAGATTTTCATGTTATTATAATCATTTTTAGTACACTTTTTTCTTCTTTATTCTCCAGAAATTGTTGCAGAAGACGCCCGTAAGGGTTCTCCACCGTCGAAGTCCACTAGAGCGTGAAAAGATTATACATTGGTAATATGATTTACACCTCTGCAGTTCCGGTTACTTAGTTAGATATATGGATTATTAATATTAAATGCCTATTTGGAACAATTTTTTAAAACCAGGATGAAAATTGAGAAAATTGCTGCAAGTTCTCAGTATTTCCTCTTGCATCTTTGTACCCAGGTACAATCTATACCTTCTCTTTCATTTTACATCCGGTTGCCGATTAATGCACGCCTATTATACCACCAGGCTGCAAAAATTGTTTCCCTTGGTATAAATATATTTTCTTTAGTATAAAATATATATATCAAATTTCTGAATATTCTGTTGGATAGAAAAACGAGGTTTTCTTTTATAAACTATAAAGATGTAAAGCAATGTTCTAATGACAACTATTGCCTGCTTTCCTCTCATGTATCCTATTATTTCCTCCATTCCCCACTGTTATGACTGACTAGTATTTGAGGAAGTTTAGTATGGGGATTGAGAAATGAATACTCTAGCTTAGAGGGATGAAAATGACCTTTTTCACGGACTCTAGGACAGTTAAAGAAAAACTAAAATCTGGTATCTGGTAAAAATATTCTTCAGACTGAAAATTGTATTTTGATGCAGGCCGGGACATATATTAAGGAATTTGTTCACGGAGATCTTGGACGCACTTATCCTAGGTATGGACCAGTTTAGTGTAGTATATTATTCTCCTTCGTACAATTGATGTACAGTAAATGTGTCTCGCAACAGTTTTGGCATTTTCTTATATGGATCCAGTTTGGAATTTGGAAGTGTAACGATTCTGGCTTTCTTCACTCATAATAGATGTGCAGTTTTTTTATCGTTTACAGCATGTTCTCGCAAGTCTTTCACATAATGCTTTTCTAGTTTGTAGAATTGAGAACAACTTTTTACTTTCAATTGTTTCAGCATCGGTTCACTTCTGGGGTGCAGAGCTGAGATACTGCAACTTGATGTCACAGATGTAAAAATGGATTGCTTTCTAGCGGAGAAAATCCAGTAGTCTTTCGCTGGAAATGCCATCTACAGTTAGGCAAATTTAACTAAAGACAATCAGAGAAGAGGCTATAGTAATTGTTAATTTGATTATTTGAATATGGCAATTTTGGCGCACACAAACTGAACTTCAATGACATGACCAAGGGAAAATGCCAAAACGGGGCAGTTGGAAATTTTGAATAATTCCTTCATCATTTATTACACTTTTAACCTGCAGGACAAGTAGCTAGTTTTGCATTGAAATTGGTTTGGAGAAGCTACTTAATACCCACCTCTGGGCTCTGGCATTGCATAAATGAGTCCATCATAATACTTCCGGTTGTGTTTCAACTCGTTACTTGTTTGGATAATTCTGTGACACTCACCTTTGTCGCTGCGTGTATATTCTTTAGTATCTCTCAAGTATTGGCCTTATGTTCTCTAGAGATAAGTGACCGTTTAGCTAACTTTATTTTTCAGAAATAAGAACTTACTTAGCAAAAAAGTATATAAAATCAATATACTTATATAAAGGAGAAGCGATGGGCGTGTAGGTGGCGCTTATCACATCGCTTCGTTCTATTTTTCTAATTTTCTGGAATTTTTGGATGAAAAATATCAAAAATTAGGACTATCTTTTTTAGTTTCGGGTATATTATAAGTAAGTTTCTTCTCTTTCATATTATTTATGGAATATAGTAGCTTGAAATTTTTAATCTGATTTTGTTTCTAATTATTTAATTATGAGAAAGAGTATATCGTAGGTATCACAACCCTACCTCTCTCTCGTGATAGTTCTCTTACTTGATTTCTAACTCGGTGGTGCCGTTCTTCTGCAACGATAAGTGAAGGCTATTTATACAGTATTAAAAAAAATAAAAGTTGTTGCAAGCAAAGGTAGTTATAGACTGTTATGTGGGAGTCGACAAATCCAAATACGGGAAAAGAATATAGTCTTGACATGATATTGATGGATGATATCAACAAATTAACTATTAGTGATGTATGTTTGTTGGTTATTCTTTTATAATATACAAAGTAAATTATATAAAAATTAACAACAACAAACATGTCCGATGAACAAAACAAATATTATAATTAAATAATTATTGAAAGAGAGAAGATTGTGTTTAGATGATCCAAAACCCTATGATATACTCTTTCTCATAATTAAATAATTAGAAACAAAATCAGATTAAAAATTTCAAGCTACTATATTCCATAAATAATATGAAATAGAAGAAACCTACTTCTAATATACCCGAAACTAAAAAAGATAGTTCTAATTTTTGATATTTTTCATCCAAAAATTCCAGAAAATTAGAAAAATAGAACGAAGCGATGTGAGAAGCGCCACCTACACGCCCCTCGCTTCTCCTTGATATAAGTATATTGATTTACTTTGTATACGGGAAAAAATTATTCATGCATAATCTGTTTGCTCCGTTCAAGCAACTTTTAAGTGGTTGTTATAAGCAAGGATAGTTATAGACCGCTATCTCATAAATTTAAGTTAGATATTTTTGTGCACAATCAATCCAAAAAAATTGAAGGAAGGTGACAATGTAAGAATATGATTACTTTTTTAAAAAAAAAGAAGCACAAATAAAATTTATTTTCATTTTTTCACCATAAATTATAGTCCAATTTTGTAATTTTATATATCAGTATTGGTATTACATCAAGATTTTTATAATATAAAATTTATTTTATCCTACAAATATTAATTTTGAAACATTAATATACACTTTATAGACAGTCACAAAATTATTTTATTCTACAAATATTGATATTGAATCATTAATATAATTTTTATAGGCCGCCGCAACGCGCGGCTTCTCAACTAGTTATAATTATTTTCTCTTGAAATAAATTCTTATTTTTTCTGCTAAATAACGAACATACAATACTTAGTCAACATTTATATCTAATTTAGTTTCGTAAAATAGTAGATATTTTGATATAATGATAGAAAATAATATTCATTGCTTAAATGAAGCGGGTTGGAAAGGAGAATGCTTACTTTGAATTCAACCAAATTGCTCCCTCTGTACTCTTTTACGTACATTTTCAAATGTATCACCATAATTTATATTTATAAAACTTAATTGAATTTATTACTTTTATAGACATTAATTAGGGATATTGAAAAAAAAATTATACAAACAACTTTTTTTTAATATGAACATATAAAAGATGATGGAGAGTATTTATCTTTTTATACATTCAAAGACTAACTCTGAAATATTATTTAAAAAAAAAAGACCAACTTTGAAATAATAATTTTTTACGATATCAATATTAATATATAGAAATCGTATTTTATATCATATTATTATCATAAATGGAAGCGTATGTATAGAAATCATATTTTATATTATATTATTATGATAAATAGAAGCGTGTATATCATGTCATACTGTTCATGTATAGTTATTGAATGGATGCAGAAATTTAAAATATTTTGCATGTAGAGTAACTTTCCTTATATCATACCATTATGATTTATGATCATGTAAAGAACCGATGTGGAAATCAAAAATATTTTGAAAGTAAGAGTAGTTTTGCTAGAGTCGCCGCAGAAATTGGGTAAATATAATCATTAGGGTTTATTCAACAAAAATTATTGAAATATATTGTTATCGGTTTGGTTTTACGCATTCTTAAGAGTGGTCGCCGGCAGGATATTGCTAAGGATTTACATCCCCCATATGATCTAAAGCAACTTATCCTCCGGATGCTCTAAACCAACTTATACATAAAAGTTCGATTCTTATAATTTATTCGTGATATTTTATTAAAAAAATATAGGAAAATAACTGATAATTTATTAGTATAACAATCAATTAGGAGACGGACAAACTAAAAATAGCACTAGATTAGAACTTCAAGGATTGTTAGTGACTTGTAAATCCAGCCATAACATCATCTAATGTATGTATACCGCCTTCACCGAATTCTGGAGCTTTTAGCTTTTTGCTGTAGGAGACTATATATACATCTGCACAAGAGATGAGGAAGCAAAAAATTGGTCTCTTTTCACAAGAGTTGTGTCAACAAGTCGGGCCAAATTTTTAAACCAGACAAGTGAAACGGGAGGAGACTGAGAAGAATAAATCAAGGAAAATACAAATGATTAATTAGTTAAAATGGAAAATTCTCAAACGAGCACATATATATAGTGAGAGCTAACGGAACAGTGTAGATAGAGAGAGAGAGAGAGTGATTATACATAGAGATGAAGGATTTGAAAAAGGATCACAAGGGGTTTTGCAAAGAGAGACTAACAGAGGTCTGTTGGCAGCATACCCACCTCCATCTTTCCCAGTCTAGCTGGATATATATAAAGATTTAAAGTAGAGTAGTGAAAATATATATTTATCAAAGTGGAGGTGGACAGAATGCCAAAACAACTCATGTAAGAAGCCCTTTGTTAAACCACCAGTGACCACCGCCTACGTATGTTATCGTATCTGCGATTGCACCAATCTTGATTTTACACACTGAAGCAATCTTCTAACTATCACCACTCTTTGGAGAGCTAGGCCGGTGTGAGTGAAGCTCAAAGTGTATATAATACAGTGATGAAGTGGTACTAGTACATGGATTAGCTTTTATACTCTTTTCCGTGTATATAATACAGTAATACTCTTTTCGGTGTCGTATAACATAAACATGATTATTGTAATTAAAAGATAAAATATTTATTTTTATAAATCATATCGCACTATGTTCTATAATATAATTTATAGGTAGAACAATAATCTTAACTTTCGTTGAAGTTGAAAAATATTAATAATTAATTGATCATTATGTTTAAAACTCCTTATAAATGATAAATTATATGTAAATAATAAATTTAGATAATTAAAAATTTATTCATGATTAAACTGAAAAATTATGACCTCTCTGTACTCGAATATTTCAAAATTTTAGTATAAATCCGACCGCATATAAAATTTAATAGAACAGGAAAGAATGATCTTTATACATATATTTATATCAAAATATTAAAAGTAAATTATTCCCAAAAAACCCCGCTAATTATTGTTAGAGACCGGAGGTGCTGGTTGTCTGATTTGAAAGGATGGCGAGAGTACGTACGTAGGTAGGTTATAGTCAAATGGGCAAATGATAATGAGGTTGAAACCATCCATCACTCGGAAAGTCGGAAGCATAACAGCAGACAGACAGCATGCAAGAGGGTAGCTTCTCTCTATATCTGCCTTAGACGACGGATACCACGTAGGATTGTGCAGCAGTGTAGTATGACTAGGGTGTAATCGAGCCGAGTCGAGTTGAACATTGTCAGGCTTGGTTCGACCTTAACTGAGAAGTCCAGGACTCGAGCTCAAGTGGCTTGCAAGTACTCGTTCGATAGCTTCGACTTCGACTCGAAAACTCGAATCAAGTGATCACCAAATATTGATAAAAACTCAAAATATGATCGGTTCTGCTCGAGTTTGATTCGATTAAAATATATAAATTATAAATCAAATATTAAATATTTTTGTAATAATATATTTATAATAAAAAATTAAAAAAATATATTAGAGGCTCTCTAACGCTCGCGAACCTTATGAGCCGAGTGATTCAAAGCTCGAGCTTGGCTCGGTAAAATATTCAAATAGATCGAGCTCGGCTTGATTATTACTAAATCAAATCCGAACACTTCACAAGTCGAGCTCGAATATCTCACGAATAGTTTCACGAATAGTTTGACTCGTTTACACTCCTAAATAAGACATACTATACAGTTGTCTTTGCTGCTTTTCTGCCTGCACCCAGTGAAGATATGACTACAGTCTTTCTCTACGGTAGTGTGTGGAGTATTTCTTTAGATTCATTTCATCACTTCTCGTTGAGTTGTTGGTTAATGGCTTGATGCTCATGCATGCAGCCTGCAGGCAATTTGAATATTTTATTTCTAAATTGGAGTCTTTCTCTTAAGTCTAATAATATTATAGGGGTGTTTGACGCAAATTTTTAAATTCTTTTAGTTGCTTGTTATGTTCCGAAAATCAGTGATTAATCACGATTAATCTCTGTTCTATCCCTGGATAAACTGATTAAATATCCGATTATTTCATTAATCGTCCGATTAATCCGATCAATCCAATTGACCACAGATTAATCCTTGTTCAGTGACTCCACCGATTAAGTCCGATTTTTGTAACTCGTAACATCCCTTTGTAATCCAGTATAATGGTAATGGTAGGTAGGTGAGATGGTATGAATGATGGCATTAGCATTGATGCATCTCCTTTTCCAAGACAAATAAACCCCCCAACCAGCCCAGCTCAACATATGAATCCTTGACCAGGAGATGAGGATAGAGAGAGATACGAATCCTGAATGCAGAAGCAGAAGCAGCAGGCATCAATAAATAAGTTGGTTTGTTTCCATCTCTTTTGTCGTCTGAGACGTCGCACTCATCACGTCCACAACCCCTCCATAGCCAGCTTCCCTTGTGAGTCGTGACCATCTCTCCTCTCCCTCCTGCCTCATTATTTACCGCACCAATCGGAGCAACTCCAACGAGAGTGTAAAAAAAGTGCTAAAATGTCATGTGTCATGACACTTTTGTTAGCTTCCATCATAGTGCAAGAAGTGTCAAGTAAAATTGTCAGCTTTTAGCACTCTCCTAAAATATAAAAAATTGTATATATGACCCTAAAAAATATATCTTATTATACTTGTTTAAATATGTGTCAATTTTGGATGCCAGCCATTGGAATAATTTTTTATGTAAAAATTGTCAAAAAATACAAACAAAGAGAGAGAAAATAAAATAATAATAATTTTGATAATTTATCTTTGGGATCTTTTTAAAAATACCCATCTGTAAAATTATTTTTTTAAAAATACTACCATCTTTTTCATTGTTTTTAAAAATACCTTTTCATAAAATTTTTTTTTCAAAAATACGATTTGCAACTTTTGCAACCTCATTTGCAACCTTGAGCGGCGCAGCCGTAAAAGTTGCAAATGAGTTTGCAAAAGTTGCAAATGAGGTTGCAAAAATTGCAAATAAAAATGGAAAGTTGCAACTGTTGCAACTGCAATTGCAACTAGTTCAACTGAAAACTGTAAGTTGCAAAAGTTGCAAATGAGGTTGCAAAAGAGGTTGCAACTGCAGTTGCAACTTTGCAACTGCAGTTGCAACTTCATTTGCAACCTCAGTTGCAACTAAATGCAACTGAAAACTATATATAGTTGTAAATGAGGTTGCAAAAGTTGCAAATGAGGTTGCAACTGCAGTTGCAACTTTTGCAACCTCAGTTGCAACTAAATGCAACTGAAAACTGTAAGTAACAACAGATGTATGGTGTGCCCCTAGCGGGGCCATTAGATTACAATAGAATCAACTGAATGCAACCATATGCAACTGAATACAACCATATGCAACCATATATGCAATTACAAATCCTGATTTCAAGTTCCAGTTTTCAAATGTCATTTTCGACCTCATTTTCGGAATCGATATATTATATATCGATTCCGAAAATGAGGTCGAAAATGACATTTGAAAACTGGAACTTGAAATCAGGTTGCAACACGGCTGGCGCCGCCTGTAGTTGCAAATGAGGTTGCAAAAGTTGCAAACAGTATTTTAAAAAAAAAATTTATGAAAAGGTATTTTTAAAAATAATTCTGGAAAGTAGTATTTTTGAAAATAATAAAAAAAAAGGTAGATAATTTTGTAGATTTCCCTTTATCTTTTCAAGCAATTTTAGTTAGCACCAACGTTCAATGAAGCTCTTATCGACTACTGTACTTTTCTTTCTTTCACTTTCTCTTCAATTCTTCCACTGTTTCACTGATTTGCGAAAATGAATGTGTAAAGTATAAACTGAAATATTTTCAACTCATGATATCGATAAATAATCAGTTAAATCGTTGCTACATATGATTCCGACTCAATATTAAGCAGCCAGTGTTGAGAAAAGCTTCAAAGTTAAAAGTTGAATCGTTGAGCTATCTAAGGGAGATGAAAGATCATGCGTGCAGAATAAATGCATAGCCTGAGTCTGTATTGATGTCGTAGCGCTGCTCTACAACTACTAACTAACTAGCTATAGCCCTATAGGCTGTAGCTGCCCACCCCCTACTTCTACTTAATTTATTGCTTCATCAGTAATTCATATCTACCCATCTTCCAATTGTATTCATATTACTGCCAGTGTAATCGTGAAAGAACTAGTTTTGACATGTCAGTCTTGTTCACAGAATCACAGGAATTATTCGGTCAAATTTAAAAAAATAATTTTTTGTTTAAAATAAGTAGATCAAAAATGAAAAATAAATTAATTAATAAAATGTCAGGAGTTTCGAGAAAAAACTAATATTTTCAACTTCTTAAAAATACTTCACTTATTTATACAAACGAGTCAAGAAAATCACAGGTCAGAAGCGGCTTCTACTTCTCTCAAACGAAGCAGCACATTGTCTTGAGAAAAAGGTTGGGCCCAAGAGACTCGTAAAGCGTAGGACTCCCATTACTTATTGTGCATGCAGCATGCATGCGAGTGTGTATTAATGATACTTGTAAATTTGTAATGAATATGTGTTCCTCGTTCTTGTAAAGTTTTCATAAACAGCCCAATATCCAAACATACTGAAGAAATTATTGCATGAGAGGGACATGGACAGCATGCAGAAACTAAAAAGATCACACAAAAGTTGAGGACATGAAAGCAATTACTACTCTCAATTATATGTGCGTGATGATGGATGATGCATGGAACACTACTGTTTGTCACGTGAGGGGGAGAGAGAGAGTCAGAGAGATGTTTGTTTGCTTGAAATTTGAAGAGATCGATGAAGGAATGGTGGGGGAAAGTAGTGATGCGTTGAGTTTCAAGACATGAATCATTAAGCCGAGGAAGACGACGCTTCTTATCATTATTGCGATTCTATGGACCGAATATAGTAGTAATACATACACTTTTTATGTCAAACATGTAGGGTTACCTTCTGATCTCTCCGTTGTAGTTCTTTTCCGTGGATGGATCGTCTCACTTCTTTTATCTTGTTTGATTTTTTATAATCGATTAACCAATTTTTTTTTTGCTAATTGATTACACTTGCACACCCAGCTTAACCAACGCACCAACACTTTATTGGCAAATTGACCAACTTTAACCGGTAATGAGTAAAAATACATCTTAAAGTAGCATAAATATAGATGTTATAATAATGATAATAATAATAATAAATTATTTAAAATTTAGGTAATAAAATGTAATTGGACCAAATCAAAAGACAAGTTCTACAATTAACTCATTTGACAATAGATATTGAGAGTGAAAAAGTTCAAGCGCTGCCTGGCATCGGCTAACCTATGCAGTACCTCTTTTACTCGGCCTAAAACTTGAGGCAACTTCATCAAATTGTCTATAGAATACAATTGAACTGCATTTACACATGTACTCGTACAAAAACTATTATTATACATGTAATTTGGTGTTGTGGTAGTCCAATTTTTATTTCAAAGTATCCGCTACAGCATTTCATACACAGATCATTTTACACAATCAAGGTCCCAACACCCTTCAGGAATGATAGTACGCAGCATAGAGTTCACAAAGTTGAAGCCGGACGGTTGAGATTCACAATACCAGACAGGACTGTCTTATTTCGTTCTTTCACCTTCACTTGATACATAACACTGCACATTCAATTTTTTTGTAAGTCCTAGAATAAAGACCATACAGAAATCAGATCATTAGAATGTAACATAATACAACACCTCAAGCCTTCTAGCCACATTTCAGTTATCAATGTTTCGCCAGGGTACACATGCAGAAGTAATCGACCTGATATGCTCTTGACAATGTCTGGGTCTCCTCCACATATACATCTAATAATAGCTCTAACCGCAAAACCAAGAGTGCACAGTCCGTGCAGTATAGGGCGAGAAAATCTTGACAATGTAAATTTAGATATAAAGTTAGGGAGGGGGACAAGAAAACTATTGTTTTTCACTTTACCAATCCAATTAGCTAAGATCCGTAACACAGGCCAAAAGGAGATCCATATAATTATAAACTGAGAGGAGTAATGTATTTTTGGGTTAGAATTGCTGCCCCAACAATAGGATGTACCAACTAAGAAAAACATTACTTGTATGAGGAGAAAAATGTTTAGTCTGCAATTGGTTAATGCACTTACCCTGCCGTTCCTGCAAATTTTGGATCAGAGTGCAAAGGGTTATAGTCACCAGAGAGCCTGTAGACCAACGCCTGCACAACAGCAACATTTAATTTCAGGATTTCTAAAGAAATTCGAACAGATTACAGAAAGCAAAAACGTTCATGTCAGCTGCAAATATATCATTGATGTGTAGAAGGATCAAAACAGTTGATCTTTCTATATAGTTATTTCTGATCAAGAATGTTTAACAATTAGATATATGGTAATAATTATCATCAGAAAATAAGATAGTTGTTAAATTTTGTGTCCATTTAGGATTTTTACTCATTCACCAAATCTTTAGGATCTCCATTCAAACAGTTGTAATATTTATTCTTTGACAGAGTTTGATATTATAAATATATTTATTAGAAACCCTTTTCCCATATAAATAGCATATATAAACATATATTATAATAAATTTAAGGTTGTATTTGTCTTCATGGACTCGCCGCAGATAGGTTTTATCCCTTTGTTTGACCTTGTTCACACCTATGTCTACCCTTTACCTAATTTTGCCCTGCATCAAATGATACTAAGAGCCAAAATTCTTAGTATATTATGTAAGATTGCGAGTATTATGCAGTCACTGATAAGTGGTAAATATGAAGTATAGGAGATGGACCGTAAACAATTGAACGAGTATGACTTTAAGAGACATCTAAGACGAATCAGGAGAAGCTATAAGATAAGTTATGCATGTAGTTGATAAAACTTGTATCTCCTGTAAAACCTTGTAATGTCGAGGAATTCCATAAGACATCTCCAAATATTATTACCAGATTTAGAGATAATTTGGCAGTGCAAGTATTAAAGAGCTTGTTTATCCTAAATTTGATGTTCTAGTTCTTCATCTATCTGACCAGGTCTAAGTTGATAATGTGGACACCATACAAGAATGTCAGTGAATTGAAGTTTCTCCATGAACATGCCAGATGTCACAGGGAAATAATGAAGTCAAACATAAATTTGACATATACCCTTGCTTCCAGGATTTCATTCAATCAATTGCTCCTGGTCGCGTTATTATGTACATCCTCTGTTTAGCCTTGTTCGAGCCTCTCTTCTTTTTTTCCCCCCTATTCTTCACTTCAAAACTCGAGTTCGGGTTGTTTTTCAGGAGAGATGCAAAGCAAAAAACAATTATACAAGTCGTTAAAATTTATATATTATTATTTATATATACCTGTATTTATAATTAAATAATTGTATTATCTAATTAGGACTATTTTATAATCTACACATAGGGTAATAGTTACGTATTCTGAAACTAAATAATTCTTTAAATTAGTATCCTTTAACTTAAAATTTGTACTTTTCCTCCAACTTTTAGGATCTATATAAAAATAACTGTAAACTTTGTTGTTTGACATAATTATATATAACGAATCGATAAATATTTAATCTAATAATATACCATGTATTTTTTCCTATTCCTTTTTTACCCCTTTTTCTTAACCTTGTCCTGCATCAATTTTGGACATTACTTTTTGAGACTTGAAGCTCACAAATTTTTAGGGTTTGTCATGTTCAACTCCCAAGCTAGTCAGAGTCAGTTTCCGGTAACAGTTCGTAACTGCCTTTTCCTTTAAGGTGAGCCTAATATGACAAATTCGGCCCTCTGCTACTGCTACTAAAGGTACAAAAGTGAAGCAGCGTGATACTACTTGTGTTCAGATATTTCTTTATTAAGATTGATTTTTAGTCTATTACTCATCCTCACTTCTCATTTTGAAATCTAAGCTCAATGCGACCAAACAATCTCACCCTGCTCGATATTCACATCAGTCAGTATTTTATGGTACCTCCATGTCTCTCTGTCCTTGTTTTATGTTATATACTACTTTATTTGGTCATACATATTACAAAGCGAGTATATATTAGCTACAGAGCTACACACACTAGGGGCATAATTGCCTCGTCAAACAGGAGAAAAATGTAAGAAAAAGTAAAATAACTTGGCGTTATTCCTCTTGATTCCTAATGTTTTTTTTTATTGACGTGTAAAAGTTATTTGTGTTCTTAATTCAAATTACAGGAAGTTACTATATGAGATAAAATCACTGATAGGTTTTCTTAACATGGTGCAATGATCCCCATTTTTATAAACATAAACTGAAGCGAATCAAGCAATTCTCATCATTTATCATCAAATCCATATTCATCTACTTCAAATGTCAACACTCTCAAAGTCTCAACACTATCGACCACGGTAGGATTACAATCAAGATAAATCCATAATAAAGAAAAATGAACAGTTCCAGTATTAGCAAAAAGTCAAAGACCATAAAAACATGTGACGTACCTGGGAGGGCTGCGTACATTCCTCATGAACTGCAAATGGCCGGCTTTTAGGATGTTTAAAAGCTAAGTTCTGATTTGCGGAATAGTTTGTGTAAGAATATGGGTGTGGTGATTTTGAGAAGCCACCTGCGCCCCGTAAAAATAGAGTCAACCTGCAAAGATACTTGGTAACTAAAGTGCATATAACTCATATATACATCAATCACTGTTTAGGAACTTGCCGGTTCATGCAGATTGGCTCATCAGAGGACTCCCCATAACTTGTAACTTCAAGTTCCATAATGGCAGCTTTACCTAAAAGAAGGCATGCCGGAATATAAACAAAAGAGAGTTTATTTAATAGGTAACACCAATCAGATTACATATATGTCTAGGAATATGAGAACTTAATAAACTAGTTGCCTATAGGTAATAATAATATCGCAACCAGTCTACCATCACTGCACTAAAACTAATTATAATATACATAGAATATGAACTCTGAAAAAACGTCATACAAATAATATTTGCTGTGCTCTTAATATTGACTCAAAAACAAACCTTTATCATGAAGTCCTACAACACTGGTTTTATTCCGTATCTGCATCAACAAGAAATTTCAGAATTTGTAACAATAAATGTTGGTAATTAAAATTCATGATAGGTAGCAGAAATGGATTCTTTAATTCTTTTTCCTTCTTTTTTTAAATAATTGAACAGACACCCATAAACTGAAAATTCTCCAAGACTCCAATAGAGAGTATTATTAATCCATATACAAGAAAGTATAATCTCAAATTTGCACACCAACCTAAAAAAGAGGCCATGCATATCCTTGGAAATCACAAACTTCTTATAATATAAAACTTGAGGTTGAGAACCTTACACAACCATGAGTAGGCAATGGCCTGTAGATTTCTATGAATTGTTGTCCATGCAATAATAGACGCGGATCAAATCTAGCAACAATAAATATTGTTCTGCTCACTTGGGCAAAAATACAGTTAAAAAAAAAAGAGACAGAGTAGAGTACATGATAGGTATACTTACGACATTCCAGGTATTTCCCCAATATTTATTGATCCAAGTGAGTATATAGCTGCAAAAGTTGGCAAGACCTACAAGCAGAAAGTTTGTACAAGATATGTAAGAGTTAGAAATAATAATAATAATATCTCTACCAGCATTAAATTAATTAAGATGAATATAGAACTTAGAAATTTTACAAACTACTTTCCTAGACTACTTGCAATTTGAAGCTACAAACCCACACAACATACATTGAATAAGAGGCATCACCAATCAACTATATCGAATACAAGAAGTGGTAGGTTTCTCATCTACTGATATAGCCAATCACTTGGCAACTTTGTAGTACCTTAATGAATTTCTGCCCATCTTCGTGGTAAACATATTTGAGCTCTTTTTCATCTAAAGCATTTGTTGCACATGCTCCAACACCAAGAGCATACAAGGTAGCATCTCTATTCAAAGAAAGAACTCTTAATCAAAATAACAAAATATGAACTACAACAGAAGAGCAAGACCACGCAAAATCATTCAAAACATGTCCTGTTTAAAATATATATTTATATACAAACACACACACACACACACGCATATAAACAATAAAAAGGGATAGGTTACTATAGAAGATTAAGAACTATAGAATATTAAGAAACTTTTTTAAAAATGTTGATAAAATATGAACTACAACAGAAGAGCAAGACTACACAAAATCATTCAAAACATGCCCTGTTTAAAATAAATATTTATATACAAACACACACACACACAATTAAAGGTAGAGGTTGCTGTAGAAGATTAAGAAACTTTTTTAAAAATGTTGACCACTCGTTAAACATGTGCTGCACCGGGTGTGGTGACATTTATGAAATTAATTGAAAGTTTGTTATATCAACTGTTAAATCGTTGTAAATAAGTGAGCTTGTATACAACCACCATGGCAGCATTTCTTTAAATAACTGAAACTTTCACCAAGGTGTTGCATAATAGAGGTTCAACAAAATATGAGTGTTGAACCTTAAGTATATATACATTTAACAATGTTACAATCAAACAAACCATTTTTAACAATTAATAATTTAATATCAGATATGAATACAATAATTGTGGACCGCCAACCTCCAAAATAATAGTTGGCAATAAATATAAGGGAAATGAGAATCTTAATGTAATATCCGTATTTATTTATTATTATTAATATATCTGAATTAGAATAGAATTAATAATATTAGTTTAGTAACTTGATTGGTAAAAGAATTAGTAATTTCAGTTAATAATAGTATTTGTTTTAAAATGAATTGATTTAAAATAGAACTAGTAATTAGATTATAAGAATATTAATATTAATTGTTAGAGTCCTGCTAGTCATAGGATATTTAAAAAGCTATTTATATAAACATATTGTTGTTAACAAAACCCTAAGAAACAAGTGAATAGCCACGGCGAGAGAGAGAGCAGGCCAGGGAAGAGGTTTGTGTCGTGAAGATTATAAGCAAGAGGTACTCTACTGCTTATTAGTGATATCATGTTCTATGTTTAATATATACTTTCAGGACATATTAGTTAATTAAGATTTACGTTATTTTGGTTGTTGATTGGCGCATGACTTATTTGGCATATGAACATTGGGTACAGGTGGTGTACAATTATTCTTAATTAATGTGTGTAAAGGAATTGATGATAACATGCGGAGGAACAGAGTGTCACTTATAGTATTAAGTTTGTATTGTTGTCAAGATACTTGTTTAAATTATAAGATTATATTTTATTTTAGGGCTCCAATTTGTAGGTTTAGTCTTTAAAATCCGAATTAGAGTTCATGTGTATATAATTACTAATATAGGTGAGAGTTTTGATTTGTTCAGGAGTGGTGATCATTGAATTTTATAATAATAAATTGAGTCTGAGCACATGTGTGATAATCAGTTTGGTTAATGCATTAACTGGGTAATCAGGTGCGTGACTTAGAGTACAGGGGAACAATGGCCGAGCAGTAAGACATGCTTTATTTGATTTATTTATTAATTATATGATTTATTTTGCTAAAGTGAAAAGGACATATGTGTGTGTGTGTGTCTATATATATATATATATATATATATATATATATATATATATATATATATATATATAAAATAATTTAAGGTGCAAGCAGTGCGACATATATTAATCATAAATTATAATCTTATATTTAGGTTCGGAGTCGGGAGCTTAGCGGATTATTTACGGCTTCTCGTGAGTGTTCGATTAGCTATTTTCGAGGTACGGATTCTATTCCTTTTATTCAGCGCTACTCCTTTCGGTATTAAATAATTTTGATCTGTCCTGTTGTGATCTGTCCGATTTGCTAAGTTTGTTTTGTGCTATTTATTTGACTGTTTTAATTTCCGAAAAATATTTTCAAAAATCTGTTTTGAGATATTCAAATATTTATTATGCGATTTTTCGAAAATTTTACAAATTGCGATTTGTTCAGTTTATTTAAAATATTTGTACCATGTGATTTTAAAACTGTGAAAAATATATGTTTTAAACCCTTAGAGAGATATATGGTATACCGAGTTAACCAGCTGTAGGGGTACTACAGCCATGTCATTGCGGCACCGGTGACATGACACTTTCGTGGCAGTGTTATTGGTCACGGCGTATCCTTCTGTTAGCTCTTGGGAGGAGCTTTGGCCATTATGACTATTTGTTCAGGATACGTGGGTGCACCCAGTTTTGATTTGATTTGTGATTTGGCGGTGACGTTGTATATGTTGTACACGTTATTCGGTTTGTTGCACGCATTAAGTACCCTATGATTTGTGTATTTGTATCTGTTCTGTCTGATCTCGGTATGAAATATCCTAACCCCTCGTAGCCTGATATTTTAAAATAACTGTTTTATATTATCGTCAAAGTATTTTTAAATGTTTCTTTTTTTGTAAATGCTTCCAATTTGTACTGGGCACTGGGCTCATGCCGTATCCTTCTTCTGGCAGGTACTTAGGGGGATTCGGGACTTGTGATGGAGAGCAGCCCACCCTTTTTCATTAATTAGGATTTATGGACTTCTAGCAGTTATTCAATTTTACTGTTTAGAAATTCTATTTATTCGCAATATTCGTATTTAAATATTTTCGAGGATTTATATCATTTTAGGATTTATTAGACCTGTTTATTATTGTTTCGAATATATTAGCGCTCTGTTTGCAGGTTTTGGATTTGTTGGTAACTCCTGGTCTTAATTTAAGATGGGGGTGTTACACTTAAGGCACACTAGACAAATTCACTATTTGCGCAGCTCATAATGATATGTGAGGACCATCTTTTAACGGTTCGACCCTGCTGAGGTGAAAATTATGTCATAAAATTATGGTATAATGTTTTTAATATGTAAATTTAAGTTGAAGAACATTGATTGCATAGTGATTATATTTTCGGGTTTCATATCAAAGTGGCCACTACTCTCGTTAAAATATCTCACCTAGTTACCCTATTTCCACGGGGGCTCATTTTAAATACTCAAATCACTATATTATCATTAGGTTAAATCTAAAAATATATATATAGAAAACTTAACGGGATCCTAGTCACAAGGCGAAGTGCACTACAGGTGGCTTATATAATTAATAGATATCGCAATTATACACTTTAAAAGACATATATGAACACAGAAATATGTCTTTCTTTAAAAACATTCACTCAACATTCAAGCTTAATCTGTTCTTGGACTTGCTTTTGGGTGATCAAACTAGAAAACCCAAATTGCATGTCTGAAACTACCTATTAGAAAAAAAATCTCCAATTATGTTAATCTTTTTTCCAAAATTTAACAGAGTGATATACATAGTGATTTGAGTACGTAAAATGAGTCCCCGTTAAGATCGGGTAGCTAAGTCATATTTTGACAAGAATGGCGGCCACTTTGATATGACACCCTTATATGTTCCCATGTAATTCCGACGGTAAAGATTGTTTGTAAATTTTTTGTTAAACCGGATTAATACACGTTACTAACTTGTATGAAGACAAACATATTACTTGGTTTCAGTTGGCATTCACAAGCACACGGTTAGATTTTCAATTACAAGACTGAATAAGGTAAATTTGAGGCGCACTATAAGTAATCTATAAAATCTAACACGAGTAAGTTTCAACACGTACATGTTCAAAACAGCTTTTATTCATCAAATTTTAACTGGTTATGATTCGATCCAATCCCTAGATATACGTATCAGAAAAAACACATAAATGTTGCTCCAAGGATTTACCTCTCATCATAAGTGAATAATCTCTGCAGTTGATCACATACATACAGCAAACAATTCAAATAGTCAAATAAAGAACAGGATCGCAACAATACCAAATCGTAACAATTCGATTTAACTAAACTGATAGCCAATTCAAAAGAGAAGGAAGAAATTGAACCTCTGGATATTTGTAGTTAACAACGAGCTCAGGATTAATTAGAGAGCTGTCCTCCATCAGACCTGAGAGATTGAACAAAGACAATCACAAATAGTTGTATTAGTAGCCTTGATTGTTATACAAGCGTGAAGAATTGTATTATTAGTTGGGGCCTCTCACTGACTTTTAAGCGGGAGAGATGAGATGACGGGTCGCACACGGGCATCTCTATTAAGGACTTTTTGTTCGCTTGATACTGTAGAGTGATTATGGTAACATTGGTGAAACAAAATACCAAAAAAGTACGAAGGAGACTCATTAATATTAAAATTGATCAATTTTTCATTGTAAATAAAAGGAATTTTTATAATTTTTAAAATTGATAAATATATTTTCATAATAAAATAAAAATAATTTTGAATGATATAATTTTTATTGATATAATTTACTTTTTTTTATATAATATGCGCAATTGTTGGTCAAAATTTAATAGAGTATTACTAATTAAAGTCAAACATATAATTGTTGACTTTATCCTGACCAAAAAAAAATTTATAAGTTATAAGGTGTAAATAAACAACATTTTGTAGAATAATTTTTACCAATTTTGATTTCAAGGTGGGTTTCATATCAGAATCTTATTTCTAGTATCAATTTGATTTCAGGGTTTGGAGTAATATTAGAATCTTATAAATCTAAGACTAATACAACTACGGAGCTCTCTCTGGTTTATTTTACTTCTATAACAAATCTATTCATTAAATTACAATTTTTTTACATCAAATAAATATAAGATTCAATTTTTTAAATTCAACCTATATCTAATAGCAGATGATAAGTTGATAACTATACCGCTCCCCTATTTTCCCTATACTTGTTAGACTAGAGATATTTGCCACTGACCAACATATTAGCATTACTATTATTTACCAAACAAAATACTAATCACCCAGCGTATTGCAAACTCTTTTAATATTCACCAGCAAATATCTCTAGTATTCATTGGCAATTAGTGGCATTCTTATTTCTTAATACACCACTTCGATGCCATTGAAGAACGGAGCCACCAAGTGGAGACTGAAAAAGGAAACAAAAAATTGGCCTAAATAGTACAACAAAATAATTCAACCTCAATCCAAAACAAGACTCAACCCTTTATAGAAAGAAATCTTGTAGAAGTACTACTATAGTATAGAATAAGCATGAAACAGATTAACCCCCAACCCAGAATGTACAAGAATTTTTTAACTAGAAGCAAAAACACCTAATCCATCAATATCACAGCAGGCAAATAAATGCCACCATTTTAACTATGTACTAGATTACATGTTGTATTAAAAAAAAAAAAATCATGACTCAGCAGTAGAATCCGTTTCATTTTGAACTCGCTGTGAAAGATCATGCAATAGCATTTCCATGAACTCCTGAAAAGCCCAAAAAAAATAGTTATTTCATATTTCCGATTATCGATGAAATTTAAAGCCCGTCCCTTTTCTTTTTGTGAATTCATTAATTTAGAATTCAACTAGCTTTAGTGACAGGGATATCAAACAGTAACCAAAGACAAGATACATACACTTGCGAGACCATCTTCAGCACACAGTTCATTCACTAGACCTTCGGCACCACTACCATAGTCACTAGAACTGAGAACACTTTCAGCTACAGAACGAAGAACTTCTTCAGGTGGATTCTCATGTTCGAGCCCCTGAACCACCTGCTGAAGGTCAATCTAAATACAAGCAACAAAATTCAATAATCAGTTACAGCAAAAAGTTGTTTCCCAAAACTAATAATTAGGCTCTACAAAAGACAACATATTATGAGGAAAAGATTTAGAGGCAGTCACAAACTAGAAAATGAACTACAAAATTGTTCCTGAGGATCAGAAGACAATTTATGCAAGTATCAAAGACACAACAAAAAAACACCATCAGAAGACTGACAACCTTTTTCTGTTTATTTTTGTCATTCCTGGTCAATATAACCAATTTTGAAAGTAAGAACACGTGTGCTTATATTTCATATAGCCCAGTTCTTGTGCTTATTTAATCAGTACAAACCTGAGAGCTTTGGTCACTGTGTTTCTCGTCTCTGCTAAGCCTTGTACCACTGTTTGTTGGTTGAGCCTCACGCTCTACTGCAGGTGTTGGTTGGGGAAATGGTGCTGGTTGGGGAAATGCTGAACCACCACCAAGAGCTTGAGAAACAATGGGCATCATCTGCTGGAACATTCTTGATAGATCAATGCCACCACTTCGGCTACCACCTACACCTCCAAACATGCTTCCCAAATCTTGGCCTTCCATCTGTTGAGCAATCTGGTTAACAGTATTCATCATTGCCGGGTTCTGAGTAAGTTGTCCCAACATATTTCTTAAAACATCAGGAGATCCTACTCCTGTTTGTCTTGAAACACCAGCTAAAAGTCCATCCATAGCAGGACTGCTCAGAACCTGAGACATGACATTTGCAGTATCATCTTGGTCCCCAGCAACAAGCCCTTCCATTGGTACAGTTGGTATGACTGTCCCACCAGCCCCTGCAAGCTGCCCAGCCGAAAGCCCATAGGATCTACTGGGTTGATTGTGATTGTTAGGCATATTAGAAGTTACACCAGAACCCACAACTCCTCGTGAATTTGAAACTCTACTTCTCCTCTGCACCACAGAGATTTGGAATAACACAGAGGTCCAGGAAAGATACAACAGCATTATATTTACAGCATAAAAAGGACAAGCTACAAAAAACAGTCAGCAATGTATATATCTCTTGTTATTCTCATCTCACTCAGAGCCTAAGTGGGAGAAAATATAAACAAAGATATATGCAAAGATTCCCATTTATATTGGTTTCATAATTTAATACAAAACCTATTTCTAATTAATATTATATAAGTATGCTCTGGATGTAACTTTGAAAATTAGTGCATAAACAAGAGCAAGTTAAATTACCTCATATTGAGAAAACAAAGTAACAAAAAGAAAAAAAAATGTGATGAAATTAATTTGCTCACCCTGGGTTGTAAGCCTCCCAGTCCCAGCCCAAGAGGAACATCAACCCGTTGATCAGATGATGGGGCAGAATTGGTATTATCTGATGAGCTGACTTGGTTATCAATTCCTTTCATTGAGCTACTAGAAGGCTCTTCTGCTCTGACTGCATTTTCTTTATCCTCTTTCTTGCATGATTTCTGGCCCTCCCCTTGCGCCTGTCAGTTAGAAGGGAAGTGGTCCCTCTTTTAGATTTTCATAATTAAAAGAAAAAACTTTGCAAAATTTGACACAAGGGGACAACACATACCATATGGCTGCTGGTATCAGACGATTGACCTGGTAAAGGAAACTCTCTGATGGTGTCAAGTAGGCTTGTAATGTCATTACCTCTTTCATTGTTTCCCGCACCAGACACAACAGATTGATCTTGATTGCCTGGACTCTCTTGATGGGCTATATGTCAAAAGAGAGCAGCAGTCAAATACAAATAAAGCTTAACTGCCATTTAAAATACCGTACTGTACACTATGTGTATTTAGACACCTGATGATCCAAGATCTTGGCTCTGCATGTTGCCGGCGTAATTTCTGATTTGTGACCCAACTCCAGCTATAATAGTAGATAATGGAACAGAACTAACAGATTGCTGTGCAAGATTACCGCCACCGGGTACTGCATTTGTAACAGAAACAACAGCAGGTTGTGATGGGACAGCTGCTGTAACAATGTTCCTCACAGGAAGTACACGTGGTTGAGCAGGATCAGCAGAAGTGATTCCACTCCCATGATCTCCATGCATTCCTTCACCATTAGTTGTCCTAGAACCGACTGCTGAAGAACAGATTAAATTTAAGCCTCCATGAAAAAATGCATGATTACCAACTATGATTGTTACTTGGGATAGAGCAGCAAAAAATGGAATTTTCCAGTACCAGTATGTATATGTATGTTCACATGTCTTGCAGTAGGTCCAACACCCCCAGGAACAAAAACACCAGAATTCAGGGGAGGAGCAACAGGACCACCAAAGAGAGAACCAGTTTGAAGAGATGAAGGCTGCAACAGCAGGTTAACAACATCATAAATTTAAGCAGCGAAACCACATAATAGCAACAGTAGCAAACTACGTTCATGATGTTGAGTCTTGTTGTTAGTCGTAAAAATGGCGACAGAAATGATTTCTACCTCAATAACAGGAAAGAGATTGCCGAAATAACTAGAACATCATTTTACATAATCTTGATTATACTTTCTGACGTATATCTTCAATAAATTCGCCAATGTAATGACTTCAATTTTGAAGAGATTACCACAAAATTCATATTATTTGAATTTCAAACGCAACTTCTTATCAACTCTTTTATATACTTTTAATGAGTAGCTCACCGAACAATTAGCAGTGGAACAACTAATTTGCAAATAGAAACAAGTTTCACAAAAATATGGCCTAGCACATGTCATCTTCGAAAAAATCCAACAGAAACTTATTAAAAACATATACCACAAACGACATTAAAATTCTTAAATAGGTGGCAACGTAGAATATGGAAGCGAAAAGATGTAAACTTGTGAAACAGACATGTTATTCTACCAAGATCATTAACAAACCTGAACCATTATAGGGTTTGGCCCCGAGGGAGATATGTAAACTGCTGGCCCAGCATTTACAGAAGATTCAGACTGCAAAATGCACTTGGTTAAACACAGAAACTCAAAGTTAAAAATTAGAAGGTTTAAGGAAATTAATATACCGAGGACTGTCCCATACGAAGTGTTAACATTGTTCGGCCTAGTTCTAGAAGAAGAGCGCCTAAATGTTGCATCACAAGGCCTACTCGCATTGATTCAGATTGAATCTGGGTCCGAATTGTAGGATCAGTAGAACCTCCTTCTTGCTCTAATCTACCTGCAATACGCTACGCCATTGCAGCAAATTACAAATAACATTATCATTTTTGTTCTTATGTACTTTTAAATAAAAAACCCAATTCAACAGAACATGCAAATACAATTCCCGACAAAACTAACTTCCTATATATAGCAAGCAATTATTTTAATGCCTTGAGATATGCAACTTCAAATTCAATTCCTCTCGCAGAAGACTATATATATGATCAATGCATAAATTTATTTAAAAGGCACTTTAAGTTAACACGACCCCCTGACAACTTGACTAACAGCAACTAAATACAAAATTAAATATACACTTCTTCAAGTCATACAAAATCCTCTATTAGAACATAGAGATCCATATTAAACAATGTTATCTTAGTAAGATGCATTCACTATATGTATGTAATATAAAAATCTCATAAAATCATATGAAAAACCAATAAGGAAAGTTTAACTTCCTCTCAATCACATCAAAAAATTATATTATAAATCTTGGCCATATAAACAGGCACAAAATCTACGCATCAGAAGATACAGGATATAGTAAAATTCAATTGCAGATGTGACACGATGCCTAACCAATTTCCCTTGGGGACTCCATAAGAGGGATATAAAAGCGAAAAAAAACTAACATTAATATATAAGGTAAGAGATCAGATTGTAGTACATACAGATAGAGCACTAATAGCATGGCCACTGAAAAGACGCTCTGCATGTCTCAGAACAGCAACCAGCGCTTCAGGTGTAGGCACACCCCGTGTATTAGCAGGCAAATTAACAGGTGGCTGAACTCCTGTATCGTTCAATGGTTGAGCTGACTGACTGGCTGCATCAGACATTGAAAGATCGGCGGGTGTCAGTTTTTTATGTTTCACCCCATGTTTGAGTTTAGATGAAGGCTCAACATAGTATATCTAATACTACAATAACAACAAGAATCACCATTTTGTGACAGTGTCAGTTCCATGCGGTTCATGAACTCAGAAAGAGTGTGCAAAGAATCGGGAATTGGCTGTTCAAAGAAAACATAAGCAGTACAATCAGAAGGTAGTTCGCATATTATGCTTGAACTGAATGCAATCAGTCTAACCTGATTAATGAAAGGAAAGGGTATTGCTGCTCCTAGGGGTATTTGCAATACTTGAGGCATAGATTGACCAGAAGGTACCTGTCCCCGAAGCAATTGATTTATATCTCGGATCTGATCAGCTGTGGGGCCTTGTCTCCCTTCTGCTTCATTACCTTGAGGAGCCTGCACAAGAGAATCAAACAGCAGATAGATATAGAGCATTTAGCCAAATGCATAAACTGTTTCCAGACAATAGCAAATATACATGAGAACTATTTCAAATTGTTATGGGCCACAAACAGAACCAGATAGAAGATACATGCATGCGGATGAACTAATGTTGTGTTTGGTTGGGGTGAATGATTCCGGAAGGAATGGAATGAAAAATGAACTATATTATGGGCAATTGTTAACAAATTTCATTCTTTCCTCCATTCCATTCCTCACATTATATGCTAGAGATCAAACCTTCAATTTGAGATGGAATGCTCTATTCTCTCCTACCCCCAATTTCTTCTCAAATCTCATCATAGCAATTTTGCCCTCACTTACATTTATTCCAAAACTTCCCCTCCTATCTCTATTAGTTCCAAGTAATTTTACTCATTCCATTCCATTCTCCCCAACCAAACACAACATAAAAAAAAAAAAAAAAAAACTGATGTGACATCTTGTTTTTGGTTGCAACAATATGTCAAGCTTCACTAAATATGTTGTATGTTGGTCATGTAAATGATTACATACTGCATGTACAAGTTTATAGGTCTAAATGTATTACCAAATTAAAAATAAGGAAAGAAATACAAGGATGAAAAATGTTTGGAAAACCCACCATCGTTGCGGGTTGTGTGCCACTAGAACCATTAAAAGCAGTTTGGTTTCCGACTCCGATTGAATTCAAAACCGCACCAATGACCTAGTTTTAATAAAGAAAAACAGCATATTTCAGCTTACACTGCATCAAGTTTCACAAAATCACACAATTAAAATAACTGCGTAAAAATATGTATTAAGAGCTGTGGAAGTTTACCCGACTTAGATCAGGTATGGAGTTATCTAGTTGATCCCCAACATTGAAGGACCCAAGTAAAACACTGTGCGAAACTTGCCCAACACGACTACGTGGCACCCCAGTATTAGTTTCTTGTCCTGCTGAGAATATTTAAGAACAAGAAATATTACTTGATGTAGTCCAAAATCCAGATCTAACACTAAATACAAGAACAAGGACATAATTGTATAATACAAAGTTTTACCTCTATTACCAGCATCAGTAGTTGTTTCCGCACTGCTGGTACCAGATGAGGATTGTGGTTGAGAAGGCTGTCGAGCTACTAAATGCAGTGTATGCCCATTATCCACTTCTGCATACCGTCAAGGATTCAAGACTCTATAATGCAAATTGATGAACAGACAAGTTGACAACTATATCCCTGTGCAAATAAGAGCCTAAAGATGGAATGTTCCTACACTGTTTAAATTTTTGAAGAACTGAAAATAATCCGCTTTCTTTAAATTCTTAAACATTGTACCGAGCAGAGAAATTTATCCATTGGAAACGAGGTCCAGGATATCAACTTGTAGGGTCTACCGTTTTCAACAAACCATGTTTTTGGTTCATTGAAAGCAAGCTATTTGATACCATACTCGCAATTATATTACTTATCCATTATCCACCACAGGTCACGAAATACACTAAAATTAATAACTTTTAGGCCATGTAACAAGTTCTTAAGTTCCAGATAAACGGGGTTTTTTTTTTTTTTGATATTTTAGCATTTATAAAGAGACACGGGTTATTACCAAGTTTCTACAAATGCAATATATTTTTCTCTTTTCTCCGGCAGTAGATTAGGGACAAAAGGTAAAAATGTTATGACAAAAAATTATTGACAAAAGTAGGATGATAAGTGATCAAGATTTGTGTCGATGAACGTCATTGCACTGGCTCTAATTAAAGCAAAAGTAATATGCAGGATACGATACTCAGAAAGAAGGTGATTATCCTTCAGGACTTTTCCCCTGAAGATCAGCCGTTGCTGTTCAACTGGAACTCCAGTTTTGCTAGCTACATTCTCCTTAAATACTGAAACTGGAATCTGTTTTTACAAGGAAGATACAAATTAAAAAGCAAAAAAGACATCACATGCTCATAACAAAATCCAAATTAAAGTTTTTGCACATTATAAATTCCTACTTAATAAAAAATTTCACACGCTTTAATATACATAGTTGATCCCTGATGAGATAGGTTCTTCTGGATTGGCAAACATCAAGAAAATCAATTGATATGACATTTTCTTGTCAGAAAGATTGTCTCAAAAAATAATCCAAAGGTATTCATATAACAAGAAGCGGGGTATAAATAGGATTTACAGCAATACTGGGATTAAAAAAATACATTTTTGTCCACTTGAAAGCTGTACATTTGTGAATCCAGTGTCTTGATATTGAGCTCAACTATGGAATCAGAACTTCCAGCAGAAGCACTTGCCGAGCTTGAGCCTTCAGATGGATGGGGTTCCGCCATGTAGTACAGTTAGCTACAAATTACAAAACTTATCAGATACAGATGAAGCACCTAAACAAGTCAAACGAACTGGACTGACATCCGTCAGACACAATCACATACGAATCAAAAATGAAGCAAAAAGAAACCATACGAAGCCTTAATGCCTAAAACAAAAACTAAACACCACTTGGTTAAACAAAAACTATCGGCAACTTTTCTACAAACCCAACCAAATAGTTATTCGTGATTTCACATCGCAAGTACAATTCAGCAAAAATGATTGCAACCTCTGGAAACAATAAAAGAATCAAGAAATAACCCCATTGTGCCCTAATAAGCTGAATAATACAGAACTGTAGCAATAATTCAATCATGAATTCAATCTTGACAGCTTAAAACACAAAGAAACAAGCAATGCTGGCTAATAAAACAAATCTTGCAATACAGTTACAATCTTGAGATCAACATAAAACAAAGATATAAAAATTGAATTCAATCATTGACTTAAACTAGACATAAAAATGACAAAAAAGAGTTGAAGCAGATAAAATTAGCAGGATTAAGACAGGGAAACTTACGAGGAATCGGAGAGAAGAAGAAAGAGGAAGGACGAGGAGGGGGGTTTTGTAGATTCCGATGAAACAAGAGATGCTATTGCCTATTGTTGTTGTTTTGGTTTGGGTCTTTGGGTGGTTTGAGGTTTTTCTATTACCTACGCGCGTGCGGATCCGTCCGTTCCAGAAGGATCTAATGGACTTCGATACTGCCCCCTTTGACTTGTTGACCTGCATTTCTTTTTCTTTTTCTCTTCTTTTTCTCTACACATTTTTTTCTTTATTTTCATATCGTGGTTTATATTATATATCTTATGATTTTCGTTTTAGAAACATATATGATATATGCTATGTTGGTATTCCATTTTAAAAGTAATTTTTCAAAAGTGGTTCTTCTCGCTTTCTTTTATATGAGTAAATAATTTAATTTCAATTTTAGTGTACTATGAATAAAGTTATTTTCAATTTCAAAATTTTGGTGTTGAGACAGTTATTTTATAAGGGTTTGTCTAGTGTGTGCCCATGGGCACATTCTAAGCGCGGAGTTTTATAAGTTTGGGAGGTTTTGATTGGTGTGGTTGTTGCATTTGCAGGGGGGTCCACCATTATTAACATGCAAAAGCCAATCAAAACCTCCCAAATTTATAAAAGTCCGCGCTTAGCATGTGCCCATGGGCACATACTAGAAAAACCGATTTTATAAAGCTGTACTTTACATGTCAAGGTAATAAAATGTATGTAATTAATATTCTCCCAAAGAAAGATTGAATAACGTAGTAATTATTAATTATTTAGATATACTAAATCATCATTAATTAGGTAATTAAAATTAGCACACAATTGGACTAATGATTTTAGTTTCTTCTTTTCTAAAGTGAATAATGATTTTTTTGAATTACTTGGTCTTTTTTCTTTTATCGGAATGTAGCTTTTCCCATGGTTTTTTTTTTTTTTATGGTGCTTTTCCCATTATATACTTATATATAATAAGCGTAAGGGAGATAATTTGGTCGCATGGTCCTATGGCCCAAAAACTTATCGTCCGTTCGATCGTATATTGAACAAATAAGCACCGTTAGATTAGAACAAAATTAAATTATGTTCTATAAGGAAACTGACATCTACTTGCATGTTTATAATTCTTTTTCTGAATCCAAAACAAATTCTGTCTTTCACGTGTTTTTGGTTTTTTTTTAATCCAAATAAATATTTCTTACAAATTTTAATTGTAGAATCGTATAAATCGAACCGTCACAAAATTATCTTTATCAATCGGATCGTATATTGAACAAATAAGCACCGTTATATTAGAACAAAATGAACTTCTGTTCCATAAGACAACTGATATATACTTGCATGTTTGTAATTCCTTTTCTGAATCCAAAACAAATTCTGTATTTCACGTGTTTATGATTTTTTTTAATCCAAAATAAATATTTTCTACCAATTTTATTTGTAGAATCATATAAATCGCACCGTCAAAAATTATTTTTATGTAATATATTTTAAAATTAATAAGTCTGATTTATGTGAGGAACGAATACAAAAACTTTTTCTTAATCCAAAACAAATTCTACCATCTTATTGCATGTTTATGATTCATCTTCTTAATTCAAAACAAATTGTGTTTATCAATTTTAATCTCGAACCACAAAATTTTTCAGAAAAATATTTAAATCACATTATAATAATTCTAATATAAAATACATTTGTAAATATAATCTAACAGGAGTTGGCGTCACATATTCTACTTAAAATAATTTAAAATTTGATAGAAAGAATTTAATATTTTGACATGATACATACAATTTTAATTTATTATTTATAAATTAAATTTTTTCACATTATTTAAAATATATTTAAAAATTTATAAATAATTAAAAAACTCTCGTGCAAGGCACGGGCTATAAGCTAGTGGTTAAATAAACAGATAAGTAGTGGTCATGGGTCTCATGACTCCTGTGTTGGGTCTAATCTACCTATTTTGATCCCCGTCCTGTGTAATCTGTATCATATCTGACTTAATTGTACTGCTAATATTCCACTGCTATTCTTCAAACAAATCTTCAATGCTCACAATGTAACATACTAGTCCCACGTCGAGAGACACTAGTTCAGTTTACGAGTACAATTATCAATTGCATTATTTTTTTGAGTTTAGTGGATTTGAGAATTAACCAATTGTTATATTTGACCCGGATATTTTAACATATTTTCGAATTCAGCATACGAGACTTGACTGATTTTCAAAAAAACTGTAGGATTTGACCCGGTTTATCATACAAAAACTTGTCACATAATTTCATCTTTTGTGATAGACCTGCCATAGAAATCAGAAGGGAGTGACTGTGATAACTCATGGTCATGCTCATTGCCTGGCGTGAGACTTTCCTCATAACCAGATGCAGTGATACAGTGAGCCAGAGACGCTTGTCAGCACACCCACATTTACCTTAGTAAGCCAAGATTTTGCCACAGATGATAATAATCAATGTACAAAACATTAATACATCCCAGATCAAATGGACTCGTTAAACTAACACAAACTTGAGCCCGTTTTATTTGATATACATCAACACTACTTAATAGAAATTGTGGACCTCGGTTCTCCAGGTAAAAATACAATCTGAGTGGAGAAAAAGAGTCTGGGGATTCAATAATTCTATTCAGAGTTTGGAAGTAGCCAGCTTTATCAAGTCCTTCCTCAGAATCTTGCCTGAAGGAGTTTTTGGAACGGATGTCACAAATGCCACCTTTCTTATCTTCTTATATGGAGCAACCTGTAAGAAATTTCAGATTAAAGTACATTTTCAGTGATTAGTGAAACGTGTAATTAACTTATAACCTGCTTATTATGCTAAACCGCGCGAGACATCATAACCAATTCATCATATACAGAAACTTGTGTATAGTACCTGATGAGCAATGAAATTCATGACTCCACTCTCTGATATATGACTTCCAGCTTTTCGTACAATATACGCCATTGGGAACTGCCCAGCATCCCTGTCCGGGAATCTGAAAGTTTGTTGCATATCATTTAGCAGTGGAAATTTGTTAAATATTGCATTATCTTATATAAATTTACGAGCAACAATCTTCACAATTCGTATATATCCACATGATCAGTTGAGACATCTTACGGAATAACAGCAGCATCAGCGATTTCTGGGTGTGCTAATAACAGAGCCTCTAACTCCGCTGGAGCAACCTAACATATTAACATAAAGTTTCGGGTAAAAATTAAAGGGAAGCAACAATCTTGTGATGTAGATTCAACATGTAAAAAACATGTCTTATAAATGGGTGCAGTGTCCATAGACGCAGATAGCATATGAATTTACCTGATAGCCTTTGTACTTGATGAGCTCTTTCAACCTATCAACCACAAAAATGAAACCATCTTCGTCAATGTAGCAAAGGTCTCCGGTTTTTAACCAACCTTGTGAATCGAGAGTATTTGCAGTTGCTTCTGCATTACTGAAATAACCTGCAAAACATTACGCATCAATTCAAGCTGTACAGGTTACTATGAAGATCGAGACTTCGAGTTTGCAGAATCAAAAAAGTAATTTATCAATCAAGTTACCATTTTATTAAACTACTTATAAGTCAACTCAGGATTGATTCAACTGAGAGCCCACACAATTTTGCCGCACAAAAACTGAATACGAGCAATCAACCTTTCTTTACAAAGTCAGTTTTGTTTTAAGGAAAAACTAAGCCATCCAAAGAAGTTATGATTTTCAATCTTATAAATTAGAAGTTGACTCATCGCCTCTCTGCACAAACAGTACGCGAAAGCTGCCGGAAAACATTCTACAAACATGCCTTTCCAAGCAGTAAACTACTAAACTAATAAACCTTTCCAAACAAGACCAGTACAAATGTATATATATAATTATGTGAGATTAGTACAAGGCTCCCTCCGAATTCCACTAATCTAACATAATTATTTGTAATCTACTTGCCAGGATTATGTGTAAAAAAGTACTCCCTCCGTCTCTAAATACTTTTCTTGTTTGTACTTTTCACGTTTGCCAACACACACTTTTGATCGTTCATATCTTTCATTTCGTAGTAGCATTAAATATAAAAACTTCACCGTATTAAAGTACTCGTGAATACGAATCTAACAAGATCACTCATGACTATATTTAGTTTTATAGATTAGATGTAAATTAGTAATTTATCTCATGTTATGAACAGTACCGACATCACAAATAGGAAAAGAAAAAAGAAACGGAGGGAGTACTCTATATACTTAAGCACACGACAACCCATTAGTGGCCGGGGCCCGGGGCACATGTGTTTATTACAGAAGCCAAGTCAGGTTTCAACCGAGTTTGGTAGCTCCATTTCAAATAATGCATTCATCACTTCTACCGGTTCCAACTAAAAAAACCCTGTTTGGGGATTAACGGTTAATTATTAGCGGATTGAATTAGATATTTTGACTAGCCGATTGAATTAGATGTTTTGACTAGCGGATTTGATTAGCTGTTTCTCATAAAACTGTTTGGTAAATAGCTGATTGATTAGTTTTTTCTGACACAAACCATAACCTCTGATCAAAAAAACTCCTCAAGATAACTTTTTCAAAATTAATTTTTTGGACTCAAACCTCTATTTCTCCGCTAACTACCAAACACTAAAATTGACGGATTCTAGTGGTCAAACCTCTGAACCATCTCAAACCTCTAATTTTTACTCAAATCTCTTACTTTAAACGGGACCTATTCAGATGTGACATGGGGGTTTGTGTGCTTCGCTACTTTTACTTACTAACTGCCACAAGAAATATTAATCAATCCCTGCTAATTACTGTTTACATGCATAAAATACAGTATTAACAAAATATTATAAAAATGTTTCATAAACATACCTTTCATAATGGTGGGGCCTTTGAGCCAAAGCTCCCCCTGCCGATTCACCGGCAAACACTCTCCGGTCTCGGGATCAACAATCTTCGCCTCCATGCTCGACGCCAACAACCCCGCCGACCCATACCTCCGACTCTCCTCCAACGAATACGTCGAAGACCCTATCCCCGCTGACTCGGTCAACCCATACCCCTGCAAGATTTTCATCGCCGGAAACTTCTCCACGAACCCCTCCACCACCTCCCGACTCAGCGGCGCTCCTCCGCTCAACACCGCCGTCAAGCTACTCAAATCATACTTCTTCTTTATCTCATCGGCACTGTTTATAATGGACACCACAATCGGCGGCACTAATGGTAAATGCGTCACCTTGTACTTCTCCACCGCCTTCAACATTTCATGCATGTCGAATTTCGGCAGCACCACGGCGGTTGTGCCGCAGGCTAGCAGCGTCGCGACGAACCAAGCGACGCCGTATATGTGAAACATCGGCACGGTGCAGATGAACGTTTTGTTACCTAATTCTAGCTCGCCTTCAGCTAATTTCAATAAACTTGTTATTGTTTGTACTACGCCTATATAATTCCCGTGAGATGATACGACTCCTTTGCTATTTCCTGTAGTGCCCGAGGAGTACAAGAGTGACGCAGTGTCGCTCTGCGTGACTCTTTCGGCCACTCGGGATTGCCTAGGTTTTGTTTTCATCATTGTGGTTAGAGTGCTAATGATTTTGATTTTTGTGGGAGGTGGTGATTCAGGGTCCCCGATTAATACGATAGGGAGATTCGAATCCTCGAGTTTCGGTACGAGTTCGGGTGTCGTGAAAGCGAGAACGGGTTTCGAATCGGATATCTGTTTATTAATCTCGGATTTGGTGTTGAGTGGGTTACAAGTTGTGATAATAGCGCCTAGTGACATAATGGAGAGACTGATGAGAGGGAAGTAGATGGAGTTTGGGGAGAGGATGAGGATGACGTGACCCTTACGTATGCCGAGATCGACGGAGAGTGAGGTGGCCAGGGCTTCGACGGAGGTCCAGAACTCCGGGAAGGAGAGGTGTTGGCCGGTGGCGGCATCGATGAGTGCGGTGGTTCCGTGGTGGGGATGGGAGGAGATGAAGGTGGTGAGGTTGATGGTTTCATCAACCGGTAATGAAATTGGACCCCGTTTGCTATAGAAAGTAGAGTTGGATTTACAGAATCCACTATTGGGGTCGATGATAAGCTCAGCAGCCATATATCAACTAGACTTTCTTTGCAGGTAAATTAACAACTTATCATTTCGAATTATATATATCGGTGGCTTGTTTGTTTAAACTTCAAATGCATCGTAAATTATTCCTCAAAATACGGGGCCATTTGAACGAAAACTGATTGAATATTTAAATTGCCCCTCCCGAGAGTGTCAAAGTGTCATGGGTTAAATTAAACTTAAATAAAATTTGTTGAGCCTCTAAAATATTTTAAATAATTATAAAAAAATATTTAAAATTGGACATAAAATTAAAGAAAATGATATCTGAGATGCAATATTTTAGTTGGTACCATATGTATGAACACCACAACTTATTCTAATAAAAAATTAACACATATTAATTTTATAATATATTATGTGTCCACTTTTATGCAAATTTTGAAATTATTAAAACAATTTTAATGAGAGCTCGCGAAGCGCGAGTATAATTCCCTGGTGTATCTTAATAAATAAACATTTTGAAAATATTTAGATAAATAAACTTTTTTATAAAGTACTATATAATTTGATATATTATATAAGCTACATGAATTGTTTAAATGAATAATGCCTGATGCCTAGTATATTTTATAGGTTTATTCTGATTTCAGTTCGTGTCACGAGAGCCATGAGTATAATTTTGTATCTCTTGATATAATCAACATATATATTTGGGAAATTATGAATGGTACCATTGTGTAATTGGCTTTTACAAGTGGTACCACTTCGAGTTTTTGACTTACAAGTGGTACCATCGTGTATTTGACAACCTGTTAAAAATAACATTCTGTGAAGCAAACGTTTAAACAGCCGTTAAATCTTAGAAATAGACATGTTAAGTACAGGAAACTTCAAATTTCCCGGGCTTTTAACCAACAATCCAACAAAACATATATGAAGACAGTCTCCAACAAAAACCAAGCATGCAATAGTTTCAAATCCAACAAAAGTAACTACCAGACATCAAAAACATGTTAAATAACAACATGAAAAACAACATGGAAACTAAATCTGTGACTGAGACTGTGAAGGAGTGCAGCGTGTGGTATTGGTCTGCGATGCCTGAGTTGCTGTGTCCCTTGACGCCTTTGCCGCTTTAGCTGCATTACTTTGATCCCTCACCCTAGGATTTCGAATCAGTAGAGGCTTTCCAGTGGCCTGCATTTCCTTTTTTTGCTTCTCAGTTAGCCCCCCCTTGCAGGTCCTAGCATTGTGTCCATAACATTCACACTTCTTGCATTTGACAGTCTTGGATCTCTTTCCTTTCTGATCTTCCCCCTCTTCCCTCCTCCTGTTTCTACATGGCCTTCCAACACCTCTCTTCATAGTAGGTGGACTCAGAACAGGTAAGTCCTCATAGGTTTGCCACTGTTCTTTATCAGGAATAGGTGAAATACTGTAGTTGTAGATTTGTTTGTAAGTGCTGACATGAAACCAAGTACTAACCACCTTCTGTGGATCAATCTTTGCATGAATCATTGCCCTGATTGCATGCCTGCAAGGGATCCCAGAGATCTGCCATGCTCCACAAGAACATATCTTGTTATTAAGTGACAATGGAAACTGAGATTTACCTTCATGAATCTCATATTCCCCAGGACTAGACATAAAAGCCTTGCAGGTAATGATGTCCTTGCTTATAGATTTGAGCAGCTTCCCAATCTTGGGACATAGATCATCATCCTTCCAAAGTCTTGCTCTTTCAGCTCTAGTTGCCATCCTAACCATACACACTCTCCTGATTCCTGCTCGGAGAAAAAATAGCAAACATTAGGAGAAAAAACATAGCACAAGCATACCACAAACATAGTACAAGTATCACCAGTTGTCTTTCACTTTAGGCACTGAAGTTACTCCATCAGAACTTGTGTCCACCCCATCAAGATCATGATCACTTGTATCACCATCACTTGCTTGTTCTTCAGAATCATCAAATGATACCTTCCTTTTGACTGCTTTCCTCTTCTTACTTGATTCCACTCTGTCACTTGCTTGTTCTTCTTCAAATGCATTCTCCTCATTTCCAGTCTGTCCTGCTGAATCATCATCCTGAGTAGTACTCAACCCCTTCCTTCTTGCTGTTGTCTTTGGAACTTTTTTCTTGAACAATCTATGTTCTGTCACAACTGTAGGCCTAGCTGTTGCTGCGTTGGTTTGGACTGGAGAGAATCTGGGACTCTTCCTTACAGGTAAACTCTTGAAAGCAGTTTTGGGTGTAATTGGTGCTGGTAGTGTAACATTTGCTGATTTAGCTCTTGTTTTCTGTTGTCTTTTAGGGGTTTTCTTACCTTTTTTCCCCTTGGTTTTGGAAGGCCCAGGCTCAAATACTTGTGCATCACCTTCATTATCCAACATTTGAGAAAAAGGATCTCCCTCTGTTTCCCCTTGCTTTCCCTCATTTTCCCCATTTCCCTCTGATTCCCCTTGCTTTCCCTCATTTTCCCCATTTCCCTCTGTTTCCCCTTGCTTCTCCTTAAGTTCACTTCTTCTCCTAAAATTCAACACTGTCTTGTACAATTCATTAGGCCTAACAGTAGTCCCAACACATATATGTATCACCTCTTTCTCAGCCAATCTCTCAAACATTTTCATTAAATCCTTATCTGTTACAAGCAGTTGGTGTTCGCCCTTATAAGCATATCTAAATGTTGGAAATGCAAAATCCAACTTCACCCCTCTTTTTTTAGCCTCATCTTCATAGTCAATAACAACATCCATAATATTACACTCATCTATATCTACTCTAATTTCAATCACACTGGCCCTCCAAAAGAATCTCAACACTTTGTTATCACCCATTCTGCAAATATATGAAAAACTAACAATAAACTAACAAATAACGAGGAAAACACAAACAAATCCCTACAAGAACAGATATGTATATATATGTGCATGCATCTTTTTTCAAACAATCTCTACGGCTAGTCACAAATGTATTACACGAGCAAGAAGAGAGCAACAATCAATACCTGTGAATCTGTGATCGAGGTTGAGAGATCAGAGGATGCACGCAACGACAAAACACACACAGCTCCGCTTAAACCCTATGTTCAATTAGAGAAGAAGAAGAAGAAGAAGGGTTTTGCCCGTTAAAATGTTTCTTTTTTGGGCTTTTTGTTTTTATCGGCTGCTCAACACGTGTCTCTGTATTCAGACCGTATTCTTTATTTATTTTCAACTGCTAATACACCATTTAATACACTTGTACAAACGTTTACTTGACGGTTGCTCGACGGAATGGTTGCGTAGCTTTAATATTTAAACACGATGGTACCACTTGTAAGTCAAAAACTCGAAGTGGTACCACTTGTAAAAGCCAATTACACAATGGTACCATTCATAATTTCCCTATATATTTTATACACTACGCATCTGTCATCGAGACAACAAGGCTGCTATTTGGATTTATAAATTGTCGAGAATAAACATTCTTATCCTTTTGCTGTCGGTAGTTTTCTATATTTCTAAACTTTATAAATAAATAAAAGCATCAATAACAGTTTTCTGTTCATTTGGTTATGACATGAAAATTATCCATGCGGCTGTTGTGTTTACATATTCATGCTAAAAACCGAACATAAATCTTTTGAATTTTGATATCATTTTCTAATATCATGTATACACTAAATTTTTTGATATCATTTCTAATATCATATATTTGGTTGAATGTTGAAATGAATCTATTTAATTTAAAATATTATCATGTTATTTATTAAATTAAATTATTTTATTAAATAAAGAAATATAAATAATTTTATTATTATTATTAATAACATTCATTTTTATATAAAAATATTTTTTTGTCATTACTATTTATTTGAAAAATAAGAGAGAACATTAATAATAATATCCATACCATCATCATATATCCACCTCAACACTTAGACTTTCAAGAAGTCATAATCAGGAGATTCAAAGTATGAAGGTATGGATAAGAAGATAAAAAAAATCCAACCAAACATTTAGATATGGGTTTGGTTCATTTCATACCCGTACCTTATTTTTCATACAACCGAATCAACTCCTAAGTTGTTTCGAGTCTTCGATTAATATAGGTAAGTGAAATAATTTTGTCCATTTTCCTCATTTAATTTAAGATAAAAAATATATAATTTCAACTTATTTTATATATCTTTGTTTTATTCACCATTATATTTGCCCAACCTTTTAATTTGTATTTGTAAATTGCACTGAAATATATTCGGTCCAATAGGAAATCCAGTATTTAGTTCAAATGACCCATAAAATTTTATATAAAAAAATATTAATAATTTTTGAGAATTTCGGTTGACACCAATCTCTCAATATGATGTCCCTTGTCTAATTTATATTGTATGATTGTAATATAAACAATTTTTACGGATGTCGGGTTGAAATAAATCTCTAGATTTTATGTCTCTGTTGTATGATTGTTTTATTTTATGATTCATCCTAAAGATTATATAATCAAGTTCTATTGATGATTATAAATTTATAAATTAGAATTAATTAATTCATAATAAAAATTTATTAATCAACAAAATATTTCAGATAATATAATAGTATTCATATATTTAATGTATTTATGATAAATTATTTTGATTAGATAATTTTCTTACAACAATAAATTTTAAAAATCAAATCAATAAATATTTTATAAAAGCAATAGGAGATTAACCAAAAAGCTTAAAAGAAAATAAAAATGAAGGAGATAAAACAAAGTTACCTTGATCACCGGTTCAGCCAAAATAATCAAAAGGGCTAAAACAAGAAGACCGGTTTTGTTTTGCTGTGTATCAATCGGGAGACGAAAGAAATTGAAAATTAGGGCTCGACAATTGAAGGAGTGGTGTAATTGGTTGAAATGGGAGGCGGAGGACACGGTGGCGTTACATACAAAGGTGTAACTATACATCAACCCAAGCGCTGGCACACTGTTACTGGCAAGGGCATGTGCGCCATGATGTGGTAGCTTTTCTTCATTTTCCCCTCTATTTAATTTTATCCTTTAAAAAAAAATTCTACTATGATATATATGAAATAGATTCTAGGATCGTTAATTTAGTAATGTTAAAAGCTCTAATTGTGACGATCTATTGCTGATAGGGCGATTGTGGTGTTAATTTACCTATATATTGATAAGCGCAGCTGTTATGAGTTAGAAGTTTCGAGTTTGTGTTTAGCACTTCAGCATTTCACTTTACTATGTGTTTATAATTTATGGGAAGGAACTGACTTTGTATTGTTAGGAAGCCTATTGTTATGCTACTGATATCTACGATTTGTTCATTTGGTTTTCCACTACATTTTAATGTCATACTGTATCTCATACCTCCTCAACCGAAAACTTGGCAACCTCCTCAACCGAAAACTTGGCATTTTTGTTATGTAGTGTGGAGTTGTGGTCTAGTGTGATTGTGATGCTTCTGACGGACAGATTATAGTGGTCATAGAATTGAAAAACATATCGTCACCAAGTGACTTGCATAGAACACAAAATGATTCATTTTCACATAATTGTCTGTTTGTTTGGATGATATACTCAGTATCAGTTTTCTTGGGCGTAAATATAAAATCAGTTGCTATAATAGGTACTAAGATTTTTAGTGTGTCTGTGCTTCAGGTTTTGGATTTTGTACAGGGCCAAGCAGGATGGTCCTGTAGTATTGGTGAGTAGAAGCAACTTATTTCATTCAGCTTCGATTTTGTTGCCTTTAGTTATCATTCTCTCTAATTTCATTGGAATATCTTATAGGGCTGGCGACATCCTTGGGAAGGCCATGACGATCATTCCAGTAGCCATGGGCATTAGCTTTGGTATGTCTTGAATGATTCCTGTTGGGAATATTTTATTTTAAGGTGCATTTAAATTTTACATCTTCGGCATGATCATCTGTTACCGTGTCAAATATATTATAAGAGAGTCTAAAAAATGTTAGCCTAGCAAGCCGACCATTTGACCCGTCTGCAGCCGTACAACATATGTAGTTTTAAAGATAACAGAGTGTAGTTTAAGTCTGCAAAAATCTGCAATCTGCATACAAAGTATCACTACCCTTCTTCTCCTTTATAGTCATACCAATTAAAGGAACTTAATTAATTCTTGATGAGCATGGCTGTTTACTTAAACATGAAACGACCATAGAGAAGGTGCCTAGGCTAACCATTATCATATATTGTAGAATGATTTTTCTCCTATAGTCACCCTAAGCTTCCTCAGCTGTGCATTGAAGGTCTGTTTTGTCAGTTAAGGGGACAGGTACTAATATTTGACCATCCCTATCTCTCGATCCTGTGATAAACAAGTTAACATTGTAAGTTACGTGTACCCCGATAATCCCTATCTAAGTTTCACACTTCAACTCAGGAGTGAGGAACCCTACCTCCATTATTACCTAGGTTTTGTGTATTGGAAAGAGGGGACAGAAAGCTAGGATTGAACTGTTGTTCGTCAGGGATATAGTCCTGGTTTATTGGGCCTATTCTACCCAAATAACTATTAACTTGCAGTTGAATGAAGCGTGAAATATTTTTTTCGATGGTTCTTTTCGAAACAGAACAATATCAAACTGAGCTGCTTTTTTTTTTTTTTTGGGGAATCTAAGAAATTAAGATTTTTTATTATTGTGTTCTTACATTGGTTTCAGGTATCCTTATAAATTGCTCAAGGACAAAACAATACAGTGTTCTGCCGGAGGACCTTGGTACAGTTGGTATTTGCACTTGTAGTTGTGTTGAATAAATCAACTGCTGTATTACTCAATGTTGGACCCTTTTGTTCTTATTTTGGTGACTTTTTTCAATGTGCACAACTATACAAAATCTGTTTGTGCTATTACTTGTTTTGTCCCTAAGTGTGTTTATTTATTTATGTATCTTCACCTTGTCAACTTTTGAACAAGACAATTAAGGTAGAAGCTGCCTCTGAACCTTGTTATGGAGCTATTCAAGAAGCATTCAACTGCGTGATCCTGAAATATTTGTACTTCCTATTTGTTGGTTTCATTCCTTAAGATTTTTACGTGTGTAATTGTATAAGTGACAGATGGCATGACAATGTCTTGATGCCATAATATGAAACTCAATCTCATTTTAGCATCTGTTGAAAGAAAAGCTTAAAAAACCCCCACAGGTTTACGTTTCTAGATGGGACGAACCAAACTTGTGATAGTCCAGAATCCTGTATACAAGAGCTGAACCGGAACTTCTTACTATGTTCATACTATATAGCAGCAATAGCCTTTTTACTGGCTATATACAACTTATAAAACATCTTGTCACTTTAATGTTAGTATATTGTTGCAAACTGACCATACATGATTACTGAAGGTCGGATTTGTTACCAAGCTTGTCCAGTGAAAAAAGCATTATTATTGTAGGAACCGACAGGACAAATATACATGCAATGAAAGAATTGTTTGACGAAGTTCAAAATAATGAATATTATTTATCTTAACATATAACAATGCAAAGAATAATTAGCTGAAAGAAATGTAAAGAATCAACGTATAGTTATAAGTAATCAACTGTGTGCGCTTCTAAAAGCTTTGACTTGAGGTGTAAGGAGAACAGTATATAACAGATTGGTTAAATTGACTATTTTTCGGTTAGGTGGTGAATATGTTGAGAAGGGAAACTCGGGTTTGAATCAACCTTCTGAAAATACATTCTAATTCAGCTTCAAGATCCTCAATAGCAATCTCTACAGCTTCCAATATTTTGTTGCCTGTTTGGAATGTTTTCCTGTCACAATTTTCCCACAGGCTTAGGCTATTCACTCGCATGAATTTTGACCTAAATGACCCTCTGTTTGATTTACAAACAGGACTCGGCATGGACATTAATGACATTAGTGATTCCACAATCGAAATAGCTGATACTCTCACTTCTCTGAGCACATTGACAACCACCACAAGGTTGGGATCAATGGGGCCGTCGCTATCACTGTTGGTAATACAATTGTTCTTCAACCCCTTCAATGACCTCAAGCAATTCAGCAGCTCATTCTTTAACTTCTTTCGGTGGATATAGAAGCCGGCAAGCTTGTTCTCAGTGGCCGTGGTTTCACCAATGCTGATCCTGCGAAAAGTTGATTGAAGCTGGTGGAGATGGTCTTTGACTAACAAAAGAACATCTTTAGTAGTTCCACAGGCATCCAACATGCACAGAGATTCTTCGGATATCTCATGCACATGTTTCTCCTGCTGGTTCTGGACAAGGGCTTGTTTGATGGCTGGTGAGTGCAGCAAATTGTTTGCTATGTCGTGAATTTCTTTGAGAGCTTCAAAACCCGAATGCGACATCACTTGACTGGATGAAATATTTGAGATGAGTAGATGACTATGCACTTGTTTGATGAGTTATAAATAGGCATGTACGGTAAGATTACATCGTTGGACAGTACGGTGCACAACATGAGATCTAAGATTTTAAGGAAGGAGGGACGAAGTATCCATTTGTGTACGGGGTTGACATAAATGAGAACAGCTGGGGATACTATTATTGTTTGCAGGAACTTACGTTTAGTCTCGGACAGAGTTTAACAGAGTAAGCTGATGCATGCAGGAGAGTGAGAGGTTACAGGCTGTGTAATCTGGTGTATAGCAGACAATATGTTGCAAAGTCTGAGCTAAGCTCTATCAGTAGTGATCACAAACTTGTGCATAAACTACTGATATAATCTTCATGTGTGTGTACTCATGTACGTGATTGACTCTCTTTATCTATTGACAAACACGAGTGTGTATTATTCAACGATAAATCTTGAATTCAGCTTGTGGCTAGCTGGAACGCTTCTTTGCGGAGCTTCCAGGAAATTCAGATTACATGGTAAGAGTATCTAAATTCTGATCAATAATTACTCCCTCCGTCCCACCCAATTCTTTACATTGGGTTTGGGCACGGAGGGTGGTGGGACCCATTGATTTTTAATATATAAAAGGGAGTTGGTGAAGTAAAAGTAGTGTGAAAGGGAAGAAAAAGTGAGAAAGTGGTGGGACCCATTAACTATTTTAGGAAAGTTTTGTGATGTAAAGAAATGGGTGGGACAGCCAAATAAGAAAACTGTAAAGAATCTGGTGGGACGGAGGGAGTAGTTAACTATGAGAAGTAGAGAAATATAATATGATTTGAAAACATTTCATTTTCATCGCTCTCCTTCCCTTTGTTGAAAAATAATCACAATTTTATGGTAAGCAAAGTTTCAAGTTTTATGCAAAGCTGATAAGATTCACCGGGAATAATTTAGAAAATGTGTTATTTTATTCGTCACCCAGAATTATTTCACGTTTATTTTTCTTTCTTTGATCACCGTAAGTTCGTATGCTTGGAAATTGTGGTGCCACTGCCCGTGAATACTTTGGTCCGCATATCATGGTTAAGCCCAGCTAGGGGTGAGCAAAACCGAACCAAACCGAATTAACCGAACCGAATCGTACAATTTCGGTTCGGTTTGGTTTGGAATTTTTTAAAATTCCGGTTAGTTCGGTTTTCGGTTATAACCGAACTTTTAGTTCGGTTCGGTCCGGTTTTTAAAAACAAAACTTCGGTTTAACCGAAATAACCGAAGTTTTATATATATAATTAAAAAAATTAAATTATATTTATATAAATATATAAATAATATTCATATACATTACAGTCTTATGAGTTACTATGATCTAATCGGCTAATCGAATACATATCTTAACCTTATCTCTATAAGCCACGGCCCAAGCCCCAGCGCCTGACCATCGCACCGGCGCACCACCTGACCACCGGCACCAGACTTCCGATTCAAGTTCAAGCTGCAAGTTCGAGTCTTCGAGACCGGAAGCTGCAAGTTCGGTTTTAACCGAACCGAACCGGAAAAACCGAAGTAATTTCGGTTCGGTTCGGTTCGGTTTGAATGATAAGTACGGTTCGGTGCGGTTTCAAAAAATATGAAAGTTCGGTTTTCGGTTATTTCGGTTCGGTTTTCGACCGAACCGACCGTTTGCTCAGCCCTAAGCCCAGCCCAGTTATCTTTGATGAACTTAAGTTTGAGTTCATATCGGTACCATGAATTCAAATTCTGAAACTCGGCCCAATTTTATATTGGACAAAGTTTGAGGGCTACATACTAGATTACTAGTATACTACGGAGATTCAAAAAACCAGCCCAAGAAAAAGGGAAGTAAAAAAGATTTCCGTTGCCGGGACTTGAACCCGGGTCTCTCGGGTGAGAGCCGAGTATCCTGACCAACTAGACTACAACGGATCTGTTGGGAGTTCTACTCAGTTTATCAATCTAAATTGAAGGTCTTATTTCAATTATAAAAGATCAGCTTCTCCTCTTGGGGCACAGGCCCAGGAAGCTAATATTTTTAGGCATTAAACTCGTATTAAAACCCCAACGCTGGCTTTGTTTATCTCATGAAAACCAAATTGCTGTTGCTGAGCGTGCATATATTAATGCTAGCATAATTTTTGCAGACAGAAGGAACCTTAACAGTCTGTGTTGGATTAACAATGGGCATGATCCATATATGAAGATCATGCTTATCAGCAGTTAGATCAATTTTTGTGATTAAATTAGTGATGCCCACGAGTGCATGCTTCTTAACCATATGCACAGGGACGACAAGATATTGTCCAATAAAAACCTATCTAATGTAGCCCACCGCTACAACATTAAGAATCTTTCATCGTTCTGCATCACCTCGCTCATAATTAGAGTTGTTTGAGCTAGCCAGCAAAGTTGACCTGGTTAAGATCATAAACATCTGCATAGAAGCAGCAACAGTGGTGTTTGGGTAAGTCGATAAACGGGTCGATTTTGGCTCAAGATAAAATCACTTAAAATTTAGTAAAATTGATAATCTTTTTAGGAATGAAATTCTTTTTCGATATTTTGGGTCGATTTCGGGTCAATTAGGTTTGGGGTCTGACATTGCCACCCAAGATGTTACGAGCTAATATAGCTGCACACTTTTTCTTTAAATCATGAGAAAATAGACCTGAAATTTCAACTTTTAGATGTTGCTCAAATAACTGCAATAAGAGAGTATAACAGATCTGGATATGAAGCTGAACTATTTTTATGTAATGTATATTGACTTTGAGTTCAATTCATTTACACATTTGTTCCCCATACAGAAAAACTAAAGGATGCTATTTAGAATAGAGACCCTGGTCTTGATCAAAGATCTGTAAAGACTATTCAGATCCTCCTCAACTTGTTGCATGTTCATGTCCAATCCCATCAAACACTTTTGCGTTTCTTGAATTCTCAACAGATCAGATTGCGAATTTCTTTTCTGCTGGTACAGAGCTTCCAAGTTCAATTGTATTTTATCAACTTGGTTGTTATTGTCTTTATGTAGATGCTTGGATTGTGTCGACTTGAAAACCATTGACCACTTGTTTTGCTTTGATGTTGCAGGAAAGACTGATGAGAAGAGGGACTCGAATACAGTTATACTGACTTCTTCAACTTGTTTTAGGAGGCTCAGAATAGCAGGAGAGTCACGGTTTTTATCATGAGATTTCTTGAAATTAGTAAAGCTCTTAGAAACCATTTTGTTGACTTTTTTCACACAGATCAAGTAGTTTCCAACTTTGCTTGATACATCAGCTTCTCTTCTTCGTAGAGATGACTCAAGATTTTGAACAGAAGATCTCATTAGTGAAAATGCATCTTTAGTAGAGTTGCACAATTCCAATAGCCTAATAGATGCCCTGAGAACATCTTCAGAATCAGAAGACTGCATAGTTTGTGACTGGAGCAAGTCATCCAGACACTCAAACAATTCGTTGAGGCCGGTTAGTTTATTGCAGAATGATGAAGTGGATGCCGCGTTTGATGACCTTACTCTGCACAGTTGCTCTTCTACAACTTCTACTGAAGGATGAGGCCTGGAAGGTAAGCTGATTGAACGAGAATGGTTCATCTTTTTTGTGGTTGCAGTACAGGCTTCCATGTTAATTTTGTAATTAGAAAGAAAAAGAGAAGAGCTTGATGAGATGTTAAGTTCGAAGTTTGGTATGAGTTAACAAAGCCTTTGAGACCTTTTATATATGCAGAGGAGACAAAAGGAATCCTACTGGCATGATAATAATATTGGCTTTTCATGTGTTATGCACCTACAATTGCTTAAATTTCGTATATGTTTCCCCTTTGTTGGCATTTCAACCTATATAGAAATTTTTATTTAATCAAACACGAGCAGATTGCTAAATGATTCGTTTACAAAGAGAATGCAATTATTGCATGGTTTTCCTTATTATATAATCAACCACGAGTGGCTTGCCAGAGTCTATCAGACATGAAGAGTACCGCTATTGCTTGATTTATATTTCTAAAAACTTAATAAATGCAATAGAAGATGTGAATATCTCAATGATCATATTGTGTCTGGGGACAGAAGGAACCATGGCAGCCTGTCATTATCTAACAATCAATATGATCCGAAATCCCTTTTTTAAAGATCAGCCTCATCAACAATGAAATTTACATCAAATCATATATTAGATGATTTATTTAGGTGTAAGCAATTATACATTCGCTAGTTGCCTAGGAGGAAATCACATAATTCTGAAAGGTGAATATGATGAACAATTGAATCCATGTAATTTGTATTTTTCCAACTAGACATACATTTCTTATTAAAACGAGATGCATTACAGATTCATAAGTAGCCTAGCATTATCCTCAATTCAAATAAATCTCTGAGTGTGGCTTAAAGATTAATTAACAAGAGGTCACTTAGCTATCAGTAACATGCATGCGTGCTTCATATGCTGAACAGGAAAAACATCATATATAGTGGTGTTTGTCTTACTGATCTAACCAAGCTTTTTTTGCTTTAAAACCTAAATAATTTGTCTTACAGATTGTAAACATTGAGAATAATGACAGACTGGTATTCAATTTTTTCAACTGCTAAGGCTAACTCGCTTAGTTGTCCTAGCTACGCGATTCACTAACTTGCATGCCCTAGCTAAAGTATAAATTTAGAATAACTGCATGAACATAATCACTATACTCTATTGATAGAATATATTTTTATATATATTCTATATGATTTTATTCTCATATTTAATTATATTTTGCACTGATTTGGATATTTATTTAATAGATTTTATTGTTTTATTGTAGGAAATAAAGAATTCCAAGTTGAGAAGGATTTGAAGCTAAAATAGCTATTTTGTAGCTAATTTCTACTAAAATTCGGATTTATTGGGTTTTACCCGATTTCTACACTGTTTGGGCCATATCTTGAGTTCCGGGTGTCAGAATTGGACGATCTTACAGCCCACGCGAAGCCCTTGAAATTCTCTTTAATTCAGAAGTAGTCCAAGAAGCAAAGTCCAACTGTAAAGGCCCGAAAACTGGACAGAACAGAAAGCTGCGAATTTTGAGACTAAATCCTACTTGGTTTTGGAGTTTTATTTGTATATTATTAGTTTTAAATATTAAAAGACATATATTATTAGAGAGAGGATTAGTTTTATCATTGTACAATATTAGAGTAGGTTAGGGTTAGAGAGAAACTTAGAGGAGAGGCCATGACTCTTTTTTGGATGACAACAATGAAGGTTAATAAAGGTTTTCTTCTATAGTTTTCTTCTCTTTACTTGTTAGTTTAATTATGTCTTTTAATTATTCTAGTTGTTTAATTAGTATCGAGTAGTGTGTTCTAGGGTTTAAGGGGAAGCCATGTTTGTGCTATGATCTTGGCATGATTTAACAGTGATTTGATTGATTGGTTAATTCTAATTGATACGTTTTAATATTGATTTATGTAATCGGCCGATATCATGAATTGATTCTATGCGAATAGGAGTATAATCGAGAGATATACTACTAGAGGCACACATACAATTAGCAGAATTGAATTTGAGTGCGAGAGCATCATTGGATTTCTGAAAGCGTTAATACTCGAGAGAGATTAACCTTGTTTTAATTACCTGATTAATCGAATTACTAAAAGTGATTATACGTGTAATCATGTTTCGAGAGTGTTGATACTTGAGAGAGATTAACATACTCTTGTTATTTGACCACTTTAATTGCTTTAGCTTAGAGCCAGTCATTGTGTAAGCATGGTAGACCTGATTGCCCTGGATTTTTAATATATTATTTTCTTGTCTTTTTAGCTAGTGTTATTTAGTTGTAGTAGTTAGTTAAAAATATTTCTTTCAATCATCGTTTGATTTGGAAACAATTGAATGTGACTAAATAGAATTGATAACATCTGTCTCCTTGAGGATACGACCCGCATTTGCCAGTCTACACTACAATAGACACCGTGCGCTTGCGGTTAGTTATTATTTAACACATCAAGTTTTTGGCTCCGCTGCCGGGGAGACGGCTAGTTTCTATTAGTTTTGTTTGGTTATCTAGATTGTTTCCTTTGCCTCGTTGGAACCCTTGTTCCGATTGAGGCGGATTTTACTGTGTTTTCTTGGCTTGTGTTTTTTTCTTTCAGGTTTACAATGGAGGGAGCTGATAACTTTGCACATCTATCTTCCCTGATCGAGGCATATACTCGTGGAAATGCCTCACTGAATGCTACAGAGCCTACTATGCGTCCGATGAGTATTAATGAGATGTCACAAGTTGCCCCGAAAACTTACAACTTTTGTCAAGTTTGTGGTGTTCAGGGTCATTATGCTTATGAATGCTCGTACAATGTCTTCAATTCTCAGAATGCTCAATTGGGACCGATGAATGATTATCGTGAAGAATATGAGTACAACCAGTATTCTAATTCTTGTGATCAAGAATGGATGGGTCAACCAAGTTTCTCTTACACGGACAATGGTTTTCAGAATTTTTCATATAATGATCAACCGCAGTTTCAACAACAATATTATGAAGAGCAGTATGAGCCACTGCAACAATATCAATATTCTCTACCGGAAGAGCCACAATTTTCTCTAATTGATGTGGCTATGGAAGCTGAAAAAACTAACGAGATGTTGAAAGAAGTGATGCAGGAGATCAATGAGCTAAAAACTCAAAATCTAATGATGGAGGTTCAAATTGAACAGTTGGCTAGTTCTTCCACTACATGGCAAACCGAATCCCTCTCACCCTCTTCATTTATTCAACCAGAGATGGGCATAAATACTGTCATACTTGCAAGTGATGAAGAGTGTGATAATTTCTCGATCTGTGTTGATGATGTGCTTACGGATAAAGAGGAGGATCGTGCCATTTATGATGAAATTGATGATGTTGTTGTTGTAGACCACGTGCTTGATGATGGGGTTAGCGAGGAAAGCAATGCAAAATTGGTTCTTGTGTCTATTCCAACATATGTGCCTGAAATACTAATGCCTACTCGGATGGATGACATGACTAAAGTGGATCAATGGTTTGATAATGATAAATTTGCTTTTACTCCAACCTCTACTCTTGTACATGAGAATACATGTTTCATGGTTGAAGAGATGTCAAGAATTGTCCTAGGAAATCTTTCTCAAAATTTGGTGGGTGATCTATTCCAAAAGGCTCTTGTACTTCAATTCTCGGAAGATGGGCAAAGTGATACTAATCCCATATTCATTGATGTGAGAAGCCAAGAAATTCAACTAGCTCCTGAGAAAGTGAGGAGCTTCGAAAAGCCGCCACCTGAGCCTCCACCTCGTGTGAATATTCAGGGAGTTCATTTTTCTGGCTGTGAATTTTATCGTTGTTTTGTCACAAATTTCTCCAAAATTTTGAAATCTCTTGCTTGATTATTATTTTTTAATGTGACAATTAAATTTAATAATGCTTGTTTGGAGAATTTTTGCCGGATCAAAACAACTAATTATATTCATGATATTATTAGTGATGGCGAGGTTTTGTTCGAGAAGGTGGAGGTAAGAAGTCAAGCTAATGATTTTAAAAAAGCGCTTCTTGGGAGGCAACCCAAGGTTTTTATTATTTAATTTATATAATATATTTTTGTATTTTTTTTAGGAGCTAAAATTTTTTATTTTTATTTTTTTTTACTCCCATAAGATGCCTTGATGAATTCGTGTGAAGTGTTTCAGATATGGAAATGTAAACTATTGAGCTTGCAGACACCGCAATGATTTGTAAAAATTAAGAAGAAATGGGTTTGAAAAAGAAAAAAAAACAGCTACTATATGGGATGCAACTGTCTGTGAGGGGAAAAAAAAAACAGAAGGGAGCAGATGTATTGGCACGGTCAACTTGATTCAGTGCCGGCAGTGCGGGAGCTTCTGCCAACGTGCACAGTGCCCAGTAGATTTTGAACGGGCGTGCAATAGCTATTGACGCGTTTAACCTTTCTTTAAGGCAGATGGGCCTCAAGCCCATTTGCCTCTCCAAGTTCATGTTATCAAGCCCATTACTTGCTCTACGAAATCCAGCCCATCAGAGTTGCTGTCAGCCCGCAAATCACACATCACATTGCCTAGGAGGAGCACGTCACTTCCTAGCCTTCTGTGATCAACTCTCGGTTCTCATTCAGCCCATGCTCCAAGCCCAGTCCAACAGTGCTGCGTCCAGTGTCCATTCCATAGTCCAGCTCATTCCTGTGAAAGTCTCTTGGACAGATTTGAAAGATTGGAAGATGCTTGTGTTATTTAAAAATATAGAAATGAGGATGGTAGGATTTGATCCTTGCACCTCTACAAGGAAGACTTTAAGTGTCACCTTCCCGCCGTTGTGCCAATTAATGCGTTTGTTTGGGAAGTGCATCACTTTAATAAAAATCTGAGGAGTCAAGAGCCAATTCACAGTTCAAAGACATTTCAGGGGAGTTTTCTTCTTAACTTATATTATATAATTATATTAATATATTTATATATCCATGTCATATTTGTTCATCGAGGACAATGAACCACTTTAGTGTGGGGATGGTTTCTCAATGATTATAAATTCAAAAAAAAAAATTATATATTATAAAATTCAAAAAAAATAGAAAAATTAAAAAAAAAATTGTATATTGCCATGTCTTAAAGTTAGGAAATTCATGTTAGTTGCATTTAAATTAGAACATGTAGTTATTAATTTTGTATGCATTTTTTTAGTAGTTTTATATATATATATATATATATATATATATATATATATATATATATATATCATTTAGCTTGCATATTTCATGAAAGTAAATAATACCAAGTTAATTTCTCATGATGAGTTTATTTGCATAATTTCTTGGCTAGTAATCTTGATCATGTGCGATGTCTTGCATGCTTAGAAATTGCTTGTGCGGAAATTTTATTTACACTATTTGATGCTCTAGAGACAAGACTTAGACTAGCTTAATTCTTGAGTCTTAGTTATGAGTCGGACGTAGAATTTTGACTATTCCCTTTTGAGCTTAGAGTATGTAATTCTTAAGTTTAGGGGAACTTTAGGATGTATATGCCTTTCTAAAAAAAAATTGAAAAAAAAATAGAATATTGCAAATAAAGTATCGAATACTCCTTTTGAGATCAACGGGTGGTAAATTTTGAAAGGGACGATCCATGTACTTGTGCTGGTATTAAGTGCAATTGTACTAGAAATAAATTTTCTTGGTGACTTTTCACAACCCTTGGTTACTGGAGAATTACTTGACTTAAAAAAAAATAGAAAAAAAAAATGAGCTAGCAAAGTCTTATGGTGGTCGTAACTTACTTACCCTGAGAAGCGTCCCGACCTTAGACCGAGCATGAAAAAAAAAGTGAAATATATAGGAGAGGCATAGAAATTCTCTTGTGACCCTAAGCCGTAGTTGACTCTAATGTAACGAAGTGTTTAAGCATTATTCTGATAAACGAATCATGATTAAGACTCTGTTGAAGTTTGTTGGTCTCTGTTTTGTTTCACTAGAGGGCATGTTGAGCACACACGATGCACTCCGTACTTGCAGTGGAAAAGTTGCATGACTAGTATGTGAGATAGATGAATTCCTTGATTGTTGCATATTCTGAGGATTATATATTGACGAGGTTGATGTTTTCATGATTTGTTTTTAGTCTTATTCATTTAGATTGCATTCATAGTAGTTGCATGTTTGAGACTTGGTAGAAAATAATGAATTTTGTGGGTAGATTCACTATAAACCCTCACGAGACAAAACTCGTCCTACTAGGGCTGCCTAGGGGTTTAACGGCTTGTTGCATATGCTCAATGCAATCGTCTCATCTACGAAAGTGGTGTTAGTTAGTTAGTACTTAGATTTTATTTCGCTTATTTGCCCGAGGACGTGCAAAAGCTTAGTGTGGGGATGTTTGATAGAATATATTTTTATATATATTCTATATGATTTTATTCTCATATTTAATTATATTTTGCACTGATTTGGATATTTATTTAATAGATTTTATTGTTTTATTGTAGGAAATAAAGAATTCCAAGTTGAGAAGGATTTGAAGCTAAAATAGCTATTTTGTAGCTAATTTCTACTAAAATTCGGATTTATTGGGTTTTACCCGATTTCTACACTGTTTGGGCCATATCTTGAGTTCCGGGTGTCAGAATTGGACGATCTTACAGCCCACGCGAAGCCCTTGAAATTCTCTTTAATTCAGAAGTAGTCCAAGAAGCAAAGTCCAACTGTAAAGGCCCGAAAACTGGACAGAACAGAAAGCTGCGAATTTTGAGACTAAATCCTACTTGGTTTTGGAGTTTTATTTGTATATTAGTTTTAAATATTAAAAGACATATATTATTAGAGAGAGGATTAGTTTTATCATTGTACAATATTAGAGTAGGTTAGGGTTAGAGAGAAACTTAGAGGAGAGGCCATGACTCTTTTTTGGATGACAACAATGAAGGTTAATAAAGGTTTTCTTCTATAGTTTTCTTCTCTTTACTTGTTAGTTTAATTATGTCTTTTAATTATTCTAGTTGTTTAATTAGTATCGAGTAGTGTGTTCTAGGGTTTAAGGGGAAGCCATGTTTGTGCTATGATCTTGGCATGATTTAACAGTGATTTGATTGATTGGTTAATTCTAATTGATACGTTTTAATATTGATTTATGTAATCGGCCGATATCATGAATTGATTCTATGCGAATAGGAGTATAATCGAGAGATATACTACTAGAGGCACACATACAATTAGCAGAATTGAATTTGAGTGCGAGAGCATCATTGGATTTCTGAAAGCGTTAATACTCGAGAGAGATTAACCTTGTTTTAATTACCTGATTAATCGAATTACTAAAAGTGATTATACGTGTAATCATGTTTCGAGAGTGTTGATACTTGAGAGAGATTAACATACTCTTGTTATTTGACCACTTTAATTGCTTTAGCTTAGAGCCAGTCATTGTGTAAGCATGGTAGACCTGATTGCCCTGGATTTTTAATATATTATTTTCTTGTCTTTTTAGCTAGTGTTATTTAGTTGTAGTAGTTAGTTAAAAATATTTCTTTCAATCATCGTTTGATTTGGAAACAATTGAATGTGACTAAATAGAATTGATAACATCTGTCTCCTTGAGGATACGACCCGCATTTGCCAGTCTACACTACAATAGACACCGTGCGCTTGCGGTTAGTTATTATTTAACACATCATCTATATCTGAGTAGATCTTGTCTATTTTACTATTACAGATTAGGACAACCAAATCTGACTAATTTGAATTTCACCTGTTTGTCGGAAACATATAACTTTAAATAGTTTCTCACATTGTGGAGGTAAAAATTAAAAATATTATAAATTTTTTCATTGTTTTGGTTGTTAATAATACTTGAAGAGGCTGAAAGAAAGATTAGTTTGTCAAAAGAAACTAGCTTCAACATCAATATACTGCTGTAATGCCATCGTTACATAATCTATAGATTATAGATCCCTCGTTAAAAGGTAAGGGATGCTATGTAAGCCTACTACAAAGTGAATATTAGACTAACGGTTGAGCGCATTAAGAACAGAGACTCTAGTCCTGATCAAAGATTTAAAAATACAGTCTAAATCCCCCTCACATTGTTGCAAGTTCATGTCAAGTGCCATCAAACCCTTCTGTATTTCTTGTATCATCAAGGAATCTGATTGCATGTCTATTTTCTGCTTGTAAATTGCTTTAATATCCATTTGCATATTCTGAGCTTCATTGGTATTGCCTTCACTGACTCCGTGCACACGCTTGGATTGTGTTGATTTGAAAGCCATTGACCACAGATTCTGTTTTGATGGAACGGTTGATGAAAAAAGGGACTGAAACATAGTTGCACTGACTTCTTCTAGTTCTCTCAGGAGGATCACAACAGTAGAAGTCTGATTGCTTTTCCTATTTTGCGATTTCTTCAAATGATACAGGCATTTAGAAACCATTTTGTTGACCTTTTCCATACATAATAAATAGCTTCTGAGTTTGCTTGACATATCAGTTTCTCTTCTTCGAAGAGCTGACTCAAGATCTTGCACAGAGGCTCTCATTTGTGAGAATGCATCTTTCGTTGTGTTGCACAGATCCAACAGCCTAATAGATGCACCAAGAACTTCCTCAGAATCACTAGAATGCATAATTGGTAACTGAATCAAATTATCAAGACATTTATACAAGTCTTTAAGGCCATTTAGTTTGTTGCATAGTGATGAAGTGGATGTGGCATCTGACGACCTTATTCTGCACAGGAGCTCCTCTACATTTACGGCTGAAGGGGTTGGGATGGAAGGTAAGCTGATTGAGCGAGAATGACCATTGTTTTTTGTGGTTTCAGTAAAGGCTTCCATGTTATCTATCGGATAAAGGAATAACTTGATGAAATGTGAAGTCTGGATATATTGGTTTGATCTTACAATTGCCATTGGCACCTTTTATATAAAGACGAGGAGACAAAGAGAATCATATTTGCCTTTGTTTGCTGTATGTACACCATACCTTGCTATCATTCAGTACCATTCCAACTTTGTTTGCATTATAATGTGATAAGAAACTTTAATATGATCAAACACGATGGGATCAAAGTCTTCCAGACATGGAGTTCAATCATATAATGGTTTTTCTTTTTAAATGATCAACCACGAGTGGATTACTGAAGTCTTCTATACACAACACTACCATTATGGCTTTGTTTATCTCTTAAAAACCAAACTGCTGCTGTGGAAGATGTGCATACATCAATGATAGTATAGTTTTTGCAGACAGAAGGAACCTTAGTAGCCTGTCATTAATTAACAATGACCGTGATCCATATATGAAGATCATGCTCATCAGCAATTGGTGAGATCAATTTTTCTAATTAAAGTAGCAATGCCCACGAGTACCATGTTTCTTAACCGTAGGCATAGGGAGGACAAGATTTTATCTGATATTGTCTTAATTTTGTATATAATATATCTGGATGGAGCGCTGACTGTGTAGTCTACCTATAGAACATTAAGAATCTTTTCAGTGGCTCATAATAGAGTTGTTTAGGCTAACCAGATAAGTTGACCTGGTTGAGGAAATGATAAACATCTGCATGAAAGCACTCTGTTATGGATTCATCATATAATTTTTAGTACTTATGTAGTAGTTATGTCCAGCTAAATGTAGCTGCATATTATTACTGACGAATTTTTCACTTCTTTATATTTTTTTACCTTTCCTTTAAATCAAGATAAAACAGCAACAAATTTCTCTTTATAATATTGCACAAATGATGGATATAATAAATATATTGAATCTGGAGTGAACTTTTCTATCATAATATTTTGATTTCAATCATTTACACATTTACTTCTGATTCATGTACAAAAACACTGGTAGATTCCGTAAAAAAGCTATTTTGGCCTAATTGTCTATTGGTTGACAACATTTAGAACAGAGACCCTGGTCTTGATCAAAGATCTATAAATACAATCTAAATCCTCTTCTACTTGTTGCATGTTCATGTCCAATGCCATCAAACACTTTTGTGTTTCTTGAATTCTCAAGAGATCAGATTGCTTATTTCTTTTCTGCTGGTATAGAGCTTGCAAATTCAAGTGTATTTTCTGAACTTCGTTGTCTTTACTGGCTTCATGTACACGTTTGGATTGTGTTGACTTGAAAACCATTGACCACCTGTTTTGCTTTGATGTTTCATTTGCAGGAAAGACTGATGAGAAGAGGGACTGAAATACTGATACACTGACTTCTTCAACTTCTTTAAGGACTTTCAGAATAGCAGAAGACTCGTTGCTTTTCTTATCTTGAGATTTCTTAAAATTAACAAAGCTCTTAGAAACCATTTTGTTGACCTTTTTCACACAGATCAAGTAGTTTCCAACTTTGCTTGATACATCAGCTTCTCTTCTTCGTAGAGCTGACTCAAGATCTTGACCAGAAGCTCTAATTTGTGAAAATGCATCTTTAGCTGAGTTGCACAAATCCAATAGTCTAATAGATGCCCCTAGAACAACTTCAGAATCACAAGACTGCACTGTTTGTAACTGAAGCAAGTCATCCAGACAGCCAAACAAGTCACCGAGTCCAGTTAGTTTGTTGCACAGTGATGAAGTGGATGCTGCATTTGATGATCTTACTCTGCACAAATGCTCTTCTACATTTGCTACTGAAGGATGAGGTCTGGACGGTAAGCTGATTGAACGAGAATGGTTCATCTTTTTTGTGGTTGCAGTACAGGCTTCCATGTTAATTTTGTAACTTAAAAGAGAGAAGAGCTTAAGTAGATGTTAAGTTCAAAGTCTGGTGTGAGTTAAATAGCCTTTGAGACCTTTTATATATGCAGAGGAGACGGAAGGAATCCTATTGACATGATTAAATATTGGCTTTTCATGTGTTAGGCACCTAAAGTTGCTTAAATTCAGGAATTGTCCCTCTTTGTTGGCATTTCAACCTATATAATAATCTTTATTTAATCAAACACGAGCAGATTGCTAAATGATTCGCATACAAACAGAATGCAATTATAGCATGGTTTTTCCTATTATATAACCAACCACGAGTGGCTTGCCAGAGTCTTCCAGACATGAAGAGTACCACTGTGCTTGATTTATATTTATAAACACTGTATAAATGCAATGGAAGATCTGCATATTTCAATGATCAAATTGTGTCTGGGAACAGAAGGAACCATGGCAGCCTGTCATTAGTTAAATTCCTGATATAAAGATCAGCCTCATCAGCAATGAATTTACATCAAATCATATATGGGATAATTTATATAGGTGTAAGCAATCATACATTTGCTAGTTGTCTCGGAAGAATTCCAATATTTATAAAAAGTGAATATGATAAACAACCGATTTCATCTTTTCTCTGTCTTTTAATCCAGACATACATTTATAATTAGAATGAAGCGCATTACAAAATCATGAGTAGCCTAAATTTAAATATTTGCATTTCCCTAAATTTAGATACATTTTCTGCATGTGGCTCAAAGAATTTTTAAGAGAAGGTCTCTTAGCAAATGGTTATTTGGCTTATTATGCAGATCAGGAAGGACCATCATGTATCTGAGTTCATTTGTCTTAAATTAATATATTTGCACTTTTTCTAAATTTTGAAACATTTTCTGCCTGTGGCTTAAAGATTTTAAAAAGAGGTCACTTAGCTCATGGTTTGCATACTTGCTTCATATATGGATCAGGACGAACATATAATTAAATCAAACAATTGGGGTGGGAGGACTTAAACCCGTGACCCTTCCCTGAACCGAGCACTAATACTGTTTTAAGTAAGCAACTCATCTAATACATTAAGGTCTTAAAGAAAGGCCCCAACAGGATCACATATTATTCAACAAAAACTACTAAATCTGACTAATATAAATTTTGCCTTTTATTAGGAATCAAAACTCTTGCTGTTTCTACCTTTTTGGAGGTCTAAATTATTAGATTAAAAATATTATTGTTTTCTAATATTTTCAGACAACCAGTTTGTAATTGTGTAGGCTTACGTACCAGGGACAGAAGCTCAGAAGCTGCAATGCTATGTCTGTGCTGTACAATTTCTACAAGCCGGCTCCTTAATGAATTTGTATTGTTGTCCAGTCCACATGTAAACTATTTGCTGGTACAATTCTCAGATTTCTTCCAATTGACATAATATATTCCTGAGATAATAACTAGCATCTCATCACGCAGAGAGGTTTTAAAAGCGACAAGGTAAAAAGTACCCTTTCAACCTTTATCATTCAATAATGCAAAATTGTCTTTTAGCATCGTACTTTTAGCGTCGTTTATATAGAGAGCCGTAGCCTATACATACTTTAAGTGTCGTTATCATGTGTGTTGAATCTTCCGCGTCGGTCATGAAGAACTGACATCTAAAATTGACTCTTTAACGTCGGTCTTTACTCACTCGACGCCTAAAACAGACCTTTAGCGTCGGTATAAACAACAGACGCCTAAAACAGACTCTAATGCGTCGATCTTTAATCATCCGACGCCTAAAATAAGGCCTGCAGAGTCGGTCTTTACTCAACCGACGCATAAAATCGATCCTATAGCGTCGGTCCAGCGCCTAACTGACCCTTTAAGCGTCGGTTTTACTCAACTGAAAAGTAACCCTTTAGCATCGCCTTATGTTTAACCGACGCTAGAAGTAGTAAAAAAAAATTTCTGGCATCTGGTGATCTCCTTACTTCTGTGACTCTAGATAGGATAGGGAATTTAGCACAGAAGTAGGGACATCTTTGAAAAATAGAGGCATCAACGGTTAACTGACAGCACAACAGTGATAAGAATGCAAGGGATTAATAGGATTGCTTAAAAAAGTCATTACCAGTTTACCACATTCATTACCACTGGTGCATTGCAGATGAATAAAATGTACTGTAGTTATGCAACAAGATCACTTACACGGATTATTGTTTAGTTAACAAATCAAATGGTTTAGTTCTGGTGCCCTGAAATTAGTGTATTACTCATTTACTTATCTTTTGCAAAAGAATGTTCGTGCTTGATCATCTTAATTTCCTTAAACTCCATGACTGTAGTCGGGAAGAGGTTAAGCACAAATAGTTGTGTTTAGGAATTATATTGTTTTCTGTAATTGTTTTGGTTGATAATAATATTTGAAGTAGTTGGAACTTGGAGATAATATTAGGTTGTTAAACAAAACTAGCTTCAATCTCAGTATACTGCTGTAATAATATCTTTACATATCATTCACAAAACACAGATCCCTCGTTAAAAGATAAAGGATGCTATGTAATCCTACTACAAAATGAATATTCACAAATCGAGGCTAATGGTTGAGGGCATTGAGAATAGAGACTCTAGTCTTGATCAAAGATCTAAAGATACAGTCTAAGTCCTCCTCACATTGTTGCAAGTTCATGTCAAGTGCCATCAAACCCTTCTGTGTTTCTTGGATCATCGAGAAATCAGATTGCACGTCTATCTTCTGCTTGTAAATTGCTTTAATATCCATTAACATTTTCTGAGCTTCATTGCTATTGCCTTCACTGACTTCGTGTACACGTTTGGATTGCGTTGATTTGAAAACCAAAGACCACCGATTTTGTTTAGCTGATGAAAAAATGGACTGAAACATAGCTGCGCTGACTTCTTCTACTTCTCTCAGGAGGCTCACAGCAGTAGAAGTCAGATTGCTTTTCTTACTTTGTGATATCTTCAAATTATCCAGGCATTTAGAAACCATTTTGTTGACCTTTTCCATACATATCAAGTAGCTTCTGAGTTTGCTTGACATATCAGTTTCTCTTCTTCGAAGAGCTGACTCAAGATCTTGCACTGAGGCTCTCATTTGTGAAAATGCATCTTTTGTTGTGTTGCACAAATCCAACAGCCTAATAGATGCACCAAGGACCTCCTCAGAATCGCCAGAATTCATTATTGGTAATTGAACCAAATCATTAAGACATTCATACAAGTCTTTAAGGCCATTTAATTTATTGCATAGTGATGAAGTGGATGTGGCTTCTGACGACCTTAGCCTGCACAAAAACTCCTCAACATTTGCGGCTGAAGGGTGTGGTATGGACGGTAAGCTGATTGAACGAGAATGGCCAATGTTTTTCGTGGTTGCATTAAAGGCATCCATGTTATATATTGGATAAAGAGAATAGCTTGATGAAATATGCTGAGCCGGGATATTGGTTTGATGTTAGTTTTGCCATTAGCACCTCTTATATAAAGATGAGGAGACAAAAAGAATCATATTGGCCTTTCATGTTCTGTACACCATACCGTGCTGTAATTCAGGATCGTTCCAACTTTGTTTGCATTATAAGCTAATAAAAAAAAATTACATAATCAAACACGATGGGATCAAAGTCTCCCAGACACAGAGAGTTCAATCATAAAATGGTCTATCGTTTTATATGATCAACTACCAGTAGATTACTGAAGTCTTCTAGACATGACACTACCATTAAGGCTTTAATTATTTCTTGAAATCAAAGTTCTGCTGTGGAAAATGTGCATATATCAACAGAACTATAGTTTTTGCAGACAGAAGGAACCTTGATAGCCTGTCATTTAATTAACGATGACCGTGATCCATATATGAAGATCATGCTTATCAGCAATTAGCTAAATCAATTTTTATAATCTAAGTGGTGATGACCACGAGAACCATGCTTCTTAAGCGTAGGCATAGGGAGGACAAAATTATATCTGATATTTTTATAATCATGTTTATAACATATCTTGATGGAGAAACCCAACTTCTGTAGCCTGCCTATAGAACATTAAGAATCTTTTCAGTGGTTCTGCACCACCTTCATAATTAGAGTGGACAGAGCTGGTGCCGATTTAATGCCTTAATTCTTATGAAGGAAAAGGAGACAAGGGAGATAATAATTTTAGCCTCTCATGTGTTTTATTTAAAAGCTGTCATTACTTTGTATACTATGCATTTTATTGCTGAAAACGATAACTTTCTGAGAATATAAAAGCACACGAATTCCTGGATATAAAAAAAGAGGTTGGAACATGAATTAGGCTGGTAAATTACCTAGCAATGCTTCACAGAATTAGGCTGGTATAAAATCAAAGTGTAACTAATTAATCTGAATTATTTGCATGCTAAATCTATATGCACATAATCACTGTAGATGTTATCTGGAAGACTTGTCTGTATTATTTTTCCTTTGAATGTTCCAGCTCACAACTTCACAGCTAAATTTGTGACCTGGCCATTTTCTTTTCATCTCTAAGCTAAAATGTAAATTAAAGCCATATGCCTAATATATATTTAAGTTTTGCATTATTTTCTTGAAGATAATTGAAAAGGGAAGTATTAAATTGTCATCTTGTGCTTAAATAAATAAGAAATTTGGAAGTTGATAAGAAAAGTTGTTTCTCATAACGTATTCACTTTGATTTGAATATACCTCATATACAATTTCTGTTCTATCATATACAACAACTCATCCCTCACAAAAAATTGGAGATGCAGTTGTATTCTATCTAATACATGGTTTTCTTTTTGAAAAAGAACTAGTGGTTGATCACATTGAGAAGTGATACTCGGGTCTTGATCAATGATCGAATGAGACAGTCTAGTTCTTCTTGAGTTTCTTGCATGTTCATGTCCAATGCCATCAGACATTTCTGGACTTCTTGAGTTCCCATGATATCGTTTTCCTTGCTTGATTTCTTGTACAGGGTTTCCAAAGCCATATCCATTTTCTGAATCTGGTTGTCTCCCTCACATTGTACACGCTTGGACTGTGTTGACTTGAAAACCATTGACCATCTGGTTTGCTTTGATGTTTCCTTTGCAGGGCAGATGGATGAAAAAATAGACTCAAATACATTTATGCTGACTTCTTCAACTTCTCTCAGAAGGCTAACAATAGCAGGAGTCTCAGTGTTTTTGTTAGTCTTCAATTTCTTAGAATTAGAAAAGCACTTGGAAATTGTTTTGTTGGCTTTTCTGGTACAGATCAAGTAGCTTCCAGCTTTGCTTGATACATCAGTTTCTCTTCTTCGTAGAGATGACTCTAGATCTTGAACAGAAGATCTCATTTGTGAGATAGCGTCTCTTGAGGTGCTGCACAAATCCAATAATCTAATTGAACCGCCAAGAATTTCTTCTCCACAGCTGAAATGATCTTGTTGTGTGGCTGGTGATTGAATCAAATTGTCCACACACTCGTACAAGTCTTTAAGCGCGGATAATTTGTTGGATTCTGTGGTCCTTAATCTGCACAAGTGCTCCTCAACACTGGCAGTGAAAGGATGAGATCTAGATGGTAAGCTGATGGAACGGGAATGGAAGTTAACCTTTGTGGTTGTAGTAGAGGGAGCCATTTTCTTTGTATGGGGGTTAGATGCCAAATTGCCAATGAAATGCTAGTTTAGTTTGATGAAGCTATTCTTTTGGTACTACTATATATATAGGGTAATGGGAGGCAAAAGGAATCATATTATCATAACTTACTTGCTTTCATGTGCTGGACTTCAGAACTTGCTAAGATTCAGGAAACGCAGATCTCAATAATAGTAGAGTGTCTGTGGACAAAAGGAACCTTTGCAGCTCGTAAAGCAATATATATTTCAAAGGGTCTAGCTGGTGTTTTTTCTGTTAAGTTTAATAACTTATTTATACAGAAGAAAGTAGACAAAAAGATAATCCCCATAATATCTGCAGCTCCCTCCATGTGTCATATACTAAAGCTTCATTTATCCCGCATACATTGCCTCCTTCTATGCATCTTGCTGCTAATGAAGACAAACTAAATAAAGAAACCAACTGCACGGATGGATTGCCAGTTCCCACCATGTATTGTAGACAAGGGAAAGGTGGCCATTATTGCTGAATTCATCTTGCTGATAATGAAAACAAACTAAATATTTGTCACAAAAAAAAAAACTAACTAAATAAACAAAATAACTGCACGGATGGATTGCCAGTTGTCACCATGTATTGTAGACAAGGAATAGGTGGCCATTATTGCTTTATTCATATTCTGGAATCTAAAGTGATGCAGTAAAATTTTGCTTATGGGATGGTTTGGATTTGGATAGGAGGATGTTACCAGCCTGCAATACCTTGATGATCTAGTTAAGATATCACTTTAGGGTAGGCCAAAAGGTGCTGGAAGACATAGAGAAAAGGGTATCACTTTAAAATTTTGTCTGGACAAACAAATTTTAATATGAAAACAGGTTCTCAGCAGCAGACAATTTCAGGTATCCTCCATGGAAATATTATGTCGGATTTAGAATATATATGAATTGAAGACTATCATTCATGTCGACTGCATAAAATTTATCTAACTACCAATCCACCATACTGCAGTGGTTTAGGAATCAAGGGGAAAGATTATATGAATCAAGATTAGTTTTTCATTGAACACCCAAAAGATGTAGTATGACGACAATCATGACATGGGAAATCTAAATCCAAATCCACTAGCTTAATGTACAGGTAAGGTGTTTTCAAAATTAGAAAGATATGAAGCAACTTTCTTTGGAAGATTAAATTTGTATTCCTCATGTACAATTATATTGATTGCTTAAGGTGATCAAGATATTCACGTATATAATAATCCGTAGAGTTATCATCGGGTTAATTAAATTAAACTAATGACTGGACAGATTGAATCAAGCTTAGGATCTTGGGAGTAATGATAGTGTCAATCTGCAGTACTAAAAAGATGTATGAAACAAGGGAAAAAATGGCAGCCTTGAAAGTAATTAAATAAAGTATGCACACTTGTGCTCCAACTGAGAATTCAGTAGGCTTATCAAGCTTGATGACACATTTTTTTGATCAAGTTGTTCATATGCTATAGTCTGCGACATGTACTACAGGGTGTTCTCATTGCTTTGATGAATAAATTATTTGCACATTGAAGCAAGTTCAAGGTGCGACGAGTAAAGTTATTATAATGCACACGAGTACTCTACCGCCATGTGTTCTCTTCTCGATCCTACAATGGATTACTATTATTTCTGAGATCTCAATAGGTACGGTCTGATATTTGCAAACAAGTGGAATCTTAACAGCTATGCAAGATTCTAATTATTATAGTCCTCGTCAAAGCATGAACGCCACCTTGATTTAATCTTGAAAATAAATATTCTAATTAAACTTCCAGTGGTTTAATGAGAAGGGAACACAATTTCTAAGGTACCGTGAGAGTCCTTGCAAGCAGGCACAGGTGCAGCCCTCATCATCATAAACCAGATGAAAGTTTTAGGGCCAAAAGTATGGAATCAAGTTTGTTAATGTCTTCATAAGTATGAAGTTATCGCATCCTTCATTATCATTTAAATCAGAAGCTACTGCAGATTTAGTTTTTTCTTCCTATGCGAAGGGAGATTTATGAAACAAAGAGAGATATGTACAGAACAATAGATTTATCATTGTATAATATTTTCCATGATTTACAAGATACTATGTTACAAAATTTTATGATCTGAGCACTGTCGAAAAAACTCAATGATTGAGTACATTCAGAAGAGTAACTCGAGTGTTTAATAAGCACCTAAAGATGGGCTCTAATCCCTCTTCAAGCTCCTGAATGCTACATTCCAGTGTTTGCAATTGCTTCAGCACATTTTGCACTGTGTTGATGTCTTTGCAGGATTTTTGAACAGTTAAAGCATTCAAAGCCTCATCAATCTTCTTCACTTCATGATCTTCAGTGTCTTTTGTGTCAGACGAAACACGTTTTGATTGCATAAATTTGGAAACTTTTAACCATCCACTCTGCTTTGAAGTCGCCTTTGTGTCAGACACATGAGACAACACTGACTTCAAGACCGAAAAACTTACAGCCTGTACTTCTCTTGCCATGTTTACAATTGCTTCAAGATCAGCATCTTCATTTGAGAATGGTAGGCTGATATTTTTTTCGAAATTGATCAAACTTTTCATGCTCTTGGAAACTAGCTGTAAGATCTTCTTTCTCGAGGCCATATAGCTCATAACTTCCTGTGTCAAGCCAGTTTCTCTAGATTTTCTCCTAAGAGATGATTGAAGCACTTGGATAGATTCCTTTGTACTCAACAAAGCTTCCTTTGCAATTGAGCAAAAATCTAGCAATCTGAGAGAACCTTCTAGAATCTCATCCAATGCAGACCTTTTCTGAGAGAAAGCTCTGTGGAATGATGGCAATTGAAAGACTTCGTTGATGTGTTGATGCAAATCTTGAAGGCTATCCAAGTTCTTACATGCAGAAGACGCTGAGGTTGAGGCAGCTTCAGAAGCTCTTAATCTGCTCAACTGATCCTCAACACTGGTGGTCAGAGGGTGAGATTTAGATGGGAAGCTGCTTGATCTTGAGTGGAAAGTTGTTTTGGAATTTACAATAGAACTAGACATCTTTCTTTTGGTAAGAAAAGAGTTTTAAGAATGTACAATTGATGTTTGTAGCTTGTGAAGATGTTATGACTATCCCATCGCGGACCATGAGTATATATACAGAAGTGAGGGAAACATAAGGAATCTCATCCACCTCAAATGTCTCACCATTTTGCTGGAGTTGATAATACTTCAATGAGGCTACTGTCACTATTCCAAGAAACAAGATTCGACCAGAGTTGAATATATCATATGAACCACCATTTTGAAACTAATAATGTGGATCATGCCACCTTACTTATAGACTGAAAAATTAAATGAGATTAAATCAAACAACTCAACTTCTTGTATATTACCAAATGCCATTCTCATATTCTGATCTTTACGCGTGCATTCATCAGGTTGGAGCTTAAATATTTATATTAGAACCACTACAATGTCTGTTTTAATTAGTCCGTAGTACGTATATGTAAATAGGTGCACGGAAGAAGACAATTACTACTATCCTAATTTAAACATATATATCAGAATTTACAGAGATATATGAAGGCTAACATGCATGTCTTTTAATCAATAGTAAGAAAATTAAAAGAAAAAAAATACCAACACTGTCTTTCACAAAACACCTAAAAGATGGAATGATATCAAGCAATTTCCTTAGGCAAATGAAATTATTGATCACTATTCTGTCTGTGTCTAAACTAATTGTGCACACGGCCTGATGACAGGTGTTTTTATGTGCCTGCAACACGTTAATAGAGGATTACTCGTCGGTTTGATTAAATATAAGTAGATGCACATTGCAGCAAGCTCAAGATCTGAGGAGTAAAGATATTGTAATGCACACGAGTACTCTACCACAGCGTGTACATGATCTTACATGTCATTATTAACATTTCTCAGATCTCACAATCTATGGTCTGTTATCTGCAAACAAGTGGAATCTTTACAGCTATACAAGATTCTAATTTAATTAAATCCACGCCAAAGCATAATCAACGACTTGATTTCTGTTAATTTTAACTGTTTTACTGATAACTTTTGTGGCTTCATGAGGCTCTTACTGTGATTAGTAAATTTGAAACACAATGTCTAAGTATAACAATAAATTCATGGAGAAAGTTTATGTGTAGAAGTCAAATCTGAATAAAGAGACTGTTAACTTTTTAGCAAGCAGGCATAGCTGCATGATCATTATCCATGCAGAGATATTGAAGTTTTGTAATCACTAAATTAGAAGCTGCTAAAGATTTAATATTGATTTCATACAGAAAGAAAGGAAGCATCATATAGAAAAAGATATGTATGGAACTGTCAATTTATCACTGTATAATTTTTGCAATCATTTACAACAAGATATCTAACAAAATTTGTATGAGCTCGTGTACTATTAACATCACTGTGATACAAAATTAATGATTCAGAACATTTAAAAGAGATACTCGAGTGTTTAATAAGCACTTAAAGATAGGTTCTAATCCCTCTTCAAGCTCCTGAATACTACATTCTAGTGTCTGCAATTGCTTCAACACGTTTTGCACAGCATTGATGTCTTTGCAGGATTTTTGAGTAGCCAAGGCATTCAAGATCTCATCAATCTTCTCGACTTCATGGCCTTCAGTTTCTTTTTTTGGTTGCATGAATTTGGAAACCAGTGACCATCCACTCTGCTTGGTAACCGCCTTTGTCTTGGACACACGAGACAACACTGATTTCAGAACCGAAAAGCTGACAACTTGTAGTTCTCTGACCATGTTTACAATGGCCACAAGGTCACTGTCTTCATTTAGGAGTGGTAGGCTGATATTCTTCTCAAAATTGATCAAACTTTTTATGCTTTTGGAAACAGATTTGTTGATATTCTTTCTTGAGGCCATGTAGCTCATAACTTCCTGTGCCAAGCCAGTTTCTCTATTTTTCCTCCTCAGAGATGATTGGAGCACTTGGATAGATTCCTTTGTACTCAACAAAGCTTCCTTTGCAATTGAGCAAAAATCCAGCAACCTCAGAGAACCTTCTAGAATCTCATCCAATGCAGACCTCTTCTGGCAAAAGGCTCTCTGGAATGATGGCAAGTGAATCATCTCATTGACGCGGTGATGCAAATCTTGAAGGCTATCCAAGTTGGTACATGCTGCAGATGCCGAAGTGGAGGCAGCAGCAGAAGCCCTTAATCTGCTCAGCTGATCCTCGACGCTGGTGGTCAGAGGATGAGACTTAGATGGGAAACTGCTTGATCTAGAGTGAAAGGTTGTTTTAGAAACTGCAATTGAGCCAGCCATCTTTCTTTAGACCTGAAGAAAGTCTCAAGAGTATATTATTGAAGTCTGAAACTTGTGAAGATGTTGTGACTATCTCATATCAAACCAAGACTATTTATACAAAAGAAGTGAATGAAACTATGAAACATAAGGAATCTCATCCACCTCAAATGTCTAACCATTTTGCTGGAAATTAAAAATTGCATGCATGCGGTTCTTGTCACTACTCCAAGAAACAAGATTGGACAAGAGTTGAATAAATCATATGAATCACTATCTGAAACTAGTAATGTGGATCATGCTACCTTATAGTATTACTGAAAGATTAATCAAGGCTAATTAAACAACTAGACTACGCGTTCCGCGTGCTTGCAGCAGGTCCAAACATGCAGAATTGATAAGAAGCATCAGAGTGTGTATCCTAATCCGTAGTACGAATAGTAATCGTGTACTTGAGGATCTATGCAGAGGAGTATTAGCACTTAGCAGTGTACTGTGTACCAGCATTTGAAATACAGATGTAGAAAAGAAAACCATGTGGGAGTGCACTAGTGAGTTTAAGAAGCTAATTACTTTTTTATTATGTTGATAACAAGAAATTTGGATTATGCAGAGAATGACTGTGGATTTTTCTGTATATTCACAAGGCTATATGAATTTGATGATATCTTAGTAAATTCTCATTAGATCTTGTACCTCATCTCAGATTACAAATTGACTTGCAGTACTTGCTGTGCGCTCCTTTTACAGGTTCTTTCTCACACGATCCCCGAACCCCGTTAAGAAATGAAAGATGAAGTTAAGAAGTGAAGGAGAAAATAACACTAGAAGATTTTGTTTTTTCGATTAGAAGTATTTTATTAGACACTGAGATTTGAAGTATTATTCAGGAAAAATGTGATAGACGCAAGATTATTTATTCAAAACAAAATTTTAAATTTTTTTTAATAATTTTTATATTTAAATAATATTTACATAAACTCAATTTAATTCAGTATAATTATTAAAAGATGATAATCGATCAAAGTATTTGATTAGTAACATTTTTCTTTAAGATTATTAATTCTTTCATAAATTCTGTATTGAAATATCTAGTTACAATTCGCTTAGGCAAACTTTAACCATATATCCAAATTTGGATCACCAAATGATTCAAATTTAGGACGGATCCAAATCCTATTCGAACAAATATAGATCCAAATCCACTCATTCTTATAATATTCCTATACTTTTGATTTTAAATATTTTAAAAAATAATTAACTAATCTCATCATTAATTTTAATTATATAATTAACGACTACACAAAGTTAAAATATTACAAATAATTCGAAAAAGTTAAAACGGTACATAAAAATAAATTAAAAGTATTAAAATATTACATTAAAATACTAATTCTCAGAATTAGTATATTTTTACTACAAATGCTCAATAAGTGTGTTTCAAAGTTCAAGAGGAACAATATTTATCTTTGATTTTTCTGTAGAGATTGATAAATTGTTGAAATTTTATGTATTTTGAAATTTTTATTTATAATTAATCATTGTTTTAATTATATTTTAATTTTAATTAATCTATCTTTAATAACATCAACAAAATAATCAAATAATAAAAATAATAATATTTTAGTGTTAAAAAGATTTGGATAACTGAATAGTAGTGATCCAATTTTGGACCAATACTAATCACCGATCTGAATTTAGATCACTTTTTAGTACACAGTTCAACTAATTTGGAGCAGAACTACTCCAAATTTAAATTTTTGGATTAGGACTTTTATCGCGGTTCCTAGGGCTCTGCTTACGTATATACACACGTTTTTCCCAGGTGGTGATTATAATACGTCTTTAATTAGTTACGGCAGTTAACTTCCTTATGTTTAAAAAGGAAAATGATCCATGAAATCATGATGAAAATTATCATAGTCACGGGTCTCCATTTGAAGTTTGAATCTTATTAAATTCAAATACCGGGTGAAAATTTGTTTTGTATAGAATTTAGTAAACCTTCAAGAAATTGTATTTTGATGATATGTGTACTATATTTAAAAATAACATTTTTTTTAATATTTTAAGTTGTTACTATATAATATATCATTTTAAATAATAATAAATTTGTTTATGATAAATTTAATATATATAAATAAGAGAAAAATATTATTGGAGTTGAATTTTATTTACCTAATCCCAATTATATTTTTTTAAAACAATTTCTATATTCTGTATTTATAATATATATTAGTAATAATTTAAAACTAATATTCTACATGATGGATGCTCTTAGTCGACGATTAAGCTGAAAAGTAAATGTGGATGAGGGACATGTGTTGATACACGTTGATGCTATCCAAGCAACTCCTCAAGCTTATGGTCTTGGTTGATGCATGTAGTGCCCAATTCTGATTCACACTGATTCACTCTTCTCCTTCCCAAATCAATATAAATAAACACCAACCTCATTTCTTCAATTTTAATCTTGGGTTTCTTTACATAAATCCATGGCTTCTTCAACCAATTCAATACTCTCATCTTCTAAGCAATTCTTTGGTTCTCAATTAGTACTACTCTCACCCCCAACTCCCAAGACAACTAGATCATCTTCCTTGCCTTCTCTATCTAAACACAAATTCTTGATAGCCCATTCACTTCTCAATCACAACAAGAAGCCCAAGTCTTCTAATCTTGTTCAGAATTTGACTTCTAATGCTGCTTTGGCGGCCTTGCTTTTCTCCTCAGTGGCTCCACAAGCTATTGCTTTGGATGACACTGTTCCACCACCAAGCGCTCCTGAGGTGATTCAGGCTGAGGCTGCTTCAAAGTCTTCACCTTTTGCTCAGAGTCTTTCATTGGATGCTCCTAAGCCACAGGCTGTGGCTGATATTCCTGATGGGACTCAGTGGAGGTACAGTGAGTTCTTGAATGCGGTTAAAAAGGGGAAAGTTGAGAGGGTTAGGTTTAATAAAGATGGAGGGGTTTTGCAATTGACTGCTGTTGATGGGCGGAGAGCTAGTGTTGTTGTGCCTAATGATCCTGATCTTATTGATATTTTGGCAATGAATGGTGTCGATATTTCGGTTTCTGAGGGTGAAGCAAGCAATGGGTTGCTTGGATTTATTGGGAATTTGGTGTTTCCGTTTCTTGCTTTTGCTGGGTTGTTCTTTTTGTTTCAGAGGTCTCAGGGAGGGCCTGGAGGACCTGGGGGGTTAGGGGGGCCTATGGATTTTGGGAGGTCGAAATCGAAGTTTCAGGAGGTTCCTGAGACTGGTGTCACGTTTGCTGATGTTGCAGGGGCTGATCAGGCTAAATTGGAATTACAGGAGGTGGTTGATTTCTTGAAGAATCCTGATAAGTACACGGCTCTGGGTGCTAAGATTCCTAAAGGGTGTCTTTTGGTTGGACCTCCGGGTACAGGGAAGACCCTTTTGGCTAGGGCGGTGGCTGGTGAGGCTGGCACTCCATTCTTTTCATGTGCTGCTTCTGAGTTTGTGGAATTGTTTGTTGGTGTTGGTGCCTCAAGAGTGAGGGATTTGTTTGAGAAGGCAAAGGCGAAAGCTCCTTGCATTGTGTTTATTGATGAGATTGATGCTGTGGGGAGGCAGAGAGGAGCAGGAATGGGAGGTGGAAATGATGAGAGAGAGCAGACTATTAACCAGCTGTTGACAGAGATGGACGGGTTCTCTGGTAATTCTGGGGTTATTGTCTTGGCTGCTACCAACAGGCCTGATGTTCTTGATTCAGCATTGCTAAGGCCTGGAAGGTTTGACAGACAGGTTACAGTGGACAGGCCTGATGTTGCTGGTAGAGTCAAGATCCTTCAGGTTACCATACACAGCTAACCTCTTTGTTATGTTGTTCTTTTTCAGTGTTCATAAGTTGATGCATGTTCATAACTACAATAGATAAATATTAGGATGGTAAATTAGTTTCTGGTATAAAAAATTCCATAAATAAGATCATGAGAATTCTGATAGAATTGAATTATGGCTTAATATATAGATATATGTTAGTTTAGAACAAAAATATCTATTGCATATATGCGTTGTAAAATTGTAGCTAATTCGATATGATCCCTATAACTATCAGTGTTTATGTGAAAGCGAGTACATGTCCCATTAATAATAGTGAGGAGCTTTCCGTGCTTGTATGTATAGTACGACACTACTGATGTACATTCTAATAAAGAAACCTTACGTCGAGGTCTTGCATCTTCATGTATTGACTCCGGTAGTTAATATGTGATAACCAAGAGTTGTTGCGATTACTCCAGTATTTACTTTGTCTTTCCATTTTTTGTAAATTTTAGGTGCATTCCAGAGGAAAGTCTTTGGCAAAGGATGTGGATTTTGATAAGGTTGCAAGGAGAACACCAGGTTTCACTGGAGCTGATTTGCAAAACTTGATGAATGAAGCAGCCATTCTCGCTGCCAGACGAGATCTTAAAGAAATCAGCAAAGATGAGATTGCTGATGCTCTTGAGAGGATAATTGCTGGTCCAGAGAAGAAAAATGCTGTCGTCTCAGAAGAGAAGAAGAAATTGGTTGCTTACCATGGTCTGTTCTGATCAAACTAGCACAAGATTCCTTTTGTTCTTTGTTGTTTTAGTCATCTTTACATTTGTATTAATGCATATTTGTCTGCGCGTACAGAGGCTGGGCATGCTTTGGTTGGAGCACTCATGCCTGAATATGATCCAGTAGCCAAAATATCTATCATTCCTCGAGGCCAAGCTGGTGGGCTTACCTTTTTCGCCCCAAGCGAAGAGAGGCTTGAATCTGGCTTGTATAGCAGAAGTTACCTTGAGAATCAGATGGCTGTAGCCCTCGGTGGAAGGTTAGTTGCACAAACTTCATATTCATCTAGTAAACTACTTGTTCAAATTTCTCAGTTCATAAAAACAGTTGTAGAGCATACACCTTACACCCTAACACATGCGCATGGAATGTTTTATAATTCTTGACTATGGACCCTAGTACTACATTTCCTTGGAACACCACCATGGATTCCTTATATACTTCTAGTAAATGTGTTCCTGACCTTAGTATGATGTCAGGGTTGCGGAAGAGGTTATTTTTGGCAAAGAGAATGTAACAACAGGGGCATCAAATGACTTTATGCAAGTATCACGAGTTGCACGTCAGATGGTGGAGAGATTCGGGTTCAGCAAAAAGATTGGGCAAGTAGCTGTAGGTGGATCTGGAGGAGATCCCTTCCTAGGGCAGCAGGTAAATTTGTCACGCCACCCAGAAATTGTTCGACTTCTTCCGTAGAATTGTTTTACATTGACATAGTTAACTTGGATATTGCTGACTTGTTATGCATTAATGTAAATGCAGATGTCTTCCCAGAAAGATTACTCTATGGCAACCGCTGATGTGGTGGACTCAGAAGTAAGAGAGCTGGTAGAGAAGGCATACGCAAGGGCCACAGAGATCATCAACACACACATTGACATACTACACAAGCTTGCCCAACTTCTTATAGAGAAGGAAAGTGTTGACGGGGAAGAGTTCATGAGCCTTTTCATTGATGGCAAGGCTGAGCTATATGTTGCATAATTCCACTTTGTTCATAACATATGCAATTCATGAGGTATTGTAAACATATGTCGATACTGATCCGTACAGGTACATGAAATGACAGTGTAATCATATAACAGTTGTAGAAATACATCAGGCCCAAACATCTCATATTGAAAAGCAAATCTTGAAAACTTATGAATGATCTAGCATGTGCGTGCATGGTTGTAGAAATCGAAAATAGTTGATATGTTGATTCAAGATTTATCAGAGATTTTTTTGATAAATCAGGAATTTTAAATTTAAATCAAAGTGTAATCGATAAAATAGTTTTTAATAATAAATCATGAATTAATTAGGAATTTTTTAGCGAATTGGGTATTTTAAAATAATTTAATGAAATTAATGCAACCAGACTGAATATTCAAGAAATTCAAGTGTGGCTGTGTGCATATGATGATACAGATGCATACATCAGATGATTCATTGGAGTCCAACAATGCAAGTAGAATAAAAGTGTGCAAGTAGACGTGATCATACTGAAAAGCAAACGAGCTTTCAGAAGAACAAAATTGTAAAAGAGGTCAAATTCGGTAAAAGAATGAAGTAATTTTAATGGCAAGAGAGACAAACTTCACTTTTCTTATGGTACAGCTATGGATTTCCACCAAACTACTCAGCCCTTGGTATTATTATACAATTACTTCTACGTAGTTTATTAATATGGATCACATACTAACTGGTGCCTTTCTTCCCCACAAAATTAATACAACTGTATACAGATATTAATGAAGCCCAGTAGATTCCTTGAAATCATCTTCGTTGTTGCCGTTTTTCTTCTAGTGTAGCAGCCTCATTCAACATATCAGCTGCGTCTTTCTGCATGTTGAGCTTGGCAAGCGCAACTGCCTGCACATAGAAGGCAGTAGACCAATCTGGGTATACGCATTGTGCTTGCATTCCATCACGAAGTGCTGCATCAGGTTGATCACAAAGTAGGTAGCAGAGGCTTCTCCGGGCAAAGACAGTTGGTGAAACCATGGTTCCCACATCAATAAACTGAGAACATAATTGAAATTTATGTCAGCCAAGCATTGAGGATCCATAAACATGTCCCTTTCCTCCTTTTCTACCCATCAAATCTACAGAAGAGAATAAATTGGCAAGGCCATCCACACCTTCCCTAAAGCAGGGGCAATTTAACACTTGCGAGAGGGTGGGGCTTCCACCAGAGCCACATATGACATAACTACGGGGACTTCACAGATCCTGAGTTGATAGTTTATAGAGAGGGTGGGGCTTCCACTAGGGCCATTTAACTATGGGGACTTTACAGATTCTGTTAATAGCTTATATCATTAAAGGAAAAATCATGCACATGCCACCTGAATTTCATACCTGAGAATAACAATCAATGGCAGTTCTAAAGTCTTTGTCTCTAAATGCCAAGTCACCACGCTTCCTTGCCTCTAGCATATCCCTCATCTGCTGAGTCCACTCTTGAAAAGATAACTAAAAAACAATGCATAGCATATTTCAGCACAAATATGACACAAAAACTTTCAAGCTGCAAGCAACCTCAATGTTGATACCTCATTTGTTCCTTCATCATCTTTATAGTGTGTCATCACTAAAATCTGATGTATTGCTGTAAGGTCCATCCGTGAACAGGCATCACCCATAGGAGATAGCGGGTGCTGCGGAGTAGGAGGTGCTTCCTCGTGTTTTGGAATGCCTAACATAACATAAGATGAAACCTGCAGGAAAAAATGAAATTTGTTGTCTTCAGGTAATAATGCTAATTTTGTTTATTCAAGAAATGTGATATTGATACAACAGACATGATTAGAGGATGAAACTGAAGGTCAAGATTCAGTGAAAGAGTTCTTCGCAATATAGTAATTTAACCAAACTGAAGATAATAGTATGGAAAGAGGCAGTAAACATGCTAATAAATGCTGGCTAAAAGCCTAAAATGAAGCTAACAATGTCAACAAGCAGCAAATAACGCATTAACAATTTTACTTTCGAAAAAGACCAATCTACACTACTGTCAATTAAAAGCATGGAAATTTAGGTAAGGATGAGTGCTCACATCAGATTTATTTTGCAGGGGTTCAAGTGTTTCAAAGAGATCCTTGGTATTTGGTCGTTCCCTTGGTTCATATTGCAGGCATCTTGATGCAAGATCAAAAACTATAGTTGCTTCTTCAGTCGAAAAGTTCCCCTCCAAATGTGAGTCCATCAACAAGAGAATGTTTTTCCCACGTATCATATCAAGTGCCTGCATGAACATAAACAATTAGTTGTGCTTTTCAGAAGCTTACTAGTCCATAGGATTCAAAGACAATTTCAATCAACTATCATCATAACAGGATGTCTTTAGAGCAAGTCCAAGAGTGTCTTAGTGAGTGCCTTAAAAAAATAATAAAATATGATGCCTAGTGGTGCCTCATTTATAAGGCACTTGTGAGATGTCCTAGTGTTTTAAGGCATCACTAGGACACTCTTGGACCAATATTTTTAATCAAGTGCCTTATATTATGACTTAGGACACTAAATAGGGCAGCTGTTGGACTTGCTCTTAGGTATTAATAAAACAAATACAATAAATAATTATTCTTCAAAAGTATTACATATTTCAAAATTTCTTTTATACGTGTTGAAATTCTCTCTATTCCAACGAGAACTAATCTTTACTTGGTGAACAAAGGAACTGACAACAGACCTCAAATAAGATTCTATTCAACCATCCAGATTAGTTGCTATAATAAATTAAGAAAATGGTTGTGAGGGATTAGGTTGTTACTTGCATACTTAATTCATTTTGAGTGCACACTTGCTTAAATAATCCAAAGTAGAATACATACGTTAATCCTATGATACACAAGCATAAAAAAGATAGCATGCCTCATTTCTTCCACTTTCTTAACCAACCCTTTTATTGTAAATTTGCAACTGAAACTCTGAAATAACATAATCAGCTCCAAAAAATGAAGTTTAATTAAGTATTCAAGGGTCTGGAAATGATTTGCCAAACACGGATTAAGAGAAGAGTAACCAAAACTCTCCTTGGTTCATGCATTTGTAACTAATAATACAAGCAAAGAAGACCTCCTCGTCCTCAGAACATGTGTAGTCACGTTAAGTGAGAAAACGGAAAGGGGGACCAGGATTTATAAGTAGCTAACATTATTGAATTTATTATTGGCTAAGCTCCTCCCCTCCAACCCCCAAAAAAAGACATTGGTTGCCTTTAGCACCATTCTCAAACACCCTTGCCTTTTATTCACGAGTCAGTATTTACTATCAGCCAACAATCACTATGTTCAAGGCAAATAAATGAAAAGGGGACCATATTCTCTTTCCTAAAAAATATTACATAAGTATGTACGTACATATAGTTTAACAGCAGAGGAATGTAGAAACATTAATTATCACAGTACCAATTATTAGACTATGTAGTCAAGTTGCTAATTTGCTTGTTGGTTTATTATTATAATCCAAAAAGGAAAAAAAATTGGCTGAGTTAAATGTAAATTCTAGTATAAGAGTTGATCAAACCGTAACAGAAATAAACTTACATGGCTAGGTGGGATATGCTTTCCACTTAGAAGATCCAAAAGAACAGTTCCAAAGCTGAAGATAACACTCTCTGGAGTGACCCTCCCTAAAAGGGATAGTGGATGGTTATTTAAGCATACTAGCTAAAAGTTACCACAAGTGCCAGATAAATTCACATACTCTAAGCCGATTAAGCACTTGTTTCCATAATAATGGCACAACCTCATTCTTCGTCCCAAATACACCACTACATAAAACCCGTTTTAGTACACTCAAAATATGCTAGATAAGACAACTCTAACGGTTTGACATGTCATTCATTTTATACATTTTACCTGTTGCTTCCTTCAAGCTTAAATCTCACCATATTCAATTTAGTCTTGAGCTAAAAAAACACATTCTTTACATACATTATTAGCAATAGCGACATGAATACGAACTACCAAAAGTATCATTATAACACTGGACTGGAAACACTGAGTAATTTCACCTCAAACAACATGACATAGTAAAGAAAGGGGTAATTTACCATTTCTTAAGTACTCCGGAGGTGTATAAGCCAGGTTTGTGCTGTAACTTTTGCCATCTCTGCTATTTTTCATAAAGCCAAAACACGATAACCTTGGATCACCATTCTGTCAAAACCATGCACAAGGTGATTGATTAAATTGATATTGTCTAATTGACATTAACATGTCTGATAAAAAAAAACATATGCATATACATGCATAGTAAAACTTGTGTGTTGATTTATAGAATATAGACGTTTAGATTTTTGAAACAGGAGACTAGAAAAGAAACCTCGTCAAATAGAACCCTGTATGCATTTAAGTCGTGATAGAGTGGACGTCCTTCAGCACTACAATGATTTAAAGCATCAGCAATATAAAACGCAACTCTTAAGCGCATAGCCCATTCAATAGTTTGAGTTTCCCCTGTCAAACAAAAAGAAAATAAGTACAATATTTACGAACCCTATTCCAGAGAAACTTTTCAAAGAATCAACTACTAACTTGAAAGAATAAAAAAATGTTGTACTCCCAAATTCTAATTGAACGAGTGACAAAATTTTCGGATTAAGCTCTTTGGATATGAACTGAAGGCTAGAATGTGATCATACATTAGATGCAATGAAATGGTGTATAGAAAGAGGAGAGGTAGAACACATAGAAAGAGTTGCTTATTTTCTTCTTTACAAACATATACTCATATTAAATCAGATCATTAATATGTTGGATCAAGTGAATCGCCTAATAAAGGTACATGAAATCACAATGGGTCAAATTATTATCATTATTTTTTTTACAAGACAACTTGCTGTCTAAAGAGGGCATATTTTTGAGATAGAAAGCGGACTTTCATAAGCATACATGCTAATGATTCTAAGATTCCATGTAAAATTTGGGGATATTAGGCCATAAGCTATAATGCAACAGATTAGTGCTGCCATCCATTTTATTAATCCACCAACCTGGCATGGGCATAGATGCATAGTAACTCCAAAATAACTGTTAATACTTTACACCAGCTCACCTAGTTAGCTCTACAGCTCTCGATTTAGTCCAAGTCCAACACTAATTTACACCAAACATAAGTCTTTCATATCGAACATTAGCACACATTAGAAACATCATTTGGAATGACTAATTCTGCTGCGCAAATAAATTATAAGTTCATCGCTTCATGCCTTCATACAAAATATCCGATGCCAACCACTAATGATACCAAACAACCCTAGATCTCTCTATATCAAAAACAACACTAAAAATTTCAGTACATAATACAGGAGATCATAGTCTACCAAAAATAGAAATCCAAACCACAATAAAGTTTAACCAAACTTAACACATTATGCAACTAATTATCTTTAAAGGGGTCATAACATAATCTAAATTAGTAAAAAAAATTACCATATTAGTCAAAACAAACTACCATATAATCCGAAAAATAAATAACATACAGTGAAATAAATGCTTAGCAAGTGTATCATTTGGCATGTACTCAGCAACAAGTAGCCTCTCATCTCCATCACAACAATACCCAATCAAATTAGCTAATCTCTTGTATCTCAGCTTCCCAACTCCCCAAGCTTCATCCTACACAAAAACACAAACCCTAATTCAATTCGAAACCCGGAAACACTTAAATTTTCGACAAAATTAAAATTAAAGCCAATTTCGATACCGCAAACTGCTTAGGATCAGGCCAGGCCATCTTACTGAACTTCTTAATAGCAATCCATCTTCGATTCTGCAAGCGCCCTTTGTACACAACATTTGGGGCCTTTTCGCCGCTTTCGGAGACGATAAACTCAGAGCTGAAGTTATTAGTTGCCGCTTTTAAGTCGGAGAGTGAGAATTCCGAGAACGCCGGAACTCCTCCGTCGGTGACGGCGGCGGTTATTCCGGCGGCGGTGGTGGTAGCGCCGTTGGAGGAGTAAGGCTGCGTTTGGACTTGGTGGTGCTGGTCTTTGCGGTGGCGAGCTGGTTTCTTCCAACAAGATGACTCGCAGCAACCCATGACTCAGTGAGTTGACTCGGTGGTGATGGAAAATCTTAATTTAAAAACATAACCAAACAACGCCTACAATATACAAGTACAACTAGATACATACAACTTTCATTAACTTATTATTGCAAATAGGTGGAGAAAAAAGGAGAAATAAAAATAATAGTTTGCGCGTTGTGTGTGTACATGTATGTTTTCTATGCATGTGCAACTCTGCTCTGAACCGAGCCGAACCGAGTTAAATTTTATCGTTTATTTATATTCAGTTAAATTTTTAAGTTTGAAATACATTAAATGAAATAATTGAATAATTTGACGTGTATAAAATCGAACGTGTCACTTGTGATTTATATGAAAATATTTTAGAAGTATATATCATATATCATATCATATATCATCATATATGAATAAGTGATAGAAACTACTGTAGCACTACCTGATTGTAATTTTAAGTAGGAGTGTAGGCCGTACGGGTGAGGAGTCATTTCGAAATAAGAGTGAGGGTATTATGGTCAAAAGAGACAAGCAAGAAACAAGCGTGTTCGTCGTCTTTGTTGTTCTTGTGCAGTCGCACTCAAATGTCATGCGTGTGTGGCTTGTCTATGTATCCTTCCCGTGTTTCTCTATTCTATCCTTTTTTACTTTTTCCTGTTTTATATTTTCATTTGAGAAACGCCTTTTTTCTTTCACTTTTGCAATGATTCTCTTCAGGTTAATGAGTGCCAACTTTGTATATTGCAGCATTATTATAACAACTAAGCATTAATTAGCCTTTTTGTATGGAAATATATTTTCCTTTAATTTAAATAAGTTAAGGTATGAATTTCTAACAAGAAAAGTTATAGAAGGGGCTACAAATGAGATGATGGATTGACATCTATTATATGGAGGATTACAATTTTTAATATAATATCGTTTGGCGTTGTTGTACACTGCAACAACAGTTTTTTCTGAAAAACATATGAAAAACTGTTTGATAAATAAAAAACAGTTTTTTTGAACAACAATTTTTAGCTGAAAAGTTAATTTTAGAAAAAACAAGTCTTCTTATACTTTTGGAAAAAACTGACTTTCAGCTTTTGCAAGAGCTGCTACAAATTTCACCGTCAAATCTCATCAAAAACATTATTTTTTTGTATTATAACTCAAAATAACTCAAAACAACACCAACTATTTATCTTTCCGTTTAACGAACCCTAAATGTAAGAGGGGTTTAACTGATATTGAAAACGGTAACAAGTAAAATAAAACTGTAAATTACTTACAGTTACAGGTCCCCTGTACATATATAGAATTTGCGGGATCGAATGGAAAATCAAAATGATGCGATGACCTGGTGAACATGACACAAACGTGATATATGATGTATAAATTATATTTACATATGAAAACAAAATAAAGAAACATGCTAGTGGTCCGACCATCCACTAGCAGCAGCAAAGCTTCGAAAAATCAAGCTTGGAAGACAGCGTAGATACTTGAGTGAGACAGTGTGTATGTACAGTATGGATATTATATTGCATTGTTACGCAATTAGTCAAATGAGAGGTGGAGAGGATCGATGTTAATCAGCGTTTATGTATTAATCAGGAATTAATCTTTCACTATCTTGCCGACGTTTTGTCTTGCGACAATAAAGATTAGACTCTTTGAATTTTGAAACAATTCATACTTACCTCGGACGTTTTGGCTTACGTAATCCCGTTGTTCCGTTCCTGTGCGCAACCACGCCTGACGTTACGGTTGACAGTTGACACCAACTCCGTCCATATTTTTATTCAGCCCAGATGCCCACATTTATGTGTAGGAGTACTTCTTGAGCTCGGAGATTACTGATTTATTTTTACTCAAAATAACGAAGTTTAACTATTTTTAGTGCGCTTTTTATTGACAACTCGGTTTGTGGAGCCGTTTGATTGAACTTAAAATAAGTGATTCTTAGGCCATCTCCAGTAGTTGTGATCCAAAAATCCAAATTTGGATCACCAACTGATCCAAATTAGAGACCAACTCCAGCAGCTTTATCCAAATTCTGATCCAAATTACTTTTTGTATATTAGATTACATAAATTTTATATTAAACTATATAATCTTAAATTTAATTTTTAATCATTATTAACTACTCGTATTATATTTAATTGATTAATTTAATTATTGTTTTTAAAATCGATCAAAGTATCTCAAAATCAAGGAAATGAAGATGAAGCTCAAGGATTTCCAAATGATATGAATAGCTACGGACAATAAATTGATTATCTCGGAGGAAGCAAAAATAATCAGTTCGACTAAATCAAATTTTATATTTATCGTAATGTTTTCTAGTCATTTCCCGGTATTGTAATTTTATTTTATGCATTTTATGTACTTTTTATTTTATGCATGTAATGTACTATTTTTTTAATTTCAATGAAATTTGCTTCCCTATCATTCTAATTTTTTACTAAAACATTAATTTTATTAATTATTAACTATAAACTATTATTAATTAAATATTAATAATCATAAAGTAGGTGATCCAAATTTGGATCAGTGAACAGTGGTGATCCAAATTTGAATCAGTACTATTCACTGATCCAAATTTGGATCACTTTTTGGATCACTGCTGGAGGAAAATTTGGGGTAATCTGCCCCAAATTTGGATATTTGGATCAGTGCTGGGTTTGCCTTTATTTAAAGTAAAAAAGTGAAGTAAAAGTGAGAAGCAAGTTTGGAAAGTGATTAAAGTGTTTGGGAAATAAGTAAAAGTTATGAAACAAAAACTAACATTTCTAACTTTTTATAAGTGTTTCTTGACTTTTTACAGAAACGATACAAACAAATGACTTATAAATCCAGAAGCTGGGCTTAAAAACACAGCCAAACACCCCTGTGTGTATGGGTGTGAATCTGTCAGCTCATTCATTATATTCCACTATTATAAGAAAAGATTCAATCGATAATTACATCAAAATAATTAATCCCGAGCAGAAGAAGACCGAAAAGAACGCCAGTACGCGACAAAGTGTGATGTAGAATACGTGAGTCGTAGAAAAAACATACACTAAAAAAAGTCAGTGCTGAGAAACACAGATGTAGGAAAAAGATGGAATATGAAACTACTCAATAAATAAAATGCAGAAAAAGAAAAGAAAAGCTGGAGAAGAAGGAAAGGATAGGATACCTCATATTCACAAGGTCTTTTCATGGACACAGAAGTGACTGCAAGATGCAGTACGTACAAATTTGACAGCCTATACAATCTTACTTTAGAGCTGGAGAATCCCATTTGCTCTGCTCTCTCTCTCTCTCTTTTGGATCACAATCGAATGCGATTTAAATCATTACTACATGCGTTATGCGTACCATAAAATGATAAAATTTACTCGTACACATTTGCTGGACTTGTATTTATTTTCGAATTTGCTTCATACATTTACTCCAACATTTTTCTCACTGATCTAACAAATATAAAACTCACATTACTGACTATGATGAAATTTGTAAGAAAAAATAATTGGGATTATACATCTTTTATAAGTGGGGCAGGGAGTTTTAAGTTTTTCAGAGAGATCTCTCCGATCTGACTCTGTTTGTAAATTTGTGATGGCAAAAATCTTATCAAGTAAAATGATTTCTGACCGCACTGTGTTGGCCGTGGATGGTGTAGCTGTCATATACTTTTATGGGAAGGCCACTTGTGATTACAATACGAACACTTTCACAAGGTTCAGTGTTTCAGTTGCTTCATAATTCAGCATATGTACGTGGATCATAATATCACAATTCCTGCTCATTATCTCACATGCTAGGGGTGTGCACGGGTCGGTTCGGTTCGATTTCTATCTAAAATCGTTACCGAACCGTGTATTTCGGTTCGGTTCGGTTTTTAGGTAGAAACCGTAACCGAACCGTTTCAAACGGTTTTTTCCGGTTCGGTTAACCGTCGGTTTTTCCCGGTTTTTATATAGTTAGAAACTAGTATACAAATTTAATACTATTATTAATTTTAGAAAAATATTTACATACTTATAATATCAATATCTCTTAATAAACTATATAATTAGTATATTGTAGCACATATATGTATATAATATGTTATATATAATAAATGTTATATTTTTATTATATATTATATAAACGGTTCGATTTTTCGGTTCGGTTTTTAGGGTAATACCGTAACCGTTACCAAACCGTTATGTCGGTTCGGTTCGGTTACGGTTTTTTTCGGATTTTTGTCGGTTACGGTTTTTTTCGGTTTGGTTTTTCGGTTATTCGGCTCGGTTTCGGTTTTTCGGTTTTTTTTGCTCACCCCTATCACACGCACATGTTCTGAAATTTGGGAACTCGTCAAAATTTAAATATTTAATTAATTGTATGATTATTTTTGATTAATCATTTTTATACATTTTTTCATCAATTAAGTGTGATTTTTAGTTTCTTATAACATTACATGCAGATACATACAGTTATCCAGTATGATTTCCATTCTTTACAATATTACATACAGATATATAACATTTATTTAATTAAAATACAAATAAAGATATCATGCATGTAGGGCCGGCCGTAGGGAATCAAACACCATCTTTTTTACATGCAAAAGGACTCTGTCACATTTTGTACATTTCCTTTCGATGATAGAGTAAAACTCAATAACAGGAGACATAAGCAGGATTGATTTTATCCTCAATTGTTAAGGCACATAGTCTAAATTGTCAAAATCATAACACACGTATACTACGTTTTACAACTTAATTAACTAAGTTACATTATTTATTTACTTATTAATTAATTGATAAAACTCGAGCCGAATATATATATATATATAACTCAGGCCACAGTGTGAATCATGTGACTACTAAATAAACAGAGCCTCGTTAATTTAAACGAGCCTCAGTGGAGCCAAACTCGAAAGGTTTTTTCTTACATATTTAGTCATAACTCACCCTCACCTCTCAGATCCTGATGGGTTGGGGTTGGGTTTAACATGTACATCCTTGAATTGGACATCTGGGCACGGTCCAACCAGTCCAGTGTGAGAATATACATGTAATGTTCTTTTGTACACAAAACAAGCCTGTCCAACATCACATGGCCCAAACCATGCACCATGTCCATGTGTCACCCTAGTGTGTTGTATTCCTCACTTGCGACTTCACTCACTTGTTTAGCATGTTATCATGTTAAGTGGATGTAAAAACAGACCAGAATACAGAAAATGTTTCCACGGAGAATGGGAGGGATAGGAGGATGTATCCTCACATGTAATCCGGAGAGAAAATAAGTCATTCATCAATATTTCTCTCTGATAATTAGTGACTTGTTACTTAATTCTCAGACAAGGAATGTTAAGTACACCTATCAAATTATAAAGGCGAATATTTGTTTCTGGGAGTAATTGCTCACCCCTGCATCTCAAAATTTATTTTGTGACATGCACAACGTCACTTCTCTATATCCCACAAGTAAAATTCATATATTTTACTGCTATATTTAATTTTGCCTCGTTCTGAAATATACCTTCTTCCCTATCCACAGCCCTTAATCAGCTAACCTAAATCGATGTGTGTTTAGTCACCAAAGCAACTGTATTTTATAGTTGTATATTATGACTTTGTACTCAGTCCTAACTCGCAAATATTTAACGGTGGTGGAGCTTCCCAGATGGCCGACCTCCGCCTCATATCCTCAAAGTTAGCTACACATTCCTTCACTTTCAAGACCTCCGCTCTCTTCCTCACCGCCGCCAACTTCTTTCCAGCAGTCCTATCAAATAGTCTCTGCCACCCGGTTTCCCACTCCCCACTAGCATCACAGAGATCCATTGTTCCATTAGCCCACTCTGTCCAGCTCCAACCCCTGTCAAGTTTACTCATCACATTGCCCACATCCGGCCCAGAACTAACAACTGTGCATGGCCTGCACTTCGCGCCGCTGAGCGGTCCATGGCTGGACAATGCTGCCACTGGGACTCCAAAACGAGCTGGAGGATAATCATAGCGGCGGTCAGTAACAATGCAGAAGGGTAGGCGTTTAAATGTGTAGGGAATTTTTCTGACAGTAAGCTGGGCCTTGAAGGCTCGTTCTGAGTTGAGTTGATAAAAGCCAGAGGAATTGAGTTCAGGGATTAAAGAGAGGCGAGACAGAGCCACAACCGATGAGTCGAAATCGCCAGCGCCAAAACGGTCATTAAGGCCACCATAAGATGAGCCTGGTGGAACCACATACTGACCCTTTAGGAAATTATCAGGGCTTAACGGGGAAGACCAGTAGCCGTCGACTCTGGTTCGGACTATCCAGTCGTAGGTAAAATTCTTTTGGGCCTGATATGATCTGATCAGAGTGATGCATCCTTCTACCAGATTAAAGTACTGCAGCAGCCCCTGAAGAAAAAGTATAAATCATTAAATTGCCATTTTTTAATACAAGAGACGAGGTCAAACCTAAGCACATTTCTATATTTAATCTACTTCTTTACCATCAAAAAATCACCTAACCCTGACTTTTATATAACCCGATAAATGATAAACATGGATAACATTAATTTTATAATGACTATATAATCAATAAGTATCTCTCTGGCTTTCACATCCAAGATAGAAGGCTGAGTTTAGTTAGGTCGTTAGGCCTCCAAATCAAAACAACCTCTGTCACGCTCTTGTTCTTGGCAAATATAATACTACTACTTCTATCTCAAATCAATAATATAATGCTCCTGGCAATACTGAGATAGTGATAATATGAACAGTAAAATTTATTTTATACGTAAGTCAGACATTCTTTACGCTGGGTATAAATTACTATTATTACAACTCAAAATAAATTATTATTATTATAACATCTCAACCCCACAACTAGATTCATATCTAGCAAATCGGTATATATTCATTGCTTGCCTGTGCTTATAAAAGCCCGACGTGGAATGTTTCAATTATTTACTATAATCTACCTCAACGGTGTTCTGCAAACATATTGGTTGTAAAACACTGAAAGAGTGAGTGATGCAAGTTCAACAAGGCGAGAACAATCATATGTATCCCATGAGCAGTGAGTACCTACCATAAGCATGCATGCCACAAACACCTGCCAACATTATCAGAACTAACAAGACTGGACCTACATCTCTACACTTACATTCTTCGTGAGTAAATAATGTATGGGAGCATAAAGTAAAATCTTTAAACGTGCTATGTACTTGTGAAACCATTCTTCTACATTTATGATTCAAGTAACATCTTCTCTAAAACAATATAAAAAAACTACTAACATATACAGTAGGTTTCATATGGCCACCAATATAGATAGATTGTCATAATCATAATCAATCAAAAGGCCAACAAACTCTACCAAAATGATCACTTGACCCCATAATTACCTCGACAGTATCAAGTGCAAGCAACCACTATCTATCTTCTCATCCACATCATAGCTACCTCTAATTTTTTCACTGATTTTTTTCTTAATATTTTCTACCGAATATAAAAATCCAGAAATTTGTAGGGGAAATTAAAATGAGGTAAGAAATTCTAGATCAGGCATTGGCGCAAATGTGTGACACAAGGGCTAGTGAAAACGAAAACTCATCCTTACAGTATATCGACAAAAGCCGTAGATAAGATAAAGATCATCATCTTCTCATCTCATTGGCCAAACACAGCTCAGCTAAATGGAAAAAAATCACAGCTGCTTCCTTTTTTAGCATTACGTTTCCTTTCTGGTAACCAGTTATGCATCAAACAGTATCTAATTATCATGTTTTTATCAACTAATTTAATTTAAATTTTCCAACAACCAAACAGAATTCAACAGAAATTCTCCAGAATTGAGATGATAATACCTGTATACCGTTTGGTGAGTTGTCCGCGGTTAAAACTCGGACCTGTGACTCAGTCTCTGGAACACGCTCCTGTTTAAAAATCTTCACCGCGGCGATTCTCGGCGCGTCTTTCAAAATCGACAGCTTATACGAATTCTGATCCAACGGACTGTGCAAAAAGAGATCAGAGCTCGGATAAACCTTCAGTATCTTCTCCACAATCGACTCTCCGGTCAGCTCGAACCGCCGCGCTCCCCCAACCAAGCACACCGCGATTCTCGACCGGTCCAACTCGGCCTTGCGCTTCTCGTCTCTCCTGTTCTTCAGCGACTCCACGAAGTTAACGTACGGATGTCTTGGCGACGAGGCAGCGTCGTTTTCGCGAGTTGAGTTGCCGCCGAATATCGAGAGAGACGAGAGAGATGATGTCGTCGAGAGAGAGACGAAGACGATGAGAGAGAGAGGCAGGAGAAGGAGGAGGAGGAGACGCCATTCGAGATCCATAACCTTTCTCGTTATCTGCACCACTAGTTTCTGCGGATTTTTGAACATCATCATCATCATTGAAGCTGCTTCATATATTTGTATGTATAGGCGTGTGTATAAGTTGTATAGCTATGAATGAGAGATTTTGAATGTTAGGCCTTTGAAAATTCAATAGAGAAGAAGAAGCTAGAGAGCTTAATTAGCTTTGCTTTAACCGCGGTAATCACACCTTCTAATCAGAGTCATTATACAACTATTCAGCCAATTTAAGCTGTATTTTTTATTGCTTTACGTTTAAAAAAAGATATTGACTTTTAAGAATCTTTTCGATATCCTTCCATTAAAAAGATATCGATCTTTCTTTTCTCGCTATAAATAACAGGCCTTTGCTTATCATTTCAGCAATCGGATATTTATAATTTGTATTTCTCAAATAAATAGCTAAAAATTGAATAATTGTAAAAGGCTAATGATAAAATATCAGAGTCATTTTTATCATCACCGCAGCCTCTAAAAACATTTGATTAGCGAAGAAATAAGATTTTCATTTTAACCATTAAACAAAATGTAACAATGGAGACATGAGATTAGTTTATTAATTAAAAGAAAACTTGACTATAACTAAATGTAATCAGGTAATTAGAAAAAACTAAGGAAATTGAATACGGTACAAAAATGGGAATAAAATGACAATAACAATTAATCTTCATATTTGTATTAATATCTCCGGTCAAAAAATTTTAACTGCCAAATCATATTGTTGATGTCACATTACTTTACAATAAATATTATATCCGGTTTATAATCTATAACATTATTTATCTTACTCTCTATATCTCAAAATAAGTGTCGTTTTGACTTTTTACAAGTAAGTTGAGATTTATAAAAAACTTATTTTCATATACTATTTTTGAATTCTTTTTGCTGAATATAAATATAAATGTTAAATTTTTATTTGGAAAATAAAATATGTAAAATAACTTGTAGAAGTACTCTCTCCGTCCCGGTGAATTGTATGCGTTCACTGTTTGCAAGCATTTCGATGCTCTTATAAAATATAGTTTCATAATATTTTTTTAAAATTTCTTTTTCTGAAGAAAAGTTTAAACATCAAACTTTTATTCAAAAAAATAATTTAAAAATATATTATGAAGTTATACTTTAAATAAGTTTTAAAAAATGTGCAACATATACAATTGAATGGGCTGGAGGGAGTATATTTACAGCTCAAATTACGTGTGAAAAGGAGATTTATTTTGAGACGGGAAGAGTATTATTTTAAAACTAATCCTCGTTTAAAAAAAAAAAATACTAATCCTAAATCCTTAGCATTACTGTTGGCTGTTGCTAGTTTAGAACGATGTATTTGGTCTAAGGTCACGATGTATTTGGTCCAAGGTCATGATATAAATATTACGTAGCGTATAACAAATCAAAGGTAAGTCTACTGTAACGTTGTAGGATATTCAGGGATTAATTACGGAAATCTAGAGGAATTAACATGGGATATATATAGTCTCCGGTAAATTCAACTTATGCTTCTTTATCTTTAGCTTTTATATGGAGCCGCATTATTCTCTCAAATTAGGGTTTTGAGAGTCGACTCCCAAAATTAGCCGTCGCTTCTTCATTCTTCATCTTCATCCTCTTCATCCACCAAATCCTTTTCGCTCTCCCATCTTCTCCATTATTTACCAGTTTTTTGTTATTCAATAAAATCGAGTGTTGCTTAAACCTCGAAGAATACAATCGAGTTTTATTCTCGGATCTGTTTCAGATTTGAGCTTGGAATTGATTGTTTTCTGAATAAATCAGATCTTTTGAAATCAAAGGTCTGATTGTGTTTTCCCGTCTCGCCTTTTGGCGTGTGTTGATTTAGTACCCAATTTTTGGGTGATTGTGCGTTGTTATGTTTGTGATTGTTATGTGTTTCTGTGTTATTAATGAAAATGATTGGGATGGAGTTTTGAGAGATCTGGCTTATCGCATCATTAATACTTTCGGCATGTCTGTAGCTGGCTCCCGGCATGTAGATAGCTGGGGTATGCTTGGAACGGTGGCGATCGCATGTGCTCACCTTTCACAAATTATAGTTGTTCATTATTCGAGGACTTTTGTTCCTCATTTCTTAGTTTTTATAACTGAGTCGTCTGAACACCGCAACAGCAATGGAACTATTGTGAAGGTCAATTGTGAAGCTATCATTTTCGGGATTGATGTGTGCTGGTTTACTCGAGAAGTCTTTGTATTCATTTTCAATTTCAAGAATCCTTGGATTCAATGTGTCAAGCAGTCTGGAAACAATGCGGCTATTTGTTTAGCTCGTTTTATTGTTTATCAACCTGATTGCATTGTCAGTTGGGGATTTGTCTCGACTAGACTTGTTTTAATTTAATGAATTGAATTTGCATTTTGTCAAAAAAAAAAAAAAAAAAACATGGGATATATATGAGTCAGACACGTGAGATGATGATGATACTTGAATGAAATTATGAAGGAGCGGACCCAAGAGAGTGTTACAAGAATTCTCATTACGAGATTCATACGTATGAAAGCAAAAAAAAACAAACAAATACTCCATAACAAATTGCTAATACTTTAGATGAATATAAGCACAATAATCATATTTTTAATAATTGAATAAATTGATCATATGAAAAAATTGATAATTTTTTTACATCAAAGAATCAAAATATTTTAACATTATATTATATATATATATTAGATTTTATGAAATCCACATCTAAGCTGGAGTATTGAATATGAGCCATAATTTTTAGTTTAATCATATATATTTTCTTTTCTATCATCCAAATACTTCATCATTTACAACTTGCAAGCAGTCTTAAATATTATTATTAATTAACTAATAATATCTTTAAACTTTAACAATCATTCACATCATTGTTCTATCATTATTCTATTTATGAGTTTTATCGTCACACATAATTTTTTCGATTTATAAAGAATAATTGTTATATTTTTTTGGTACAATGATTATACTTTAAAACATAATTTATATTTATAGTATTGATTTGTTGTATAGTTTAACATGCACACTAGTTTTTATATAATAATCGCGTACGACGTTTGACTTTGCAAAATTTTTAGTTAAAATGTCAATTTTAAACCTCCTTAGATAAATAATCAATTTCATTTGATAGATTCTCTTTCTCTCTCTCTTCTCAATAGAAGAAATCATTTACTACTTCGCACGTTAGATGTTGACTAAGATGGAAGTTGATTAAGATGATACCAAGGTTTTTGTTTTGACCGAAAGATGATACTCCGTCCCATTTTAACTGATGTTTGATTTTTTAACACGCACATTGAGGTGTAAAAAAATAATATCTATACTCAATAAAATAATTCAATACTTATATCAAATAAAAGTTCAGAATCTAAACTTTTATTTGATATAAATTTTATAAAAAAATATTATGTTTAGATGTGATTTTTTTAACACTTTAAAATATGTGTAAAAAAGTCAAAAGCAGTTAAAATGGTACGGAGGGAGTACAAGTTTTACTCACTTATTTTCTTGATAAATGAGTCAATTCTATAATAAAAAATAATACGATATCTACATTTGCTTCAAACAAACGAATTCCAGAAACAATCATCATATCATAATCCATTCTTAGAGATAAAATCACGTGGTCTATTCTTTTTAAAGATAAAATCACGTGATTTGTTGAAGATGTACTTTCGCTTCCGCCATGCCAATTTGAGCTATCGACTAAGAATGCAATCATCTAATGATTTTTGATTTTATTTTTATAAATCAAGCATCATATTCACACAAACAATGAGAAAATAAGAAAACTCACACAAACGGTGAGACAACAAAAATCCTAAAATCAAACACGAACTAAGAGTGACAAATTAACAACCTTAGATTTGCAAATGTGTAAATGAAATATTAGTTAAACTAAAACAATCCTTAGATCTGGGGAAAACCCCACAAAAACAAGATAATTCGGAATATATATTTTATAATATAATACATTTTGTAATATTTTTAACGCAGAACATACTTGATATCCACAGTCTCCGATCATATAATACATTTCTTAATATTTTCTAGCAGCAAAACAAAACATACATGATCTCCACAATCTACGATAAAATAACTTAACTCTATATATGTAACAAGATCGACACTCAAGTCTGCTTTTCTTTCAAATGTAAGGCCTTTACATTGATGCTCAAGGCCTTAACCTAAAAGTAGTGAAACTGAATAAACTCTATATATGGAACAAGATCGACACTCAAGTCTGCTTTTCTTTCAAATATAAGGCCTTTACATTGATGCTCAAGGCCTTAACCTAAAAGTAGTGAAACTGAAGAGTCGAGGCCTTTACATTGACGCTCAAGACTTATAATATTCCCTCCATCCCAAATTAGATGAGCTAGTTGACTTTGGGCACATAACTTAAGGTGTATGGACCGTCTAGTTCCGAAATTAATTTTTAAAAATTTTCTTTTGTAAATAAAAATTTCATATATTAATTTTTATTTGCAAAAAAATATTTTAAAAATAAATAATATAGCTATGCGGTCAATGAACCTCAAATTGTGTGCCTGAAGTCAACTAGCTCATCTAATTTGGGATGGAGGGAGTAGCGCGCAGTGACAGTAGAGTTCACTACTACAGAAACCACTGTACTTTATTACACCAACCAAAAGACATATATGTAGTTAAAACTTTGTGCAACACAAGAGAGCGATCCTAACAAAACAGAGTTGATAGTTTCTTAAAGTGATCGAAATTTTGTCACATTACAGAAGAGAATGAAAGTCCCTCTCACACAATTGAACATAATGTTATCACAACATGGCCACCGATAATAAGGCAGGATTACATCTTCCAACTTGATTGCCCACCGACAATCTGATAGACAGATGCAAGGTCATACATATTAAAGCAAAAAGGGAGTTGACATCGAAGACCAAGTAACAAAGGAAATTGAAGTTTAGACTTGCGTCCAGTATACCATTTAAATTCATTTCCTGGTGAGATAGGGCTTGATAGATTCCACAACCACCTGTTGTGCATGCATAGAGAACATGGACAAACAAACTTTTATATTACCAAACAGTATCATTAAAGCATAAAATTTATCAAAATGCAATATAGCTCCAATTGCGCACTTGCTTTTACTAGTAAGAATTAGGGCTACAAGATAGAATTTGCATTTACAAGCCAAGCTCAACTTGTCTATAATAACTTTGACAACCTGATTTGACAAGCTTTTACAAGGCAAGCAAGTAACACAAACTCTGTCTAGATGTGGTTTCCACAAACTCTATACTGACTCATTTATAATATTTGAATTGAAATAATATTTAAATGTAACGTATAATCATATATTACAGTTTCAGACATTCAGTACAAACCCTATTCAAGTCAGTCCAGAGGCGGTAATAAAATGGGTCAATTTGAAGAAGCTGGTACTGCTAAACCTAATGCTCTGTCATAACCTGTATGATAAACAGTATCCATGCACTACACTAACACCCAGCATAAATTAAAAAAAATAAAATTCTAAACAGGTACTAATATTATAGAAATAAATCTATAAGAAAATATTTCCCAGCAAGCAAATATAGACATAAGATGTACAATATTTCAGAAACAAGCACTATTAAAAAAAAATTATATTTTCATATTTCCATGTGTTACTTTTCTACTTGAAACTGGTGTATGACACAAGAGTACTTACCCTCCCATCATAAGACAAAGAAGCAAACAATGAAGGTTCTCGAAAACTCCAAGCCAGGCCTGCAGTATGAGGTGCAACAGTTAGGCTAAGCAAGTATAAACCTCACAAAAAGAGAGAGTATATGTCTCAATTACCATACACACTGTCTTCATAGTCACTGTACGAATTTAGCAATGGATCGACTCTCTTCAAAGGTGACTCTGTAAAGCTGCAAAGCCATAAAACATAAATCAAGACTTCACATGGATAAAATATGCGCCAACTTCGAGATTGCATACAATGAAGGACCTCTCAGATAAATCATCCCTGCTAGGAGAAGCAAACCACAAGTTGACAGTCGAATCTGTCCCTGCACTCTGCAGAGTTGTTCATGTCAGCAAAATGTAATAGATATGGTCATTACAGAAGTGGCATCAGGGATAGGATGGCAGGACAAGAACAGAGTAGCAGAAGACACTGATCATGTTTTTTTTTTTTTTTTGGGGGGGGGGGGGGGGGGGGGGGGACTGGAGATCAGGTAAGCAAATGACGAAAACTAAATTTCCAACAATCTGACGACATAAGATTTTGTGCTCAACAAATGGAGCATGTGTTTGCATGTGTGTTGTGTCCTTGTCCTTAGACATATGCAAAGCCATGAAAAAAAATGTGTGGTCAAAAATTTAAATTGATTAATTATTTACTAGCTACTTATGTAATATTATCAATTTTCCCCAACTAGCAAGTGTCTTCACAGCTGGACATGTGGCTATGCCCCGATCTTTAGAAACTCATGTGTGTGCATGCATAATTAGAGAGAGAGGGGTGGGGGAAGAGGGAGGGGGAGGGGAAGGAGGGAGAGACCGCAATAAGCCCTTCATACTCAGGATTACATCTAACTGCCCATGTCCTGCAAAAATATGAAGAAAAGATTATTGATTGAGACTAAATAATTAATGTAGGAAGTAACATGCATGCTGAAAGCTACACCAGTCATATGTGACAAGTGTTAACGCTATATTATTTAGAATCTTTCTGTCCTAAAAAGTGTACTTCATCTTAGTATATCCTTCCAAGATGTTAATTGTTATCCTCTCCTTTGGACAGGGAGCATTGATGCAAAACCATACAGGTATCATCTGCAAAGCTTACCAGTGTGCATGACCAGGGAGATCTACAACAGGAACCTTTGGCTTTCTTAGATCCCATATATGTATTCCAGATTCATCTTCGGCAGTAACCTGTAATATTTTACAATATAATATCAAATTGCAAGTTTGATGACTAAATAATGCTACACATTAAGATTTCTGTTCTTTCAGATTCCACTTGGGGGTAGTAATTATAAATAAAACTCATATTGGCACCATCTCCGTCAAATGTATTATTTCTTAATATAATGTTATTCAAGTAAGAAAGTACAAATAAGTTCAACCTAGTAAGTGTCAACATACTATCATGGAGAAATGTCAGACAGTGGAAGTGCAGGAACTATTAATATGTTCTTTAAAAAATCAGTGAATAGGATACCACAATCTGCATCTTTACTGAATTACAAGATGAAAATGAGGAAACAGCATGACAACTGAATCTACACATTGAATAATAATTTTAAATTATATGCCATAGCAGGTAAAACACACAAACCGATAGTAGATCAATTAATTAACGATAAGAGGACATGACATATCTAGTTGATTGCAAACGGGACACATTAAACTTGTCCTTATGTGCTAAAGTGATGGTATAGTTTCAAAATTAAAAAGGTGTTCTGCTTTATATAGCAAGGAAGACACTCACTAGCATATGCTTCTTCTTGCTGTCATAATCTAGACTACGGAAATGACCATGCTCAATAGAATTTGTTTTCCTGTAAACCAAACAAACATGAGAATTTTAAACCAGCTCTACAGGCTCAACTAATTTCAAGTTATAGCAACCTAAAATGAATTCAAAATCAGAATAATGTTTATCACTTTAATCAGCTGAGTAAAATATACACAAGTGACAACTCAAGTAGTAAATAAGAATTTACTTCATTGTTCGAAGATCCCAGAACTGTATTGAGGATTTGCATGTGGATGCAACCACATTTACATCATGTGGATCCCACGCTCCACCAGATAAGTAATGTAGTATTCCAGATGATTCTTGGGACAGTACCTAGATTTTGCAGTAAGACCTGAATAAGGGTAAGCACAATATTCGGGTGAAGTGCCTATCACTTAAATATAAATTTGATGTAAAAGTAGCAAGTGCATCCAATAAAAAGTTGTATCAAACCAGAATCAAGACCAACGTATGTAACATGAACACATGTATATGATTAAGTACTAATGCAGCAAATATTAACAACGCTGGAATAATAAATGGGCTTTTTTTTATAAACAACCAAGTTTAAAAGAATTTTTGTAAAAATACTGTCAATTTTTAAAAAAAATTGCAAAAATACTATGTTCCTGAAAGTATTTGCAAAAATACGGTGGTTGCATATGCAACCATATCTGCAACTGTTAGCAACCATATATGCAACCAGAAATGCAACTTTGAAAAAATCTTTTGAAAATTATATTTATTTGCATAATAAGTTGCAACTGGTTGCAAAGGCAGAAAAACACCCCTGCGGGGCCACTTCTAATATGAACATTGCAACCTAAAAAGCAACAAAAACAACAAATTACAAATTAACTCAAAATCAACCAACTCAAATAAACATATCGAAGAATAGATCGACGCGCATTCAATTCCCTGAACCCCAATTGTTGATTTGAGTTTTTGAGCCGAACTTACGGTCACAGAGAAAGAACCAGAGCTTTGAATTGGTGTTCAAGAGCGAGACGAATCGTTCTGATGTGCAGGAAAAAGCTGTGATTTCTGATGGGGTCAAGAACGAGAGGATGCTGAGTTGGACGTCTTCGGGGAAGTCGGAGAATGGTATTGAAACGGTGTCGTTCGAAGTGTTCATTTTTATTTTCCGGCAGGTTATTCAGGTGGTTTATTTTATAAATGAGTGTGTATAATGACGGCGTTAATGCGTTGTTTAAGCAGCCAAAACATAGATTTGTGATGGTAGGTGATAACTCCATCAAAACAGCATACGGCGCCGGATAAGGTTAGGGAAGCATGTGGATGGGAATGATGTTAGTGGTATTAGAGGTGAATTAGAGAAGGTAGTATATTTACACATAAGATCCAGAAGATAGTATATTTGCAAGATTTTAAAGAAGGTAGTACATTTGCAAATAAGATCCAAAAAGTAGTATACTTGGTAAATTCCCATAATAAAATTGCACAGGAATAAATTGTGTACTCGCTACAATAATACATTTACCCTAAACAATACCTGTGCAGCCTTCTTTGAAGTATCCAAACTCCAAAGATAGAGATTCTGCTCATCTATGCTAACCAATTTGTCATGTTTCCCAGTCGGCCACCATAGTATGCTGTCATGAAGGTCCAGCATGTTAAGTCAGAAAACATGCAAGGAACAAAAATCTGTTTAAATTCTTCGAACACTTATAAATGTGCAGTTAAAACGAGTTAGCTTTGTGATGAACGCAATTGTAAATAAAGTGCCCTGTGACTGTGAATATCATTTAAGTAGATGCACAACTCTAAGCAATCAAAAGTACATTTAAATACTAAAAAACTCTATTATAGTGAAGATAGTTTATCTCTGTAATTATTGTAACATTAAAATGAGCGTGCATATAAGCTAAACTTGTTTTATGGGCTACTGAGACTAATTCCCATCTGTTTCTCCTTTTTCCAATCTTTTAACACAATTTTGTCCACTGTTTGAGGTGTGCGGCTACGTCTAGATTTCTCTTTAGAAAGTGGAAGCAGTAGTGTTACATCTTACCGGTTTCATTTCATGCCAGAGAATAAGGTGTTTCACTACTTTGGCGGTGCAGTAATGGTTGGCAATGTTTGAGGCATTAAAGTCTGGGCAGATGAGACGGCTAAATTTTCAACATACAATTTTACATTCTTATCCCTCTGTGAGTTGCATGTCCTGCCTCCCTCCAACTTTGTGATTTTACACTTTTAGAGAAATATAAATTCCCAAGTCAAAAGGATATAAAGAGCAGAACCCTATACAGAGACATTGTAATCTGTAGTCATTTGTAAGTTTTTTTTATGAAATTCCAATACCCTCTGCTTCTGTGTTGGCGCTTAGCACCATGCACATTCTTCGGTAAACAATAATTAGAGTCCACACAATCTCAAATTCAATGAGCTAAAGCAGTTGTAAGGAGTAGATAATGAGGCCAGAAGCAATGAACTGGTGACTTACCATTTAGGCTTTGACTTGTGTGCATCTAGAGAAGCAATTTTTTCTAACTGTGGAGAATTTAGTTCGCCATAAAGTTCGGGAATTTGCCAGATGGCTGCTCCATGTGACTCGCCTACAACAACAACAAATTCCAATGATTTACCATTTCGAAACTAATCTTCTAGATCAACCTTAGTAACAACGATCAATCGATTATATTTGAAACCAGTCAAGTCATTATGTTTAAAATTAGCACATCATGCAACATGTTTATACACTAAAACACATTTCTCAAGTAACTGTGGTTGAGTCCAATCAGTATAGCAATATTTATTAGTTTAGGTAATCAGCTAATTACACATAGTTAAAACACAAATCCAATATAGCAAATGAAGCGGTAAATATAATGAGCAAACAAGGGCCAAGGGGAGAATGCACGAGGGAATTACCAGAAGAGAAGACGGTAGAGAAAATACGCTGATCAAAAGGACAGGAAGCAAGATCCCAAATCTCGTTAGGATGCGAGAACAAACCCTCGCATACAAGTTCCGTGCCACTGGAAGAGAGCCTAATCAAATGCACCTATACAAAACGCAGATGACAATAACTCAAATAAAATTGAATCGAATCGAATTGAGAAATCGAGAAATAAGCTAACCTCGTTTTCCTCTTTGAGAGAGAGAGTGCCAGTAATGAAGCTGGTGTGATCTGTGTCTGCTTTCACATCCGCAATGCATCTAGCCTGACAAGAGAGGGAGGGAGAGGGGGAGAGATAGAGAGAGAGAGTCCAAATTAGAGTCTGTTTGCTTAATTGTGTGTGTGTGTTGTTGACTATTATTCACCTGATACTTGAGACCATAGCCAATGCCCGTTGATCCTCCTTGCATCTTTGCCTACACCGGATGTTCAATATCGATGCCGATGGAGGTAGTCTCTGTAACACTGGTAGGCAGTGACGAGTTGAGATCCGGAAGGCCTCGTTTGTTTCCTGTCTTGTTCTTTTTGGGCCTAAAGCCCAATCAAAGTGAAAAATTCCTGTAGTTTGGATATCACAGAGAGGCGAGTGCAGAGTTTTTTCTTTTTCTTATTAAACGTTTACTTGTATACAACAGAACAGACCAGACATTTTAAGACAAGGGTTCATAAGTTCTCGAGATCAGTTAAAATCTACTTCTATATATTAAACTAGTTGAGAAGCCGCGCGTTGCGGCGGGTTATAAAAATTATATTAATGATTTAATATTAATATTTATAAAATAAATTAAATTGATGTTTTTGCAAACCCTTGCTTGCAAGTTGCAACAACATTTATTTTTTTGATACTGTATAAACAGCCTTCACTTAAAAAGTGCTTGAACTGAACAAACAAATATTGGGGAGGTGTTACATGAATAATCTTTTGTTGTATACAATGTAGATCATATAAAAACAAAAAACATGTCTGATGAACAAAACAAACATTATAAAAGAATAACGAACAAACATATATCTCTAACAGTTAATTTATTAATCATTTCATCCATCAAGACTATATTGTTCTTCCGTTTGGATTTGTCGACTCCCACATCCGACGAACTCTTACTCTTATCAGCCAATCATCTCTATCACCATTCAAATCATCTAACATAGTGTAACTCATTATTGTATTAGATAGAAAGGACACATAAGCTCAAAAAAAAATTTGTATGTTAAATTTTATGATGTCTGACCTCAATTTATAGGGATTGATTTGAGAAAAGACTGTTTATCAAAATTACTTTCTGTTTTTGATATACATTTTTTCCAAAAATATGATGATAGTTTCAAATTCTGATTTAATTTTGATATTTTGAAAAAGGTAATTCTGAAACTGGTTTTGATATACACCTTTTCCAAAAATATGATGATACTTTCAAATTCTGATTTAATATTGATATTTTGAAAAAGGTAGTTCTGAAACTTTCTTTCAATATATTCAAAACTAAAAAAGACAGTTTTTATTTTTGATATTTTTTTCATCCATAAATTTCAAAAAATTAGAAAAATATAACGGAGCTCTCTGAGAGACGCCACCTGAACGTCCCATGCTTCTCCTTTATATAAGTATATTGATTGCAACCAAGGGCAAAAAGAGCAAAAAAAATAGGCGTGAAATGTCCATTATACCCCTACTTAACCTATAATTACAAGAATGCCAATATGATTCATTTATTATATTCAACATATTAAATATCATTTATTAAGGTATTTGCACATTAATATTTATGTTAATTACACTTTCCACTTATTTATGATTCCTCATTTACAAAAAAATTTTAATTAATATATTCATACAAAAAAAATTAAATGTTAATAGTTAGCTAATTTACAGAAGAAATATTTATCTGAACTGATTTTGGAACATTTAATCAAACTATCATTTTAATTATAGATTTTAATTAAGATCTTGTAATTCTATAATGGACATTTCACGCCTAATTCTTTTACTCTTTTAAATTAAGATCTTGTAATTCTATAATGGACATTTCACGCCTAATTCTTTTGCTCTTTTTGCCCTTGGTTGCAATTTAATATATAGAAGTAGATTAAGATCTTGTAATTCTCATTTAATTAAAAAATAAAAATTATTTACATATAATGGACTCAAGCGACAACTTAATTAAAATTCTGTAGCCACTGTTTAAAAACCAAATTATGATTTGACTCAGTGATTATATCAACTAATGAGTGCTCGGGTAAATATTGAAGTACCGGGAAAAATTGGATTTATTTATAGATTAATTTTGGAGATTAAATTATTAACATGTGCATATTATACGATAAATTATATTATATATTATAATACTATATCCAATTTCACGAGTCTTGAATAATTATGTCATTATATTCAATCTTTTTAGTTTTAAAACTTTTTTCATTTATTAAATTTCTTAACGTCTAATTCAAGTTGGCACAAGCTTTTATCGAGTTTTATTCGAGTGACACTTAAATTTGAGTTATCATCCAAATAATATAAAATTAGCCTGGAAAAGAGTTCGAGTGCAACTACTCAACTGAATTACAACTCAAATCAATCGAGTTTTAGACAACTCACTATTACATAAAATAATCACATATAATTTTATAAAAAATAAATGAGCTTGTTTAATATTGATAAACTTTCATGATAAGATGGTAATAGGGTAGCAAATGATCGTTCGACCAACTGATGATCATAGTATTGTTTAACATATAAATATGTGTAGACTGGTTATAAGAAGATGAGAGAGAAGAGGAGAGAAAGGGAGACAACAATTATTATGTGTATCTGAAGTTCGATCGACTCGTATAGTTAAACTTTTATATGCGCATGTGTTTGAATTCAGTCATATCACTACGGGCGATCGTAACTTGTGATCATATTAAATCAATTTCAACTATTTATATATTTTATAGATTAAAATATATAATTTCTGCCTAAAAATTCAACATGTGTTATTATAATTGGATTGAATAGCCCACTAGATTTCACTGATGGTAAAATCTTTCATATAAAAATTATATCGTGTTAGTCTGAGTAAATAAACATATATGTACTATCTCGAGTTAGATATTATTGATGTTATTAGTTGGTTAAAAAAAAATTATGCTTAGAAGTTTAATAAAAACATAATTATATTATAAAAAAGAAACAAAAATCGAGTTTTACTCGAGTGGCACTCAAAATTGAGTTATCATCCAAACAATATAAAATTAGTTTGGAAAAGAGTTCGAGTGCAGGTACTCAACCGAATTACAACTCATATCAGTCGAACTTTAGACAATTGACTATTAAATAAAATAATCACATATGATTTTATAAATTTAGTTCACCATATTAAATATTGATAAACTTTCATGATAAGATAGTAATAGGGTAGCAAATGATTGTTCGACCGGCTGATGATCATAGTATTGATCAACATATTGTTAGGGATAAAAACACGAGATTCAACTTCTAATGCAAAGCACGCACACAACAATATATTTGATGCAGAAAACCCACGTCCCAACTTGTATTATTAATCAAAACTGTTATCAATAATACAATTAACCAAATTTTGATACTCAAGCCTACTACTTAAGCATCCGCCCGCAAGCAATACCTAAGTCTACATCTTGAGCACACCTATCAAACACAATATGACTATGTATATATAGCCATATCAAACTAGACAAATTAGAATCTAACTCTAACTCTGAAATACTTAACTGCAATTGGAATCCAATTCTGAAATATTCAACTCAAATCAAAATCCACCAACTGCATGTTCTAACTTTGTGACCAAAACATATCTTTTATAATAATTGTCTAAACATACAATTATTATCCTTATATATTTGGGATCACCAAAGTCCATGCTATCATTGTAATGGGCTGACACCTAACACATATAATTATGTGTAGACCGGTTATAAGAAGATTGAGAAAAATGGGAGAAAGAGACAGAAAGAGATCACAACTATGTGAACTTTGATCGACTCGTATAGTTAAACTACTGTATGTTCATGGCTTGAATTCGATCGTATCACTAAAGGTGACCGCAAATTGTGAACATATTAAATCAATTTCAACTATTAAACTATTTTATAAATTGAAATATATAATTTGCGTCTAAAAGTTGTACCTATGTCATTATGATTGGATTGAATAGGCCACCAGACTTCACTGATCGTAAAAATCTCTCATGTACTGATTATTTAGTGTTAGTCTGAGTAAATAAAAATAGATTTACTATCCTAAATTAGAAATTATTGGTATTATTAATTGGTTTCAAAATAAAATTATACTTAAAAATTTAATAAAAACACAATTATATTATAAAAACAAACAAAATTATTATTTGAAATAAATAATATATATATATATTATAGATGCGGGCCCGTGCCTTGCACGGGCTTCTACGCTAGTTAAAAATGTATTAGACGTCGTAAGAAATTGTTTTTAATATTTTTAATTATATTGTTTTTTTGAAAGAATATAATTTATATAGACAAATTTATATAATAAATTTATATAGATAAACTAAAATTTGATTTTTATTTTTAAATAATTTATTGCTCAAAATAACTTGCAGGTTAAGTCGAATACATGCCTGTAATAAGAAAAAGGACAGCTGCAAATTTAATCAACGAACCGTGATCTTGTGAGAGCATATGTATATGTACGTGTTGGAGTTGTAGATTACCCAAGTTCTTATCTATATCCAGATTAGTTCGAGTTAACTTTCAAAAAATTTAATCAAGTTGTCGAAGGTGGAAAGAAGGCTAATAATATTATTCTGACATCAATACAAAAGTGTGGACTCGAAGTTAACTAATATTATTCGTCAATGACTAGAGAGATATAATCTGGTCTATAAGTCATCCGTTCCGCTGACGAGAATGTTAGGAATTCGGATTCGGAAAGCAAAATACATGTCATACAAGAATAATCAATTTCATTTTTAATTCTTTTAATCTCTATTTAATTAATTAGATATTAATATTTCATACAAGAATAATCAATTTCATTTTTAATTCTTTTTATCTCTATTTAATTAATTAGATATTAATATTTCATACAAAAAAATCAATGATGTAAATATATATAATAATAATAATAATAATTTTATTAATATTTTTAATTATTATAAATTAATAACTAAACGCATGATATCAAATATCCTAAACCCATACCACCTGACCTTCATTTATAATTCCAATCCTATACCACACGTCCACACCCCACCATAAGATTTTACCGATTTCAGAATATTAAATACTCCTTAAGAGCATCTACAACCATCAAAATCCTTTAGATAAAATGTGAGTTGGCATACTAAAAATAAAAAATTTAACCATCTTCTCTAAAAACTCATACTCCAACCATACTCAGCTGTTGTCTATAATTTTAGTCAATCTCCTATGGATGGCTAAATTTGTCGAACCTCTACAGGTCTGTAAGAAAATCTGTAGGAAGATTGCATATCATTTATTACCATATTGAACTAATATATTCTATTTTAACAATTTAAAATATTAATAATATACTATTTTTAAATTATAGCCAACCAATATAACCAATACCATTGAAGCAAAATATCTTACAAGTTTAGCAAATTTTACATAATGTCTTACAGGTCCAATTTAACCAACGATTATAGTCAACGCTAACCTTTAGCTAAAATGTGAGCTGACATACCAAAATTAAAAAAAAAATAGCCAACCTGCCAAAAACTCACACTCCAACCACATTGACCCCTTTGTCTATAATTTTAGGCAACCTCCTTTGTCGAACCTCTACAAGTCTATAAAAAATCTGCAAGAACATTGCACATCATCTATTACCATATTGAACTGATATATTCTACTTTAACAATCTAAAATATTAATAACATACTTTTTTTAAATTATAGCCAACCAATATAGCCAATAATATTGAAGCACTATGTAGATTCAGCAAATTATATATAATGTCTTGTAGGTCTAATTTAGACAACGATTATAGCCAACACCATTGGAGATGCTCTGTTCCAAAGTAAAACAAGGATATAGTAACTTTCTAGCAAAGTTTCCAAGGGCAAAGGTGAGATAGTATTTTGGTGAGAAGATTTTCTCAACGGAAACACTACTAAAAAATATAAAATCACCCATTGGCTCCACCCAGTGTCCAAATATTTTCTTTGAGGAAAAAACCTAGAAAATTGTACTTGTATAAAGAATACAGATATAACAACAGTTGGATGTATTTAACTGGCAGATATATATACTCGCTGCCCTGTAGAATTGTTTTTTAGGATACTATTCTCTGCAAACTTAATTCTTTAAGTGACCCTCCAGCAAAAGATTGGTACCACAATTGTATACAAGCTTAGGCTTATGTATATCGGAAATCCAACCACGAACATGAAAGCTAAGGTTGGGAAGAAATTTCTTCAGATTGCATAATATACTCAGGTATAAACTTCTTCTAGGAAAGAGCGCTATATCACATCCTGCTGGTACAACATGCTACAGCAAGGGAACAGAAGTACAACTAAACTGGAACTTACAAAATGTAGGATTGTGCAGCAGAGAACTATTGACAACCAAAAGGATCTGATGCTCAATCTGATAACAATTCTTCCAGCTCAGGTTCCTCCGAGGAGCCACCATCATAATCACTACTTGTTCCATTTAACTGACTTATAGTTTGAAAGTCACTCATGTCATCATCTTCTTCTTCTTCCTGATCAGACCACTCTTGCTCTTGCTCGCTAGGGTGATTTTGAACATCAACTGAACCAGACACGTGCATGTTTGTGGTGCTGTTACCAGTCCCAAATATTCCAAGTTTCAATTCCGCTTTTGCTTTAGCCACAGAATCTTCACATATGCAGGCAGATGGATTCTCATGAAACTGACCCCTGCCAGGCCTTACCTCTTTTGGTTCACCCATAAAGCCTTGCTGGTGCTTACGAACTTCAAAGGAAAATTCGTCCCAAGTCATGTTATTACGGTTCATGAACAATCTTGACAGTTTCTTAGCATTAGGCCGAATGGTAGGCTTATGACCAAAATATCGCCTGTAATACCAGCATGAATCAGCGCTTCCAAAAGTCACTTGCAGTACAAGATACAGAAAAAAATGATTGAAACAAGCATACCTCCGTCCAGCTAACATTTTTGCCATGTTACCATTATTGTTTGTAACAAAGACATTACTTTCATCGCAAACTATATAATCCAGTGCAGCCATGCGTGATGAAAAACCAGCAAATGGTTCCAACTCTCTTTCACTAGCTATAGTATCTTTTGAGTAACAGTTTGGGAAGAGTGCCTTCAGGGGAGCCAAGGACTCTTCACCTCGATAAACTTCACCGGAAGCCACATAAATGTGAACATCTTTATCATATCCAAGTGCTCTCAACATCAGACCTACTTCCTCAGGTGTCAGTGGGCATTTTCCTTGCCGTCTTCCCTTATCTGGGTTGATATTCTGTAAATTAATGGGAACATAAGTAAAATAATTCATAATATAAAAAGTGTTACCCTGATATTGGTCCATACAAAAAACGAAAGCAGGTCAGTTATTACTTTGAGAGTAACAAATTGTCATTGCTATATTTTTGGTTGCCTGGTTATAAATAGTCGTATCTTGTTTAGCAAAAAAAATAAAAAAAATAGTCGCATCTTGAGTGTCAACTAATGGTCTTGAAATTCAGACATTAATAAGAAAGAAATAGAAATACAAACTTTCTTGAAAATTTTAGTGATTTAGGTTCTACGGAGTTTCTGCACGCTGTAGTAACCAAATATTAGATTAAGCTAACCAAGACAGAAGGAGCTTTACATGTAAAGTTTTCCACCTCCTTCGTATTTTACCCAGTTCTTTTCTCTCCTTATCTCCTCCACCATAATAACATCCTGAGAATGCAAGCATATCGGGTTCAAACCTGATATAAGAAAACATATTGTTGTGTGAAGATAACTACTCACGAACTAACCAGGTGCATGAAAACCAAAGTGCTTTAAGCAACATTAAAATAGAAAAGGAAAGATCGAGTAGAATGGCGGGAATGAGTTGAACAAGGCGTTAATAACACTTCGAGCACAATTGGTAACCATATTAGGAAAGATAGTTATATTCTCATCAAAATCCATTTTTGGTCAGTTCATCAACTTGTCATGACTTCTTTGCATTTTTTATTACATACCTTACATTATTAATCCAGCAGCATAGGTACAAGTGTAAACCCAGGCTTCGTTTGATATGATTGGTTTTGATGTTCTAGAAAGCAACAACTATTGATTCTCATAAGCAACTTTCAAAGAGTCCGATTAATATTAAAACAACATTTGGAATATCGCTTATTGAACCAGCAGTTTTACTATAGTTAAAACTGATCATAGATTAAGCTCACAGGTAAAAAGTCAAGATCTGAAATTACTGGTAGAGACATTATCCAAAGTACCTCAGGTGTAAGGCAATGTAATGCTTGCCCTTCATCCTCATTCGATTAACCAACTGTTTACCCATTTCAATAATAGGATCTGTAAAGTGTAAGGCATGATAGTTTACTCTGCATCTAAGCTTCTGTAAATCACTGTCCAACTTATTTGCTAGTCTGTAGTCAAACTTGGTGAGCCGGACAGCCTGTCACAAGAACGGCAATTATATTACATCAGAATGAAAAAAATTAGATCAATAGAACAGCGGTAGGGTGGAATTATGGCCAGCTGAAACTTTCATCTTTGTTTAATATTTTTAAAACCTTTCCAAATGAATATCTCAGACAAACAAGGAGTGTCGATCTATTGTTCAGTATGACACAGCAGAAATTCAGAGGGTAAACAATGATTTGTAAAATCTGGAGAACTAACTGAAACTGAAGGCTTAAACAAAATCAATCAAGATTCCCATGCTTTATAATGAATTTCATTATTTCAGGAATCGAATATCTTACCCGCTTTTTTAATATATTGGGTAGAACACGACTTATGTAGCATCTATCACTACACTTTCTAGGGACACGCATGGTATATGGAGCCCACGTCCTGCCTCGCCTTTTTGGAAGTTCTCTTATGATTTTAACATCTTTAGCTAGATGCGAAATAAACCGATCTACATTGAAAATCTGCGAAAAATTACTGCACATAAAGAAGAGTCTCTTTTATTATCAACACTTGTACACTTAGATAAAAATTTCTTTATTTTAACTAGAGCAAAAGAAAAAAAAAAAAAAACTATCACAAATGCAAGTGCAATGAATACTCCAGACTGACCTTGAATCCTTCCAGAACGACTTCTGGTCCAGTGTTGGAACAACAAGAGTAGCATTTAATATGCGAGCAGCAACAACAGCATCTGTAATCTGGCAAAAGAAGTATCAAGAATTTAACCGATAATTAATGACTAGCTTGCCAAGTGCCAACATATTCAAAAAATGTTAATGATGATAAGTGATGAGGAAGTTATTAGTTAGTCTATATGTATACAGTTTAGAGAGTATTAAATTATTTGTTTATATGTTTTATCTAGATCTAGTAGTTTATTAGTCGTGTCGGTTATTTTTTCCCAATTGTTACAGGCCTTGGTCCATTTGAATATTTTGTTAAGGCTTCTATTCACTATATAAGCATTGTAATCCACACGTATTGAATGAGACTTGATAATTGAAAACATCGTTAAATCTTGAATTGGCTCTCTTTATGGGTTGCAATCCATAGGTTTTTCTCTGTTATGCGGTTGGGAAACCCTCGGGGTAGTGAATTCTCTGCGGTTAATTCACCCAAGATTTATCTAATTCTCTGCGGTTAATTCCTGTCCTGAATCAATAACCTATCAAGTAGAGAAGCAAAAATGTAAAGACTACAGTACATATATCTAAACCAGATAATTTGGCCACCTAATACTCATCTATGAATTTCGAAGTCAAATTATCAACAAAACATCATACTTCCTTTCTAAATGCTAGATATAATCTTACTCTGTCATTATGGTTTTAAACCCCACAGGACTTATGTATGAAATTAAAGATTTGACAATTTATCAGTCCTGCAGCCTGTGAACTTTACAACCTAGCCTATCTAGGCCTGAGGGATTCATTGTTTCACATCTTCAAATAACTCCGGTCGCCATATGAATTAACTATTAAGGAGGCACCTAATTAGGTTAATAAGTCTGCTAGTTGCTGCTTATATTGTTATGATATATTGAACTGACTAAAACCACTAATAGAGGGGTATGTAATTTATATTACTAATAAGGAACTTAGTTATCTTATAAAAAAAATTTGAGCACACATAAAAGATTTAGAACATCCAATACTTGAACTCTTGAGATTAAATTATCCATATACATGAACTAACTGGAGATGATACGAGTCGTATAACTTATTGGAAAAGTTTAAAATACAAAAAGATTTTGATGAGTACCTTTGACAAACAACATATAGACAAAACTATACAATTGAGATTAAGCACACCAACTTGATTAAGACAGGAGATGCAAGTGACATTTCTAAAATAAGTATTAAAAAAGCTGGCCTCGAAATCAAATGAGTTCTAGCAAACAATCTCTAATAAATTACATCAAATTCGGCTGAATCTTGCACAAACTCAAATCCTTTTCAAGCTAACCAGCTAAGATTAAACATGTGATATTCGACTCAATTAGCTAGTTTATCAAATATGACACTAATGTAATAATCAAAGTGAGCGAAAATACCCCTGTTCTTTGTTGATTTAAACCACCACTAGTTGCAATCAACAAGTACCTATTAGTCCTCGTGACAACGTCAGCCTCTGTAATTCAAGCAAACCAATAAATATCAACAATCTTACCTAAATAACAAATCAATACAACCTAACAAATATAACAAACACTGACTCGCAAACTTGTCACTCGCGGTACTGCAACCGTAGTAGAATTCAGACATCTTCGATCTCCAGATATTACGACCAGATACATTGACATAATCCTGATCGCATTAAGCGCAAAATCAGAATATAATTAAACCAACACAATTACAACAATACAAGCACACAACACACAGAGAGTACATAAGCCCTAACCGGAACACGAAACTCGACAAGTTTACGAGCATCCACATCGCCGCGAGTATCTATCTAATCAAATCAAATGAAACAGTGGAGTAAGTAGAGTAACAACAGAGACAAATGTAAAGTTAAATAGTTAGATATGTGTCGGTACCAATGAGCGGTGAAGATGGCGATTGTGTGAGGGAGAAGGAGCGAGAAAAGAGAAGAAGAGCAAGACGGAGAGGAGGATAAGGCCGGAGATTAGAGCAATTGCCGGAATCAATAGACGGAATCGAGTGTGATAGCTCCGTCGCCGCCGTTGGATAGCCATTATACGGCGAGCAACTGTGTTTAAATTTATGTGTAGAGCAGTGATTGTCAATTAATTATCTACTTGAACTACAGTATTTTCCCCAGAGAGAGGGAGAGGGAGAGAGAGAAGCTGAGTAAGTCTGAGCAGGCAGTGAGTATTTGTATCTATATGCTTGCATCTAATTTACTCTATTACGTATAGACTGTATTGTCCAAATTTGTCAGTACAATATTTTCAAAATAATTCAGGATATATAATTTTTATTCACTTCCCTGATTGTAGATCTGTAGTTGTTGGATTTTGTAGGAATTTTGTTTACATCTCCTTTTCTTTTCTTGTTTTTGCTAAGTACATATATGATCTCATTTGATGTAAATTGTAACCTCAGCAGCCGGGAGAGGGGGCTTGGCTTGATTTTAATCCCTGCCATTCATAAAATTTTAAAAGGTTAATTATTTAGTTGGTTGTGAGTTTAATGTATTAGAGCAACTCTAATGCACCCATTCCTTACCTATATTTGATCTGCATGGACAAGATTTGAAGATTGAGAACAAAAAGAGCTCCTCCAACGCAACTCCCTATCCCCTATTAATTTTAGGTGAGAGAAAGTTTAACCCCTTATTTGAGGGATGGAAAAGCAACCCCCTATATGCTCTTATATGCTCCAATGTCATCAGCAGCTCATATTTCCTCTTATTTTTCTGTTATTTATTAGTGCAATCTTTCTCTCTCCTTGAGTTGTATATATAGATTTAAAATATAGGGAATCAAATAGGGAACACCGTTGGAGCAAAATAGCATTGGGTTTGCTCTTAGTCACTGAATTGAAAACGGTATTCAATAAAGTCATCAGACAGGTACCTCGAAATATGAGTTGAAGCAGTAAAAATATTATTTGTAAAATTTTACATATTATTCTTATGTTACCGTAACCAAATAAAAAGTTATGACTTCTAGTAATTATGATAATATATTTAGATTTTATCAAATTTATTTATTATTTTTTTAAATTATAATATAAAAAATAACTATATAATAAAAACTATATTTAAAATAAACTTGATAAAATCTAAATATCTAAATATATTATAATAAATACTAGAAGTCATAATCTTTTAGTTGGTTGAGTTAACATTTAAAAATGATGTGCAAAACTCATAAATAATATTTTTATTGCTTGAACACATATTTCAAGGTACTTATTTGATACCGTTTTGAGTCCAGTGACCAGTTTCATACATTAAGTCCACTTCAGCGACTAATTAAATAATTAACGCAAATTTTAAACTTACGAACATTTGTTTAATAAATTAATTAAACTTCAAAAATCAGCTCAAAAGTATGAAAATATATGAATAATATATTTTGTTATGATAATTTTATTTAATAAAAATTAATTCCATTATTAATAGAGATAAATTAAATATGGGGAGTAATAATCCGAGATCATGGGAGTAATATTTTTAATATTAGCTACACCATAATTTATTATTTGTATTTTATTTTTATATACAAAAATATTTTTTCAAATATTCGTGTGATATAATTGTAAGCTATTTTATTTATTTTATATAATTATACTCAATACTATAAATTTCATATAATTATACTCAATACTATTAAATAAGTGTAATGATAATTGATAAACTAAAGATATTTTGACTAAATTAATGATTTGAAATATAGAAGAGGAAAATCTAGCGGATAGAACCATCGTCATTGCTTTCCCTCCACCAGAACTTGCAGAAGAAGAGGATGAACTCGCTTCCTCTCCACCCACCGATTCCAACTCGCTCATTTTCAACTCACTCCCCATCTCTCCACCTTACTCGCCACCACCACTCTCTCCTATCTCCACCTCTCGCAACAACCTCTTCCTTATCCTACGACCAGAACGACGTCGCTTCGCTTCAAAACCGCCGCTACGACTTCACTCCCTTGCTCCAGTTCATCTCCAATCACGACTCCTCCGAGTTCGACTCGTCTTCTTCTGATTCCCCGACCGAGTTAGAACCTGTGGAACTCGAGCTCGCTGAGTCATACCGAGCTGTGCCAGCTCCGCTCTGGCACACTCTGTTGAAATCGCTCTCTTCCGAAACGACGTCGATTTCGAAGGCGTATGCGCTGGTGATGTGGCTGAAAAAGCATAATCTTTGTTTTTCGTATGAGTTGCTTTATTCGATTTTGATTCATGCTCTAGGGCGTTCTGAGAAGCTTTATGAAGCGTTTTTGTTGTCGCAGCGGCAGACGTTGACGCCGTTGACTTATAATGCTCTAATTGGTGCGTGTGCGAGAAATGGTGATTTGGAAAAAGCCCTGAATTTGATGGCAAGGATGCGAAGGGACGGGTATCAGCCTGATTTTGTGAATTATAGCTTGGTTATTCAGTCGCTTACGAGGAGTAATAAGATTGATTCGGCAATGCTGTTGAAATTGTATGAGGAAATTGAGAGGGATATGATTGAGGTTGATGGCCAATTGTTGAATGATATAACTGTTGGTTTTGCGAGGGCCGGGGATGTGAATAAGGCTATGTTGTTTTTGGGGATGATTCAGGGGATTGGGTTGAGTCCCAAGACGGCGACTTTGGTTGATGTGATTTCGGTGTTGGGGACTTCGGGGAGGACTGAGGAGGCAGAAGCAGTTTTTGAGGAGTTGAAAGAAGGTGGATTGAAGCCGAGGACAAGGGCTTATAATGCACTTTTGAAAGGGTATGTGAAGACGGGAGCGTTGAAGGATGCTGAATGGATTGTCTCCGAGATGGAGAGTAGTGGGGTTTCGCCAGATGAGCATACGTATAGTTTGCTGATTGATGCTTATGGCAATGCAGGTAGGTGGGAAAGTGCAAGAATTGTGTTGAAGGAAATGGAAGCTAATGATGTTCAGCCAAATTCGTTTGTGTTCAGTAGAATTTTAGCTAGCTATCGTGATAGAGGGGAGTGGCAAAGATCATTTCAAGTTCTTAAAGAAATGAAGGAGTGTGGAGTGCAGCCTGATAGGCAATTTTATAATGTGATGATTGATAGTTTTGGGAAGTATAATTGTCTTGATCATGCGATGGCCACACTGGAGCGAATGAAGGAGGAAGGGATTGAACCTGATACTGTCACATGGAATACACTTATAGATTGCCATTGCAAGTCCGGGCATCACAACAAGGCTGAGGAACTTTTTGATGAAATGCAAGAAATTGGATGTTTGCCTTGCACCACAACATATAACATAATGATTAATTCATTCGGGGAGCAGGAGAGATGGGATGGAGTGAAAAACTTGCTGGGGAAGATGCAGAGTCAGGGTCTACTGCCTAACGTTATTACGTATACCACACTAGTTGATATATATGGGAAGTCTGGGAGATTTAATGATGCAATTGAGTGCTTGGAGGTCATGAAATCTGCAGGCTTGAAACCATCCCCGACCATGTATAATGCATTGATTAACGCCTACGCACAAAGGGTATGTTGCTAACTCTGAATAAAATACACTGCAGATCATAACTTATAAGTAAGGCTTTAAAATATATTCGTTACTTTAATGCCAATGACTACATATCTCCTAATCTGAGTTTAATATATGAACTCTGTTTGAATAATTACTACCAAGAAGATTTGCACAACCTACTCCTGTACACATCCTGGCATAATACCATGAGATTCATAGAGTATGTTTACCTACCCTGAGTGGAATTTATGATACCTGTTTATGCAAGTGAATTTCTGATTTCCGATAGGATAGACCTGTATGATCACTACTGTTTTGACGCCATTTATCGACAGGGTTTATCGGAGCAAGCAGTAAATGCATTTAGGGTCATGAGAGCAGATGGTCTAAAGCCCAGTAATCTAGCTCTCAATTCATTGATCAATGCTTTTGGCGAGGATAGACGGGACACTGAAGCATTTTCTGTCTTGCAATACATGAAGGAAAATGCAAGTTGCTCTACTACATCTATAATCCCCTCCCTCTCCCTCTAATCACACACGAAAAGGCACCACTTTACCACCTCTTGTAACTATAATATAGGATATTCAGTTTTTCTGTTTTTAATTGCAGGGCCTGAAGCCTGATGTTGTCACCTACACTACACTAATGAAAGCTCTGATTCGTGTGGAAAAATTTAATGAGGTAAAAGTGTGGATAGTGTTATTTTGCACATTACAAGACAAATAGGACTTTAGCCACGCGTAGTGTTTCTCACATTGGATCACCTTACTTTCACTGTGCCAGTCCTACTTCCTGCCCTTCTAAAAAAACCCTATTCAAGCGGATCTCATACATCTGATTCTTGTAAGATCTGCAGCCCAACTAATTCACACTGTATCAACAAAATTTGTTTATCATCAAACCTCGTGTCCGTTAGGGGAAGCTGTCCACCCTCACCCATAGCTTCATAATTGGACTAGCTAGATGCTTCTTTTGCAAAAACCTTGATCTGCTTTTTATCATTGTTTTACTTTTCATTATGGTCATTCACCTGGTATTTTTTCTGGTGACGTATATGAAAATATCGGGTTTGATATATCTCAGAATGTGTCTGGTGTCAGTGTCATACAACTGCGTCAGGCACTTACTGTGTTGAGACAAATAAGAGCCCAGGTCCTTAAAAAAATCGATGCAACTAAACCAGGACATGGTGTTGTAATTTGTGAAGGCAACACACATGTAACTGTAGTTTAATATATTTTATAACTTCCTTGCTACTACCTTTTATTTGTCAAAATTATAATTCATCTAAAAATTTTAATTGATATATTTATGTCGTATGGTTTCAAATACAGTTAAAGTGCAAGAAGTTTTTTTTGAGTTGAACTTTTAGTCTGAATGTTCTTCCCAACTTTCAGGATTACTATTATATTATGTTATGCTGACTACTTTGAAATTCAGGTTCCAGCTGTATACGAAGAAATGATTTTGTCCGGGTGCCACCCAGACAGGAAAGCTAGAGCAATGTTACGGTCTGCTCTTAGATACATGAAGCAGACACTGAGATCATAGATGGCGGCATGAGTTACACGGAACAGATTTTCATGTAATTGGCAGAGCCAGCCTGCAGATTTAGTTATTGTGCATCATCAGGAGATGAGGGTTGTGGTAAGGTCAGTCTAATGTTATTCCAGCATCAAATATGAGAAGTAGCTTGACTGCCAGTGGTTGCTCACGAACACAAGTTCAAGATGTTAGGTTAATGTTGCTATAAACTGGTTAGACTGCACTTCAATCTTCTAATGCCACCAAAAAAAAAAAATCTACGGCCATCTTCTTGATCAGCACCATATCCTACCGCAATTAGTCCTCTTTCCAAGTCAGATGTATTAGTTTGATTTGTGGTTTGTGCTAGGTATCATCCTGTCATTGGAATATAGATGCAACTCAAGTTCCAGGATGAAGTGCGCAGAGACGGAGAATGTCCATAGCCAAAGTATTGACACAGTTTTTTTAGTAGGGGCAGTGAATATTTAAGAAGTGCACATATGATACTGGACTTACTACTGTAAACAAGCAAAAACCGACCAGTGAACCTTCACATGGTTGTTCAATTGTAAGTGGGAGGTTGTTAATAAGTGTTATATTAGAAGAAACCTTCAATTACATCTAAAACTATTTACGTAGTAAATATTATTAAACCCTGTCATAAACCTAAAACTGTGCATAAATAGACCTGTCTATGGTACCAGTTGCAAACAGAATGAAACTTCTTAACAAAATAAGTTAAGTTGTTAGTGTTCAGAAAAACTAGTCAGAGTTATTTTAGTTAACGGCCTAGACTAACAGTGAAGAATGCAATTCCAAATCCAAGCCCATGTTATTTCAGAGAGCTTTAATTCTCCGACAACATACATTATGATAGAATAAAGAAAGATGATGGTTAAAACCACAATGCATAATATGGATACCAATTATTTGCTGCCAAATGAAATGACAGTCATAAATTGTTCTAGATTGCAGGTAAATTTCATACAGGAACTTATAATCTGCTAGGTATGCTGGTTGCCAGGTTTCCCATAGCTCTGGCCTTTTGCCTGAGCACGTACTTGTGTGTCTTTCCTGTGGAAGTCTTGGGCAGATCCTCGAAAACCACAGTACGAGGAGCCATGTACTGAGGCAAGCGGCTCCGACAATAGCTGATAATCTCATCATCACTCACATCACACCCATCCTTGAGCTTGACAAATGCACAAGGCGTCTCTCCCCAAAGAGTATCAGGCCTTCCCACAATAGCTGCTTCGAAAACGGCTGGATGACTGAAAAGCACATCTTCCACCTCTATTGTGCTTATATTCTCCCCTCCAGAAATAATTATGTCCTGAGACCGATCCTTGATTTCAATATATCCGTCTTCGTGCTTCACCCCCAGGTCACCACTCCGAAACCACCCATCCTTGAAGGCATCCTCTGTCGCCTCGCGGTTCTTGAAGTATCCATTCATCACCGTGTTGCCTCTGTACATGACTTCACCTAGTGTTTTTCCATCTGCAGGCACACTCTTCATAGTATCAGGATCCTTGACATCAACTTCTTCCAAGCCAGTATGCTGCACTCCTTGACGAGACTTCATCCTGGCCCCGGCCTCAGGAGGCATGGCATTCCACTCCGGCTTCCAGTAGCAAACCGTGGCAGCGCCATAGGTTTCCGTCTGACCATATGCATGAGTCACCAAGAACCCCAGCTCCTCAATCTTTAAAATCACCTGAGGAGGCGGGGGCGCGCCTCCTGTCAAGACCCTCACCTTCCCTGGAAAAGCCTTCCTCTCCTCACTCGGGGCATTCGCAATCATGTTCAGCACAGCTGGCGCGCCTCCCATATCCGTGACACGGTGCGTGACAATGCTGTCAAAAATAACCTTCGCGGTCGCATCTCTAAGACAAACATTAGTCCCGCCTAGAGCAGCCACGCCCCACGCGAGGCACCACCCGTTACAATGAAACATCGGAACCGACCACAAGTACACAGGCATAGCAGACATTTCCGTAAGAATCGTAGCAGCCAGAGCATTGAGATAGGCGCCTCTGTGGCTATACACCACGCCTTTCGGCGTGGCTGTGGTCCCTGAAGTGTAACTAATCGAAATAGCATCACATTCGTCACGCGGGAGCCTTAACTCAAAGTCCACACTCCCTGTTGCCAGAAGAGACTCGTACTCCGATGTGACTGGCTTATTAGATGGCTTATAAGTGTCATAGATGGCCACGAGATGAGGCAGCTGAGTGGCTGTCTTCGACAGAGTGTCCAGTACTCCTTTGGCGAAATCGAGGAATTGGTAATCCACGAATATGACCTTGGCGCCAGATTGTTTCAGTAATGCTGCAATTGTATCCGCGTCAAGACGAGTATTGAGTGTAGAAAGAACGGCTCCTGCCATAGGAACTGCGAAATGCAGCTCAATCATAGCAGGAGTGTTCGGGCCCAAACCAGCCACCTGACCAAAAAGAAAAATCACAAATTAGATCCCGAAAGAACTGTAAGTTTATAATCTATGTTAGTCGGACTCAGCCAGAAGGTCATACGTGTCAGATATGAGTACTTCGAGGCAAAGTGAATAGTCAGAGTAACATAATTTATGGATAAAAACAACATAATGATTTTATCAAAATAAAACGTTAAATATATTCATCCCATAGCATGTATTCTGAGATTTTTTTTTAAAGTAAAATTTAAACATAATAAGATATTAGTATATTAATGTAACAAGTTTTGTATCTTGACAATAATAATTTAAATAACTATATTAAAAATATTAAATTTCTAACAAATAATAAACTTAAAAAATTTATATAATCCCGTGCTTGGCACGGGTCATCGACTAGTAATTTATAATAATGACATGCAGAACGTAAAAGACAGTGAGGAATGAATACTGACCACATCACCGCGTGAAACGCCGAGCAGAGAGAGAGCAGAAGCAAGTTGAGTGCACCTCTGAAGAGTCTGTGACCACGTAAATTTCACGTTTTCACCGTACACAATAGAGACTCTGTCTCTGTACACAATGGCAGCTCTTTTCAAGAAGCTTATGGGTGTTAGAGGAACATAATTTGCAGGACATTTTTTTGTGCCTTCCATTTTTCTTTTGATCTATGGATTTAGATAATTGTTGTGTTTGTGTTAATCAAACGAAATGAGATGTCTTTTTATAGGAGCCTCTAGCAGATTTCAAATCGAAACGGCGCGTGTTTTTAATATTTTATCCCTGCCGTTTTCGGGAAACCGAAATGCAACGTCTTTTTTTTTTTTTTTCATTTTTATTTGTTGAGATAAAATGTTCTTTATTTTAGTTTTTCCAATTCCGTTTCTTCCGTTTTATGCTAAACCGACATGCAGTTTGTAAGAAATATATGTTTTATTAGTTAAGATATTATTAAATAAAAGGATTAATTTATAGAAATAAAAGTCTGATGATTGGAAAAATGTTTTACCTTTTACATTATTCCCGTTTTGCGCTAAAACGGAATGTCTTTCGTAGTTTCCAAGCGATTTCCAAAACCAAACGTTTTAATTTTTAATTTTATTTTTTCAGTTTTCCCCCTAAAACGAATTGAATTATCTTTATCTTCCGTTTTTTATGAAACGGAGTGTTTTTATAAGACATTTTAACTGGGTTACCACACCGAAACATCTCGTTTATTAAATCCTTTATTTAAAGGATAAAAATATACCCTCTCCTTGTTCTCTACAATGAAACGTTTTTATTTATTATATTTCTTCATTCTAAAGTGAATAACATTACTGTGGGGTTTCGTAGACGTGTGACGATCACACACGGTCACGTATGGACTCAAATTTTTTTTAATTCTTTTGAATGTGTATAAAATATAAATGTGTTTGATGAGTTAAATATATGAAACAAATATTTCTTCTACATATATTAAAATGTCTACTATTTGGTTTTCCAGTTTAGCTAAAACAAATCTCCTTTCTTTTTAACAAAATAATCCACGTAGGTCCCTGGATCGTGATTACATGCCTCTTTGGGTAAGGAAGTTTATGGCTTCTTTTACTAAAAAATCGCTTCTGCTTTTGCTGACTGATTGGAAAAGTATACCTGATTAGCTCTAACATTTATATGGTTTGAGCTGATTTATTCTTGCCTTAATTGGGCTGAATAATCACCCAAGTACCAAAAAGAGAAAATAATGTCATGTATAACCATTTAATTAATTCCATTGTTATGAAGCCATTCTTATGTCACAGTTACCTAGTTTAACATGAGGATTTATCATACATACAACGTTTTTGACTTGCAAATCCATCTGAGATAGTATCTCAGAGATACCTTGCAGAAAACACTAGTTATTTGCTAAATGATCCACACTAAACAGTAAAGACAGGAAGTCCAAGTCCATGTATTTCAGCAAGCTTCAATACTCCACAGGAATACATTATTATACATTCATGAAAGATGCTTCTTAACAGCACAATACATATGGATACTGTATATTTAGCTGCCATGTGACAGCACAAATTCTTCTGAATTGTTGAAGCGACAAGCTTCATTTAGGAACTTATAATTTGCTGGTAGTGCTCTTTGGAAGGCTTCCCATAGCTCTAGCCTTTTGCCTAAGTATGAACTTTTGGGTCTTTCCTGTTGAAGTTTTGGGCAGATCCTCAAAAACCACAGTACGAGGAGCCATGTAATGAGGCAAGCGACTCCGACAATAACTGATGATCTCATTACCAGTAATATCACACCCATCCTTCAGCTTCACGAATGCACAAGGGGTTTCTCCCCAATGATCATCAGGTCTTCCCACGATAGCTGCTTCAAGAATTGCTGGATGACTAAAAAGCACAGCTTCTACCTCTATCGTGCTTATATTTTCCCCTCCAGAAATAATGATGTCTTTCGAGCGATCCTTTAGTTCAATGTAACCATCTTCGTGTTTTACACCCAAGTCACCACTTCGAAACCACCCACCTTTGAAAGCATCTTCTGTTGCCTGACGATCTTTCAAGTACCCGTTCATCACAGTGTTGCCTCTGAACATAACCTCGCCTATTGTTTTCGCGTCTGGAGGTACACTCTTCATAGTAGTAGGATCTTTGACGTCAACTTCTTCCAAGCCAATATGATGCACTCCTTGACGAGACTTGATCTTTGCTTGTGCATCAGGAGGCAGGGTATTCCACTCTGGCTTCCAGGAGCAAACGGTCCCAGGACCATATGTTTCTGTCAGACCATATGAATGAGTGACACTGAATCCTAGCTCCTCCATCTTAAAAATGACCTGAGGAGGCGGTGGTGCACCACCGGTCATCACCATCACCTTTCCCGGAATTGCTTTATTGACTTCAGGTGGCGCATTTGCTATCATATTTAAAACTGTAGGTGCACCACTCATATGTGTAACATGGTGCAAGGTTATGCTATCAAAAATATTTTTTGCAGTGACATTTCTTAGACAGACATTTGTTCCACCTAGAGCAGCAATAGCCCAAGTAAGACACCAGCCATTACAATGAAACATAGGAACCGCCCATAAGTAGACAGGCATAGAAGACATATCATTAAGAAGGGCGGCGGCCAAAGAGTTTAGATATGCACCTCTATGACTATATACCACACCTTTTGGGCTTGATGTCGTTCCTGAAGTATAATTAAGTGATATGGGATCCCATTCATCATGCGGAAGTCGTATTTCAAAATCCAAGCTTCCCGTTGCTAAAAGAGACTCATACTCCGAGGTTATTGAGAAACAGATTTCAGTATTAGAGTCTGATGGTTTATCAGACTCAGAGATGACTACAAGATGAGGCAGCTGAGTGACAGTCTTTGATAGAATTTCCAGTGCTCCTTTTGCAATATCAAGGAATTGGTAATCTACAATTATGATTTTGGCACCTGAATGTTTCAGTAACACTGAAACCATAGCTGAATCATGACGTATATTAAGTGTACAAAGAACTGCTCCTGCCATAGGAACTCCAAAATGTAGCTCATACATGGCGGGAACATTTGGGGCCAAAGCAGCAATCTAGCCAAAATAAATACATATAAAAAGCTTAATATGTGAACTACAAAGAACATCACAGTCTAGTGACACACACAGACACACACACACACACACTTCTCTTCTAGCCTTTTCTATTCGGGAATTTATTCTTTCAGACACAAATGGTAAAAAGGCTTATAATAAGATCTACCAAAGCACATGAACTAATAAATGATCACTGTCCTTACTAAATTTTTTCTTTGTAAGATTCAAACTTGTAAAACTAGGAGCACAAAAAAATTGAAGTTGGAGTGGATAGACTGTTTGTGTATTCGCGGGTTTAAGATTACTAAAACACCAAAAGAGTATTTTAAAGACATTGATGCTCATACATAGAGGGAATATCTGGGGCCAAAGCAGCAATCCGGCCAAAAAGATATATATACAAAAGCCTTAGTAGGAAAACTACAAAGAACTTAACAGTCTTATAATGCTCACTTCTACCCTCTACCTCCTATCAGTAAAAAGAACTATAGATGTTATTCTTTCAAACACAGAAGGTAAATTAGGGAGATAAAATTCCGAATTACTAATAGAATCTGTGGATGAAGAGTGAATTCTACTAAAAAAGCAAAAGTCAAAAACTTCTATAAACTTTATTTCAAAAATGATATTGATATCAATTACAATACACGCGACCGAGAACAAAATTAGATGTTACTTATGTTTATTCAAGAAACAAAAGAATAGAGGGTAGTATAAAACTCTCAAAATAGTCTTTTAATTCATCACTTATAAGTTTTAAGGAATGGAATGAAAATTTCATTTTTCTTATATAAACCTTAAATATTTTTTCTATTTGCATAGACACGTCCAATTAATGGTTCCCTTTTCTTCTACATTGATTCGCCATGTTTATTCCGCTTTCATGAGCAAGTTTATTTTATTATTTCAAAATTCAACCATTCCATTTTGCTAAGTTGTTACAGTCTAGCCCTTTTATTAATTCTACTTCATATGTTCCCCCACAGTACTACTTTAAAGTCTTCCATATTCATCTTCTGTCAACCCATCTCTAACAAGCATAGGCAAAATGTGCACAATATAATCGACTTAAAGCATGTTAATCTCAGCTTTGCAGGGCTGTTTGTTTAGTTTAACTACCAACTTCTAAATCAAGCTTGTCCCGAACTCTAATCAAGCTCGTAACAACTCTCCAAATCACAAGTCAAGTACAACTAATCCCCATCACAATTCACACTGATCACACAGTCAAACTACTACAAATCATCAGCAGTTAAAACACAACACAATCATCTGCAATTCGGGCATCTAACAACACCAATTCACTAATTAAAACTCAAAACACAACAAAGAAATAAACCAAAATCATCAATAATAATGAAAAAAGCCAAAAAGGGTAAAAAAAAAACCATACAACATCACCGGGTGAAACGCCGAGTTGGGAGAGAGCCGAAGCGAGTCGAGTGCACCTCTCAAGAGTCTGCTTCCATGTAAACTTGACATTTTCACCATATATAATAGAGAGCCTGTCTCTGTAAGCAATCGCTGATCTTTTCAAGAAGCTGATGGGTGTTAATGGAACGTAATTTGCAGAGCATCTGTTCGTCCCTTCCATTCTGATTCAATTTTTGTTTCAGTGACAAAGAAACAAAAAACAAGTCACAATTGCAAGTGATATGAAATATGATGACGATGATTGTGTGAATCTGCAGCTTGTGATACGATGAATGTGTTTGCACTCTGCAGCTTTTACTGTCCCCACAGCTTTGCTAGTGCGCAGATAACGTTTCACAAGTGGAAAATAAATTATTACCTTCCATTTTTGAGAAATTTATGATTGAAATAAATTAGAGAGTCTTCGGTACGATATTTTCTTTTTTTAGTTTTATTCTCCATTCCTTTCTTTCAACTCGTGAAATAAATTATTATTTTTGAAATAATAAATTTAAATTTTAATTATTAATTAATATTCGATTATTTTTATTATGTATGAAAATTAAGCCCAAAGTGTTGAAAATTCGTCCACGGCATATCGGATATGTAATTATTATTGGAATAAGTGCCGGAGATTATATAGTACAAACATGGGCCTCGTTTGGTACACGAGTTTTGTAGTTACGCATGTAAGTTGAAATTCATTGGAACTAGGTTACTGCGCACACTTCCTTGGAAATTTTAAATCACACGTGTTTGGTACTCTATAAACTATGTAACCACGCTTATATTCAATGTTTCTTGTAAAAATTTATATATTATGATATATTAATTTAATTATATAATAAATATGTTGTATATAATTATAATTGTATTAAAATTAGTAAAAATTAAAATTATATATATGTACATTATTTAAAACAACTTATAAACAAAAAAATAATTAATCATACTTATAATTATATTAGAAGATATATAAAATATTAATTATAATCATATTAAAAGAATATAAAAATAAGATATTATATACATATAGCTGAAAATAAAATTAAATATAATTGACATATATAAAAGTTGTAACATAAAATTATTACAATTTATTAATATTGAAAAATAATATTAAATTATAGATTTATATACATATGAATTAATATATAATACGGATAATCTATAAATGACAAATACCATATAATATTAAGTAAGATTAAAGTAAAATCAATATATATAAAAATAATTATATACAAATATATTTTTATATATTATATCTTATTTGAAAAGTTGGAAAAAAAAGTTTAAATGAAAGACATCAACACAATAACTCACAAAAACCACGTTGAAGCTCAGAAACTAGGTTACCGTGTTTTGGTGCAAGTTGGAGTACCTAGAAAGTCTGAGTTACATGACTTAAATTAAAAGTTACAAAATCAAACACTGTAACTTAGATCAGCTCCAGTGAAGTGTAGGTTACAACGTTGGGTTAGATCCAACCAAGGCCATGATAGTAGTTCATATGCTGTTCCGTATAATCTAGGAATTTTCGCTTGTATTTGTATTATTTGCACTACATGTCAAAACTGATAAAATTTAGGGCTTTTTTTATTCATAACCACGATTTCAATCTTATTTCTAAAAATACTACCTTATCCAATCTTATTTTCAAAAATACTACCTTCTCTAAAATATTTTCAAAAATACTGTGGTTGCATATGCAACCATATATGCAACTACAAATCCTGATTTCAAGTTTCAGATTGCAAATGTCATTTTCGACCTCATCGTTGGAATCGATATATATATATATATATATATATATATATATATATATATATATATATATATATATATATATATCGATTCCAACGATGAGGTCGAAAATGACATTTGGAAACTGGAACTTGAAATCAGGGATTCAGTTGTATATATGGTTGCATATGAGGTTGTATTCAGTTGATTCTATTGTAATCTAATGGCCCCGCAGGGGCACCCATACATCAGTTGCAACTTACAGTTTTCCGTTGCATATGAGGTTGCACGCAACCTCATATGCAACCTCATATGCAACTAAATGCAACTGAAAACTGTAAGTTCCAACTGAAGTATGGGTGCCCCTGGCGGGGCCATTAGATTGCAATAGAATCAATTGAATGCAACCTCATATGCAACTAAATGCAATCTCATATGCAACTAAATGCAACTGAAAACCGTAAGTTCCAACTGAAGTATGGGTGCCCCTGGCGGGGCCATTAGATTGCAATAGAATCAACTGAATGCAACCATATGCAACTGAATACAACCATATGCAACTATATATGCAACTGAATTTCTGATTTCGAGTTCCAGTTTTCAAATGTCATTTTCGACCTCATCTTTGGAGTCGATATATATATATATATATATATATATATATATATATAGGGTCAGGTTCCACATAGAACCTTATAATTTTAGAACCTTAGAACCTTCATTAAATGACAATATTTAATTACATGATTAATATAAACTTTCCTAAATTATATAATCTAATCATATAATTTATAGGCTTGTACTGCTGCAGAATATTTGTTAAAGATCTTCAATACAAATTATTACGTCATACTGCTGGGGAACATATATTAATATAATTAAAAATAATTTTATAATACAATATTTTTGTAGGAAAATACGTCATACTGCTGCGGAACATATATTAATATAATTAAAAATGATTTTACAAATTGTAGGAAAATACAAATTATGCATATGCTGCTGCAGAACATATATTAATATAATTGAAAATGATTTTATAATGCAATACATTTGTAGTAAAATGCAAATTACTACGTCATACTGCTGCAGAACATATATTAACATAATAAAAAACAATTTTATAATGCAATATTTTTATAGAAAAATACAAATCACTACGTCATACCGCTGCGAACATATATTAATATAGTAGAAAATTATTTTATAATGCAATATTTTTGTAGAAAAATACAAATACTGTTATAGCACGTAAATATTATACACTAATATGATTTAATAATTATACCGATACTGCTGTAGTATGTTATCAACTAATATAACAAACGATTTGATTAGAAGGTAATAATTAAATTTTAATACATGCAATTAGAACATTTAATGCATTCATTAATTACCTATAATCAAGTAAAAAGATACTAAATAACTAACATTAAATGCAGCATTTGATCATAACCATTGATTTAACAATAATCTAATGATTCTATATGAGTTCTAAGTTCTAATTTAAAATGGGTTCTAATTTGAACCTCACCCTATATATATATATATATATATATCGACTCCAAAGATGAGGTCGAAAATGACATTTGAAAACTGAAACTTGAAATCAGGATTTGTAGTTGCATATATGGTTGCATATGCAACCACCGTATTTTTGGACAATATTTTCAAAAAGGTAGTATTTTTGAAAATATTTTAGAGATTTGAAAATAAGATTGGATAAGGTAGTATTTTTGAAAATAAGATTGAAAAAACAATATACAAGATAATTCCCCTAAAATTTAATATGAACTTAATATTTGAGATTATGCCGGATTATATACTTAAATCACGTATCCCTCCAAATTACTTGATTTTTAATAAGACAAGTTTATGCTCCGTTATCACGCTCCTATGACTTAAACTTCTGTCCATTCCAAAAGTTATTATGAGAACATACTCTAGCTTGACCTTTCTCATCTTTGAAGAAAATAATAATAATAATAATAATAATAATAATAATAATAATAATAATAATAATAATGTACTCATTAATTTATACTCAGGTTTTTAAACTTAATTGTTCGAAACAAACAACTATTTTTTTTAGCAGGTTTTAGACTCTATTTTTAAAGTATACAACTAGAGTAAAGACTCTTAATAGTTTTATGGTCACAGGTAATCTCATCTATCAGTTGTAGCATATGTATTATGTGATCTGATATTCTTTCACCAAATCATTCTTTATTGCATGGGATGATCAGTAATCTCACATGCCTTTAAGACTAGCTTCTTCTTACAAGCCTTTCAACAAAGTTGGACCAAGATCTTCATCTTCGACGACATTTGCTTCTTCAAGTTCCTCAAACTCGTCCAACGCATTTGTGTCATCTCTCTCGGCGACACCCACACCCACGGACAAAGCGCTATTGCTTTCTTCGATGCTTTCATCCAAGCTTTCTTCAACTCTGTAATAGACCTGGAAATGAAAGTGAAATGTATTTATAGATGGCTTATTTTGCAACTTCAAAGAGGCCATAGCTACTTGCAAATGTAAACACTTAATGCTTTGATGATTGACTGAACAAAATTCTATATTATAGATTACTGAAGGACACAATGCGGGATAAGAATTAATATGACACAAGGTTTAGAGTCCTGAAATTGTAGTATTTGAGCTTTTAGGATGCAGGAAACACTGTGGATTTCAACTGCTACCAGACCACTAAATCGACATTGCAGAGTAACCTACAGATGTTTCATAAAAGGGAAGCATACCACACACGTGCGAGCTGGGGAGAGTACTTGGAATGAGTTGGGCCGGTTATTGAAATTTGTTTCAGGGACTCCAGGTATTCCTTCCGGAGATGTGAAATGGTCCACGTTATGGGACACCTGTCATAAAGATTGTTACCACTTGGAATGAAGTTAATTTATAAGAGATCCAATATTTGCGCACATATTGGAGACAAGAAGAGAATCAGAATGGCTTGGTCACCAGCAACGGATAAAAATCTCACACAGCAGACCCTGACAGCATCTGGAATAAGATATTATACACCCAGCCACACACACAAATTACAGAATATAGATACCAATATTCTGTGACATTTTAGGAAGAAACAATATTATTTGCAAATTTGTCATTAAACTATGATCACTGCTTGGTATTTGATAAAATAGCGACATTAAAAACTATGCAAAGGCAAAAAGAAGTCTAGAATACAACATACAGTTGACAGAAGTAGTAAGCACATACACTTGACAGAAGCAGAACCGAAAGTATATCCACTGGAATATGTTTACAATAGAGGGTTTGCGGCAGAAAAAAATAATAAAGGGCCTGGCCCTGGGGTCAGTATGAATTAAAGGTTCCTGAGTTGCATGAAAAACTCTAGGTACAAGATTAAGCAGGCTCTGTCGCAAAATATCAAATGAACCAATTAACAATAGCAACGCAAGAATCATGACTTAATTTGTTATTTAGTCAGAACATGGTAATTATGCTATGTGAAAGGGTTTTATTACTCTTCCATGCCCACCAAACTCCAAAGCATCACTATCCAGCGCAACTCTATATATCCCCGGCATGTCACACCCAACTTTGTACCTGCATCGAGTGTTTGCAATACATGATTAAAATGGAATTTAGGAGCTGATATGATTGCATCTCTAAATATTCATCAAAAATGCTTCTAGCTTTAGGAATTATTTTAATTAGAACCGGGAAAAAATTATTGTTCATAAGCATTGCTAGCAGGTGTCAGGCCAGTTATATTGGTTACTATTCCACCTATACATATAAAAGATAATATCAATGCAAATGTACCCGTCATAAGTACAATCAGGGTGGAAGTTGAAAACAAATATTAGATCTCCCCGTTCAAACACAATAACCTGAAAAGATAATAACACAAAATTTTGAACATGGATAATAAAATTCCAGTATCTCAAGTGTATGTTACAAGATGGATATAAAAGCAAAAAAATGAACTACATTGATAATTTGTTATACTGATCGCACATAAGACCTGATGTAAATTCAATGTTACATGATCTATGCAATATCTACCAAAAATATAGTGAATCCAGTAGCTTAAATCTGCAAAATTATCCGCATTGTCCTAGTAATCATGTAATGAACATCATGCACGTAAATAGTGCCAATATATCGTTAAAGATAAACTTCTTGTATGAATACTTTCAAGCATAGTAAAATAAATATTTAGTAGTATAAGGCTCAAGAATATATGTACCTTATCCACATTATTTGCACAGCTCACCATTTGTTTACGCGATGCAATGAATGCGAATTTTTCATCAAGCATATTCATAGCTCTATCAAATGCATACATGAACTACATTTACAAAAGTGAAGACCAAGCAAAAATTTATGTTAACACAATAAGAATTAGCTACTACTCTCTTGATGAGACACCGTGTTATCACACAGGAAAAAAACACACTACTGACACTACCTGATATCTCATGTGATCTTCATCGACCAGATTCCACTGCCGTCTGCATTTATCATAACTCCAATTATTGCCTTCTCTAGGGAAGTCTATCCACTCTGGATGGCCAAACTATAAGAAAAAGATAGAGACACGCATAGTTATAGCATTATAAGATATATCCCAAACAAATTACTGGACGTCTATGTATCTTTTCACATGGATAAATCAAGAGCTACAGGAAATTGATATTTTCTTGTAAGTTATAACGGGAGTTCACTAATTGGTACATATTCTGATGTCTCTGTAAATATCCTGATTTAGGCTGAGCTCTAACCATCGTTGCATGCTGTTTCTTACCTCATTTCCCATGAAATTAAGGTACCCCTCCCCTCCTAAAGCCATCGTGATGAAGTGAATCATCTGCAGTCAAATTATTGAAGTGAGAACTGCAGGCAGTGCAAAATAATTAATATAAATAGATATAGACACCTAGTGACCAATCTCCAGCCCCTCGAAATAAGAAGTCAGACTTAGAATGAAGGAAACCAAACAGAAATCTGGATGGCATCTAACATGTGAAAAAGCTTAGCAGATACAAGTTAAGCTGGACTTCAAATGTGATAGTAAATTCGTACGCTTGAGGGCCTTAGACAATGAACAAGAACAAGCAAACACACACCTTATGAAGTGCAATGCCCCGATCAATTGTTGGTGAAGCGGCTACTAATGCAGACATGCCTGAATACATTTCCTGGTCCATAAGTAAAAATGCAATAGTCTTGTCTCCCACTATAGCCTGCAAATAAGTTAAACACCACAAAATCAATATATAAAGCAGAAGGTCGCTTCTCAGTGACCAACCTCAGCACTCCTCCTCGCTTAAAGCTGAAAAGGTCAGATAATCTAAGTTTTGGGGATGGAAAAGATAGCTTTCATATAAACTGCAAAAAGTTATGACAACTATGGTGGAAGACACTACATGACCATTAGATAAATAATTCAATATACTTCCCGAACTCGCTATCGAGTTTGTGACGTTTTACAAAGGACCAAATGAGAGGCTACCATTGAAATATAAACTTTCTGACACAGATTAAACATGTATACCTGATCATGACTTTCAGCATAAGCTATACACTTCTCATTGAATCTCCTATTAGTCAAACTCCAGGATATCTCCTCCATAGACCACTCTTCATCTTTCTTATTTTTCAAGTAATCAATCCATCTGTCAGGTATAGCCATCGCCAGACGATAATCAAAACCAATGCCTCCCTCAGTTACAGGTCGGCCTAGTCCTGGTACACCAGAAACATCTTCCGCGACCACAGTTGCATCAAGTAGAAGACTGTGTATCAGATTGTTAGCCAGCATCAGGTAAACCACTGCATCGACGTCTGTTGAGTCGCTAAAATACTCATTATAATCCCCTGTGAATTCCATGTTAATTCCATGGTGATGGTACAGCATTGATGTCACTCCATCAAATCGAAACCCATCAAATTTGTACTCCTCCAGCCACCATCTCAAATTAGATAGTAGGAAACGGAGTACCTCCCAGTTGGCATAGTTGAAAAGTCTACTATCCCACAACTGGTGGTAACCACGGTGTCCAGTGTGAAAGTACGAATCCTGTGAACTTTGTCCAACATCGAAGCCATTAAGGCCATCAGTAACATTGTTGCTTACATGGCTGTGAACAATATCCATCAGTACCCGTAAACCTAAGCTGTGTGCTTTATCTATTAAATACTTAAGGTCCTCAGGGGTTCCCGATCTACTGCTCACAGCAAAAAAGTTTGTGACATGATATCCAAAAGAACCATAGTATGAATGTTCCATCACAGCCATCAACTGGACTGTGTTATAATTGCTTGCCTTAATACGAGGCAAAATATTATCTGCAAACTCTCTGTATGAACTTACACGGGGTTCTAAACCACTCATCCCAATATGAGCCTCATAAATCCTTGGTGCTGCAGATTTTGGAGGACGTGGATATCTGAACTTATACCTGCAAGGTCGAAAGAGACAACACTTCAGTAAAGAGAACTATGTAAAATTGCAGACAGTAAACAGTGTGTAGCACTTCAGAAGACAACAAGTTGTGGTAATTGTTTTCAATAAACGTAAAGCATACATCTCTGAGCGTGGCGGGTCCCAGTACACACCGTCATAAGGTGCACCAAACCTGGCTGCATCCACAGTGGCATATTTAATCCAAGCTGGGATTCTGTCAACCCAAACTCCATCACCATGCTTGAATCTAAACTTAACCTTTGAGTTATGCGGAATGGCTGCCTTCCCACCTAAATCAGGAATTGTAATACACCAAACGCCAAACTGATCTTTTTCCATATTGTGATTAGAGCCATCCCATCCATTGAAGTCACCAATAATTTGTGCTTCTCTGCAACATAAAAAAATCATCCCGGAGGTGAAAAACTGCATCTCAGACTAATGTGCCTTTCTCTAGAACACTATACTTACTGAGCAGCAGGAGCCCATTCACGGTATACTATGCCACCTTTTTCTCTGTTAAGCCCGAATTTCAAATAACCTGCAATACAATAGCAAAACTGGTCATAACTCATTAGTGACGTCACAGAAGCTAGTTCCAGAAAGCTCATAGGTACATGTGAGTAAAAATAAATTCCTTCTAGGGTTTGAAAGAAAAACAATGTTGCCGGGTGTCTTCTAATTTCCATCATTACCTTGTGCAAAATCCTCAAGGCTTCCCTCATATTGTTCAATTAGCTTTTTCTGCGATAAATATCTTTTCATTCTGTATCCAAAGTGATCTTTATATGGTTGCAATCCCGGGTCAAGGTCCAAAACAGTAACAGTCTCGGTGTCTTCCTCAATATGCATCATATCAGAGTTTTCATCAGTTAGAACAGCTGAGAGGGAAGACCTCTGTTCAACCTGCTGAGGAATATTTATGTGTGTGTGATATCCAATTATAAATTAGGCAGAAAATATTTCAGATATAGAGAATGCACCCAGATAAAGCAAAATTATTTCTTGACAAGCCAAGTTTAACAACCAATCAATCGATGATGTGCAAACACAACTGAAAACACTTGTAGATGAGAGGACACCCTAAATCACCTCAGTTGCGCTCCTGCGATAATTTTTTTTAAAAGAACAAAATATCTCATTATAATATGACAGACAGATGGAAAATAATTGCCTTCATTGGAAAAAATTAATTTGGGTAATTTACTATAATGCACCTCTATCCTTTTGCTTCATCTTTGGGGTTATCTATAAATTTTTAAAAGAGATGCACTGCCCATTCTATTTCAGAATTAAAGACAGTAAGTAAATAGTTCAGTGTAGATTATACCCTCCTGGCTGTTGAGGATCCTGACAAGTGAAGAAATTGTCGATACTTAAGTGAATTTCTAGGTCCACAAATTTGTCCACGCGGCAGTTCATATGCAACAGACCATTTATTCCTGCCCTGTCGAAGACACGTATATGATACACTTTGTTAAGTAGCTGTGAGTTATACATAGTGATAAGTAATGAGTACAATTAGGAAGTGAAAAATAAATGTTATGCCCTATGAAGCAGAAACAATAGTTGTATTCAGTCACAATCATAAAAATCAGAACCATTATAATAGGTAAACTTTTTACTTCTTAAAATATCTTTGCATCAAATTAGATGATTCTGTAAAGTAAAGCATTCCATAATTGATAAGGACAAGAACTTAACAGGCGAGATATTTACTGACCAAACGCTTAAATTTAAGTTAATTATATAAAATCCGACATGAATCCTAGGAAACACAACATTTGAACCCTATTATCATTCCTAAAAATTGCTGAACCATGAAGGACAAAAGAAACCAATTCCTGTCAAAACTACAACAAATGTAACATCGTAGTAGCTTAAAGAAGCAGCTGAGAAGTTAAGTTGCACCGATAAACATAAAAACCCTCCAAATAGCAAATATCATCTCGAACGAGTTGACTGAATAATTTATGCACACATATAGTGCACAAAACAGACTACATAATAATCTGGGTTAAGAAAACACAGAATTGAAAGAATGTACCTTTGAGTGATATAGCTGAGTTGAGATTAAAGACCCAAATGCAGGTTTGCTAAGAATAGCCCACGTTCCGTACATCTTCCTTGAATATCTGTGTCTCCTTCTACATCATCTCTTCTGATTGTGTTTGTTAATGGACTTCAAAAAGTGTGATGATGATATTACACTAGTACTTTTTAGTACTCTTCTGTTCTGTCAGGGAAGGAATGAACAAGCTTATTATAATCCAAAATATTCTACCAAAAAAAAGAAAAAATCAAAAGAGGGACAAGAAGAATATTGGTCGATACCTTTCGTGGCCTTGATTTATTACTGTTGCATGTAAAGGAAGTAACGAATAATACAATGACCTGGTGAACCTTTTAGCAGAAATAAACTGATGCTAAATTTAGATTAATGTGTCTGAATATCCAGATGGTCCGAACGCGAGTCAGTTCCGACTATAAAATAAATTAAACCGAGGCGTATGTGCCAAGATTTTATTTATTAGGGTTCTGAGACAGGGTCGAGATCATGAGTGTGGGAATGCCGGTGAAGCTTTTACACGAGGCAGTGGAGCACGTTGTTACCGTAGAATTAAATTCTGGAGAGCTTTACAAAGGCACCTTGACTGATTCTGAACACTACTGGAACTGCGTGCTCGAAAATGTTACCTTCACTGCCATGGTGCTTGCCTTCTTAAACCCTAGCCGTAACATACATGTGCAGAACAGTTGTTGTGATGGTATTCATAGAGGGTGACCATATACCGAGAGTTTCGCAGAACAGATACTGATTTGTAAGGCTATAAGTCATATTTGTAAAAAAAAAAAAAAAAGTTATATATGATAATGAAATGAACTCTGTGTGGCTACTGAAAAAATTGCAGGGTGGGCAGGCAGGTGGTCGTGGAGCTCGTCCTACTAGAGGGGTGGTGCACCTCCACAGTCGGAGTCGGAGATAACTATATGATTCAACCCAAGGTTTTATATTTACACTACCCACCTAAGAGAAGCTCTTCACTGAAAGCTATTTGAATAATTACATTGCTCGGGATCCCTAATTTTCGTGACAGACGGATAATTAATTTTAATTGAGTAATTGATGTGCATACATGAAGTGTAAGTGGAACCAATCATGGATTTTCAACTATGCTTGAGAAAAAAATTTGGGAATATTTATCGGGTACCTAACATTTTCCATTTAGGATTGATTTATAGTTCCGCTGTTGGTAATCGAATGCTTAATTTGACCATTTTGTCTGTGCAGTTTGGGTTTGTTAGGAATTGTTGACAAGCGCGCAGCATCTGTTTCAGAACAATGCCTTCAAAACAATCAGCCAACAAAAGCTTGATTCTGTTTCTTTCTGTAATGTGGTCTTTCATATTAGTAACCCAAATGATGTAACATCAAAATTAACTACGACAAACATGACGAACTCTGAGGTAACTAAAAGCAACTAATCCAAAATTAATACACTTATAATCAACGAAAATAGCCATAGAGTTCCAGGAAGCAAGTGCAAAGTGACCACTGGTTGGTATCATCACTTGTGGGTGCTGTTAAACAAACTCTGAAAAATCTAAATGGAAGGAGGGAATTGGAACCAGTAACAGGCCACGAAGCAAATTGACCAGGCTTGCAGATAGTTTGGTCATTCTCGTGCACTCTCAAGTTTGTCCAGTTCTTCCCATCAACAGATCCCTGTTACAGATTTCATATTTCAACTGTTAATTGGCTCATGAAGACTGTATGTCCACCCCCACTGAGTAAATAATGAGATAGTATCACTTCACCTGAAAATTCCAGCTCCTTATAAAGGCCCTCGACCCATCCTGTCTTAAAGTGTAATGGTTGCAAATGAGCTGCATCAACCGGCAAATCATGATGAAAAGGAGAAGTGGGAACAACGTGCAAATTCCAAGCATTTTATTTGCTGAGTTTTATCTTTAGAAAAACTAGCTAATTTTCTCCAACAGTGATGGTAGAGAAAAGGGTTCCTAAAGTGGAGTTACCTAAAGTCATATGCATTTTGTGTATTAGAGTTGGATGACATCTTTGTAATAATTGAAATCACCCCTGTATTTACAAAAATAGCCTTAATTTTGTATTGAAATATGTCTTACATTTAGGCAATTATCTAAAAGTGACCTCAGGGCCATCAAGCCCATAATAGTAATTATTTAAAGATTAAGAAGAAAAATTGCTCATTGCAAGCAAATAACTAATTTTGCATTAAAAAACCGTTCTCATTCCTAATTTAGATCTTGTTTATTTCTAATTTGTTAAATACTTTGATTGGACTTTAACTAATAATTCCCTCTGAATCAGGCTTGCATTGAACAAAGTAAGAAAAGATAACAAACAAAAAACAATAAAAGCACTAATTTTATACAATTATTATGATGGGCGAGAGCTTCTCCTTAAAAAACAGACCAGCACGACAAAAAATAGAGAAAAGAAAACCAGAAATTTTGATGAAATCATAATTCGTTTGTAAAGATCCAACACATAAAATCATGGGAAGTCACACTCAATAAGTTTTCATTCCCTCAATGAGCAAAAATATATGTACCTGATGGTCATTTCCAATGTCAACCATCCACCAAGAACTGACTTTTCCATCCTCAATCAAAGGCCCAGCAAAAGATGTTCCCTGATGCATAAAAGTGCATATAATATGATACCAAACATTTCATAGAGAGAGTGAGAGACATATTAGCATCAAGTTGATCCATTATATGTTATACCTGGTATGTCCTTGATACCAAAACCTTTGGATCAGTGTATCTTGAAACAGGAGTGCTAGCAGTAACTGTAATTCTCTGAATGTGCAAATTTTATTTAGAAATAAATAAATAAATAAAATGACCAAAGTATTAAACATTTTTAGAATAAATAATTCAGAGAGCAGGAGAGTGGGCTGAGGACCCAACCTTGGCTAGAACAGGATTCAGCCACTGATGTGCCCCGTAAGATGTACCAGCAAAGTACAGAACTCCGTTGCTATCCCCATCACATATGTACTGGAACTCTCTAAAACTAGATCTTCTATGTTGAAACCTTAACATATAAAGAGTTAATATTAATTATTCTCTCCGATCATACAAAATGATCGTATATTTTACATGACCCAACATCACATCAAATATCTATCCGTATTGACTACTGATGCATAAATGTATATGTGATGTTTGTTTGTACTCTGTTACACACACACACACACACACACACATTTATGAACTATAAACTGATTGCTCTGTTATGTGATATAGAACTGAATACGGTTCGGCTTAGGGTGGATCAGTCCGGTTTGAAATGATTGTTTGGTTCGTTTTGGTTTTAAACAAAATCACGATTTGGTTTTCGGTTATTTCAGTTCGGTTCGGTTTTGACCCGAATGCTCAGCCCTAGCAACCACACTTAACTGGCCAATATTTCATATTATGTAACAAAATTCATACTCTTACGTAAACTATATGATTATGTAAAACAAGAAATTAACACCAGAATGAGAATACACGATAGATAAGCACTATAATTATATACTTACTTCTGATCTTGTCCTGGGCTGACCATCCCAAGTTCTAAGAAGTTGATGGCCTCTTTCACCTGATTCATTATACAAGAACATATCAACAAATCATAATGTGATGATGAAATGATAGCTACGTTACAAAATCGAATTTACAGTCAACACAGATTATGCTTACTTGATAATCTAATGCACTAATCTGTTTGCTAAGCATACTCCACTCGAGCTGTAATATCAAGACAAAAAATTGTTAGTCCTTAAGAGCAGGCATCTTAAAAAGAACAAGCTTGAAAATCTTCATATAGATGATCCCTACCTTTTTAAGCAAGGCATGTGGAAGTAATGAGAAGCGCACCAGCGGTAAGAACTTATTCAAAGACTGAAGTCTGTCCCCAAAAAGAAGTTCAGGTGAAGAATTCAATATCTTTTCCTCTACTAACTCCCAGCCATGCAAGTCCTCTGCCCTCAAACACCACATTAGAATTGCATTGAGGACTCGTTCTTCTGATATAACTGTCAAATCTATATGCTGCAAAACCAATGCTCAATTACCAGAAAATCCCTGATATGCACCTCAGAGGAATAAGTATTCCAATTTGAAGGGGGATACACATCTACAGATCTGCCTATCATAGGTGTAATATTTATTAATATCAAAATAACACAATAGACAGGTGTGGTCAATAGCCTCCAACTTAAATATACAGCACCCAACTCCACTAACTTTGGTCCGATTATTTGGAGTATACTTCTGACACTAGGTAACTACTCTAGAAAGACTGAATATCTACTATATCATATCAGTATATCTTGATTCGTGATATTTGTTTCATGATCTTTTTCGTTGCAATGAAGCTTCATATCTGCATAATCTATCCTGCACTATGTTCTCTAAGAGGGATGATTAGGTAATGCAGGATCACTCACACTAGGACTCCTTCATATTTGGGAAATAAGAACCCACCTGAAGAATATTGGTAAAATTCTGCTCGTCTAGCGAGACAAATTCAGCGCTTGAAGTTGTACAGTAGTCAAAGTTCATTGCAAATTTCCTCTCGCATGTTTCTTCAATAAGTTTGCATGATGATATGGATGAAATCACCTGAAGGATTGGGCAGACCAAATCCTGCAACAAAGTTCATCAGTTAGCTACAGGATCAACCCTATTACTTTTCCATTACTGTTTGGTTCGTCTTCCATATAAACTTGTGCATATTAGAAAAACTCTGTGTTTGACCTTCTTCCATAAGGAGACTTCATGCCTGCATTTGATATGTAGATAAGAGGTATCAATATCTAATGTTTCATTGGTCTTAAATGATTTTTCTTCTTTGTTCACACAAACCAGTTATCCAATATGTCTCCGTGCTTTAATTTCTTCTCAACAAGTAGCACTTCAGAACAATGAAGTACACAAAAGAGAGAAATAATATAGAAAAACACTTCCAACATCAATTAAATCTAATCATTAGACAACTAAAGAATTAATAAACTACCTCCGATAAGCATTCCAACAGAGTTTTGCAGCACTCCTGATGCAGGGCAGAAACTCCAAACTGATCAGCCAATAGAAGTAGTTGGAGTAGCAAGATACCTATATCCATGATGTTTTCCTTATTGAATTCCCCACTGTACATATATTCAAGCATTATCTTGAAAGCTTCAAGTGAAACATCTTTCAAGCAAACCTCTGTTGACATGCTTTCACTCATTCCATTGGTAAACATCTGCCAAATTATTTTTGTGAGAGATATTATGACTATAATATACATGCTTAAATATATTACTTGGCACAAATTAAGTAATTTACAATGTACATCATGTAATATTCTAAAAAGGAACCCCACTAAAACAAGAATTCTGCGGACTTGAGCAAATGGATTTGACTATATGACTTCTATTACTGCGTGAGTAGGAATTTCACCAGTAGTACATTTAATTTATGTTTGGACAGGTCATAAAAGCATATTCAGCTTCTTCCATATCAATAGTTATTATGCAAACCATTACAATTTACGGTTCATCTCACTGGATTATTACTAAACCAAGTGTACTAATTGATATTTAATTTTAAAGAAAATATTAGATATCAACAAACAGATTTTAAGTTTGTATTTTAGTGCGTCCCAGTCAAGAAACATATTTTAAAACAGGCAACCTTTGTAGGATTTTGAAACGTTGAGTATTTTATATTAAAATATAAAAAAATTTGTGTTCTCACACTTGCAGATACATGTAAATATGTAGGAGACAACTGGAAAAACAAGAAGCATCAATCTGGCTCACCTTTGTAAACGGGACACTCCATAAACTGAGTAGCACTTTATGTGACCGGAAAAAGAGATCATGCCCTTCAATATGAATTTCCACATCGCTGTACTCACCACTGATATAGTAACTTTTAAGCTTATTAAGATCTAAAGGTACTCCAGAAGGGAAGGACACCCCACAGTGGGGACGAGAGCTTGGATATAATATTTCTACGCTGTTAGCTGAGTCGAACAACCTTTTATTGATCTTGAAACGCTCAATGAATTCATCACACTTCTTTGCCAGTGAATTCACTTCAAAATGCAAACTTAGGGTCCTCAAAGTGCTCAGTTGTGACACTGGAACCTACATTAGCATATAAACAAAGTATTTAAGTTCTGTGTGGATATAAATTCTTAATACTCTGTTAATAAATTAAAATTATACTTATCCAAAATATTTGCAAAAAAAAAATACTCCAAGGAAAAATGAGGATCCTGTCTTTCCCTGAGGTAATCTTTACAAAGTGTAGTGTCTTAACCTACTTATTCTTAATTTGTTATCCTCTCTTATAGGAAGATGAGTGCTCTCCCTTTACCAAAATAGGTAAGTAGTTCCTAATAACATGCATAAACAAAAGTAACATGTAGCTGTTATCATCTAAATATCAGAACCTGGGCATATTCAAACCAAAATACATAAACAAAAGTAATATGCAACCAAGTACGGTGGAGGAAAATATTTACCCATGTTCGGCCTGTGTAAATGAACTGAAGAAAGGAATGCAGCACCGAATAGGTTACATCCTCAAGCTCAATAATGTCTTTGGCAGACATACTTAAACCAAAATTACCAGATGCTGCTAATATAACCTTATGAGCTGGGATTGCTCTTTTCTCCTTGCCAACAAGGAAGAATATATCAGATAGCTCCCAACTCTCAAGAAAATTTTCCAGGCCCCAAGTTTCATGACACCGCCTTTCATCTTCTGTTCCGTCTTCACCTTCACTTTCATACTCTCCTTCATATTTACCACAGTTTACATGCTTCCACAAGGATATGTGGTTCTGTGTTAGTGGCATTACATTAACGTTTCGATATCCAACATGTTTATCCCAGCTACTAAGCCCAACATACTGTACAGTACAACTAGGGTTTGTGTCAAGCCACTGGAAAGCAAGATTCTGAAAAGGGTACCTTCCCGTGCCAATGCTGATCAACCCATCGTAGAAACTTATCCAGTAACTCTGAAATGCAGTAGAGCAACATAGTCCGCCCCCTGCTTCATCAACAACTGTTTTTCCATCTGCTTCAATTTTCAGTCTACGGTTCTTATGGCTACCAATAATCACGGTATAGTGAGGACTGTTGTCCCTTTTGTAATGGTATTGCTGGCTGCCAACATGCTCACGAAAAACAATTGTGACATCATTGAGAGCAAAAGCTTCAAATGACACGCATCCCCTCCCAGCTTCCCTGAACCTCAAATCATCGCGCCAGGCACATTCAAAGGGAGCAACCGTTAGAAACGCTTTTTGCTGCTTCATCATCTTTACCTTATATCAAGACTTTACTCGACTCACTTAGCCCTTATTCTGGAATAAAAACCATAATAAGAACACGTCAACTCGCTTCTATTATTAGACCAAACAATTTGCTCAATATATAGACAATTTGCCTCTCTCCCTCTCACATATATTCAGGGTATCAAATTAACTAACAAAATTAGTCAGCTTCGCATGCTAAATATCACATGTTGGCACCCCCTTCCTAGCCCTATTCGACCACACAAAAAACGAATTGGAAAAGAATCTTGCTACACTCAAATGCATCACTATCTTATACATACTTTCGAAATCACAAAAATCGCAAATCCAACAAAGAGTCCAAATCCCACCACAAGCAACTGTTTGATATATTAAATCAGCAACTTGACATGTCTGTCCTACACCACATCCCTATCCAACTTCATCACCAAATTAACACATATCCTCAGATTCAGAATCGCATTATATAATCATATATTCCAATGTAATGACAGCTAATGAATACAAAACCCAATAAAAATCCCAAACAAGAAAACATAAAAGATCAAATTATTACCCAAAATATAAAAAACCCACCTCAGAGTCTATCTATACAAATAAAACACAATCACATGAGATTCATTGATTCAACTCACCTTATTATCGAATGATGTAACCATATCTTTACATATTGCTAACCCTACCTGGGCTCAGGCCCCCATTAGAGTTCTTGAAGAAAACGTGGTACAGTTCCAACTAGAAAGAAAAAAACAGGAGAGATTGAAGAGGTGGGTAGCTGTTGAAAGAACCTTAAAAATGACATACTAACAAACGTCTAATAAAAGAAAGATTTGAAGATTGAGATCTGGAGAATCATAAGTACAGATGACATAGAGTCTAGTCAGCCTCGAATTTGATATTATTGGAATTTTATTATTAATTCTGGGTACGTGTCATTTAGTGAGTGTTGCACAGAAGCCTGGCCTCTTGTTTTATTTACTGTCTCTCCGCATCTTTCTTGAAAGATGTGAAACGGATTTGTATGTATATCTCTTTGTAGATTAATATTTTCAAGAATACGGTGCAACGCAACCTCGAAAGCAACAAATATTTTATGAACTACATTTTTTTTGAAAAAAAGGGTTGAAAAATAAAAATTGTACGAATTCCCCATGATTTTGATGCAATATCAAATACTAATACGGCAACTTTAAATTATTTTTTTTTGTTATTTTACTGTATTTTGAAAATATTTGTAAAAAATATTAATTTTTTAAAAAATATTTGTAAAAATACGATCTGCAACTAGATTCAACCATATGCAACTTCAACTAATTTGCCCCGCATTGGTTACAGATATGGTTGCATCGGATTGCAAGTATAGTTGCATATGATTGCGACGGATTGCATACAGTATTTTTGTAAATATTTTCAAAAATTTGATATTTTTTTCAAAATATTTAAAAAAGATTTAATATTTTTGAAAAAAATATATTTGGACTTGGATATTTATGAGAAAACCCATTTTATTTAATATTTTGATTTTAACGCGTCTGAATTAATTTATTTTTTTTGTGAAAATTGAAAATGATAAATTGAGGTTCCCAAACTCTTTTAAAATGTACGTATAAAGTAAAGCTACGATTTTTAGAAATAAAGAAAGCGAAATTTGTTAAATCTATCAAAAGTTTCTGAAAGATTAAATTTATGGACGAATAGATGTTGTTTGATACTCCCTCCGTCCCCCTCAATTGTTTACATTGGAGGGGGACACGGAGACCAAGACAATGTATGAAAAATGAGTAAAGTTAGATGAAAAATGAGTAAAGTGGTGGGACCCATCAATATTTAATAATAGATTTGAGATAGTGGAGGAAAGTAGTGGGTGTAATAGTAGTTTTTATTGTTAAATATGAGATAGTGGGAGAAGATAATGTGTGTAATGATGAAAAAACTTACTATTTATGGTAATGTAAAGAAATGAGAGGGACATCCCAAAATAGCAACTGTAAAGAAATGAGAGGGACAGAGGGAGTAAATGATTTTTGAATAATAATATAGATATATTATGTGATATTTAATTATCATTCCGTTTGTTAAGAAATTGAATATATAGTTATGTAATATTATTATTAAAATTTTTTGTTATAATTATTTTCTTAAAATATTTTTTATTAATTTTGGGTACTGTATTCCACAAGAATATTTGCTTTAATTTTTTAAACTTGTCTCGTCTCCTCCTAATGTAAGAAAATTTGTCTCATCAAATTGACAAATTACAGGATAAAGAGGGTGATAATTATCTTTTGTTCATATATCCAACTAATATTTACACTAAATATATAATATGTATTCATTCCTAGGATCATGTTGCACATAGAACCACTAGAACGGATCCTTATCTTCTTTCTAGTATTAGTTTGGGTGAATTTTTATTAGTATTAGTTTGGGTGAATTTTTATTAGTATTAGTTTGTGTTCGGCAGCAGAACTAAAAAAATATATATTTAGATTTAGATCCTGAAAATCTGTGTGAAATATAAGGTTCAACAGCAACAGCAGAACGTTAGTGGTTCCATGATTCTATTTTAGGCATGGATTAAGATATCACAGTGATGAACAACACGAGATTAAATAACTAAGGTTTTGGTCACTCAATTAATTACGAATTTTTAACTGAGTTATTAAACTTAAAAAATTTTCAAATCAGCAAAGTCACAAACGTCCAATAGATCAGCAAAAATGAGACACACACACACACACATATATATATATATATACACATATATATATATATATCAAAGAAACCGTCTACAACTCTACAAGAGTATTTGTTTCCGAAACCAAACTATTGAATGAAATCAAATTTAAGAACAATATTAATAATATCTAATATCCCAGAAAAGAGCTATGATCGCTGGCTCGACAAAACAAAGTCAAGTGGAAGGAACTAACAGAAAATGAGCAGGTTCTGCTCTTGCAGCATATCCATATTTGTAAGTGTTGTACTTCCTGAAAACAGCCGTTACTTTGCCTGCCGCGGCCCTGCGATGAAATCCAACCATCAGCTGTGAGCATTCCCTGTAGAAACAAGTAACAACTAATTAGTCTTCAACTCCCAAGTATGAAGGACAAGTAATAATGTTAAAAATACTTTAGTTCGTGATTATTGTAATCTGTAAGTTTCTCGCTCAGCTTGCTCCATTCAGCTGCCTTCCCAAGAGTACACTGCGCAGTAAAAACAGCAGCTGCTGCCAACATAGATGGTGGAAACTTGAGCATCTGATACTCGACCAGGCAAAGGTCGATCATATAAAACGCAAGGCGCTCCATCTAGTTAAGATAAAGGCTTCTTGTATTAATTCCAGTTTAATTATAAACTAAATACAGAATACGTTTGTACATCAATTCTATGAAAGTAAGAACAAACCTCATTGCCAGATTTGGCAGCTTCCAGGAACCTCCTCACAAATATATACACAGTTGGAATGGAAAGGTCAAACTGAAGCTTGTTGACCATCAAAATCTCCTGCAAGTTGGAAGTTAGAGACTAAAGCTGATTACAACAGAAATTATATAATAAGCAAAGGAAAACATGTTTTAAATATTACCATTTGAAGAACCTCAGTTCTGGTGAAGGCTCTGTCAGTTATCGAGATGAGATCTTCGACAGCAGGTGCTGAGATTTCTTCATATTTGCTTGCAATAAGCATTGCGGTGACCCCAACCAGCTGCAACTTCTTCCTCGTGATTTGTTGAACAGCTAAGAATCTGTCCATCAGATTGACAGTCAAATATAGGGTCTCCGGCCTCAAATTGAACTTGTCATGTACCTGCTCATTCCATCAAAGTGTTAATAATATTTGCTGCATATTAATTAACCTTGTAATAAAATTTCAATTTGATACTAACCTCAATTAACCAGTCAATCATTATCCGCCGCATTCTTTCATTGATATCAAATTGACTGCTCATGTAGTTTGATGGAGCGCAAAAAGAAATCTACATTAAGAATATGACTGAACAGTCAAATCTTGTCATAAAATTTAGCTTGCATATGCTCCAAATTCTCATATCGACAGTCATATTAAAGAGCATTTATAGTCATAATGATATATAATGCATGTTCAAATTGCAATTTGGCAAGTAAAAAGTAGAAGATAGAAAACTACTATGTACAGACCAAAAAGCTTCAACTCAAGTAACTTGAAAGAACAACTTTAACAGATGCAAGCACCATGTATTTCCTTAACAAGCGAATAAGCGATATACCTCCACATTCTTGCAGTAAAAGTACAAATCATCCTTGTACTCGACAAGGGGATCTTTCTTTTCACCCGCATCAATGTCTATGTCAGCATCTGCTATCTTGATTTCGTTATCCTGTAGATAAAAGTCATAATGAAGTCTTCTCTAACACCATTAAAAGTATAAAGTAAGAAATCAAGGAAAATTTATCATATTGTTAGTTCATTTTGCACAAAGACTGGCTCAGGGAAACTGTCTCTGGCCTTATATTCCATCCACGTCAATTATAGAACAATTTATTTCCATTGTTTCTGGAAATGACGGGACTGGCTGCTTAATTTCCTATGTCAATGTAATCAATCTATAAGATTACACACAACTGGCTTCCCTGTCTATAACAAAGATTTTGACTTAAATAGGTAATACCTTAACCAGTGGTTGATACTGCTTGGCGGCCAGTTGTGCAGCAAGCTTCCTGAATTCACCAAATTAATATAAATATAAACAAGTCTCAACATCGAGATCAACAGAGCACAACATTAAACTATTTTCATGAAATGAGAATCCCTGAGTGCCATTTTCAGACCTGGTCACTGGTCGATGCACCGTGGAATTCTGCAGTACATTTGTTCTAGAAACTGGATTCTTTCTGTATAAAATTACAAGACAGGTAATTCAGATATCAAACTAGGTTTTCAAATTAGGAATATCAAGAATATAGAAAATTTATCAGTTCTTAGAAGTTACTCGCGCAGGGCGGCTCTCTTGGTAGCTACATACGGTGCGTATCTTGCACCATTTAGGTCTATTGAACTCAAAGCCCTCCTGGTCGGGCCGATTCCCATGTCAGCCCTCTGAGTAGCAGTTTTTAGGAAATCCCCTACAATGGCATAGAGTTCACATGGATGAATATATACAATTATCTACTGTACGTAATCAAATAAATACACAGAAAAACTTGTACAAAAATCTTAAATCTAAGTTCATTTTACTTTGAGAAATCGAGGGCCTAGCATCACCAGCACAGTTTTCATCCGAACCGGCCATTGAGATTATCTACAAAATCCAAACATCGCCTAAGAACATTAATTCACAATAGATAAATTATATAAAATAAAGGGCCATGCAAAAGATATAAACATCACCAATCAATCATCATAAAAATTTAAAAACCAAGAACTGTAAGAAATGGAAACAAACAAAACATATCTTGCATCATAAACAAAACTCAGGTTTTAAGATTTGAAGAATCCACCTAGATCAGTATTAGAAACACGCATATATATGTAAACCCAAAATTCGGTGTCATATATACAGAAAAAAAAAAGAGAGGAAGAAATCAATTACCCTTTCTTGTAAACGAGAAAAAAATCGGAGACAATGAAATAATTTAATCAATCAATCCAAGGATATAATTAATTCTCTCTCTATATATCACCCTCACTCTCTCGCTGCACAAGCCTTAAGTGCGGTGTGTGGTATATATATATAGAGGTTAGTGAAATGTCTGTCCTCTTCCCAATTTGAAAGGAACGGCTACTTTAACAAATAACAACCGTGGATCATCGAATTTAATTCTTTTTGGTGAATGATAGAATTTCTAGATTGTCTTATCTTGATCTGTTTAAGGATATCGTGGATTATCTTTGTAGAGTATTGAAATAATCGCAATCAATACAATTATAAAAGTTATTGCAGATTTTTATTTGTTATCTTTTTATAATCTTGGGGATATTATTATTGTTTGATGAGGGAATTTGATGTAATAATGATATATTGATCGCATGGAGAAGAAAAAGAGAATAACGAGAATTTTTTGAATAATAATAATATCTTGGAATGAATTTTGACATGATAAGGTGAGGAGTGATTTTAAAAATTATAAAGATTTATAAATGATGAATGTATGTTATCTATTTGAATAATATCTTCCTGAATACAAAGAAGACTATAGATGATTTTATCCATAGTTTTATAATACATATGCACGGTCGCGATCAAGAGAGAACCGATACTTAAAATTGAATCATAAAATTATTAAGGTCTGTTGCAAAAACACCATAGGCAAACTCCCAGAATAACACCACTACCTTGCGGAACAAACAATGACAATGCAGACAAAATCACAATAGGCAACATACAATAACCAATCAAATTAACTCAGACACCAGTAAAGATCCAAATTCTCAATCCGACCCGCTAACATATATATATTTTTTTGCCAATAAATGTCGAGATTTTATTATTTCTCAAATCATTCGACAACACATAATGAAAATCTGAGTGGACATTTCCCACTCTCCAAACACGATCAGCTATGGAACAATTATGTCATGCTAGAAAATACGCGACTTTGTTCGCCGATTGTTTGACAAACCTAAACTTTAGGTTTTTGCAAGATAAATTTGCAAGAAGGGTACGGCACTCCTGAATCACTCTCCCTAGATATGAACTGCAAGAGCTATGGATGTGCTGCACCACGCCACCACCTGCAAACAGGCAGACTCCACAAGAGCATTCCTCTGGTCTTCATTTGCTATCCGACTTAGGACTTCTTTTAGGCCTCATGCTTCTGCTAGATCTGGATTAGAAGCTCCTCTTAATTAGGCACCTCGATCTGGCTTCAACTAAATTGCCCATATGATCTCGTACTACAAAAGCAAAGCTATAGCAGCTCGTCTCCTCAAAAATGGCAGCGTCTGTATTAATCTTCACACTATTGACCGGGGGTAATAGTGACCCATCCCAATCCCAAAATGCAGCTTCCCTGCAAGTAGTTGAAAAAGCCCAAATGCCATTAAAATAGAGAAGGGCCCGAAAGATCCGAATCTTAGTGTAAATCCGGTTTGACTCTAAACAGGTTGAGATTCGACAAGGTTTTGTTCCATATTTGTTTAGTGTTGACACCCAGTTTTTCAAGAAGGGGTGGTTCGTCTTCGAATCCGCCGGGAATACTGCCGGAACTGGAGAATTGGGGCAGCGGGAATGACGTGGCGGCAGTGCCGACATCGAAGAAGAGAAAGTGAATTCTGGGGTTCGGGAATGACTCGGGTGGGTTGCCGCCCGATGGCTAGACAAAACAGATCAAATGGAGGGATCCAACAGAAAATGAGCAGGTTCTGCACTCGCAGCATATCCATATTTGTACGAGTTGTACTTCCTGAAAACACTCGTTACTTTCCCTGCCGCGGCCCTGCGATGAAATCCAGCCATCAGCTGCGAGCATTCCCTGTAGAAACAAGTAACAACTACTTAGTCTTCAACTCCTAAGTATGTAGGACGAGTAATAACGTTAAAAATACTTTAGTTCGTGATTCTTGTAATCTGTAATTTTCTCGCTCAGCCTGCTCCATTCAGCTGCCTTCCCAAGAGTACACTGCGCAGTGAAAACAGCAGCTGCTGCTAACATAGATGGTGGAAACTTGAGCATCTGATACTCGACCAGGCAAAGGTCGATCATATAAAATGCAAGGCGCTCCATCTGGTCAAGATAAAGGATTCTTGTATATTATTCTAGTTTAATTATAAACTAAATACAGTATACGTTTGTACATCTATTCTGCTATAACATGTCGTATGAAAGTAAGAACAAACCTCATTGCCAGATTTGCCAGCTTCCAGGAACCTCTTCACAAATACGTACACAGTTGGAATCGAAAGGTGAAACTGAAGCTTGCTGACCATCAAAATCTCCTGCAAGTAGGAAGTTAGAATATCTAGAGCTGATTACAACAGAAATTATAAAATAGCGAAGGAAAACATGTTTAGATACTACCATTTGAAGAACCTCATTTCTGGTGAAGGCTCTGTCAGATATCAAGATGAGATCTTCCACAGCAGGTGCTGAGATCTCTTCATATTTGCTTGCAATAAGCATTGCGGTGACCCCAACCAGCTGGAACTTTTGCCTCATAATTGGTTGAACAGCTAAGAACCTGTCAATCAGATTGACAGTCAAATATAGGGTCTCCGGCCTCAGATTGAACTTGTCATGTACCTGCTCATTCCATCAAAGTGTTAATAATAATTGCTGCATATAAATTAACATTGTACTAAACTTTCACTCGATACTAACCTCAATTAACCAGTCAATCAGAATACGTCGCATTCTTTCATTGATATCATATTGACCGGTCATGTAGTTTGGTGGAGCACAAAAAGAAATCTACATTAAGAATACGACTGTACAGTTAAAGCTTATCACATACAAATTAGCTTGCATATGCTCCAAAGTCTCATATCAACAGTCATAGTGAAGAGCAGTTATAGGCATACTAATATAGAACGCATGTTCAAACTGCATTTTGGCAAGTAAAGAGTGGAAGATAAAAAAACTACTATGTACAGACCAAACTTGAATGAACAACTATATGAGATGCAAGCACCATATGTTTCCTTAACAAGCGAAATACCTCTACATTCTTGTAGTACACGTACAAATCATCCTTGTACTCGACAAGGGGATCTTTCTTTTCACCAGCACCAATGTCCATGTCAGCATCTGCCATCTCGATATCGTCATCCTATAGATAAAAGTCATAATGAAGTCTTCTCTGACACCATTAGAAGTATAAAGTAACAAGTCAAGGAAAAATGATCATATTGTTAGTTCATTTTGGACAAAGACAGGCTCAGGAAAACTGTCTCTGGCCTTGTATTCATCTACATCAATTATAGAACAATTTATTTTCATTGTTTCTGGAAATGAAGGGACTGGCTGCTTAATTTCCTATGTCAATGTAATCAAACTATAAGATTATACAAAACTGGCTTCCATGTCTAAGATAACAAAGATTTCATTTTAATAGATAAATTAATACCTCAACCAATGGTTGATGCTGCTTGGCGGCTAGCTGGGCAGCAAACTTCCTGAATTCACCAAATTATTATAAATATAAACAAGTCCCAACATCGAGATCAACAGAGCACAACATTAAACTATTTTCATGAAACGAGACTCCTTATGTGCCATTTACAAACCTGGTCAATGGTCGGTGCACCATGGAATTCTGAAGTACATTTGTATGACAAACTGCATTCTTGCTGTATAAAATTACAAGACAGGTAATCAGATATCAAACTAAATTTCCAAATTAGGAATATCAAGAACAAAGAAAAATTATCAGTTCTTAGAAGTTACTCGCGCAAGTCTCTCTTGGTAGCCTCATACGGAGCGTATCTACCACCATTTAGGTTTATTACGCTCAAAGCCCTCCTGGTCGGGCCGATTCCCACGTCAGCCCTCTGAATAGCAGTTTTTAGGAAACCCCCTGCAATGGTATAGAGTTCACATGGACGAATATAGACAAATATCTACTGTGCGTAATTAAATAAATACACTGGAAAACTTATACATAAATCTTAAATCTAAGTTCATTTTACCTAGCAAAATCGAGGGCCTAACATCACCAACACGGTTTTCATTTGAACCAGCCATTGAGATTATCTACAAAATCCAAACATCACCTAAGAACATTAATTCACAACAGATAATATATATATATAATTAAAGGGCCATGCAAAATATATAAACATCACCAATCAATCATCATAAAAATTTAAAAACCAAGAACTGTAAGAAATGGAAACACACAAAACATATCTTGCATCATAAACAAAACTCAGGTTATAAGATTTGAAGAATTCATGTAGATCAGTATTAGAAACACGCACATATATTTAAACCCAAAATTCGGTGTCATATATACAGAAACAAAATAAACAAGGAAGAAATCAATTACCCTTTCTTGTAAACGAGAAACAAATCGGAGTGAGATGGTGAAAATTAAATTAATCAATCCAAAAATATGATTAATTTCTCTCTCTCTCTGTTACTCTCACTCTGTCTCTGCACAAGCCTTAAGTTGCCTGCAGTGTGGTATTTATAGAGGTCAGTGAAATGTCTATCCTCTTCGCAATTTTAAAGGAACGGCTACTTTAACGAATAACAACCGTCCGATTATCGAATTTAATTCTTTTTAATCAATGATCGAATCTCTAGATTGTCTATTGTTTAAGGATAGCGTGGATTATCTTTGTTGAGTATAGAATATTGCAATCAATAGAATTATAAAAGTTATTCTAGATTTTATTTGTTATCTTTTTATAATCTTGATCGATGTTATAATTGTTTGATGTGGGAATTTGATGTAATAATGATATATTAATCGCATTGTAGATGAAAAAGTAGAATCATGAAAAATTTTCGAATAAAAGTAATATCTTGGAATGAATTTTATTTTATAGTGCATAAGCGCTATAAAATGATAAAATCTAAATTATTAAGTCGATATCGTATGAATTATGTCGTCCACAAAGTCTGATATTTCACTTTTTTTTCCGCTTAACATATTGTGAGACTTATGATGAAAAACTCGAAAAAGATTATAAAAGAGAAGTTATTTATGATATTAACCACTTTTATATATATTGCATTATTCAGTGAAAATGTTCGTCAACATAAATTATCTCAATATCCTATATTCTTAGGATTGTGTATTTTGATTAACATTTTTAAACATTTGTAATATATTTTATTAAGATTACTTTACGTGATGACAAACTTACCAGAAATATGTAAAAAGTCTTATATTACAACGAACGTTCAGGTCAGATTTTATTTAATACTAGCCTTTAACCCGTGCGAAGCACGGGCGACTATATAATTCTTAATTTATTATTTATAATTTAAATTTTAATATTATCTTAGTATTATTGATTAATGAATTGGATTTAATTAAATTATATTAATCAACTAATTTTATTTTCTAATGAAAATTTAGCTTTTATAATTATAAATGAAGATAATGATAAAGTTTTTGTCTTGTAATACAAGATAGAGTGTTTTTAGTATTTAAAATTGTTTAACAATCTTGATATATTGTAGACTTGTAGACTTCTAATTCTATCGAAAGAGTACCAAACTAAACAAACCAAAAATTTGTACGACTACAAATTATACCTATGTTGGCTTATTATAATATAGTATAGATTAATTTTCGAGTTTTTATTTGCATAAAACGTGATTGTGCCATATTATTTTAATTGGACTTTTATTTGGATAAACGTGATTGTGCTATATTATTTTAGTTGGACTTTTATCTCGATAAAACGAGTTGAATCATATTATTTTAATTAACTTTATATTGGGTAATACGAGTTTGACATATTATTTTAATAGTTTAATTAAACTTTTATATGGACGAGACAAGCTGAGTTATATTCCTTCCGTTCCAATTTATATGTCTTGTTTGACTTTTTGTGATCATATTGACCAAACTTTGATCGGTAAAATTATTATTACATGATCTTGAAAATCGAAAAAATACATTAAAGTTGAATAGATGTAGATTCTAGTAATAATTTTTTGTCATAATTTTTTCTAATTGTTGTATATATATAAATTTTAGTCAAAATTTGGTTAATTAGACACTAAAAAGTCAAACAAGAGAAATAAATTGGGACTGAGGGGAGTATTATTTTAATCAAATTTTTATTTGACTAAGATCGGGTGGGATCATATTATTTTACTTGGATCTGGATACTAAATTATAATGTTTGATTGAAAACAAATTTTACTTTTTTTGATATCTGGATTGAATATAATTAATATCATAAAATTAATATCTCCAATTAAAATGAAACAAAATCATGATCCATTGATTAGCATTTCAACTAGCCTATCTCACTCATTCTTTACTGATCATTCTGGAACTCTCTCTGTCAATATCACCTCGTCTTCTCGAGCCATATCCCTGCAACCATTTTCATTCCACCTACAAACTACCATGCACACTCATCTATTTTAATAAGTCGAAGAATAATGCCAGAGAACCCAAAAGATTTTTGATACTATTAAATAGTAATAATCGACATAACTATCGTACTCGGTCTCGCAAATTGTGAATTATATGAACACAGTGGAATGCTCGAATTATGTCTCGTATAATCACAATTTCTAACCAGTCAATGTAAAAACTTTATCAACATGATAAATGCCAGTGCCAATAACCGAAAAGAAAAACAAACTATCATCAGTTATTAGAAATCAGCAAAAATCCATACAAAATCATTTGAGTTCAAAACACAACTAACAACGAAAACAGAACATAAATCAAAAAACAAGCGTAAGCAATCAAGCCGCGATGCTCATCTCCACACGAAGCCAACTCAACCAAAAGCCTCGTACAAACCCTTGTCGACCATATGACAAAAACACCGGTAACTCCCAAAATAACACCTCCACCTTGCGGAACAAACAATGACAAGGCAGACAAAATCACAATAGGCAGCATACAATAACCAATCAAACTCAGACACCTGTAAAGATCCAAGTTCCCATTCCGACCCGCTAACATGTTAAAAACAACGTACAAAAACAAAGCGGAGACAGTGACCCAGCCCAATATGATCCCAAAATGCAGCTTCCCAGCGAGTAATTGGAAAAGCCCAAATGCCATTAAGAATAGAAACGGGCCCGAAAGATCCGAATCTTCGTGCAAATCGGGTTTGACTCTAAACGGGTTGAGAATCGACATGGTTTTGTTCCAGATTTGTTTGGTGTTGATACCCAGTTCTTCAAGAAGGGGTGGTTCGTCTTCGAATCCGCCGGGGATACTGCCGGAACTGGAGAATTGGGGCGGCGGGAATGACGTGGCGGCGGCGCCGACGTCGAAGGAGAGAAAGGGGATTCCGGGGTTCGAGGAACGGGGGGATTGAAACGGTGCCGTTGCGGGTCGGCGTTGTTGGCTTCCTGGACTCAGGTTGCCGCCCGATGGCTAGACAAAACAGATGAAATGGAAGGATCCAACAGAAAATGTGCAGGCTCTGCGCTTGCAGCATATCCATATTTGTACGAGTTGTACTTCCTGAAAACAGCTGTTACTTTGCCTGCCGCGGCCCTGCGATGAAATCCAACCATCAGCTGCGAGCATTCCCTGTAGAAACAAGTAAACAGCTACTTAGTCTTCAACTCTTAAGTATCAAGGACGGTAATGATGTTAAAAATACTTTAGTTCATGATTCTTGTAATCTGTAAGTTGCTCGCTCAGCGTGCTCCATTCAGCTGCCTTCCCGAGAGTACACTGCGCAGTGAAAACAGCAGCTGCTGCTAACATAGATGGTGGAAACTTGAGCATCTGATACTCGACCAGGCAAAGGTCGATCATATAAAATGCAAGGCGCTCCATCTGGTTAAGTTAAAAGCTTCTCGTATTAAGTCCAGCTTAATTATAAACTAAATACAGAATACGTTTGTACATCAATTCTATGAAAATAAGAACAAACCTCATTGCCAGATTTGGCAGCTTCCAGGAACCTCCTCACAAATACATACACAGTTGGAATGGAAAGGTCAAACTGAAGCTTGTTGACCATCAAAATCTCCTGCGAGTAGGAAGTTAGAATATCTAAAGCTGATTACAACAGAAATTATATAATAAGCAAAGGAAAACATGTTTTAGATATTACCATTTGAAGAACCTCAGTTCTGGTGAAGGCTCTGTCAGTTATCGAGATGAGATCTTCGACAGAAGGTGCTGAGATTTCTTCATATTTGCTTGCAATAAGCATTGCGGTGACCCCAACCAGCTGCAACTTTTTCCTTGTGATTTGTTGAACAGCTAAGAACCTGTCCATCAGATTGACAGTCAAATATAGGGTCTCCGGCCTCAAACTGAACTTGTCATGTACCTGCTCATTTCATCAAAGTGTTAATAATATTTGCTGCATATTAATTAACATTGTAATAAACTTTCACTTTGATGCTAACCTCAATTAACCAGTCAATCAGAACCCGTCGCATTCTTTCATTGATATCAAGTTGACTGCTCATGTAGTTTGGTGGAGCGCAAAAAGAAATCTACATCAAGAAAATGACTTAACAGTTAAAGCTTATCACATAAAAAATTAGCTTGCATATGCTCCAAATTCTCGTATCGACATTCATATTAAGAGCAACATAGTCATACTAATATATAATGCATGTTCAAATTGCAATTTGGCAATTAAGTAAAAAGTGGAAGATAAAAAACTACTATGTGCAGACCAAAAAGCTTAAACTCAAGTAATCTGAAAGAACAACTATATGAGATACAAGCACCACGTGTTTCCTTAACAAGTGATATACCTCTACATCCTTGCAGTACACGTACAAATCATCCTTGTACTCGGCAAGGGGATCTTTCTTTTCACCCGCATCAATGTCCATGTCAGCATCTACCATCTCGATTTCGTCATCCTATAGATAAAAGTCATAATGAAGTCTTCTCTAACACCATTAGAAGTATAAAGTAACAAATCAATGAAAATTCATCTCATTGTTAGTTCATTTTGCACAAAGACTGGTCAGGAAAATTGTCTCTGGCCTTATATTCATCCACATCAATCATAGAACAATATATTTTCATTGTTTTTGGAAGTGACGGGACTGGCTGCTTAATTTCCTATGTCAATGTGATCAAACTATAAGATTATACACAACTAGCTTCCTTGTCTAAGATAACAAAGATTTTAACTTAAATAGGTAAATTAATATACCTCAACCAATGGTTGATGCTGCTTGGCCACTAGCTGTGCAGCAAAGTTCCTGAATTCACCAAATTATTATAAATATAAACAAGTCTCAACATCGAGATAACAGAGCACAACATTAAACTATTTTCATGAAATGAGACTCCTTAAGTGCCATTTACAAACCTGGTCAGTGGTCGATGCACCTTGGAATTCTGCAGTACATTTGTACTAGAAACTGCATTCTTTCTGTATAAAATTACAAGACAGGTAATTCAGATATCAAACTAGGTTTTCAAATTAGGAATATCGAGAACATAGAAAAATTATCAGTTCTTAGAAGTTACTCGCGCAAGGCGTCTCTCTTGGTAGCCACATACGGAGCGTATCTAGCACCATTTAGGTTTATTACACTCAATGCCCTCCTGGTCGGGCCGATTCCCTCGTCAGCCCTCTGAGTGGCAGTTTTTAGGAAACCCCCTACAATGGCATAGAGTTCACATGGAAGAATATAGACAAATATCTACTGTACGTTATTAAATAAATACACCGGAAAACTTGTACATTAATCTAAATCCAAGTTCATTTTACCTTGAGAAATCGAGGGCCTAACGTCACCAACACAGTTTTCATTTGAACCAGCCATTGAGATTATCTACAAAATCCAAACATCACCTAAGAACATTAATTCACAACAGATAAAACATATAAAATCAAAGGGCCATGCAAAAAATATAAACATCACCAATCAATCATCATGAAATTTAAAAGCCAAGAATCGTAATGAATGGAAACAAACAAAACATATCTTTCATCATAAACAAAACTCAAGTTATAAGATTTGAAGAATCCATGTAGATCATTATTAAAAACACATACATATATGTAAACCCAAAATTCGGTGTCATATTTACAGAAACAAAATTAATAAGGAAGAAATTAATAACCCTTTCTTGTAAATGAGAAACAAATCGGAGTGAGACGGTGACAAAATTCAATTAAATCCAAAGATACACTCTCTCTATGATCTCAGTCTCTCTCTCTCTATGCACAAGCCTTAAGTTGTCTGCAGAGTGGTATATATAGAGGTCGGTGAAATGTCTTTCCTCTTCACAATTTGAAAGGAACGGCTACTTTAACAAATAACGACCGTCCGATCATCGAATTTAATTCTTAATGATAGAATCATATCTCCAGATTGTCTATTATGATATCTGCGATATTGCAATCAATGAAATTTTACAAAATATTGTAGATTTTATTTGTTATCTTTTTGTAATCTTATGGATATCATTTATTGTGTGACTGGAGAATTTAATGTAATAATAATATATTAATATCACTGGAGAAGAAAAAGTAGAATCATGAGGATTTTTCAGATATTAATAATATTTTGGAATAATTTTGACATTAATATGAAGATAAAGTAAGTAGCGATATTTGAAAGATATAAAAATCTATAAATGATAATTATGTCTTCTATTTGAATAATACTTTTTTAAATATAAAGAAGACTAGTCTCAAATAAAATATAAAGAAGATTGTGGGCGATTTTATTCATAGTTTTATAATACATACACATTATAAAATGATAATATCATTAAGGTGTAATCGTTTATTGTTAACAAATAATGAAATTATTAATCATTAAGTTGTGAGCATTCACTGTTAACAATAATTGTTATTTAGTCGATATCATGTGAATTATGTTGTTAACAGAGACGATCAGAGACGATCATTTCATTTTTTCCCCTATTTAATACGTCCCGAGACCGACGATAAACTCGTAAAAAAAAATTAAAAGAAAAGTATCTATGATAGTAATTATTTTTATAAATTAAAAAATACTATGTATTGCCATATAACTAATAAGCTGAACATGAATCTTAATATTTGTCATAGTTGAAAAATATTACTGATTGATTGATAATTTTATTTAAGACACCTTATAAATGATAAATTACATGAAAATTTGGATAATGAAAAATATTACTTTTTATTAAACTGAAAAATTATAACTCGTACTCTAATACTCAAATGTTTTTGTCTACTCCATAAAACTTAACTATATATATATATATATTATTTTATAGGAGGTTTTTTTGGGTGAAGTTAGAAGGTAAAAATTTGGCTAAAGTTGGGGAAAAAAATTTCACTGAAATATACAGAAAAATAATAGTTAATCGGTGAAAGAAGTGAGAAAGTTGGTCGGGACTTATCCTAAAGTCCAACGGTGAATTACTGTGTAGACTAAAATTTATTGTACGCTGTTCACACTATTTTCACTCTAATGAGAAACTACCGTGCAAAATTTATTGTGCTTTGGTCATTTTCATCATTTTTAGTGAATTACTGTGTAGACTAAACTTTATTGTACGCTGTTCACATCATTTTCATTCTAGTGAGAAACTACCGTGCAAAATTTATTATGCGTTGGTCATTTTCATCATTTTCATTACACTGAGAAACGGTCATGCACATCCGTCCAATATAATAAGTTAAAAAATAATACCAAAAAACGTAAAAGATTTTTAATATCGGTTTTTCTAGTGTGTGCCCATGAGCACATGCTAAGCGCGGAAGTTTATAAGTTTAGGAGATTTTGATTGGCTCTCCTATCTTAATAATGGTGGACCCCCCCTGCAAATGCAACAACCACACCAATCAAAATCTCCCAAACATCTCAAAATCCGCGCTTAACATGTGCCCATGGGCACACACTAGACAAACCCTTTTAATATTAACTGGTAAAAACTTGCATAACTCTGTTTGTTATTCTAACAAATTATGTAACTCTGTTTCTTGTTCTAAGAGCAAGCCCAATGCAATTCCCTATTTTCAACCCCTAAAATATTATATATATTAATGGTTATTTAAAATATTGGGGATCAAAAAAGTTATTTTGCTTTCATCCCTCAAATAAGGATAGGTAGTTGCGTTGGAGGAGCTCTTTTTTTTCTCAATTCTCAAATCTTGTCCATGTAGATCAAATATAGGTAAGGAATGGGTGCATTAGAGTTGCTCTAACAAATTGTGAATCTAGTTGTAACTCTTTCGATAAACAAGAAGCCCCGTCATGAAGTTACTTTCTTGTATGAACCTAGTCGAATGCTCGGATTCATAATCACAATTTTAACCGGGCAGTGTAAAACCTTTATCAACATGATAAATGCCAATAACCGAAAAGAAAAACAAACTATCATCAGTTATTAGAAATCAGCAAAAATCCATACAAAATCATTTGAGTTCAAAACACAACTAACAACGAAAACAGAACATAAATCAAAAAACAAGCGTAAGCAATCAAGCCGCGATGCTCATCTCCACACGAAGCCAACTCAACCAAAAGCCTCGTACAAACCCTTGTCGACCATATGACAAAAACACCGGTAACTCCCAAAATAACACCTCCACCTTGCGGAACAAACAATGACAAGGCAGACAAAATCACAATAGGCAGCATACAATAACCAATCAAACTCAGACACCTGTAAAGATCCAAGTTCCCATTCCGACCCGCTAACATGTTAAAAACAACGTACAAAAACAAAGCGGAGACAGTGACCCAGCCCAATATGATCCCAAAATGCAGCTTCCCAGCGAGTAATTGGAAAAGCCCAAATGCCATTAAGAATAGAAACGGGCCCGAAAGATCCGAATCTTCGTGCAAATCGGGTTTGACTCTAAACGGGTTGAGAATCGACATGGTTTTGTTCCAGATTTGTTTGGTGTTGATACCCAGTTCTTCAAGAAGGGGTGGTTCGTCTTCGAATCCGCCGGGGATACTGCCGGAACTGGAGAATTGGGGCGGCGGGAATGACGTGGCGGCGGCGCCGACGTCGAAGGAGAGAAAGGGGATTCCGGGGTTTGAGGAACGGGGGGATTGAAACGGCGCCGTCGCGGGTCGGCGTTGGCTTCCCGGACCCGGGTTGCCGCCCGATGGGAAAACGACCGGCGGGAACTTGAAATCGTTGGCCATCAAGTCGGACGGTGATGATATCGAAGAGAAAGCTTTTACGAGATCTGTATGTATCTGTGTATTGTGTATAAGTAACCTATTTTTAAATTTTAATTAATGGATGCTAATTTACATACGTGTCAACCGCGATCAAGTTTGTATCGAAGAAAGACGCGGAGAGACAATAGATAACACAAGAGGTCAGCTTTTTGTGCGATACTCGTTAGATAACGGGGTTGCTTGTGATCATTGTACTGCGTATCATTTTTAATTAAATCATATATTATTATATCTTGTAAAATAAATATGATATTGTAAAAATTATAATAATTATAAATTTAAAATTTTGATTTATATTGTATTATGGCCTCCTATAATTATTTTTATTGCACCGGCTCATGTTTAAGCAACTGATCAAACCATTCAAATGTCACCAAGGATTGATCACAGCTAGCCTGTCAATGGATCGGGTTCGGATCGGATCAGCCTAAATCCATATTCATATCCATTTATTTTATCGGATTCGGATCAGATCGGGATTGGATTTTTTACAGGCCGATCCATATCCGAATCCATTAGGATCACGGATCACGAATCGGATATCCGGATCCATTTAGTTTTTTTTACTTAGATTTAAAAATATTTTTTTTTAAAAATCATGTCAGCGATTCTTAGAGGAAGGATAGGATGAAATGAGATGTCGTGATCAAAGAAGCTTCTTACATTTTTATTCTATTAAAATCACAAATTAAGAAGGAAAATACACAAAATGATAGAATTTTCAAGATACCAATACAATTTGCTATAACTTTACAACTCATTCATACTAGTTAATTAAACGATTAATCAAACACAATCACAACCCACGACTCACATAAATAATATCAGGGACTATTATAACTAAAAATAACTACTGCAACTAAAAAAATATAATATATTTATTTATTTATATTTATTATATATTTATATATATATATATTTATATATTTATATATATTCTACCGGATCGGGTCATTAACGGATCGGATCACCTTAAATCCATATCTGCTCTATTTATAATCGGATTTTTCTTATCAGATCAACTTTCGGATCGGTTTTTTTTTTCGAGGAATCCATATCCGCTAAAAAGACCCCGGATCGGATCGGATCGGGTCGGGTCTCCGCTCCATTGACAGGCCTAATCACAGCAGGGGTGTACGCGGCCGGGTTAGCCCGGTTTAAGTTTTTTTCTGACCGAACACATTAAATTCGGTTTGTCAATTTTTAAACCCGATCCATTAAAATTAATTTCCAATCCAACCTGATTTGTCGTATTTCGGGTTGGGTTGGTTTGGCCGGTTTGTACGGGTTATTAACTTACTGTTAAACTCTAAAAATAAAAAAACTGCTCTATAAGAAAAACAGACTTAAGCCAAACGGCCCCTGCATATACTTCACTTTTCTCACTGTAACTAAGAAATACTTATTTTAAACTCACTCAAACGCTTCTGCATATACTCCGTTGTTTTAGGCTAGTTTATTTTTTTTGTTTTTACATATAGTACTGCTAGTTTGCTATACAGTCTACTGAATGTTTCCATCCTTACATGCCATGCTTACTGATATAACTTGTTACTCTAATATAACTTCACTAAAACGAAGCCAAAACAGAAAACAAAATTGGCAGGTCCTTAGTTCAGAAGAAAATAGGATGTTCAGCACCACTTATCCATCGCATGTAAAGTGACTAGTTTTATTTTTCTTTTCTTTTTAAGGTGGGCTATAATATAAATTGAAATACATAAGTATAATATCTTCTGGTTGGGTTGGGTTGGCCTAATAAAATTTAAAACCATACCCAACCCATTAAAGCCGGGTTGGAGCCATTTCAACCCATTCAAATAACGGTTTATAATTTTCGGTTTGGTTCGGCCAAAAATAGGACCGGTTTGGGTCGGGTTGAACGGTTTGAGCGACCCGTGTACACCCCTAGATCACCGTGTGATTGTTGACTTGTATGCAGAATTTAGTTATACTTGATATAACACAAAAAAATTATTATATGTCTCCTCCTTAAATCTTAATGTCCAAAACTTTATGCAGTTTTCAGGTGTTTCGAACTTCACAATGTTCACAGAGCTTTTAAAATTGTGGATAGATTTATGATTGCTTTCTTAGAGGTACCAAGCAAATTTATGAAAAACATGTATATTTTCAAATTTATTAAGAGTACTTCTATAATTATGCAAAATTCTGAAAAAATATTATAAAAAAAAAAAGTCAGGGGACGCATGTCCCCTCTTTTGTTACATCCACCCTATCCGCAACAAGTGTCTCTCTCATCACCGGAAATGATATGATAATTCTTTCAAGTGAAGGTAAAAAATGGTAGTATTTGTGCTCGAAAGCTACTCATTGTACACCGGAATTATGAAACTTGCAATACATGTGTTGCCTGAAATGGGAACTCTTGTAACTGTTGTTTCAACACCTCTCATATGAGGTTGCTTTGGAATGGATCACGACAGCACTTAGTACATTCACGATGATGACTATGAACTAATTCAAAGTGCAGTAGTCTAAATACATATATATTTTCATTTTTCAGAAATTTCGAAACTGAAATTTAGAAACGGGTACAATTTGCATGTGCAAATGAACTTTTTTAGGTACCGTTTGGGGTTGCTGTTGCAGACAGCAACAGCAGCTTTTTGCTGAAAAGCAGGTGAAAAACTGTTTGGTAAATCTAAAAGCAGCTTTTCCGAACAGCAGTTTTTAGCTGAAAAGCTGCTGTTGGAGAAAGCAAGTCCTCCCATGCTTTTAGAAAAATCTGCTTTTCAGCTTTTGCAGAAAGCTGTTACAGATTTCATTATCAAATCTCATCAAAAACATTATTTTTTTAATATTATAACTCAAAATAAGCAAATATCAAAAAATTACCAAACAGTTATCTGATTTCTACAACAGCACTTATTTTACCAGCACTTTTTCTGACAGCACAGCAATTTTTAACAGCACTCCCAAACAGATTAGTCCCATAGTCATACTCAGCTTGGAAGTTGATTTGAGCTCTGTTATCCTCTATGATTGTTGATTGGACTATTCCAATCCAAACAGATTTAGAAGTGCTTACGGCTTAAACATCTAAACTCCTGTAGAAAAATTCTAATTTAAAATATTTTATATTTAAGCCCCGTTGTGAAATTTTAATCTACCTTACTATTTTTTTTTTATATTAATATGTTGTTATACGAAAAGTACTTATCACATGATTTTTTTATATAAACGAATTTCCCCCTCTTTAGTTTGTGGATTCGCTCTCTGCCTCCATTCCTGAGCAACTTAAAACATAACCTTCAAGTTTAAATATGTTCATCGAATTCAAGACATCTAATGTAACCTCTTGATTGCCTACAAATGTTCCTAACTCTCCGGCCTTTTGAAATTGACTGTTATGTAACAGCTCACTCTCCGCGAATTGTGATCCTTAATTCTCTTCGGCTCCTCAGCTCCCCATCGTAGGGTCGAACCCCAAACATGATGTGAGGATCGTCCACGTGGTCATGACATGTCCATATAGGTGCTTGTATTGGCAGTTCGCTTATATCATGCCATTTCGATATCAGGATCACAACAAATCGGACTAAATAATCTACTCCTTCACGAGTTTTGCTTAGACTAGCCAAGCTAGTCTGGAAAACGCCAGTAAACTCATATATAAAGAAGAAAAATATTTGGATTCATCCAAAAATAACCCCCACACACAAGTGACAAGACTAGAAAAAAAGATTATCATCATAATTACGGAATAAAAATTTTATCTTTCTATTAGATTTCAATCATTTAACAAACATGAGCCTCCTGCAATTATAGCAATATCACCAGTATAATCATCCGAGATTGACACATGACCTATTTGAAAACATTTTTTTTAGAATAATTTGAAATAAATAGCATTACTTATAAAATAACAACACTCAAGTCTTTTTCTCCCGGAAATCCGTCCGGCCCCGACTCCAGCCTTGTTTAAACAAATTGCATACTCACAAACAAAAGACTCCATTCTCGCAACAAGCCTAGAAAAAACGGCCCACAAGGCACAAACCTTCCCTAAGATGTTATTTTTGGAGGCAAAATGCTTCCCTCTTTTGAAAAAAGCCCACCATTTATCTCCCCCCTACCCATCTCTCCCGCGCCGCGTTTTTAACTTTTTATAGATAATATAATAACTACATACACACTCCCAGAGTCCCAGACAGATCTGTTTGTTTCATCTTCCTATAGCTTCAAAAGGTAAACACCCCCTCCTTGAATATTCACACTCAGAATCAATATATAATATCTCTCTTGTTTATTTATTGTTTTTCCGACCTTGAATTCATAAAGGGGATGATTTAGTGCGGTAAAATAGGGTGGTTCAAACTAGGATTAATCGACGGTGGTTATTTACTTTATGGTTATGTTTGTTTGGGTAATTTTTATTTTTTTACTTTATCTGGAATTTGGGGGAATATTGAGAGCTTATCATATTGTAGTTTTGTTTGTGTTCATTACTAGTTTAGAAGTGTTATACAATGTTAGGTTACTGATTAGTTTCCCTGTGGAGACTGGAGCCTAACTTGACAAAACTGGAGAACACTGGAGCATTATACTAAACACGTAATAAATTAATAAATGAAGGTTAATGGGTCCTTGTTTTGGTAAGTTGAATGTTGAAATTAAATGCTGCTGTACTCACACTTGCTTGCCTAGTAGCCCTACCCGGGGATTGAACGCTCCATTTCTTGTCGAGGGGTAGGCTGGGTAGCCACTTGGTCTACAAGCCTGGAGTTGAATTGTGCTACAGTAATTTTTTTAGTTCAAGTAGTTTCAGTTTTGCTGATAAGAAAAAAAAGTAGTTTCAGTTTTCCTCGAGTCTCAACTCCTATATGTTTTATGAATGTTTATTTGTTAAACTTTGTTATATTTCATCTGGTGCTTTTATGCCGGTAAAGTCTGCTTGCTTGTAAGCTGTTGGTGTCATCCAGTAATTTACTCTGAAATAGGTTTATTAGGTTCTGGCCTCTTTACTTATACTCCCCAGTAGACGTGTGTCAGATTTGACTGTCTTGAACTATTATTAGTAGTTGGTAAAACATTATTTAGTTATAGTCAGGATTGGGCATTGGCGTTAACTAATTTGAGATAAAATTTATAAGTTTAAATTCTCTGCATTTTTATGTTGTAATTGATGTCATTAGAATTTAACATAGCTTTCTTACTTTTCCACCCTATTTGCTATTATAATTTTCAGCCGTACTTTTACATCTATTTTTTGTTGACAATAGATATATAAATTTTAACATAAAAATCTTGAATGCATATTAGCTGGTTTATAATGTGCATTAAAATATGTTATTTATTAATTCAGTAGTTCTTAGGTCTGGAATCGAGAATGATTAATTCAGAACTCAAAAAAGATCAGCTAGGCAACAGTGGGTTGGAGTTGGACACTTGTATATCCCACAAGCAGCCACCTATATCAACAAAGAAGTTGGCGTTGACAGATGTTCAAAATGACAATAGGGTGTTGCAATATCATCGAGAAAGTTTGTTTTCTACGGATGGAGGACCCATCGCAGATAAATCAAAGATTTGCGGAACTAAGAGACCCATACCTGAGTCGCTTACAAGCCACCCTTTTCGTCCACTCTCTGATCGCACAACTACTAAGGAGCATCTTGTGTATACTAGCAAGAAACTTGAGCCTGTCCAAGGGAATGGGAAATCTGGGCACAACGCTGATAGAAGTGTAAGCAATCCTCTTCCGAAGCCTCATCACAATATGCAGCAAGAAATTCTCCCAAAACAAACTCTGGTGTTGGAGGATAATACAAATCATGTTTCTATGGCTACGTCTAATCACACCATTCCAAAGAATACATGTTCTTATTTAAATTCACCATTAGACTCATTACCCATTTCTCTTGCTAATCCTGGTAATGGCATGGGACCTGCTGAAAATGATTGCTCTAAAGTCATCTCAAAGGTACCTATTTCAGCTCATTCTAGGAGGGTGGATGACAGGAAATGGGAGGAACGGTACATTCATTTACAGAACTTCTTGAAAATGTGTGATGACGAATCTATCTGCAGGGATCACGTTCAGAGTGAGTTGTTATACTCTACTACTATTACTAGTTGACGAGATATTGCCAAGCACTATTATTTTGTACAATTTGAAAGGTGTACTCATTTTGTTGTCTTTTATTCTTAACAGAGCTTCGTCATCTTACCCCAGCAGAACTTAGCATATATGCAGTTGAACTGGAGAGAAGAGCAATCCAATTAACAATAGAAGAAGGTATTTACTCCTGTTTTCTTATGTATGCATATTTTGGGATACAAAATTAGTTAGCAGCGTAGTGTAGACTTCCTTAAGATTGCGTTTGGGAACATGTATTTCATTTCAAATTTTAGATTTCAAATGACATGATTTGAGGCGTCATTTTAAATTCTCAGCATTATACTAATATTTGAATGTCCTAAATTTCAAATGAAATTCAAACCCAACTTTTTTTTTTTGTGTATCCAAACATGTCATTTGATCAAATCCAGAATTTCAATGAAATTTAAGTTTCCAAACATGCTGTTAGGTAGATGTATATGCAAGTAGGGCATCATATTTTTATTCAATAGAGGCAAGTGATGCAGAACAGAAGAGATGCAACAAATAGCCTAGAATCTAAGAAATCATTCTCTTTATCATCTTAATTTCTCATGCCTAAATTGAAACAATTTATAATCTCCACTTTAAGACCAGGAATCACATAAAATATGCCTAAGATCTAATAACTGAATTAACTTCAAGTCCTTCAATAAATAAAAAAAATAAAAAATGCAGATAACTGTTGACAGACCTTAGCAACTCAAAATGAAAGTATAAATCAAAGCAAGTATATTACAGAAGCCTTTACCATCGGTAGTTTAGCAAAAATGAACTCTAGATTCTTTTCATCATTCAGTTGGCGCAGTCTCCATCTATGTTTAATGTAATCGCATATGACAGTGTCAGTATATCATATTGGATGTATAACATCATTCTTCGCTGTTATTGTCTCAACTCTATGATATTGTATTACCATTTTTTCTCCTTGAATAATCTATCTAATACCAAATGTTATGGTGCAATATGGGTAATTTGTGAGGTTGACTACATGCTTTTTGAATTTTTCTGCTACCATGATTTTCCTAACAAATTGAGTTGCATTTGGATGACATTGTTGTACCTTGTTTCTGGCAGACAATTTTGGATATGAATTTTATTTTGATTGCCTGAACATAGATTAGTAAGGCCAGTTTGTTTAGTGATTCGAGTTATTGGATACCATTAGGTCAAATACACTATTTTCCTTCCGCATTTAAACCATATCTCACAATTCGGCCAAGTGATGACAGATGTTATAGTGAACAGAACTTGGCATGATGACCCAACAAAGCATGCTATAAGTTTTTAATCATTCCTCTTTGCAGGAAAAGAGTTGCAGAGAATGAAAGCACTAAAAATCTTGGAGAAATCCGCTACTACTGCCAATCCCTTGCAAATGAGTCAACCATCCCAGTCCAAGAAATGAAAACTGGGTGATAGTTTTTCACTTCTGCAAAGGCTGATTTTCTACCATATTTATCTGTTTTTCTTTTTAATATATAGTTGTTGGTTTCATTCATTGCCATCAGCTTGTTTTATTGCAGACGTAAGTTTTTATAAAGGAATAACCATATATTGTTATTGCCAAAGTTGTTATTACATGATTTCTGTTTTAGTGTAAATTAGTTATGTGGTATTATGACTGTAGGACTATTTCTATGGTAAATTATTGATATGAGCCCAGTTCAATTATTTTGATCTTGTTGGGAACTGGGATATGTAATTGGTTACAAAATTAATTCCAGACATTTATTGTTGTGCTCAGAGAAATAGTTTTTCTTATTTTAGAGAACCCAGAAATCAGGTGCAACTGAAAAATGGGGGCAATGGCATTCACATCTCCTACGTACACATCCTCATAGATTCATAGTCATCAAGTGTGTACCGCCTGTTATCTCTATTCTTTATCCTTATATTCCTTGTTAATGGATGAGATTTTAACTTGCAATCTTGCATGGTTTATCTTGATAAGCCGGGCAATCATGTCACCAACAGGAAACAATGACCACCCAACAGCCTTTCTTGACTACATTAGCTTTTTTTTGTATTCTCATCTGAGAGTTTATTAATTCTACTTAGTGTCCTTTAATTTTTGGCTAGTATCACTCAGATATTCATAGCCTTAAGAAATTTACTTTGCATTAGTAAATTTTTTTTTTTTGCTACAAATTATACCTTTTTGACCAAATTCCATCAATTCTTTAGCTGCCCTAAAAACCACTATCAGTCCCTTGTTACACTAATAAAATTTATTGATCTCCCGTTCTTAATTTTTAAGACCCGCAGCTAGATGATATTCCTTGTCTTTAATAACTAATAGTTTGAGTCTAGCTGAAGGCAGAATATGCATGTCAATAATTTATTTTTTTTGTGAGACTAATATTGGGTTAGAATTGACAAAATTCGATGAAAGAGTGCAAGTTATAGGCAGCACTACTATCAGCAATTCAAGGTAGATTTTTTAACAGCAATGTAGATGAAGTTCTTTTTTGATATCCTATGATCTAATAACTAAGTCTAGCTGTCTAGCCAAGCCGTCGAGACTCTTATTCTCAGGCCAAAAATTTCTTGAAAAAACTCACGAATGCTTAATATGCCATACAAATTAATATCTGTTCCAATAATTCTCGGGGTGAGCCAGAGTCGAATCCGGATTTCCGGGGACAACAGAAGATAAACCCACCGCTGGGTTATCCAATCGTGCTATTCTAGTTTGTATTTTAAACATGCACACAAGTGTTTTTGTTTGTTTTCTAGTTATATTTTAAGTAAAAGTGTTTGCGTTTTCTACTCAGCATCTAAGTTGGGAATCAAAAATGTATTTTAGAACTAGAGTCACGGTTCAAAAAAATAAAACTGCGTTTGGGATTATATACAGGAGAACCTCGACTAGTTAATATTAAAATAAACTAATATGGGAACATAGATCTTTAATCCCCACATGACCGGATAGTATAGATTAAATCTTGATCGGTAGTCAGAGTATCTCCGACAATGTTGGTTATAATCGTTGGCTAAATGGTACCTGTAAAATATTATGTAAAATTTGTTGAACATGTAAGACATTTTGCTTCAATGATACTGGCTATAACTTAAAAATAGTATGTTATTAATATTTTAGATTGTTAAAATAGAATATATCAGTTCATATGGTAATAAATGATATGCAATTTTCCTACAGATTTCTTATAACTTAAAAATAGTATGTTATTAATATTTTAGATTGTTAAAATAGAATATATCAGTTCATATGGTAATAAATGATATGCCATCTTCCTACAGATTTCTTACAGACCTGTAGATGTTCGACAAATTTAGCCGTCCATAAGAGTATCTCCAACGGCGTTGGCTATAATCGTTGGCTAAATTGGACCTGTAAGACATTATGTAAAATTTGCTGAACCTGCAAGACATTTTGCTTCAATGGTACTGGCTATATTGGTTGGCTATAATTTAAAAATAGTATGTTATTAATATTTTAAATTGTTAAAATAGAATATATCAGTTCAATATGGTAATAAATGATGTACAATCTTCCTACAGATTTTCTTACAGGTTCGACAAATTTAGCCATCCATAGGAGGTTGGCTAAATTTATAGACAACAGGTGAGCATGGTTGGAGTTCAGTTTTTGGAGCTGTTGGCTAAATTTTTTTATTTTAAGTAAGTCAATTCACCTTTTAGCCAAGGGTTTTAGATGGTTGGAGATGCTCTAAGAGGTTGGCTAAATTTATAGACAACAGTTGAGTATGGTTGAAGTTGAATTTTTCGAGCTGTTTGCTAAATTTTTTTATTTTAAGTTTTTAGGTGAGGGTTTTTCGATGGTTGGAGATGCTCTTAGTATTTATCCTCTTCTTTGTTCAATGCAATATCATATTAATATCAATTTTGACTACCGTTAATTTACACAATTTTTAAAATTTTTTAAGCAAATAAATATGAAATTCAAATAAAATAAATGAAAATTTGAATATATTCGTATAATTAATTATAATTTTAATGATGATAATAATAAAAAAAAATATCATATTCAATATTTATTAATATATGTGAAATTTGTATTAAAAAAATCATCAAATGAGGAGGGAGTAACTGCGACCAACACGGTACTTCTGGGAAGGTTGCGAGATTACCGTGCTTGAACCAACCAATCCAAGTCTTGGTCCATCCTGATCCAGAGGTCTCATAATCTGTCTGACAAAGACAAACTATGAAGATTTTAAGATGAGCATTTAAAGCAGTCTAGAATTAAGTTTATAAATTTATAACAAGCCGAATGTGAATTTCATTGCACTGAGAGATCTCATAATTTGACACACATAAACCATGAAGATTCTAATTAATTGTGCAATGTTCTTTTAGTTAATTTTTTATTCACATCAATACTTTTAATTAAAATCAATGGGGTGATAAATCAAAATAAATAGATTAAAATATACTAAATTTATATGATTATTTAAGTTTAAATTTATTATAATTTTAATTCTACAAGCCTGATAATTTAAAAGAAGAACAAATTACAAATGGTCGGTGGTATAGTATACCAAGTTCAGTTTAGCGGGATAATTTAAATGAAATACTAGTTGAAGTGATGTATATCATGGATATTTCAAAATTTTGGATAATTGTCATATAAATTTTGTAATATTATTGGTAACGTGTGATATTTCATATCATACTTTTTTCTTCTTCCCGTTTTAATTGTCGGCATTTTCAATTTTATTTGTACTAGATCTAATAATTATTAGAAATTAATTGATCTTTTTCTTATTATATTACTACATTTTAAGCTTTCGAAATTTAGGTGGTGGCTTATTGAAGGGTAATCGTAGGAAAAATTATATTGGTTAGAAGTTATGAACACAAGAGTAATATTTTATATCGATCTTAATAATATAATTTAAAGTAGAAGATTTAAAAAATGATATAAAACTTAAAAATATAAATTGTTGTTTTTTTTCTCCTAACAAATTACTACTGAAAGTAAATTATATAATCCCTCGTGATCGGGTTCCCAAAAAACCATGACAAATTTATTACAACAATTTAATATACTCATGTATTTATGTCCCGGATACGTGGAGCCTGTAGCCGTCGCACCACGACAAAGTAAACAACTTGCGTATGGTGGCTCTGTAGAGCAGGAAATTAGAATCCGTTACGCCAAATATTCAACGCGTGCTTCCGAAAATTTCATATATGATGGACATTTTTGTAATAAAAAAATAAAAATACTTACGTTCATGTCAAACATCTTTTCCTCACCAGAAATACAAAAGCATATTCATACGGAACATCTTCCTGCAAGACAAATTGATTAAGGATTTTTTCTTTCGCGGGTGTAGGGGTATAATTCCTCCATCTCAAATTAGATGATTTTTTTTTAAAAAAAAATATTATCTCAAAAATAGTTGAGTCTCTCACTTTTCAATGCATATTTATCAACAATTTTCCATTCTCAACCTCTTTTGTTTATCATTTCCAATGTACCACTAGCTAATATACAAAAGAAGTCAACATAATAAATATGAGTAAAGATGGAAAAAAGAACAACCATTTAATATTCTTTAATATTCTCTCCGTTTTGAAATATAGGTCGCTTGACTTTTTGGCACACACTTCAAAGTCTTTTGACAGCATAGTTAAAACTATTATTTTTTAAATTTTTATTTTCCGAATTATAATATTAATCATGTACTTTTGTTAAGAAAAAGAAAATTTTAAAAGTAATAATTTTAATTATGCGGTCAAAGGACTTAGAAATGTGTGTCAAAAAGTCAAAAGACTTATATTTTTAAACAGAGGGGGTATGTGTGGAATGAGCAAAAGGCTCATCTAAATTGGGATTGAGGCAGTATTATAATACGGTTTTTCTGGCGTGTGCCCATGAGCACATGCTAAGCGCGGAATTTTATAAGTTTGAGAGTTTTTGATTGACTTTTGTATCTTAACAATGGTGGACCCCCTGCAAATGCAAAAACCACACCAATCAAAATCTCTCAAACATATAAAATTTCACCCCCTGCAAATGCAACAACCACACCAATCAAAATCTCTTAAACATATAAAATTCCGCGTTTAGGATGTGCTCATGGGCACCAGACAAACCCATTATAATAATGGTTTTTCTATGATGTGCCCATGTATGGGCATACACTAAGCACCAAAATTTATGAATTTGAATGATTTCAATTGGCTTACCTTTTTTAATAATGATGGATCCCACTGCAATTACAACAACCATATCAATCAAAATTCTACAATTTTATAAATGTGTGTGTTTAGCATGTGTCCGTGATACACACGAGATAAACCCTTATAATAATGATTAATCACAGTTTATGTGACGTTCTATCACTCATAAAAATAAGTATTTCCTAAAATACATAATTATTTATACATTGAAAAATAACTACTTATTTATAATTAATAAATCAATCAAACATCCTCAATGCTCTTAAGTTATATTTATTTTGTCCATAATAGATTTTCAATTTTCTCAATTATATTGAATAACTTGATAAAAATCTCAAGATTACATATTTTTTTAAAATAAATTGGCATCACTACTATGTAATTTACTTTAATAATTAAATAAAATATTTATATTGAACTGAATAGGATATAAAGTGCGAACAAAATTAGCAGGATTAAAGGAGTACAATTTGGTCATTGTTTAATTTTATGAAAGTTGAAATCAAAAATTATATTAGAAAAATAGTGGATTAAAACTTGGGTTAGTAACACTTGCAGCTTTGAAAGTTAGACTTCCAAAACTAGAGTTCTACCGTCATTTCTCCATTAATCAAAATTCATCCTCTACAGTGATTGATCATCTTCGTAATTTCATTTTCTCTTCTATTTATCAATTTTATTAATAAAAATAAAATTTAACTCTTTTTAGGTGAGTTCTTGTTGAATATTATATTATCATGAATTTTTAGTCTTGCACTTGTGCTCATCTTTCTGGAATGTTTGTGTTCATGACGGAAAATCATAGTTTTAACATCAGATAAAATTTGGATACATGATTTTATTTGATTTAAAAATTTATAATAGTTGGTAATGTTTATTTTTATATGTGATTTCTTTATTATAATACATATATAATCATAAATAATTACAATGAGACAAATAAAACAATTAATCTCTTTATCCAGAATAATTAATAAAAAATTAAATTATATTTTAATTAAAATTTAATATACACACAGTACAGTACTCCCTCCATCCCATTTTAAGTGTCCACTTTACCAAAAAAAAATTTCCCAAAATATGTGTCACACTCTTTAACCCATGCAGTTTTTACTAGTTCCAATATGATATTAAATACAACCAACTAGTTCCAATATGAAGAAATGTCAAATTCACATAGAAGTGATGCTATAGATAATTAATATTTATAAAAACCAAGGTGAATAGGTGTGTGAAGATAATGATAAAAACATTATATTAATTGTTTCTTAAGATATGTGAAATTTGCAAAGTGGACACGGGATGGAGGAAGTAATTTTTTGTAATATAACTCGCGGGAAAGAGAATATAAACAGACAGGGATTCGGACAAAGTTCATCAGAGTGAGGGCAAGACCGAGTACTACCAGGCACCAGCCAAAAGTAGCAGCAGGGTCCATGAAGATAAGAAACCAAATCTAGAAATCTGTAAAGAGCGGGCCCTCTCTGTAATAATTCCACTCCCTCGTGAGAAATTCATATGGGAGGTGGGCTCCATTTTCCACTAGGCTCCCATTAGCATTTCGAAGATAAGTCGCTAACTTTTCGTTTCGTTTGGTTTTTTTCATTTTTCACCGACTGACGATCAATAATTCGTTTCACAATAATTGTATTATTGCAGTATCTCGTGGTTTTGTGTTAGGACCAGCACCGTGGCGTTCTTGTAAACAAAATATCACACCTTACTTATGTACGTTGCCACAAAGGGGTGAACCTGTCAACCGCTACACGTCACATCCAAGGAGCACTAGCGCCACAAACTGGACCATGTTATGATACTGACTCGTTCGTTTCAGTCTGATGATAAGAACAATGACTTTAAGTTGTCTGATCGATGCTGCTTATCTTATTTTATTAAAAATAATAAATCATAAATATGTAATTTTATTCATAATTTAGAAATTCAGTTTTTATTCATTTCATATTAATTATCTGATATTTTTACTATTTTTTTAAATATATTAATATAATTAATACTTAATTTACTAAATAATCAAATGTGGTCAATAGTTTTAAGAGGAGTAGAATGAGAAATGACGACGAATAGAACGGAGGGAATATTTTTTTGCGTCGGATGAATTGCAATGCAACAAAGATACAGATAATTGCAATTCATGATCGTCAAAAAAAAATAAACAAAATTACCTCCAATATTAAGTTTGTCCCGCAAATAATAAAAGAATCAATCTCCTTCGAAGCCTATACCTCTCTGCATCATGTAACCTTGCTCTATATTTCTTGAAATAGATATGACATATCAAAAGAATGAAGTGCGAAGAGCCAGGTCCTTGTAAAATGCAGCCAAGCATGTTATGATCCACCCACTATACACACAACTCCATTATTAGAGAACTAGGTCCATTATGTTCAACTTTTTGCTTTCTAATCTTCCCAACTCCATTATTATTTCTTTCCAGCATCCTCTCCCTCCTTGTCATCTACAAGACTGATCACCATATCCAAACTACACACAAGATGATTAAGTTAACTTAACTATGGTTACTTTAATAAAAATCAAATCAAATGTACCTGCTAATTGTATACTCCCTCCGTCCCAATAGATTGTATACATTTGGTGTGGACACGGAGACAAAAAAAAAGTGTAAAAAATGAGTAAAATTAGATGAAAAATGAGTAAAGTGGCGGGACCCATTTATATTTAATTATAGATGTGTGATAGGGGGAGAAAGTAGTGGGTGTAATAGTGTTTATATTATTATAAAAATGAGATAGTGGAAGAAAGTAGTTGGTGTAATAGTGTTTTACATTATTAAAAGTTGTTATTTTAGAAATGTATAGAAATGATGGGACGTCCCAAAGAGAAAACTGTATAGAAATGACCTGGACGGAGGGAGTATATCTGTTACAGGAGCTGTCACCATGGCCTACCCTCAAGTAATCCACATTTTTATGGTCATTTAGGTATGCCATCAATTTTAACCAAGAAAAACGAGTTGCACCATTGGACATCATGGTAACCTCCGTACTGGAGAGCCTTATCATGATTTAGTGATATTTCTAAACCACTCAAACCTACTCTTAATGTATCGTCGGCGTAGTTAGGGTTATTTATAATATATGCTTTGTATATCGATCTGAATAATAGAGAAATAGAGAAACATGAAACTGGACAGTGATAGGAAGTAGAGCCGGCCAAACGGGCGGTTTGGCTCGGCCCGAACCGGCCCGAACCGACATTTAGCCCGTATTTTCACGTGCCGGTTCGAACCGGCACGAACCGGCCCGAACCGAAGTTTAACGACGAGCCGGTTACGGTTCACATATCTTCGATTCGCAAACCGTCACAAACCGGCCCGCCAAAACCAGTAAAACCCGTTCGAACCGTCTGGAACCGTGACCCGCGAAAGCCCGCGGTTAACCGCGACCCGCGTGAACCGCGAACCGCGGTAGCCCGCCAACCCGCGTGAACCGCGGTTCCGTGAACCGTGTGAACCGTGTTACTTGTTTGAGCATGTTTGCATGTAAACTATGTTTGGTCAATCATGATGTTAAGTTCATGCAAATTATTACTAGAATATATGAACTAGTAGTAAATATTGAGTATATTTTTTTATATAGATTTACAAGTTCTATTGAGTTAAAATTTGACAAATTGTTAGTTTAAAAATTCTACTCCTTTTTGTGGCTAGTTTTTATTCTTAAAATTTGATTTAACAAAGTATAAAAGATCATTTTAAAAGATAGTTTTTAATATTTTATTATATTATTAATGATTTTATACTCGATAAGTTGTGAATATAAAAAATATTCAAATATATAAATTAAATATTATTTTTCACTTATAAATAACTTAGAACTTCTACAATAAACACTTATTTGTAATTAAGTCAAAGCGACCAATTTGGGTGAATTTAAAATAATTGCTTCTTGTTTAAAATAAATAAGTGGAGCAGAAGTTAGAAACAAGATAAGATTTTGAAATATTGACATGGTGAAGAAGTCATGAGATACAATTTCCAGTTTTAGCTAAAATTGCAAGGGACGTATTAGTAGTCCCTGCCTCTACAATTGCATCGGAGTCGACTTTTAGTGCAGGTAGAAGAGTTTTGGATGAGAAAAGATCAAGTCTCGCGCCAGATGCGGTAAAGATTTGTGTTTGTAAAAAAGATTGGGACCAAGTTGCGAAAAGACAACAAGGACTTCAAGAAGATGACTCGGATGAGGAAGAAGATCCTTGGATGTTGATGGATACTTCGTCGTCCGAAGGCGGCAATTCGGCAAATGAACAAGAATAAATAAAAAATTTCTTTCGTTATGTATTTTTTTATTTAGTTTGTACAAGCGGTTTGTTCCGTTAAAATTTTTAGAGAGGAGTCCTCTCACATTATTTGTAAAACCTTTTTCTAATTTATAAAATTTACAAGAGGTACCGCCCTCTTTTTACCATTTATTTATTAGTTTATAATAATTTATTTATTAATTAAATGAAACAATTAAATTCCAAAATCAAATTACATTGCAAAGTCACAGTTGCACAGTGCACTAAAAACAAACACTTGCACTTGCACTAAAAAACAAAAAACAAACAATGATCACTTGATTGACTACTGTGGCAGTGTCTCTGCCTTCTGTCTGCTAAACCGCGGCAATTGAACCGTGGAACCGTGACCGGTTGAACCGCCAACCCGCTTAACCCTTCAAACCCGTAGAATCTGTATAAGTCGGTTCCGGTTTCCACTTTCCTCAGCCCGGCCCGGCACGGACCGGACCGTCAACCAATACGTGCCGGTTACGGTTCTTCCTGTGGCGGTTCGGGAACCGTCTGAACCGGCCCGAACCGCCCCGGCCCGCCCGAATGGCCGGGTCTAATAGGAAGACATGCAACAAATTTACATGCATGAAACGCTACTCCGTCTGTGGCTCTGTACCAGTCAATTGTATACGTTTCTTGATCGACACGCTTTTTAAGACTCTTATAAAACATAGTTCTACAACTTATTTTTAAGATTTTTTTTTTGTATAAAAGTATACTTTTATACAAAAAAAATTAAAAAATAATTTACAGAACTATACTATATTCAAATATTAAAGTCTGTGCCGCGCCCCCGTCCCCCAATGTATACTACGAGGGAGTATTAAATATTAGGAACCCTAATTTGATCCCCACATGGTGGGTGTTGAGGCTAAGATATGGCCGCAGCATGTGTTATTGTTTCAATCAATATAATTAATTATCGATTTTTTCATATGATATGTCAACGCGCACATAATATAAAATTTTAACTGGCTTACACTATTTAATAATAATGAATCCGATGCAATTATAAAACCACATCAACCAAAAGTATTCAAATTCATAAATTTTCGTCCAAGAACACACATTAAACAAATTCATTAATTATGACAACTGGGTAGGAACGTAAAAATCGAAGAGCTCGCCATGCTTTAGAAACATGCAGGATGCAATTAGATAAGCTATAATACAGGTGTACTACGTTACGGCACGGAAAAGGTGGCACCGATGTATTATTTTAGTATATTTGGCGAAGAAACTGAATGATATTGCTTTCCATTGAGGGATGGTATTAGCTGACAATTTTGTCCCGTTGCACAAAAATCTAGTGCTACGTACCCGATTCCGCCAATTATTCGGATATACGATATACATGAAAGACTAGAAAAGCTAGTGCAAAAATTTCAACGAAAACACTATTTCTTGAATAGCCATGCATGATCGGTGAGTCATTTAGTCCTGTATTATCGAAGACTTTCAAATATCGGTTTGGCTAGTGTGTGCCCATGGGCACATGCTAAGCACTAACATTAATAAAAATGGAGGGTTTTGATTGGTGTGGTTGTTGTAACTGCAGGGGGGTCCACCATTATTAAAGAAGGTAAGCCAATAGAAACCCTCCAATTTCATAAATTTTGGTGCTTAATGTGTGCCCATGGGCACACCATAGAAAAACCGTTCAAATATTACAAAGTAGTAAATATCCAAAACTCGAGAGATAAGAACAATCACTTTCATTAATCCTGAGAATAGTCGTATACAGCTAATATACATGCATGTTCTAGTAAATTCAACGAAAATTTTATCATCTTGTTGCGGATTAATTATTTTATATATATGTCACAAGGAATTAATGTAGCAATGTAAGCACAACTGATTGTAGTGGCCATAATGTACGAGCGTATGATGGATGAACAATTTCCAAAAATATAAAAAAGTTGCAGTATCGGTTTCAATTGCTGTGCTTCCTAGTTTGTCAGCTCTCTTTGTTTTCTTGCTAAAAATTGACATAACACGTTGAATTCAAACACGGGTGATTTTAGATGATATACATACATGTGAGTTGTTGCGTTAATAATTGTACAATCCTCAGCATTATTATCGCGTCCATTATCACTGGTATTCGAATTCATCAACTTAATAATAATTAAAAAAAATAAAAACAGAAAATGATGCAAATTCCAAAATATATTTTGGTAATAAGAATGAATTATTAAAAGTTAAAATAATATTAGAGCACTGGAGTCGGAAGTAGTATAAAGAGGAGTAAGCACTAGTGTGTTAGGCACACTCTTCTTTCTCCGTCTAATTAAGATCACTCTCTTCTCCTCTCTTATCATGGATCCGTACAAGGTATTTTCATTTCACTTCTCTTCATGTTTCTTCTTCTGATTCTTACTTTTTTGATCATCTTTGATCTTGCTTATTGTCTACATAAATCAAAGATTAAGCATGCATAAATGGAGATTATGGTTTTATTAGTGAGCTAAGTCTGCAGATATGCATGATCCAATGCTGGATCATGAAATCTAGGATCGCCTTTGTTGATGATAAGCTTCTTGTCAAGTTTACATGGGGCAAGTTGCCTAATAGTGTACAGTTCCCTTATATGGAAACAGTACTGTCGTTATTGTTCTTTTTTTTTTCTTTATATAAAAACATAGTTCCCTTTTTTAAAAAAAAAATATTAAAGGAATATATGTAAATGTTACAATAAATATATATGATCCGCACCGCTTTTTCTGATGAAATTTGATTGCATGCATAATTTTTGTTCTTGATGCGAGCACGTGAGGGATTATTTTACAGAACGAACTGATTAGATACGCTTTGGCGTAATCACTTGTTAATTTTAGCTTAAGGGCCATAAAGTGCCATTACTATACTATAAACTTGGTACTACTAGCTATAATTTATTCGCGGTTACGTGTTACATCAACTAAAATCAGATTAATTCGATTTAATTAAATTCACCAGCAGCTATGTATAATATGTGGATCTGCAGTTTGATGAATCTGTGTTTAAGTAGTTAGAAATGTGTGTTATGTAGCACCGTCCTTCAAGTGCTTTCAACACTCCATTCTGGACAACTAACTCTGGTGCTCCTGTCTGGAACGATGACTCTGCTTTGACTGTGGGAACCAGAGGTACTTACTTTCGTTTGCCTTTTGCTGTTTTTGCAACTCTGACTTTCATATGTACTACTATGATGATCATTTCTGGTACTATAAACTGCCGATCTGTACCAGTTTGATTGTATAGTATGTAGGCTAAAACGGCCAAGCTTTAGTTATTATGTTTATTAAAGATTTTCCAGTATATTATGAATTTACAAGATCTGGGTATACATGACCAATCGCGGTCAGATCTAGTAAGAGACATGGGGACACGTGTCCCGTCCTAAATTTTTTTTTGATATTTTTTCATCATTCTAAATTTTACAAAATTGTAGAACTGTCCCTAGAAAATTTGAACATATATAGATAGATGTTTTCCGAAAAATTTCTTGGTGCCCCCTAAGATTTCAATCCTAGATCCGCCCGTGTGATCAATACTTGATGTTTTTCATTTCTAATTGTTTATCAAAGATCTTTAGATCACTTAGTTTGGTTTACTTATCTTGTTGAGTTCTAGTAGCGGAACTGTTGGCTAGTTTCATCTTAATATTGGCTTTAAATGTTGTTCATGCTCCCCTTTGGGTTAAAATTCTGTTGTCCATTTTACGAAACCTGTCGAAAACTTAAATGATATTTTGAAATGATAATAATGATGATGGAACTGCAGACTTATGTGGCTATTCGTAAAATAGAAGAGAAGTGATATCAGTGATATCTTGTCTCTGGTCATTTTTATATAAGCTTCATTGAACTGATTATTATACAAACATTTCGATTTCCAACAGGACCAATTCTGCTGGAGGACTATCCTTTGGTGGAGAAAATTGCTGGGTTTACCAGGGAAAGGATCCCTGAAAGAATTGTCCATGCAAGGGGTGCCAGTGCTAAGGGTTTCTTTGAGGTCACCCATGATATCACTCATCTTACCTGTGCTGATTTTCTCCGAGCCCCGGGTGTCCAGACTCCTGTCATTGTTCGCTTCTCTACTGTTATCCATGAGCGTGGGAGTCCTGAAACCATCCGTGATCCCCGAGGTTTTGCTATCAAGTTCTACACCAGAGAGGTATTTACCTAGTTTTAGTCTTTCATAGCTGTTCGAGTTTTTTCTATTTTAAAATTAGGCAAGTACTCACTTAAATTGTTAAAAATCTTTTTCAGGGTAACTTTGATCTTGTGGGAAACAACTTTCCTGTCTTCTTTGTGCGTGACGCAATGAAGTTCCCCGACGTGATCCATGCATTTAAGCCCAATCCCAAGTCCCACATTCAGGAAAACTGGAGAATTATGGACTTCTTGTCCCACCACCCAGAGAGTCTGCACACATTTGCTTTCTTCTATGATGACATTGGTGTTCCACAAGATTACAGGCACATGGATGGCTCTGGAGTTCACACTTTTACTCTTCTTAACAAGGCTGGCAAAGCAACCTATGTTAAGTTTCACTGGAGGCCTACTTGTGGAGTGAAGAACTTATTAGAGGAAGAAGCCATCAGAGTAGGAGGTACTAATCACAGCCATGCCACTCAAGATCTGTATGACTCGATTGCAGCAGGAAATTATCCCGAGTGGAAGCTATTCATTCAGACCATGGACCCAGATCAAGAAGACAGGCTCGATTTTGATCCCCTTGATGTCACAAAGACCTGGCCTGAGGACATTTTCCCTCTGCAGCCAGTGGGGCGATTGGTGTTGAACAAGAACATCGATAACTTCTTCGCTGAAAATGAAATGCTTGCCTTTAATCCTGCTTTTGTTGTTCCCGGTGTGTACTATTCGGATGATAAGTTTCTCCAGGGTCGTATATTTGCCTATGGTGACACCCAGAGGCACCGTCTTGGACCAAACTATTTGCTGCTTCCAGCTAATGCTCCCAAGTGCCCTCATCACAACAATCACATAGACGGCGCAATGAATTTCATGCACAGGGATGAGGAGGTAATATTTACTAGCATGATTCTGGTTCATAATTGGAAGTTTATATTCATTGCTAAATCTTATATTTACTAATTTGTAGTCACCTCTCCCTCGGGATGTTATAACTTAGAATCACATTCCTTTAACATTATTAACTCTTGAGATTCAAAAGTCTTATCAGTGCTTATTTTGGCTCTCCCAATTAATCTTATAATGTACTCTTTACAGATCGATTACTTCCCTTCAAGGTTTGATCCCGTGCGCCATGCTGAGAAGCACCCCCTCCCTCCACGTATCTTGACCGGAAGACGCACTAGGGTGAGTTACAATGTTTAGTGTTCCTTATTTTTTGACAAATAATTTAATTACAAAGAAGTTTAATTGAGCTTAGTTATAACCTCTTCTCTGATAATGCAGGCCAAGATTGAGAAAGAAGACAACTTTAAGCAAGCTGGAGACCGATACAGGACTTTCGCCCCTGACAGGTAACCTTTGCTAGTGCTTGCTTACTCGTAACTTGTTCTTCATCTCAGCACCATATTTGACCTGCTTTTTTTTTCTTTTGCTAACTATATGACCTGCTTATTTAACAGGCAAGAACGATTTTTGTGTCGTATTGTTGATGGTTTATCCGATCCACGAATTACTCATGAGATCCGCAGCATATGGATCTCATACTGGTCTCAGGTAATTTGATTAGTAAACTCAACTAGTTTCAATTTTGTAAATCTTCTTGTTTCGAACAATTATGACTAGGACAATCAAGTTACGAATATATAGCATAGTAATACTATCTCATGTGGCCTGTGCAGGCTGACAAGTCTCTTGGTCAGAAGGTAGCGTCCCGACTCAACGTCAGGCCAAGCTACTAGAAAGTATGGTGGTCAAGAGCCCGAGAAATGGTGTGTGCTCAGTCAGGAGAGTACCCTGGAAGAAGAAGTTGCTGTGTTCTGTTACTTCTGTACCAGAGTTTGGAAGTATGATAATATCAAGATAGCACTCCTATAAACAAGTGTGATACTCTATGTTATTATATACTTGTACAGCCAAACTTTGTGCAGCTTGTCATGTAATTTTCTGCACTTTGAATGTTTTCTTACAATCAATAAGTACAGTTAACTCTGTGCGACCTGTTTGATGTAATATTCTGGCAGCTCTGCTGTTCTCTTATCACTTGAACTTGATTCTGTACTACTCAACTTGCAAGTACTTCACTTTTGATCCAACACTGGATTGTTTTAGGTTATAAATTTGTCAAAGTAAATCTAATTCTTAGATATTAAATATTTGATAAATCAAGCGGCTGAGTTGAACTCGAATCTCAGATGGACTAAATAATTTGGGCTCGGGTTCAGGTTTAAGATCGATGGAGTTAAACATTTTAATCTCGAAACTCGGTTAAAATTTAATAATTTTAAATATGATTTGAATGCTTGAATTGATTTAAATAAATTTTGTCAAAACCTTGAGTGTGAATATTTTAACTCGAATATTATTCAATTTATTATATAAGTTATTGTTAAATATTTATATAATTATAAATTATAGGTATAATTTATAAATTCAATTGAGGATCGGTCTGACTCATGAACCGAGTAATTTGAAGATAAAATTTCACATCGTAGAACTTCAAATACTTATAATTCATATTTGAACTCAAACCAAATTAAATTCCAATATCTTATAAAATCACGTAAAATAGCTTATAAATAATCATGTCGATATTGCTTGACTCTTTTCTTTATAATTTGAATATTCTGTTACCGAAAGTTTATTATTATAAACACACTACTCGATAATATCACGATAGTAGTAAATTGTTCTCCTGTCACATGGTCAAATTACAATTTTTTAACGTCTGCAATATCAATATATATATATATAAAGGAGGATGCGGGCGTCTCTAGAATTGTTCGATTCAGTCTTCTGATTTTTCTTAAATTTCGGATAGAAAATATAGTTATAATTCAAAAATTCAAAAATTCAGGTTTAAGAATTCTAAAAGTAATACAACTCTTTTCTTATCAAATTCTAAAGATGATACAATTCTTTTCTTATTTAGTATTTCTTATTGAATTCTAAAGATAAGACAATTCTTTTCTTATTTAGTAATCCTAATAGAAATAGGATTATATTTATTCAAACTAACAAAATCATAGATAAAATACAATTTATATTTAAGATTTGTAAGGTAATACGTACAATTTATATTATCGATTTACTCTTATAATTTTCTTAAATTTCGAATAGAAAATAAAAGATTGTAAAGATAATAATCATTAAAAAAACTGATAGCAACAAAAATTAGAACCATAAAAGAATAATAACTTTTAACTAATAAATAGGCATCAAAAAATAAAAAAAATTAACAAATAAAATAATATATAAAAAATAGGAATCATATATTAATTTTATGATAATGTAAATGGGTCTTGATTAGTATTGTGTTTGACGGGCATGGGAGGCGGCCCAAACTAATTTTTATCTAAATAATAATAAATTTTTTATTAGTATTATGTTTGACGGGAAAGTCGCTAAAATAATTTTTATAAAAGAATAATAATTTTTAACTAATAAATTGGAATCAAAAAATAAAAATAATTAACAAATAAAATAATATATAAAAAGTAGGTATCATATATTGATTTTATGATAATGTAAATGGTTCTTGATTAGTATATCGTTTGACGGGCACGGGAGGCGGCCCAAACTAATTTTTATCCAAATAATAATAAATTTTCTATTAGTATTATGTTTGACGGTAAAGTCGCTAAAATAATTTTTTATCTATGTTATAATATATTTTTTTGTTACACAATTTAAAATAATCTCTAATTTTGTCATAATTAGAATAATTTTTATTAGTAATGTGTTTGACACTAAAACGACTCAAACTAATATCTAAATTATACTTCCTCCATCCCATTTTAAGTGTCCTGTTTAACTTTTGAATGGTTAAATTGACCAAATTTTAACTGAGATTTACACATATAATATAATTTTTAAAAGTAAAAAAAATTATGTCATTATAAAATACATACAATATACTATAAAATGTAATTTTTAGTTTTTCAAAATAATAATGAATTTGTTTTTTATGCTTGGTCAAATGTGGTCAATTTGACCGTTATAAGTCAAAACAGGACGCTTAAAATGGGATGGAGGGAGTAATGTTTTGTTATAAGTATTGTGTTTGACAAGAGAGCGACTCAAACTAATTTTGATCTAAATTATAATATTTAATTTATCATAAAAATAATAATTATGGATTAATATTGTCTTTGACGGGAGTGGGGTTCGAACTAATTTTATTATTAGTATTGTGTTTGACAGGATGATCACTTAAACAAATTTTTATATCAATTATAATATTTTTTATTTGTGATATGTTTAATGGGAAGACGACTCAAAATAATTTTTATCCTATTATAATTCTAATTCATATCAAAATTTATCACGTCGCCGCGAAGCGCGATATATAAAGGAGGATGCGAGCGTCCTATAATTGCTCGATTCAGTCTTCTGAATTTTCTTAAATTTCGGATAGAAAATATAGTTGTAATTCAAAAAATCAGATTCAAGAATTCTAAAGATAACACAATTCTTTTCTTATTGAATTCGAAAGATGATACAATTCTTTTCTTTTTTATTTAATATTTCTTATTGAATTCTAAAGATGACATAATTCTTTTCTTATTTAGTAATCCTAAAAGAAATAAGATTATGTTTAAAAGAAATCAACTTGAAGGATTTCAAAAGTTAATATAATTCTTTTTTTTTTTTCGGATTCTAGAGGTAATACAATTTTTTTATTATCTAGGAATGCCAAAAGGAATATGATTATATTTATTTAAACTAATAATCATAGATAAAATACAATTTATATTTAAGATTTGTAAGGTAATACGTACAATTTTTATTTCCGATTTAGTCTTATAATTTTCTTAAATTTCGAATAGAAAATAAAAGATTGTAAAGATAATAATCATTAAAAAACTAGTACCAAAAATATTAGAACCATAAAAGAATAATAATTTTAAACTAATAAATAGGAGTCAAAAAATAAAAATAATTAACATATAAAATAATACATATAAAATAGGAATCATATATTGATTTTATGATAATGTTGATTAGTATTGTGTTTGACGGGCACGGGAGGCGGCCCAAACTAATTTTTATCTAAATAATAATAAATTTTCTATTAGTATTATGTTTGACAGGAAAGTGGCTAAAATAATTTTTTATCTATGTTATAGTATATATTTTTGTTAAAACGGGACCACAGTTCAAAATACTTTTTGTCCAATTATAATTTTTAATTTTATCATAATTAGAATAATTTTTATTAGTATGTGTTTGGCAGTAAGGCGACTCAAACTAATATCTAAATTATAATGTTTTGTTATTGGTATTGTGTTTGATAAGAGAGCGGCTCAAACTAATTTTGATCTAAATTATAGTATTTAATTTTATCATAAAAATAATAATTATGGATTAATATTGTCTTTGACGGGAAGGAGGTTCAAACTAATTTTATTATTAGTATTGTGTTTGACAGGATGACCACTTAAACAAATATTTATACCAATTATAATATTTTTCATTTGTGATATGTTTAACGGAAAGATGACTCAAATAATTTCTATGTTATTATAATACTTATTCATATTAAAATTTATCACGCCGCCGCGAAGCGCAGCTTTTTTCACTAGTTAAATCATAAAATTAGATTGGATCAAACTTTAACAACTATCGAGTAATTGTTTAATAGGCTACCTGTACCTACCATATATGTTTAGGACAGTGTGTCCATTTTGTGTAAAGCTGGAAAAACCTCAAATTCTGGTTGTCAATAAGGACTAATCTTAATTATTTATCTACTTAATCAATTCTTATATCTTAATACCCAATCATTAAGTGACACATTTGATTATCCGACCACGCGATACACATAAATTCTAATTTAACCTAAAGTAAATGCGAGTACTAATTTAAAACATGTTAGTTGTATTAGGTGTGATTAACACTAAAGTATCGATGCCCACTTGCATTAGTGTGGAGATTAAAAATACACCCACTAGTCAAATTTTTTAGTCGTACCAAATCTAGAGGATCCGAATTTAAAGTTGTTATGTGGGTACAATATGTCAATACCATTAATATTACAAATTAATACAGGAAATTTCGTCAACCGTAAACGACTCCGTCGATAAAATTAATTAAAATAGATAACTGATAAAACAAAACGTCCATGTTAGTACTCCCTATGTCCAATTTAATTCTATACGTTTCTTTTTAACTGCTTGACACGCATTTCAATACTCTTATAAAATATAATTCTGTAACTTATTTTTGAGATTTTCTTTATTTTTATAAATATATAACATCCGAACTTTAATTAAAAAAAAAATCTTAAAAATATATTGTACAACTACACTTTGCAGGAGCATTAAAGTCCGTGCCGCGTTCTCGTCCCCAATGTATACTACTCAGGGGACGGAAGGAGTAACGGTCAGAGATTAGTTTAGGGTAGCAGGTTGATTAGAATGCACTTACATGTATAATTAAATACTAAGCACTTGTAATCTCGCTTAATTAGCATTCCTGTTCTTTCTAAAGACAGGAATTTTGGCAATATAATTTATACTTCCTCCTCCGTTCCAAAATAGTTGTCACATTTCTATTTTTGTTGGTCAAATTGACTAAGTTTTGACCAAAGATTACAAGTTAATCACTCATTATTTTTAAAAACTGAAAATTACACCTTAAAGTAGATTAAAAATTATTTGCGGTGACATTTTTTTTTTTAATTTTGTTAATTGATAAAATATTAATAAATTTCGGTCAAAATTTAGTTAATTTGACCGGCACAAAACCAAATGTGACAACTATTTTGAGACGGAGGGAGTATGTTGTAAAGAAATTTTGTCCATGTTGATAATATAAAAAATGTTTATATAAGAAAATAGTAGATATATCAAAAATTGTTCTCAAATTCTTTTTTACACATCTTTGATTTTTTCAACTCACATTAATAATAATGAGACTCTATATTCATATAATAATATTGTTAATCTTAATTGGTTATATTAGGAAGGTGTTTGATTAATGGTTAATGAGCCCGGTTAACAGAAATCGGAACCTCAATCTCATGTATAGGTTTGGATTAGTTATTTGGTGCTATGGAATGGGAACCCATACCCTTCCCATCCTTGGGTTTCCATATCATGCTTATTCCTGTTAACCCCCAATTCCATTCCCGATCCTCAATTCCAATCTTAATCCAAACAGCCCCTGGATTGGTTTTTCTCACATTATAATAATATTTTTTGCATTATAAGTTATTAGTTGAACCTTTCTTCATCTTTTTGCCACATAATTAATATGATTTTATTGCTTCAAATCAACTTACATAAAATAGAAAGAAATTTCGTTTAGGAATTTTCCTTCCTCCACTTACGATGCTGAGTTAGAGAAGAATTATATATCTCTAAGTAGTGAGTTATGTTATTCACAGAAATAATATTTCAAAACTCAGCTTAATGTAAGCTTTTCGGAAAATGCAAGCTTTATTTTGAAAAGAAAAAGATAATGAGAATTAATAAGCCATTTTATATTATGCTAATAACAGGATGAAAAGGACAAGTAATATTTTATAACAGTAATTATATATTACTAGCGTAGTAGCGTGGCATATTCGAAGGCATCCCATCCTATATATATTTAACTCCATCCGACAAAATTATCATATAATCTCTCTCCATCTCACTCTCTCTCCCTGTCTCTCTCGTTTGCTGCGTTGATTTTGATCGGACAATGGATCCCAACAAGGTACACCGCTGATTAATGCTTCATTAGTACTTGTTAGAACTCTGGATGATCACAATGCTTGAAACTGGTTTATTTTTCGACTTGCAAGTGTATACAAGCAACTAATTAGCTACTTAGTAGTATTTCTCTACTTCACTTGGTTGCAACTTGCAAGTCTCTGTGCATCCATGCATTCCTTTTTTTTCTTATTACCAACAGTCATGTTTGATTTGTTTTTCTGATGCAGGATCGCCCTTCAAGTGCCTTTGATTCTCCTTACTGGACCACCAATTCAGGAGCTCCTGTTTGGAACAATGATTCTTCTCTCACTGCAGGACCCAGAGGTATTTATCTTGTCCTAACATATTACTATCCATGAAATTAGTAGCTACCACTTCAGTTCATCCATGTTTTGATTGGCTGATATCGTTTGATGTCCGGGTAATGTAAAGGTCATAGTACGCGATTCAGGTCTGCTTGTGTGTGTGTTTCTTTTGGCATGTATGGATTAGAAGGTTTCAGTTTTTAAAGTACTTTTGTTCGGTTTGACAGGGCCAGTCCTCCTGGAAGATTATCATTTGGTGGAAAAACTTGCTAATTTTGACAGGGAGCGAATTCCTGAAAGGGTTGTCCACGCAAGAGGTGCTTCTGCCAAGGGATTCTTTGAGGTCACCCATGATATTACTCATTTAACATGTGCTGATTTCCTTCGAGCTCCTGGTGTCCAGACACCTGTAATTGCTCGGTTCTCCACTGTTGTTCATGAACGGGGAAGTCCTGAAACCATTAGGGATCCTAGAGGCTTTGCAGTGAAGTTCTACACCAGAGAGGTCAGATTTTAATCAAGGATAACTTACAGGCTATAGTGAAATCAGTTTTATTCGGTCTCAAGTGCTTGAATCAATTATTATCAATTTTGCATCTGTTATGACATATTATGATATTATCAGGTCTATATTATAGTATTCTCAGTTGACATGTTGTTAGGGCATTTACCTGCTCAGATGAGAGTTCTATTTGCGAGTAACTGAACTTCTAGTGTATGAAAGATCTAACAGAGTTTTTACTTTTACATTGGACTCAGGGTGTCTATGATATGGTTGGAAACAATATGCCTGTGTTTTTTATCCGTGATGGAATGAAATTTCCAGACATGGTCCATGCTTTCAAACCGAATCCAAAGTCTCACATTCAAGAAACCTGGAGAATCATGGACTTCTTTTCCCACCACCCAGAGGGTTTGCACATGTTTACTTTCCTCTTTGATGACATAGGTATTCCACAAGATTACAGGCACATGGAAGGTTTTGGAGTTCACACTTTCACTCTTCTCAACAAGGCCGGAAAAGCAAGCCTAGTCAAGTTTCACTGGAAACCTACCTGTGGCGTTAAGTGCTTGTCCCCCGCAGAAGCCATCAAGATAGGAGGCGCTAACCATAGCCATGCAACCAAAGATCTCTATGACTCAATTGCAGCTGGAAAGTTTCCTGAGTGGAAGCTTTTCATCCAGATTATGGATCCTGATCACCAAGATAAATTTGATTTTGATCCACTCGATGTAACAAAAACCTGGCCTGAGGACATCATGCCCCTGCAGCCAGTGGGCCGGTTAGTATTGAACAGAAATATTGATAACTTTTTTCAAGAAAATGAGCAGCTTGCATTTAGCCCTGCCATTGTCGTTCCTGGTATATACTATTCAGATGATAAGCTTCTCCAGAGCCGGTTATTCTCATACTCTGACACTCAGAGGTACCGCCTTGGACCAAACTATCTACAGCTTCCTGTCAATGCTCCCAAGTCCCTTCATCACAACAATCACCATGATGGCATTATGAATTTCATGTTCAGGGATGAGGAGGTACATTATTTTCCCAGCTTCCCGCAAGAATGAGCTTAGAGTTTAATTGCTTCCTATATAACCAGCTTTAGTAACTTCAAACGATGCTCGTCTCTTCATATTAATTACTGATATGCTCTCTTCCAGGTCAATTACTTCCCATCCAGGTATGTTCCAGTGCACAATGCTGAGAAGTACCCGATTCCTCATTCTGCGGTGAAAGGAAGGCGTGAGAAGGTTTTTACTCTTTGCATATCTGTATTAGTGTTGCTTTAGATTGCATACTCTTTTAAAACAGCCTGAAAATAAGATTTAATGACATCTTCTGGCTAATGCAGTGCGTGATTGATAAGGAGAACAACTTCACGCAGGCAGGAGAGAGATATCGATCTTTTTCTCCAGACAGGTATCCCTGCCTCATTCTTGCAAGCTAGTAATTATGTAATACTATACAGTAATTATTTACTGGTTCGGTAATTTTGTCAGGCAAGAACGATTTATTGGTGTAGCGGTTGATTTCTTGTCTGATCCGCGTATTACCCATGAGATTCGCAGCATATGGATCTCATTCTGGTCCCAGGTTCAATTTCTTCTCCTTTCCAAGTGCTCCTGCAGTTAAAATTTACAAAGAAGATAAGTTGAAGAGCTAACTGAATGATTTTCCTGATATGTGGTGCAGGTTGACAAGTCTCTTGGTCAGAAAGTAGCATCGGGACTCAATGTGAAGCCCAGCATATAAAATTCTGTTAAGAGATGCTCACTGCTGAGTGTGAGGAAGTGCTACACAAACAAGTTGTTTAGAGTCAACAATATAGCACTTGTTTAATTACAATTTTTAATTTGTTGTTTAGTGTTCTCTGCTTCTGATGTTCTTGGAGTTTTTGTATAATCTCTGCTATTTTTCCCCTCAGTTTGTAAGTAAAATAAGAATGGTGCAATTTGATTGAATAAAAAAACACTTATTTTTCTTTGCAAGACTGTGTTCTCCACACTTGAGACCTAAGTTTCTATCTATGACGCCTATATCAATTTTTTAGATAAGCAGAGCAGGCCTGACCCCAGTCATGATGGTATAAATTGAGGATCAAAATTAGTCTGTTAATCTATTTATAAAGGATTTATTGAATTTTTTAAAAATAAATCAAGTATTTTTATAAGTAATTACACTGCCCTTAACTCTCAAGTAATATAAGACTATACACTTTTGGAACATGCAATTTACACAAATAAACAATTATTTAAAATAACATGATATATATATTAAAGATAAACAATTTTATATTTTGTATAGTTTTAGGGTGTTGTACTAAAAAATGTCGCTATTTAGCAGTAAAAGGTTTCTATTGTCAATTTCTGAAAAAATGGTTTGAAAACGCAACTTGAGGTCGTGTATTACTCATAAAAATCAAAACGCAACTTCAAGTCTCTTCAAGTGACATTTGGGACCATTTTTCCAAAAAATGACATTGAGGTCCATTTAGCATAAAATAGTGAGTTTTAAAACCTTTTCTCATAATTTTTTCATATATAAAAGATAATATAAAGATTGTTCTTAATTATAATAATCACAAACCACGATCCACGAATTGCTATAAGTTCTGTTATAAGAGGTTATAAATGTAGATATTCTATACAGATTCTACTATATTAAGCTGGGTCCGAGTTCTCAACCTTATCTTATTTTGCTCAAAAAATTTCTTGCACGTCTCATAGAAACTGCTTCCATATACTTCGTTTAGCAAATATAAACACGGAGATGAGTGCACGAGCCCTTCAGCAATGCGATTACCTACCGCATTAAGATCTATTACTCGTTCACATACTAACAATGCATGCCACTAAGCCCTTCTACTTTTATGTTCAAGTTAGTTACAACTCTGCACAAAAAGAAGTGGAGACTAAATTTCAAAGAATAACGCAAGAAAAAGGTATAAAGCTTTTCTTACTTGACCATTATTTCCCTGAGATGACTTAATTTACAAGTAAAATAGTTGATATTTGTGTCCTATACTATACACGCGCAGCCGCAGTGGCAGAGGGAGGAAATAAAAAGTTAAGATAATTCGTATGTAAACCCCGTGGTATAATTTAAGTCAGCCAGACCACCCGAACCAGATTGTAGTTTTTATTCAGTTGACAGCCTATGATCTTGAGGGGATTAGATTATGGTTGTGATTCAGTTGACAGCCTATTGTCTTGTTTCTCAATGAGCACACATCTTGAAGGGGGGCCGAACATGCTCAAAAATACCTGCAATCAATGCAGAAGGGGTTAGTATCTGTTGGGCAGTAATACACATATGTATGGATGAAGAACTGGTATAAAGAGATGCAGAATATTCATGAAGATTAACGTCAGAGTCCAACAACAATGATACAGCTATGAATTGCTATTTCACTAGGCTACAAAGAATAAATACAGAAATCCCTGAAATGACACTCAATATGTATACACAAGAGACGAAATATGGTTTTTTTGAAAAGAAGAAGATCGCAAAGAAAATTTCTAAAGGATAGCTTACTGGCAAAAAGATTAGTCCATGCAAGAAGCCGAGGACAACCAGGGCTAAGTACATTTGGAAGTAATAGACCTGCAAAATCAGTTGAGAAATTAATATATAAAATATATAATATTTTTACTAGTAATAAACAATCTTGGGGCAGATCACATACCACAAAAATTTCAGTCCTTGAAAAACAGAGTACAATTACCCCAACCAACTTGGTCAGCGTTATGCCGCTGCAAAGGTGACACACGGTCAAAATAAATTTCTACCAGAAAGAAAAATTATATCCGACATTGACTACCTCTAGATTGCAACTCCAGAACATAATGGCTAAAGTCCATTATACAAATATAACAACACAAGTGTTTTTATTCAGAAAAAAAAAACACCACAAGTGTTATGCTCCATTTAAAATGAAACTCTGGCTTGAAGTATACCACAGGAACCTATAACTTTTAAGGTTAATTTCACAATAACGGGTCATTTTCCAATTGGATCAGCTGCATTTTGTTTTACTTAACGAGTTCAATAGCTAAATAATAAAGGAGTTTGGCTGAACAATATCTGTTTGACATTCTTGAATAATGTATCCCGGGAAAATTTATACCATTTTCTTGTTATTTACACAAATTCTGTGTCCTTTTCTTTTAATGTAAACAGTATGGTTACTTCAAATACCTCTACAAATATAATCACCATTTCTGAGATTTTGAATTTTATATATGATATATACTTGAATCAAATTATTTAGCCATTATATTTCAGTTCTATAATTTTACAACTTATATTAAAAACATTCATACAATAACCAAAAAAATTATAATAGGTAGACCACAACAAAATTGATATTCTTTCAAACTTATATGTCATCTATCATCACAAATAATGAAATTTATATTAATTTCAAGTATTTACCAATACTATATAAGTTGTTGAAAAAAAAATTTGTTGGATAACTAAGTTTATATTGTTCAAATAAATCCAGTAAAAAGATTTGCAAAAATATACTTTTCATTCAACATGTAGATTGAGCTGCAGAGTTTGCAGGATATCTCTCTTCTTTCAGATTTGCTTAGGGCTGGGCCTAACCATTTATATCTCTAATCTCTATTACAATTGTTTTTTAAAAATGAATATGTTTGATTACCAGATCTATGGTATAGGGTTGGTTGGTTTGTTTATGATGGAGTGTCTTCAGGGGAAGAGCCGCCCTTGGGACAGGGTGTGCTACTGCAACTAGAGCTGTATGGGACAGTTACTCTTATATTTACTCTGTTGTATTTTTTGACGCTTTGATTTTTAGAATAATCTTGTTCTAAGTAAAAATACGTAATCCAAATTTTAATTCACAAAAAAATTCATCACAGATAATTAATTTTACTATGCAGTCAAAGCATCTAAAGTTGCATGCCAAAAGTCAAAACGTCAATTAAAAAAACCAGAGGGACTACATGTATACTTTGCCATTTTTTTTTAAAATTTTTAATTTCTTTCATGTTTTGCTTAATTTCTCTGACATTCAATGCACTCTTTGAAAGGTGAATACACATTTACATTGTCACTTAACTTGCTACTTTAATCAATATAACATACTTCCTGCGGATATATATCAATAGTTTCTTCACAAATTAATCAAAACAAATGACATAAAACATATAAGCACGTAAACAAAAAGATTAATAAACGAAATTATTCACTTATTAGTAATTACTATCACCTAATATAACTTAAAAACCTTGTTATGATTTGAAGCAAGAGATACATTTAATGTTAAGTTTATTTTTTGCCCACCCTAAACTTGATTTCTAGCTCCGCCCCTGGGTGTCTTCACCCTAGGGTGCAGCATAAACTTTCCCCTTGCATTACCTTGTTTAATCTACAATATCTTATTAAGCATTATTATTAAAACATGCACTTGATAGGCGAGTATACCTGAAAACAGAAGCTCCCATTGTACCCAAAGCCGCGGCTGCACGTTGATTCCTATCTCCACTGGTCACCTGAATAGAGACACTTGAATATGTTATAATTATATATTTTTATCAACATCCATATTAGTGCAAAATGGAATTGATTCAAGGATATTGGTTGTATAGCACATAAAATCTCAGACGCTCTGAAGAAACATATTGCAGCTAAATGAAGATAGTTTGTCAGATAAATTATTTGATTTCTCTGTAACTTGTATAACTTAATACATTAATACTCTGCTTCTTCCAACCTGCTACCCAACAGTGGACTGACATGTTTAAATGATTCTTGCTACAAAATGGAATTGATTCAAGGATATTGGCAGTATAGCACATAAAATCTCAGACGCTCTGAAGAAACATATTGCAACTAAATGAAGATAGTTTGTCAGATAAATTATTTGATTTTTCTATAACTTGTATAAATTAATACATTAATACTCTGCTTCTTCCAACCTGCTACCCAACAGTGGACTGACATGTTTAAATGATTTATCTCTTTATCGTATTTGTTTGGGTCAGCACAACGTAGTCACAAAAACCTTAATCATCTGTGTTAACCCGAAGAAACCAAGTGACCAAAGAACAAAAGAAAAGACAAAAAACACACTAAGCTGAAAATTGCCTAGGAAACAACAAGAATACACAATTGGGATAAAGAGAGCAGGAAGCAGGTACCAGGAAAGCATGTGTAATATGCACACAGAACTCAACAGCAATACCCACTGCCATTACAAGATTAACAACAGAGACTGCGTTCAGTTGGATGTTCAAAATTGCCATGACGCCCTGTACCAAGTATCAGTGTCACAAAAAGCAGTAAATTTTTTGACTTAGATGTAATAACCATGAATTAAAGCATAAAGAGAGTCAGTATTTTTAATTTATGTGGTGTCTCAGGTATTTCAAAAAGGAAACATACCATGAGATCCACCACAATCATCGTCAACACAAGTATTATAATAGCTGAAGTCCAAAAGCTGCACACAGAAAATAAAACGAGCGAATAAATGCTAAAACATGTTTTCAACAAATCCACAATATTTGCGGGGTTGGTGTACGAACCTAAATGTGACAGCTAAGCAAACTATAAATACCGCACCTGTTGATGGATAAAAAAGAATGAGTCAGAATCTAGATGTGTGTGGTGGCATTAACCAACACCATTCCAGCTAATACAGTTGCACTACTATTAATCAAGAGTTGCGTACACCATAATTTAAATGTCAAGTAGTAAGATACGAACCAATAGCTAGTGCCAGATTTATTAAGGCTGTCTTCCATATATCAAGGTATTGCTCAAAAAACATATAGAACACGGAATATGGAAATAGCTCAATCTGCAGAAAACATAAGTCAGAAGAGTAAGCATGAAATCTAAATATGAATCTGAGAGAAAGGTTCAACTCATAATTACGAAATTCCGTACACACCATACAAGATAGAGATGAGGTTCTCTTATGTAGAGTATAAAACTCACCTTCAAAGAGTCAGATATCCTGGATGTAAATTTTCTTGCAGCCCTCAATGAGTTGACATAGTCAATCTAATATATGTAAACAAGAGGACCATATATAAGAATGGGGTAATAGAGATTAAGGTGATGATATAAACTTTTGACTGATTTATAACATAAATTTGCCTACTTGTTTGTTCAGCGGGGTATGGTATGTACGAAAAGCTGATGCTCGAATCACACCGACCTCATAATCTACCAACATATTGAAAATACACAATGATATTAAAGGCACAGAACAAATTAAAGGAACTACTATAAGAAACCTACATACCCTAAATGAAAGGTATAGAGCATTAGATATAGGTGCAGGCTCGCATACCTTTAAGTTCCACACTGGTAGTGTAGGCTCCATGACCACCTTTTGCACAGTCGGCAGAAGGAAGAGCATTGAGGAACCAGGGAAGCTTCTCTTTAAATTGTTTAGTAGATGGACGATCCTTTTGCAAGTCTGAATGACGGAAACACTGAATAATCCGGAATCAATTTCAACTCATTAGAAATAGAAGCTGACTGGCGCAAGTAAATTAGTAAGATCAAGCATATGTAAGCATTTACCGTGGTACAGTCATTGCAAAACCCGTTTGTGCTACAAGAGCCATCAGCTGATGAGCAGCAAGGTGGCTGAAAGGAAACACCATATAGTTTTAGATAATAGGTGAATGTGTCAGATATCAAACGTATAATGACAGTGAATAAAAGTAATGGACAATTGATTGTAGAAACCAAGATGCATTACACTGTAAGTACTAAAAATAATTAGATACTCCCTCCGTTTCAAATTACATGTCCACTTTCAAAAAATCACATAGTTTAAGAAAAGTGGATTGTGAGAAAAAAGAGGTGTATCAAGTCATTAATTGAGCCTAATATGTGGTATATGGTTGATCTTGGAAATATACATTTGAAATATGTGAAGGAGGGTTGATTTGGGAAATATAAATTTACATTGAAAGTTGAAGTGGACAAGTATTTTGAAACAATTTTTTTTTTTCTAAAGTGGACATGTATTTTGAAACGGAGTGAGTAATATTATCGTATACAAAAGATAACAGTGAGCTTTTTTATTAAACTACAGTTCTAACATCAAACTTGTGAAGAATGACTTTGTTAAGGGAATATCGCCTTTATTACAGTTGTTTATTCATAACCTGGTGATTTCATTCAACTCAAAAGTCTGTTGATCCTCAAAGATTTGTATGAAAACCCAATGAATTATGCCACATAATACAGTACATAATTGTTAATTTATAGGTGTTATGGCTAGTGGAAAATTTTCCACCACAAGCAGGTATGAGGTACCATAAGAATGCATAACTGACCTGATCATCAGGTGGACAATAACTTCCGTTTGTGAACTTCCGGCAGCAACCAAAAGCTTCCGGAGACATCCAAACAAGAAAGTCATCAAGCCACGAAGAAGCAGGCTTTGCTATGTAACTTGAATCCGGAACCAATGATGCTTTTGATATCTGCAAAACAGAAAATTTATATTTCTATTAGTCCAGCACTGCAGAGATGCATAGAAATAAGAAGTAACTATATGCAGACTTGGACAAGAGATACTCGTCTGAGTATCAAGATATTGAATAATAATAAAATTCTAAGAGGTACATATTTTAATGCCCATGATTATTATACTTTTTAACTTTTTTTTATTAAGACCATTCATATCATTTAGTATGTCTATTTGGTGGGTCTGTTACAAATTAATAAGAGATTGTGGACAAGCAAGCAAATTATTTATACTCCTCCATATTTGCAATATTAACAAGGTTCACCTAATTTTAAGACTTTATTCCACTAATAGGGAGACTTTATCACTTTACTAATGAGTAAAATATTGTTGGGTTGAAGTTTTTAATTTCATCATTCTGAAAAACCTTTGCTTTGTTTAGAAGTCATTTTTTATCATATAATAAACTGTTTTTCTATGAAGTTTTGATGAACTTGTCATAAATTGTATATTTGTTGTGGGCATACTAGCACATTCCGTATTTGTGAGAAGGTCATCCAATTGCTATTTCTTTTGCATAATATTTCTACCTACTGCCCTTCTCAAGAATAGCCGGAGAGGAACGCCTATGCCCTCTTAATACAACTCGTGGATCATCCTTAGTGATTCAAGTGGTTACCTGATTTCATATACATACCTTGATAAATAAGCTCAACTCCAACAACTCACTGATATATCAGTCGAACATTTTCTAATTTCACCTTTATACATAAAATAATCAATGCATCATTATGAACCTTTAAATGAATACACAAATACATTAAGCATGCATAGATCAATGGAAATAAAATCAATATCATGCATAACTTCTCAAATGAAGGTCTTAATTGTAACAGAAACTTAGCAGTAATACCTCATTTAGAAGAGAGTTGGAGTCACAGTTGCTGATGGAGCACAATCTATTGGTCTGGCTTGATTCTGAACTGTGGAATCAACATACTACCAGCATGACTTTTATATTTGTGGAAATATTTTACACAGCATAAATAAGAGCAGTAATAAATACTGTAAGCATGATACCTATAATTGTAGTTTTTTACAACAAAGTATAGTGGTGGGCCAATTCTGAGATACTCCGAAAGATCATCAAAATAGTGCTGCATAATTTGAAAAAATAAACACATCACCTTAACAAATGTCACATGAATTGATGTTCTATACAAAGAGAAGAGTGTGATAGCGTATAAACCTGAAGATATGAGTCTCTTGGTAGAACAATTTGTTGTTCCAAACCAGGTTCAATCCGTGTAGATAATGCCTTGTAGATTATAAGCAAAATAAACAAATAATAATAATCAGAAGATGAAATGGGCCCAATGGAGATATAAACATTCAAACTATTGGAACTCACAATACTAGCAAGCACAAGAGCTGCAAAAAGAGATATAACCACCAACTTAACTCCCCAAATACCCAGGATGGGTGCATGAACCTCCTAAAAAGGAAAATAAGGTGCAATGGTTAATTAATCCGATCCCAGAAACATGAGAATTTTATTGATCCAGGATTACAAGGTGAAAAGAATAGCAAAAAATAAAATTCTGGACAACAGTGCAGCCACTCATATTATGAGACAGTATATATATACACATGTTTAAATGACATTAACCTTTAAAAGGGTTAACGAACTGCATCAAAAAGTGCAGAATATATGAATAGTAGTAAACATCCAATCATACAATAAAGACAACAATGCAGAGAACTATTACCTTCATATAGCGAGCAAGTAATCCAGGTTTGCGTTGGTCACTTCCTACAATTTTTGTGAAGGAAATTACAAAACCAAAGGTGGTGGTAGGAAGCCTTGGATCATAAAAATGAAAGCAGAATATGGATATAGTTGAAATTTTTGTAAGTACCTTTATCAGAATCAGCATATGAACCAGAAGTTTTAACACAAGGAAAGCAATCAACCCTGTTATCTTCAGCTCTCAAAAAATCAAAAACAATCAAAGCAACAAAAGCAGTAACCTGCAGAAGGAAGTCCAACAGAACAGCCAAAGCTGCAAAGAGCCATGTGAGCTTTCTGTTTTCAAACAAGACATAATACTATAATAGTGATGGCAAATCATTAGCAACAGGAGAACTATTTGTACCAGGGTGTTTAGGGAAGTAAGAGAAACCTTCTAACCTGCAAACATGGAAAACACGCGGCATGCAGGCATTGGAATAAAACTGCCAACTGCAAATGCCAAAACCTCAGACAAACTAGCTAGTGTTATGGATGGTCCAACTTCTACGAGTGCGCTACTTATACGCCCTTCCAAAGGTAACTCCAACTGCTGTCTTTTAACAGCATGTACCAGTATACACATGTTATCTACCCCAACCTAAGAACAATAATATATCTTTAAACAGGACTGCAACAGAAAGTGTTAAATAAACTTGCTTGATATATGCCAAGACTTAAAACAAAATCAATATGAAGTCTATTTCTCTTGCACTGTAAATTATTTTTTCTGTTATATAGATGAGAGTTCCGTTGAAAATTCTAAAACTTGTGTAAGCTGTAGATTCCAATTGTGCCACCACAATAGCAGTTACCAAATTTCTTCCACAATATATGCTCTTTAAACTATTTATATACTGAAAATGTTATCCACTACAGCAATTAACAAATTACTTCCAAAATATATGCTCTTCGAACTATACAGTGCTTCCTTCTGCTCTATCAGTCCCACTTCTTTTGCAACTTAATATACCGTTCCAAACAAGTACTCGACTTCTTTTGCAACTTTATATACTGTATATACTTCTACTCAGGGGCTAAGCCACCTCCTGAAATATGCTGAAGTAGTATAGGAGATATACACTACCTATGTATTATAGATGAAGTCTCTTGTTTTATCATTTTATTAAAGCAGATGATGTACAAGTTCGAGTTGCTCTCATCTAATATGTCCAATTCTCTTTTTTTTATATCCTAATATACCTAGTTTTCATTATGCTACATGAATTATTATTATTTAAGATGTTAATCTGTTCAATAAAAATCTATGACATATTCTATGATTATAGCGCGCGCACACAGATATTATTATTTGTCAAATTTTACTTGCTATACTTTTTTACAAGAAATTTTTTATGTCCATTAGATTTTTATTCTTAATGTAGTTATAATATAGCCCACCCTCACCTTATGGTCTAGCATCGCCGCCACTGCTTATACCCAACAACTTTTATTATATTAACATAATGCTTTCTATTTCAATACTTAAAATTACTCACTCGGGAGTAAATTACAACACCGTAACAGATTATAGAAAGTGGTGGTCTTACAGCCAATACAAGAAAAGGTATGACTTCCATGATGATAAGTGTGGATTTTACTCCAATCGCACTAAAGAACCCAACTGAGCCAAGGACAGATAGCATCACCAGTATAACCCCTGAAAAACCAAGCAAGACCTGGAACATGAGCCATATGATTAGAAGGATATCGAAGCAGCACTCATGCTTTAAATGAGCTAAAGTACAAAAACTACAATATAATATTAGTTGAAACAAATTCAAGAAGATCAAACGTTAAATTTATTAATAACAATAATATGCAGAAACACGAGATGTTAAACCAATTCTAAAAGGTCCACTAGCAGGTTTTGATATAATTATCTCTTTGTTATTCTAGGTTTTACACTTTTATAAAAAAAGGTTTTAAATTTAGCTATGTCCTTCCAAGTGAGAGAGGTTCCACGAGGAAAGTCACAAACCACAATAGAGATAACTTGTCGGCCTCTAATTAAAAAACAATTGTAACATAAATGTTTGTTCAGAAAGTACGAAAACATTCTTGACACCTTTCTACATAGCCTACTTTTATTCCAGATATAACCTGCATCACCTTGTAAGTTAAATAACTCAAATTTGATTTGAATGGACAGAATGTCTACTATAATATTATTGAAAACTGTAGATCATTACATTAAACTGTTGTAGATAGGAAACATACCTTGGATGAAACATAAAAAGACGTAAAACTTGGAGTATCACCGAGAGTCAAGGATATGTAAGCAAACATCACAAGATAGCTTATCTGCAATGCATGAAGCAGCAAAATACAAAGATAGAAATTAGAATCTACATTTATTAGATTGAAAGGAATCTATGGTCTGTACTCATAGAGGGAGGGAGGGAGGGAGGGGAAGGGGAGGGAGGGAGGGAGGGAGGGAGAGAGAGAGAGAGACCAGAATAGTTATAGCATCTGCAGTACTCTCTCTTTTCAACTCCTCTTCAATAGAACTTTCTGATGAAAATGAAATTGTCAAGTTCTTGGATTGCACCATTGGCAAAAGCTCATCCTGCAATAAATCCTCTGGTCACCATGAGTGTGGTCTAGGGAGTGGGGGAAGAGGCACTCGGGGAGACAATTTAATTAAGAATGCAAAGAACATATACCAGATAGCTTAGCAACTGTATCAGCAGACTTTATATACCAAACACATTTTACGGAATTTTTTCTTTCCAAAAACATTGCATAACATATATATATATGGTTTTCTGTGCAACTGTGCATGCAGAATGAAAGAACAAGAAGAAATCCACTAGATACTGCATAAAGCATATTACATTACAAGTACATAGAGCATGCATTAGTTAAAAAATACAATACAGATTTGAGAAGTGCAAACCTTAATTAACTGAATGAAAGCCTTTTCCCAAGCTATGGCTTTTTTGGTTTCATTGCCCTTTTTATCAACCGCATTGTTTACAGGATAGGTAACTATAAATGCAGAAGCCTGCACTTACAATATAATGATAAGATTAATTTTCCAGCTTGACGGTATTTCTGATGTCAAGAGATAGAAATTACCTCAGTATAATTATTTCCAGAGAAACCCCCTAATGCAGTGCTCGGATCAAGTGGAGCTTTAAAGGCACTCCTACAGTTATCGGCTGACGAATATTGCTTTAAAACAATTAAACAAGCAATGTCAATAGGCATCTAGAAAATGTTCACAACTTTTACTTGCTTTTTTTAATCTCGGAATGTGGTATTAATGAACAATCAAATCAATAGAAAGGTAGATTATGCAACCTAAGAGTAAACTACCAAAAGCAGCATAAAAAAACAAATAGAAATACCATTTAGTAATGCTATCCTAAAATATTTGACATTTTTGACTTAACTACGTGACAGATAGTTTCCAACTCTTAATACTAGTCCGCACTCCGCAGTAATCGAGGAATACAATGTGTATACACACACACACACACACACACACACACATACATGCATATTCGATCCTACAACAGTTCTTTATGGATTTCGGAAATTAATCACCAGCAAACAAGTATCCCATCTTATTATTCACTAATAAGAAATAGTGTCATAAATATTAAAATATTGAATTTCATTTATAAAGGCGGATAATCCAGAATAACATGCAAACTGTTCTCTGATTTGAGCATTAACACTGCATAAAAAGATGCATGACCTTGAGCTTTTTGTATTGTAAAACTGTGCTCAAGTGAAACTAACTAAAGAAATTTGAATCGGCAGATTGTAGTCTGGTACACTTGCATTGTACACTGGCTTCTTCCAGGGTATAAATAGTATTTGTTATCTTTTTATTGTATTCTAAATCTAAATTTTTATTTTAAACTTTTATATTAAAGGTGAGTTTATATCAAAGTAGTATGTGAGTTTATATGAGAAAGCGTTTTTAAAACCAATAGGCTCATCAAGATAAGTTCTGAGATCAAGTAGGCGTATAAATGCATTTAAATTTAAAAAGTTATAGGTATTTTAGTTAGAATAGGTTTTAAATAAGCCTGCCAAAAAAAAGTTTTTGATGATTAGACCCATTAAAATAGGTTTTAAATAAGTAGGCCCTAGGGATGTGTTTATATTAGAATACTTAAATTTATTTTAGTTAAAAACTCTTTTTCAGAAAAAATATGCCAATTTTAATATGTTTTATGAAATCTGATTATGGGTGGTCAATGGTGGTGGTAGGAGGTCGGTGGTGGTGGCAAGTGGTGGAAGGAGGTATGTACTGGTGGCATTTTCGGCTAATGGTGGTTGTTTGTGGCGGTGGCAGGAGGCTAGAGGGAAAGATAGTGGTGATAATACAGTGTGTGAGTATATATGTATGCATCATATGTTTGTATCTGAGTGAACAGTTGTATACACAATTGTGATAGCTATTATACCGAGAAAGATTGCTAAGTGTGATGGTTACATCTGTACTATAAGTTACAAAGAAATCCATGCGATTACTAAGCAATTGCAAGATTACAGAGATGTGTAACTGAAACCACCAATTTTTAGTTACCAAATGATACCTGAAAACAGTATTCTAAATGCCCAATCTGCCCATAGTTGTCATAGTTTAATGGATCCATTTTGAAATACTACAAAATAAAGGAGAAAACATATCAGTTCTGAACAGGAAAAAGGAAAATCACAAACATATTGCAAGAAGAATAATGTGCCCATTTATGTATCATATGTACAGCAGGTCTGAGAGGGTTGCATAAAAAGCAAGTAAAAAACAATTAAAGAGCTCTAAGTTAGGGGATGATATTGAACACCAGTAGAAAACAAAGAAGACTGCTTAGAACACAAGAAAACAAAGAAGGCTGCTTAGAACACAATGACATATCTTTACAATTCAAACCTGGGACAGAGTGAAAGAAGCGAAACTATTCTTGTCATTTATCAGTCCTTCACCCAGGAGTCAAAGTAGTGGATCATTTAGATGTGTCTTACCGTCGAATGCGTATAGAAGACATGAACCCGAGACGTATCTATGCAGATTGATTATGTTCTAATAATATATTATTTAAAAGCTTATTAGATTATTATGCCTCACTCTACTAGAACTAATTTAGACAAACAGGTAAAATCAAAACTAATCTCAAGTTCTCAACTCCAAAGTGAAACACTGGCTCTTTTCATATAAATTTTTATTTAGCAAAAGCATTTACCTCTTTGCACAATCTTAATGATGGAAATATCAAGATTAATATAAAAGGCTTACAAAATCATATGCATGTAAAATTTAGCATTTACAGTGTCTCCTTGGTGATGTATTCTTCATTTAGTCCTCTTTCAAACATAGTTTAAGAACATAACTTTTCATCCAAAAACCATACTACGAATGTATATGTATACACATATACCTTGACACAGCTGTATAAATAACCATTTTGCACAATTGTATGAACTTCAAAGCATCAATTAATCTTTTTACACATTCATTTATCAGGAATTTCACAACATTATTTGGTTCGTCTTCATTACCAACTCTTTTTTTTAATAGCGGCCATATATAATCAATGTAGCCAATATTACTCTTGTAGTGCAGGTCATGCGAGATTCATACCTGCAGCACACTTTGAGTTGCACAATCCTGGCCTAACGGCTTCAAGCATATGTCAGTTAGGGATATTAGTAAGCCAGAATAATTTGCTTGGATTGCATCAACCTATAAAAATCATAAAATAGATCAAGTAATTTTAAGAATGACAATAATTAGAAATGAAAAGGCAAGATATAACAAGTATAGCTGCAACAGATGAAGTGGAATCACCATAGATGACATTTACAGAAGGAGATTTACTCCTTATGTCTGAGACCTATAATCCTATATAATTACCATTCATAAAGTAGAGAACAGATACAAACCTTCTTCTGTATTTCAAAAAGTAACTTGATGTTATTTTCAGTTACAATTTTTGGAGATTTCCCATGCTCTGGATCCGGTTTTGTTGCAATTATTAGCTGCAAAAGAAAACAATAATGTGAAACAGAAAAAGCAATAAAGAATTTGTACTTTGTAGAGTCCTGAAAATCTTTCTAATCTGTTATGCTCACCAGCTAATGCCAACATCAATGAGCAGGTCCAGAATTTTAAGAAAAAGAAGAAAAAGAATACAAGAATCACTCATATAAAAACAAAGACAGTTGTTACTCATTTATGTACTTATTAAGAACGATACATATAGAGTCAACAAAGATATATAATCTTACGAACAGAATTAGAGTGATTTAGTTTTTTATGCAAGGTAATAGCACCAAATAGAAGTAGTTGGAGATTATAATCTGCTAGGGACTGAAAAACCAAGAGTAAGCTCTAGAAGTCAAAGTGCGAGATTCTTGACATAGTCGTTGCAACGGTTACAACTTACGGCCAGAGTTTAAGTCCCTAATCCAGTTTATTGATTTCAACTTCTACATTGAATAATATGAACATAGTTCCAACTCTTATCCATCCCAGATAGAAATGTCACAGAAATAGTTGAGAGAACGCTAAACAAACTTGACTAAGACAATACACAATCAAATTAAGGACCGGGCATGACAAATTATGAAGTCAAGAAGTATAAACATTATTAAACAACAATTTGTGGTCTGATTTGCAATATTATCTAATATAGAATTCTTGGTTATGTGACTTTACAATTGAAGCCCTACAGTGGGAAAAAGTTTTAGGTGAATAACATGAAGCTAAAAAGTATGATACACACACACACACACACACACATGTCTGTGACGGTCAAACCTGCTCGATTCTGTAGAAAGGTGCTAGGTGACTATCAAAGAAGTCTTTTTCTTGCAAAGCTCTACTCTGGTGTCCCACCCAAAGCTGGAAAAAACGACTGGAAGTTAGTGAACTGATAGTTGGACTCATTACACTAAATAACGAGATAATAATGAACAAAAAAGAGCTTTATGTTAAGATGTATGTGATACCTTCTCAGGCCGTGTCTCGACTTCAAAACGGATTAAGCCTAAACATAAAACTAGAACGACGACCAATGATGAACACAAGACAAATAATGGATTTCTAGCAACCCATGTTCCATATCTCCTGGTGTTATAGGTATACACACGGCCATGTTACAATATGTTAGAATATATTCGTTCGCATAATAACTCATTAATGTCGTAGCCAAGAACCTGTAAAATTTTGACATATATCCTTGGACAATTGAAAGTCGGACACCATTTCTGATTTGGGGGGCATCCTCAAGCATCTGATTGTTTTTATACCAAAAAAAAAACAGCTTTGATCAAGAAACATCAATAGAACTTTAAAGAAACAAGACACATTTAGCTAGCATAGTAAGCAAATAAATCGTCATAAAAATGCAGTAAATATGTTTCAAACTAGTAGGTACACGATATATAAGTTGTATTGACCCCCTCCGCCCACCCCCACCCCCCAGCCCTCCTTCACTCCTTGAGGTCTGAAAAAAAATGCCTTCATAGGGGTGACAAGAGTAAGCAAGTAACAACAAAATGTAGCACTGAAAGCATATATCTACGAAAATCTGCATGCACCTGCATTGGAACATTTTCATCTTTTTGCCTGTTGACGTGATGAAGTACACCAACATCAGTGACATTCACCAAAGGTTTCGTTCTAGAAACTGGGCTCTTTCCCTTTTTTTTATGGAATAAACCCCATCCTAGAAACAGAGAAACCAATAAGATATAGAGGATTGCTAGAGCAAATTCAATACATCTTGCCTGCAATCATCAACCAAATAATTAAGATGAATAAATAATAGCACAAATACCATAGTTAAGTAATAAAACCAAATTGGCAGTAAATAAGGATTCAGAGGACATAGTGGAATTGAGCAGATTATGCTAGTAGATCATTAAGGTACACACTGATGTACAAATGGGAACTCCGAACACAAGCTACCAATAAATATCTGAAGTTGTAGTCCTATACGACCTTAAGGGAGCCAATTCTCACTGAACAAGACTCCTTTTCCTTGGATGATATTGGAGCTGACATGGAGCAGACAGTGGACGATTCGCAATCACCACAAGAACAGCCCAGTGAGGTGTCACTACATGTATAAGTAGTAACATTCATAAGTTCCATTGCAGATGACTCATCAACAGCTGAGCGGAAATTGATTGCATATGGGGATCCTGGCGCATTTAGATTTGCTTTTCTTCCAAGAAAAGCATACAACTCTGCCAAAATAATATAAAAATTAGCACACTAAACAGATTAGGCTCCCAGTACTTGTGATTAGTTCTTTTCAGAAGATCTAACAGAACAAAGAAATATCATGTGTACATTACGCTGTACCTTTAATATAACTATTTAGAAACGCGAGCTTATATTCTTTACATGTTTATTGCCCCAAAACCTCATCTTTGGTAGATCCCTATATTCCTATATTTTAAGAACACCGCGAGGGAGAATTGAACTCTAGCAGCTTACAACACTGGGAAACTCCCCGACTCTCATGTCATTATCAACTTATGTATATGTAGGAATTAATTTACATAAATACCTTTAAAGTTTTTAGCACCAGCACCAATAAAGTCCATAGCTAGTGTATTCATGGAACCAAACTTCACATCCTTGCAGGATTCGAACAACCCTTTGCCAAAAGCATCATCTACATAAAAATCTATCCCATCCACAGTAGAATTGTTCTTAACCTAAATCAAATATTAAAAGCAAGAGAAAAATTAGTTTGCTATGTAAAGCAACCGTTTCATGTGTATGCTGACTGCACAGCCCATTTTGTTTAACCAGCAAGATGTTCTGGAAACTAACCTAATAAATCTGGCCCTCTAAATACAACTTAGCTAATTAAGACATAGATAACTTCACAAGGACAAATTCTCATCATATATCGATTAAATTTAGAGAAAATTGTAAAAGTGCATTGTGAACAACAAGCCTATTTGACAAAGACCTCTGGGAACATGTTCCGATCAAGTTCCACTAGTGTCAGTAAATGTACTTAATGTACCAAAATGCTGACATGGTAAACATTTGGCAAAAACAAGATTTTGTGAATATATGTACATAAAGATAGATAGAACAGCAACGTATGGCATAAACAGATGTAACACTATAACATTGTAAAAACATTTTTAAGAAATCAATCAAATACTTGAGGTAATTAGTGGATGTCACAAACATATGTCCAACGATGCTAAGAATGAAAGAGAATGATCAGCGGAATATATTTTAGAGTAATGTGCAACTACGAAATGTTGCTCATGTAAATTTAGAATTCCATGATGGTGGGCGAAACATTTTTCTCTTATGTGTACAATTATAAGTTTCTTCTCACATGGACAGCAGCGAACTCATCTATCCTAGTTACGCTGATTTGCTGTAGTCCAAATATCTCACTTTTCTGTTTGATGACTTCAATCTACATGTGTTTTTCTCAATGTATTCTTCATCTTCATACTAAATTTGAAGGTGAACAAAATCTTTGTATAATATAAGTGAATCTCGTTTAATTAGAGAAATTGAGTAAAGGGGTGTTCTTTCATCAACATGCTAAGGTAGCATCTACAAGTAAAAAGTTTATTTTTTGGTGGAAAGCACAGTGATTTCTTTTATCCTGGTTGAACTGGTTTTCTATGGTTCAAATAAATCATTCTCTTTCTCTTTTTGATGACTGCATAATGAATCCAGTCTTCATCTTCAGATTATATATGAAGATAAATAAGAAGTTTATATTATAGAATTGTATATCTTAATAAATCATCAAAGTGGAATGAAGAGACGTTCTTTCATCAACAGGATAAGGCATCTGGTTGACTTGAAGATTTCAGTTTTTCAATCAACCAGATTAAATATTTTTGTTAAGGACGCATATAAGACACATTCCTTTACCCAGATAGATTGATACATCAGTAAAAACAAAAGATAAGTACAGTTCTCGGACCTTGGATATAGAAGTCACGTTAATGAACAGACTCTGATTAGGAGAGCAAGTAAGCTCACAGAAAAGATTTAAAAAATTCCTTAGGCATGCTGGGCAACCTACAAGAAAGGGAACTGCCTGCAAGGAAGAAAACCTACTATTATAATTATAAAAAATAACATGTACAGAGCAGAGCACAAATGTAAGTTAACATGATATCACTTATGTTTACTTATGCAACGATGAATACCTTATCGCTTATAGTTCCTTCGAAGTGGGCTACCTACATTTATCGGCTCTCCTAATTACTAACTAGTAAACATATACGTAAGGTAGGTATTACTCAATTTCAACTAACAACTTGCATTTAAAAAAATTAATTGCCATATAAATTCTATAAATCTGATAGACTTAAAGAAATCCTAATAATCTGATGTTATCATTGATGTTGTTGGTAAATACGTGTGTACGCCAGGAACATCCCTAAATGACCAGTACTGAGACTAGCAGAACTGGAGGGCCAGATAAATGCTGTTTAAAACTGCTGTCATTAGATAACCAGCTGTATATGTGATATATATATCATCCTCTTGAGCACATAAATTTCTGCAAAAGTGAAGCCGCCTAAAAAAATTTAAACAAACAAATGGTTATCCTTAAGATTTGGAAGGACTAATGGGCCAAAATTCTCATAAGGGGCAGGGGTCTTCTTTAATCAAAACCCCATTTGCCTTCCAAAAAATCAATTTGTTTTGTCTATCGGACAGTAGATATGCCAGAGGTTAAATGGTGTGCTTAGTGAAGTCTATAACTGTTAAGAAGTTGTTGTAGACACTTAGGAAGAAACTTTAGTACCAGGTGCTAGAACATTCATACATGGCCTCTTTCAAAACGTTTTTAAGACAAAAGTATAACCGATGGACCTGATAAAATTGCTAACTATGACCGTGAAAATTTAAGAACCAGTGAATAATATGTACTTACTTGTTGAACTTGTGACCGCAAAGTATCAAATTGCTTCTCTGTGCAGCAGACATTTCCCGCAATTGTCGGACATAAACTTTGGATCTTTGAAGAAAATAGGTCACTGGGCTGGAATGCAAGACATGGGTGAAAGCTTAGGATATAACCACCCCCGAGAGTTTAAAGATCTAACTAAAACTATAAACAAACGGAGGGACAACGCTTTAAAAATTGAGCTGAACTTGAATTTTTTTGAAATGAGTCACGTTGAACCCATCTATTTAATCGAAAAAGGATACAGGCGACCCAGACATAATATTTTTGTGACCAACACATGTCAAGCCGAACTCAAGCTGTTCGTGGACAACGTATATATAATAATCAAGATAATAGAATATATTTTATATTTATAAATATTAGAAGTTCAAACTAAAGGAGCATAAAAGAGTCTAGCCAATTACAAATGAGCTTGAGCTTGTTTACTAATCAAGCACAATTTCAAAGCTCGAACTAAAAACTAGCCAAGACGAGCCTGCTCAAATGACCCAAGCTCGAGCTTGTTCAATTTGACAGTTCAGTTAGTTTACAACCCCATATGGGCAGCAAGATAGGCAAAGCTATAAACAAAGATATTCTAGTAGAGTGGGCCGCAAAAGCAACAAGTACCTGCACGGCTGGAGAACCAAAGGGACAGTTAAGTACTTTATCATCACTTCGCGCTCCACAAATATCATACATTGCGCAATAATTGACAGCGTGCCTTTGCCTGATATAAGAATATACAGCCAGGTAAGCTACGAATTTAAGTAGAAAACAGATTTGAAAGGGTAGTATTGTGCACAGTTGTTAACATGGAACTGTTTGAATTTAACATGGAACTGTTAAATTTTGAAAACTATTATATGCCATAGGAATCATAGTAATGGGATTCCTTTCAATGTAGTACATTAACGGTAGAGTATCCTCTTAGTATCTAGTTCTAACAGAGTGTTGTGCACACAGACAAACATGTCAGTAAGCCGAAAGGACTAATAGAAAATACTGTCTACGAGTATTTCTCACGAGGCAAACACATGATTCAGAGACACAAAACTTACCCTCCTGTGACATTGGAAGACGCAAGAATTCGTGCTTTAGGCCGCTCGGAATTTACTACAGATACAATAAAAATGACCTGCAATCAAAGTCACATGTTAATTGTAATATGTACGCAGTTAATCATGACCGGAAACAGTAATTGCCATCAAAAAGTTGCATAAACATAGAGAGCTTTTTTACTTGAGAATATAATCAGTAGGTACTCAATACTAAATTAAAACTTAAAAAAACAATACTGTATAATTCAAAAAAAAACTGTCAGCTCTTGTTCAATTTCTTAAAAAAGACAAATATGAAGTGTAGCAAACAAGTATAACCTGTACACAAACACGTTTCTGCTCGTAAAATTAAATTGCAGATGACAGTGACTTGCGCAACGTATAAAAATAAGAAATCAAAATAGCATAATTATCAAATAGTGCGATTTCACCAACACTTATGAAGTGTAGAAAGCTTATAAATAAATTGCTAATTTAAGAAACATTAAACCGACTCTGACTTGCAGTACACATCAAACACTTGCAACTAAATCAAATCATATCGAACACGAATAAAATAAATGTCGCCAGGACAACTAAACAAACATTCAACTCAAAATTTGACACATAACTGAATTACCACTACAATTTCATATAAAAATCAAATTAACAGTGAACATGAATTGCCAGTTAATCAACAATCTATTCGATCATAATTCATATATTCAAAAAAAAAACAAGAAGAAGAAGAAGAAGAAGCAATACAATTGAATCAAAGTATAATTAACTTGTACACTCCACAAAACAATTATATAAGTAATGATTCTCTCTGCACGCTCAAACATATACGTACAGATATGTCATATGTGTATGTAGAAGAGACTTGCCTGGAACAAACAAAGTGCAGCTGTGCGCAGGAGTGTTGAGAAGTTGATATGTATCGGCGACATTGCAGGAAAAATTTTTAAATTAAACGCCGGAGCGGCGAGATTTTTTTGCCTGAGAGAGATATGAGGAGAGAGACGCGTGATGTTACTGGCATTTATAGTTAGCCGACTGTCTCTGCAGTACACAGAAAAACAGGATACAGTGAGGATGAATTACGGTAATGCCCCTCACTTTCGGTTTAGAAGGATGATTAATTAGTGGGTGGGGACGTAATTAGGAGCTCCGCGTGTGGGGATTGTTACGTGATTAATTGGTTGGAGAGGGCCGTTTTGGTCATTGGGAGAGATTATTTTTTTTACCGTTGGAGATTTTAGGATTGTAAATATCGTGAAGGAATCACGCGGTGATTTAGTGCTTATTAGTTATTACGGTGGAGAGAATATGGAAGGAGTTTGTTGCGTTGAGGTTTCATCATTTTCTTTTGACAGCTAAAACTGGCATACAACGTGTTCATACATAGACTTACTATGTCTATTGTCTCGCGTTCCGTCGGAATCATTGTTTACGCGTATTTTGAGTTTTTATAAATTATATTTTAATAATAATTTTTTATTTTTGATAGGAGTTTTAATATCAAAATTTATTTAAAATAAATATTATATAATTATATAATTTTGTAAAGGGTCTTAAAAACGTGTCAAAATATGATATACACAAATATTATTTTTTTGACAGAAATAATATATATAGTTGAATGGGACAAAGAGAGAGTACTCCTTACGTATCTATTTATTTTTCTCTTTTAAGATGCCGGATTGTTCATAACATGAGACAAATTAGTGATTTACGTCAAATTTATTTATAAGACTGACTGTAATCATGAGTGATATTGTTGGATTCATTTTCATAAGTATTTTAATACGATGAAATTTTTATATTTAATATCAATATGAAATCAAAGATATCACCGATCTATGTATTGACAGATGTGATAAAACCAAATAGAAAAAGTATTAAAAAAAGGAGTGTTTATTATTTTATGACGTGTACAACCATATGTGCAATCACGGGTTTTCATAATTTTAGAATAATAAAGTTTAGTGGCTGTGTAATATAAACATAGAAATTAAGCGTGCGGAAATGATAGCGTCCTTATTCTACTAACCGAGACAACTACTAATAACTGGGTGATGTGATTTATAACTAGATTGGTTAAATATTTTACACGGAAATGCAATTTTTCTTTATGAGTTTCTTATATCCATGGGAACTAAAATAGTAATGTTTCGAGTGTTTCCCCAATTGAATAAATGCAAGTCTATAACACCAAACTAATTAAGATTGGATGATGATAATAACAGTGAAAGATTTTCTATATGGTGAAATTATAATTTAAAATTTTAGACTGTGCTCACATGAATAAAATTAAAATTTATATTACAAATATAAGTCGTTTAGGGAAAATTATAAAAAATTTATTATTTTATTCTAAACTTTTTGAATTAAAATCTAATTATTTTTTAAGTGTAAGTCTGTGACACCAAATTCATTAGAATTGGATGATGATAATAATAGCGAGAGTTTTGTGCAGTACAAAATCATAATTCAAGATTTTAGACCGTGTTAACTTAAATAAAATAGAACTTATATTATAAATATAGGGATGATTAGATAATATATATATATATATATATATATATATATATATATATATATCAATCGGAAATGCTTGTTCAACTTTTTTATGTTTTTTTACGATTTTCATCATAATAAAATATTCAAATACACATATTTCTGAAATCTAATTCACATATTAAAATTTCATTAGATCCAAATATATAGAAGTTGTATATTGAATATGTTTGTTTTTTTATCACATAAAATATTTAGAAAAAATATCAAATTCGTCGCTTGTTTGATTCAAATATATCAAATTAATCACTTATTTTCAGTGTTATAAAAAGTGCAAATCAATTCTGAGCAGCGGGACCTTCTGGCGCTTAAGCGGTCAAACGGATACCTAATCAAAATTTTGAAAATCATTTTCAACTAATATAACCAGAGAATGATGAGATATCAAATTTCTCATGAGAAATTGACATAAAATAACTCTACGTCTTACTCTCTATGCTCCAATCATTTTTCTTACAATTTTCTTTTTAGGAGTCCAATCTAATTTTTTATATTTCAATACTCATCAAAAATAGTATATGAATTCCAACACTTCTCCACTTTTCTTTCATTTTCACACTACTTCTACTACATTATTCATTTTTTTATTCATTACAAATCAATGGATTCTACTACATTTGTATATATTTTTCTGACTAACAATAAGATTTTATTGAACATAAAACATAAGAACACAGTCGGGACAAACCCCCAAACTGACAACTAGAACCTGATTGTAAAACAAAAATCAAGCTAAACAAATAGCCGCTTTGTTTTCAGATTACTTAACAGATAGAATATAAATATTCTTGATAATAAAAATGATTACAAACGTTTCTCGAGCAATCCAGTCGACACCAACATCACTGAAAATAGTGGAATCACAATTGACCTGCGCACATAAAAAACCGGTGATAGAACATTGTTAATATCCATCAGCACCAACTGAGGTTGGGGGTACAAATGCCCCGTATATTGAACAATCCTTTGTTATGCGAGGTGAGCTCTCGCGATAAGTACCACAATTCCAGATTTGAAGCGGGTTGCCCAGATCTCCCAATATACCGTAGAAATAATTCTTCACGCAATATGACAATGAATCAAAAACGCAATAAGACATACACCCAAAAACTGGGGACAATCAACAACCCAAAAAGATGGGTACGGTAACAAGATCACACCCAAAAAGATTTAGATCTCGATTTTATTGAAAATTATTATAATAGAAATTAAAGATATAGAAATGGAGGAAACCGGATGAGAGGACGGATGGGATGAATGTGATTTTGATGGAAGAAGGGGCCGGTGAAGGATGGATGATAACTATGAATGGCGGCCGACTCTCATTAGGGTTTTGAGAATTGAGAGAGAAACAATTATATATTTTTTAACCGATAAGAAATGGGACTATGGGAGGTACTGAGCATGTAATAAGAAGGGTTCGCTCAATTGTTAAACCTTAAACAAAGGGTTAGTTCAATTGTTAAACCTTAAACGAAAGAGCAGTAGCGAATACTACCTCCATCCCAAATTAGATGTCCTCGTTGACTTTGGGCACGTAACTTTAGGTGCATTGACCGTCTACTTCCGAAATTTATTTTTTTACTTTTTCTTTTATAAATGAAAATTTCATATTTTAATTTTTATTTGCAAAAATAAAATTTTAAAAATAAGTCACGTATCTATGCGGTCAATGAACCTTAAATTGTGTGCCCAAAGTCAACGGAGCCATCTAATTTGGGATGGAGGGAGTAGCAATTAGCAAGTGGGGGGTATGGTTGTAACCTTACAAAAGCTAGTGGTAATTCCAGGAGTTGGATAGAGGGAATAGACAGTTGGGGAGATGGAATTAATGATAGGTGCGGTTGTTGGGGTCAAATCTTCACTCACTGTACACCTTACACATGTTGTACTACGTACACGCTGACAGTTTATGATGCTCGATCTTGTAAACCCCTGTTTGTCCTTTTAATTAGTAAAACAAAAGGAAAAGTAATGAGAGACCAGTGACACTGACCACCAAGGCACCACCAATACACTCTCTCCTGCTTTCTTTTTTCTATATACTTCCGCGTTGCACATTTCCACCTTGATATCGGTTTAGCATTGTGACAGTCAGTTTGTCCGCTCGTTCACACTCATAGTCGACCGAATTATACTGTTAGGAATTCTTTTCAATTGTATTTTGAATTCAATGTTATATGGATATATATCATACATTGTTATATAAGGGTTATGTTGGAGGGTTCAGGGAGAGGGAGGGACAACCTTGAAATCATTACCTTTTCTAGCATTAGTCACGTAGTCTTGTTTATGTATTATATTTTAAAATTATTTTTGAACACGCACAAAACGATGCAAAAAACATGTATTTAGATTTAAATTCTGAAAATTTATGAAAAATATAAAGTCCTGCAGCAGAACTTTAATGATTCTATAGTTCTCTTTTGAGCGTGACCGTGTTATATAATTCTTACGATTTAAGTTTATTTTGAATCGTTGGCATCTGACGACTTTTATCCAATTGGAGACATTATTCTTGTTAACGATTTAAGTTTAGATCGACGACTTTATAAAATACTACTATGTCCTTATATTTTCCTCAAAATTAGGTATATAGATATTTGCATCATTTCCTCACAGGAGAATTATAATTCTTGTGTTTTTTTAACTATGCTTCGGGTGTTTTTTTTCTGTGGTTATATATTAGGCCTTAGGCGATTTATTATTTTATTGTATCCAAATAACAAATGGAGGAATAGCCTTATCCATCTTATAATTGCTCGGAGTATCTATCATCACGCTCTCTGTCACGCTTAGATGATCATACAACTGACGCCTGTGGCACGACAAGACCACATTAGAGCAAGTCCAATAGGTGTGCTAAATCAAGTCTTAAATCCAAAAATAGGGAATATGGGATAAAATTGCACTCCAACACTATGCTAGTGATGTGCTAAATCACTAGCACAAGCCTCCCCTTCCCTATTTTTAGAATATGCTAGCCACTTCTAAACTATTTTTATCATTAAAATATTCATTTCCCTCTCTCCTCCACATCATTTCCCTCTCTCTTTTTCCCTCTCTCCTCCACTATTTAATATTATTATAATAATAGGGAATGGATATAGGGAGTAGTATTGGAGCTCATGTGCTAAATCTTGTGCTAAATCACTAAGACATATTATTTTATAATATTTTTAGGGAACCTCTTAGCATAGTGTTGGACTTGCCCTTAGTCATTAGCTCATCCATATATACCTTATGTGGCATTTAACATGGAAATTCAAAGATACTTAATAAATATTACGTTCTTTATTTTTAAAAAATTGAGTTTTGACATTGACACATATTTTTTAATACATTACATAATTAGAATTGATATTTTTTAAATTTTCATTACAGACTAATATACAAATCTTATTTTTATTAAGAAAATAATTTTAAAATGTTAATATTAATCATGTAATTAATAATCTTAAAATCGTGGGTAATATCAACTTTCGCTTAGAGCATCTCCACATTCACATATTCTCTAAATATACACTTCGTCTCTGTGAGTGTCTTGAAACATGTGACGCAAAGGTTAAGAAAAATATTATTTAAAAGAAAGGTATAAAAATGAATAAAAGAGCATGACAAATTATTATTTAATATATAAAATGAGTGTAGTTGATGTAGTTAAATTTTGTAATTAATTTTTTTATTACATTTGAAATGTATATAATTGAGAGAACGTTTTACAAAAGAAAATTATATAAAAATTAACGGGGCAAAGAAAGTAATAAATAATTAAATTTCCAAAACATAAGAACATTATATTGAATGACAACTCCAATAATATTTCAAATTTGTGTTTCATATTATTATTATGATATTAAATTTAAAATTTATTAATAAATAATAATATCAAAAATGTGGGGAAAGAGTGTGAAAGAAGTGGAAAATGAATATATAATCATTAAAAATAAAATGGTAATGAGTAGCCATTACATATTCATATTCGCGAGAAATGAAAAGTTGATCCTAATTATTTAGAGAATGTCTAGTAATGAATTTGTGTAACATGTTTTCTAAAATTGAAATTTTAGTATATGATTACTAATTTGTTCGATATGCTATTAGGAAAAACGTTATTATAATAATTTAATTTTATTTAAAAATAGAGATGTAATTATTATAATGCATAAATATTTTAGCATTTAAAATTTAAAATTTTGTAGGGAAATCATGACTCTGAATGTAAGAATTATAATTACTGTATGTTTTTTTTTTTGAACAATCAGGAGTCAGGGTATAGAAAGTTAAAACATCCATTATATAATTGTGAGTGTCATTAGTAATATGTTTAGTCGGGTGTAGTCTTAAGCTTTCTCCACCAGGATTTAACTTAATAATATAAAATAATTATATGTAACACTATCAAATATTTATTTTAGGCATATTAATTTTTGTTGAGTAAGCAAGCCCGAATTAGAAGGAAACAAAAATAGCGAGGGTTTTTTACGTGAACTTAAGATAAATGTTTTTTATTAAAAATAAAAAATGAATTAAAAGTCGGAATCAAGTTAAGATTATTAAAATATTTGAAAAAAAAAACAAATGTAATGAAACCAGAGATAATATTCTACACTTTCTATAAATAATTTCTTAGACAAACAATACCAATAAATACATTAAATTTATAAATCAAGGCCGTGAAACACACCATGAATCGAACATTTTACGACCTTTTGTTACTGTAGATCTAGGAATACATTCTCAGCCTCTAGCCAACTCGAGACCATCAATGATGCACGCAAGTAGCCAAATACAATAACAAACGCAAATCACAAATGTCTGTTTTTATGTTTCCATGGTCTGAGGATTCAAAACTTGTATCTGAAGAAACTGCGATGCATGAGCCTAGCTAGCTAGATATATAGGCACTTGATTTACAACGTTAAGCACAAACCTCCCATTAACCCTAGATTCACAATCATTAATCCCATCAATCCATCATTGTTTAACATACTTTCAAATTATGTGCTGCTAATTTTATGTTCCAAGAGGATTGTGATAGTTGGAACAGCCATGAGGATCTGACATTACTATTATTAATCCATATTATTTTAATCACTCAAATCGTACTAATTGACAATAAAGTTATGCTTTTATGTGTCACAAGAGTCAAGACTCACAACATGCCTAGTTGAATAGTTGTGCCATTCAATAGTCCAGAGAAGGAATATTACTAGAATCATGTTGTCCCAAAGTACCACTTTTGAGCTTTCTAGTTATAGGGCTCTCAAACATTATATAGATACCAGATACACGTTATCCTCTGGGTCCAATATGACCCACAACTAACGGCCGAAACACATTTTTTTGAGAAAATGATAATTAAACGCATATGAAGAGATAATCGATGAATATTTATTCTGAATCTGACCGTGTAATATTAGGATGGCAGTGACTCTAATTCAAGATTTATGTCAATGCTAAACTCTTTTTGAGCAAAAAATGATATAAAGTTATTATTTCAATGAGATATTATGTATAATACTTCTTCCATTGACCAAAGTTTGAGTGAATTTTTTAAATATTTTATCAATTGATTAATTAAAAAAAATTGTAGTCGGAAATAACTTTTAATCTACTTTAAAATGTAATTTTCAGTTTTTTAAAATAATGAAAGAGTAACTTATAATCTTTGGTCAAAATATAAAAATGAAATGTGATAACTAAAAAGAGACGGAGGGAGTATTCCGTTAATTGAGCTACTAAGTTTATATTCACTTGCAATGAAAATATGAAATGAAGTTTATATCTAGCATGGTGTTGGTCAGATAAATTGTTTATAATTTTAATTTTTTCAATAGTTTCATTGCTAGTACTATTTTAGCTAAAATTTTAACCTGTGTATTGAACCCAGGTTAATTAAGAGCTAAAGATTCCGTATAAAGAATCCGTGAAAAGTAGTTTGTGATAGGCCCTCCAAATTTTTAAAAGGAAGTGGACATTGTTAAATTAGACATGTAAACAAATTGGGATGCCCGGGGAAGATGACAGCGGAGGCAAAGTGTGCGTAATTATGGCGAGGCTCATGACATCGGGATTGAGGCGTGTAATCATTGTTTGTGCTGTAAGGCATGTTAATTTTGCAAAAGCAGCGACTAAGAGCATCTCCAGCAGTGTATTAGTGTCTTCCTTATAAATATTATAAAATATTGAATCCAAGTGATTTAAGACAAGATTTTGTATTTCAACTCCAACAATGATCCTTATAATTCATTCCTTATTATTATTATAATAATAAATTTGGAAAGAGATTGATAAAAGATGGAAGGAAGAGAGAGAAAATAAGTTACAATAAGAGAGATAAATGATTTTTTTATTAAAAAAATCAAATAAGGCGTGGCTAGTGGTGCCTCATTAGAGCAACTCCAGCAGCTTCCCTATTTAATGTCCTAAGTCCAATTATAAGGAATGTGACATAAATTAGTGCTCCAGCAGTGTCTTAGAAGTGCCTTAAATCACTAGGATCCTTCTTTCATGCCTTATTAATGAGGCACCACTAGCCATGCCTTATTTGATTTTTTTAATAAAAAAATCATTTATCTCTCTTATTGTAACTTATTTTCTCTCTCTTCCTTCCATCTTTTATCAATCTCTTTCCAAATTTATTATTATAATAATAATAAGGAATGAATTATAAGGATCATTGTTGGAGTTGAAATACAAAATCTTGTCTTAAATCACTAGGATTCAATATTTTATAATATTTATAAGGAAGACATTAAGACACTGCTGGAGATGCTCTTAATAAGGCATGAAAGAAGGATCCTAGTGATTTAAGGCACTTCTAAGACACTGCTGGAGCACTAATTTATGTCACATTCCTTATAATTGGACTTAGGACATGAAATAGGGAAGCTGCTGGAGTTGCTCTAAGAGCAGCATCTTAACCCATTCCTTAAATATAATATAAAATATTGGATCATAGTGATTTAGGATAATAATAGTTCATGGGTAGTGGATCTGAATGATTTAGGGAATCACACTAAGATACTGTTAGAGTGAATTATTTTCCCATATTCCTCATATTTTGGTTTAAGACTTCAAACAAGGAAGCGGCTGGAGTTGCTCTAACGCACCTTTATTTATAGGGCATGGGCTCGCAATTGTCTAACCGGGTGGCCGGGTCGATTCCCGGTTCACTTTGACAAAATTAAATGAATTTGGTTAGATCTGGATACTGTAGGCTGGGCCCGAGAGCAAAATCTAATCCTTAAAGATAATAGCTCTTGAACAAAACAATCATGGGCCTGTCAGTTCCCATGTCGTTACAATAAATTTCGATGATATATTTTCTTCTTTCTGTCAACAAAAATACAAGCAAAACTTTTTCAAACATAATCCTCCCTCCGTTTTCAAATATCGTTTGACTTTTTTACACGTATTTTTATATTATTTGACCGCATACTTAAAATCATTGTTTTTGAATTTTTTTTTCTGAATAATAATATCAATCATATATTTTTATTTAAAAAAAAATTCAAAAATAACCATTTTTAGCATGGGTCAAAGGTCTTAAAAATGCGTGCAAAAAAGTCAAACGACTTATATTTCAAAACAGAAGGAGTACCTACCACGGTTACACTGTTACGGGGTGCGTTAGTTTTTCTTTTTTTCATTATGAAATTCAAGGGTATTCAATTGAGAATTGTTTTGAAATCCATTAAAACTTTGCCATCTTGGGGTATTCAATTGAGATTCTAAATTATACTACAAAATCGGGCGGTATTCAATTATAATTTTAAATTATACTTTAAAATCCGATTGTATTCAATTGGGTTTTTTTAAAAATCTATTAAAATCTAGTTGCATTCAAATGCCGATGATTTTTTTTAGATTTCATAAAATGATGATTTTGTGGCATTTTCAGTATATTTTAAATTTTTTGAAATCCCATCGATATTCATTTAGATTTTGAAGCATTGTGCTTAAATCCTATAAACTCTGCGACATTTTAGCAAGAATTTGCTCAAAATTAAAATCATACACAATCTATTAAAATTCACAAACCAAAAAACAATCTATTAAAATTCACAGACTAAAAAACAATCCATTAAAATCTCAATCTCAATCGAATACAATTCCCAGTTCAACTTGTTCTCGTGGACGTGGTCATTCCCAACTACAGTGAACTGACGCATCTTGTATAGGGCTGTCCTTCCCACCTCAACAATTTTGTTTCTCAAAGTTAATGGGCCTCCTCATATCTACATCCTGCCCAAATATATTCAGAAGCCTCATTAGTTTCTCAGTAGTCAGGACATGAGCTATTATTAGATATCTTCCATCTAATTTGGAGGCCCGAATTCCATGGACTGTGTTACGATTTGGTTGATCCAATATTCTAGTATGGGCCATATATGGGAAGCAACAAAATTTTGACTTTTATCACATCTCACTGTTTGTATAGTACTGTAGTACATAACAAGACATGTGATACATGTGTGATGTGTGTGTCCAACAAATAGATTTCTTTAACAATGAGCTAGGACGCTTAGGAGTACTTAGAAAAGCTGAGAATGAAAGTCATTGGCTGGAATAGAGAGGTGTGGTGGAAGAGTAGAGGGTGAATAAAGTTAAGCTGGCGATATAGGCATATAGCTTTGGACGCAATTAAGGGATAAATGTGTAAGCAATGTGCAAACTTTTACTTTATGTGCATTTCAAGTCCAAACTTATTCTAATCAGATTTGTGCAGCCAGCAAGCAATAAGGCTGTAGTATTTCCGTAAAGCCACAACTGAGCTGTATTAATTGGATTTTATAGCATTTCGTAGTTACGAAAATGGATACACAGATATGCCATAAATAACAAGGAGTGATGAGACTGTGACATTCAAAACGGAGATGAAGAACTTGGTGGTCTCTGCTTCTATGGAGACTTTAAGTATTTTCGATTTTAAATTAGAAAATGATTATTTGTGTTAATAAGTCAAAAGGCAAAAATTAATTTGAAATTATAAATTGACTTAAAACTAGAAATTGACAGGTCAGTTTATTTTATTGTATAATTTTTTTTAATAAAAGTCAATTTCGACACTAAAATAAATAAATTATATAGTTCATTATTCTTAACTTTTTAATAAGTAATAAATCATCTGTAAATTAGAATAACCCAACCAAATCGTAAATCAACTACTCCCTCCGTCCCATTTAGATGTATACATTTGTATCGGGCACGGAGACTAAGAAAAGTGTATAAAGTAATGTAAAATAATAAGAAAGAGAAAGAAAAGTAGGTAAAGTGGTGGGACCCATTAATATTTAAGTGATAGATTTAGAAAAGTAGATGAAGTTAGTGGATGAGTGGGATTTTTATATTATAAAAATTTACTATTTTAGGAAAGTTTTGAAATGTATAGAATTGAATGGGACATCCCGAAAAGGAAAGTGTATAGAAATCAGAGGGACGGAGGGAGTACTAGTAGTATAGTACTCCCTCCGTCCCACCAATTTCCTATAGAATGGGTTGGGCACGGAGGTTAAGAAATGTGTATAAAATAGTCGAAAATAGGAAGAAAAGTGGGTAAAGTGGTGGGGACCATTGATTTTTAATGTATAAAAAGAAGATAGTGGAGTAAAAGCAGTGTGAAAAGGAAAGAAAAATGGAGAAGTGGTGAGACCATGGACTATTTTTGGTAAGTTTTGAAATGTAAAGAATTGGGTGAGACACCCAAAAAAGGAAAGCGTAAAGAAATGGGTGGGACGGGGTAACTCTTTCTTTTAGATGTATTCATCAACTTGGATTTATCTGCTCATGCATGAGTGTAAAGTACGTGCGGTGAAGTTTATAGATAAGACAGCCTACCCTCCTTGTTCAACACGTCTCTCAGAGATAACAGTTTAGCTGTCACTTTCACTCCCCTTCCATCTTCTTTTTTTCAAATGTATCGTGTCACCATTTTGATCGATTTTAGTTTGCATACAGTTTTTGTGAATCACCGCCCATTAATATCTTGGCTGTGTCTCGTTTCGTTCGTTTCGTTCAACAGTATTGTTAAGTTTCGCATGTCATTCTTATCGGTTATCACTGTTTTCGTTTTTACTTATATCAAGGAAAGTTAGGCAAAAGTCATAATTATAAGGAAAAAAAACGAATAATTTATTCAGACCTCAAAAGTCTTTAAATTATGATATAGATATTAGTGACAATACTTTTTATAAATTTACAGATTGCAACTAGAGCCCTCCTTTTTTTTGGCTCAACACATTTAGAGCCATTTAATAAAACTGTTATAAATAACTCTCTAATTGGCCCAACAAATATTAATTAAATCAAAGTTTCTTGAAATCAGATGAAGGTAAATTACTCGTAACAATATAATGGAAATACGATCTATTTATATATAAAATCTGATATATAATTGTCCTAGAAAGCACTCTTCTATTTAAAGTCGATCTTAACATAAATCCTCCTCTTATATAAAGTCTAAAAATACATGAAAATATATTATTTATCTTATTTTTTGTTAACATTGATTTCAAATTTTATATTATACTCAAAAATAAATATTATAAACCTTTCTTATTTAAACTATGACGTAATCCAAAATGACTGCATCTAAGAATTAAAATTTGAAATCAAACTTTTGGAATCATTTTTAAATAAAATTTATATATTAATAGTATTTTATATATTATAACTAAATTCTATGTATTAAGAAATTTGATGATATTCATTATTATGATATCTCGGCACTTTCTTTGGTGCAACTCATGTATATCACATATATTATAAATGAATATTTATATTATAAATAAATATTTAAATTGACACTAATAATAATTTTTGACGACAATTTTAAAAACATCAACCACAAGAAGGGTATATTTGATTGTGTTAAAGATAATAAACATTAATAGCAGTTGATATTCTTTCAATCTATTTCAAAAAGATATCCTTTTCTTAAAAGAATTAGAAAAAGTGAGTTTGAAAGAAGGCCGCTCGTTTCTTTTATACACCATAACTATCTGTATGTATCAGCTTTGCCATTAACAAAAGATGATAGTCCGATCAGTATACGTTTACATCGTAACCCTAATCCTCTTTTTAGGCACCATCTTTTTCAACTTCTCCGGCGATTATCTCCTCCGCGACTATATTTTCCGGCGACCTCTCCCCTCCGTCTCCCTAGAGAATCACTTCGATCTTAACCAGTCCTATCTGTCACAACTGCCGCCGCCGCTTATCCCGTCGCCGTCAATCCCGTCTCTCTCAATTCTCTTCCCGGAATGGCAAGTCCTCGTCGTACTCCCGCCGGAGCATAGTTACACAGATTTTAAGGACCTGTTTTGCATTTTTCCGACTAATGAGAAATCACCGGCAAACTTCTCCGGCGCACTGCCGTTTCCGACGCGGCCGTGTTTGATATGCGAGCTTCCGACGCGTGTCCGCCGGAGATTGCCGTTTCCGGAGCCCACACTGGTCAATTCGTCGGTGATTAGGTATCCGCCGAGGCTAACGCCGGTCCCTGACCTCCTCCGGTGGGATTTCATCGTGTACGATGTCCTGTTCACCAAAAACGACGTCGTCGTGTTTGTTAAAGGCGTAAATAGGCGCCAAGGAGTCAACAGGACCCCACAGGAATTCAACTGTGTGTTGGGTGATAACCTGGCTAACGCAGCTCGCACCCCCGTGACTAGCTCACTCCAGGAAGTGTTTCGTTGTCACCGTCCGGATTTATCGGACGTGTCAACTCTCGTTAGAGTCTCGCTCGAATTCACAGCAGATAAAACGGTGATGCCTTCTATTGCGTACGAGGACCCCGGGCGCAAGTTAGCAGTAGCGAAGCCAAAGTCGCTATTGTGCGCATGTACCATGGTTTTCAACGTGGCCAAGTTTTTGAGAGAGTGGGTAATTTATCATTCGAAAATCGGTGTTGAGAAGTTCATATTTTATGATAATGGCAGTTCTGATGAATTGTACATTGTTCTGGAAAAGCTCGTGGAAGAAGGGTATAATATTACTACGAATTTTTGGCTATGGCCGAAGACTCAAGAAGCTGGATTTTCGCATTGTGCGATTAGTCAAAAAGACGCGTGTACATGGATGATGTATACTGATGTGGATGAGTTTGTTTACTCGCGTAATTGGGCTAATTCAACTATTCCTTCGGAATCGATGTTACGTTCGATTTTGAAAAATGTGAGTTCGAAAGTAGGCGAACTTATGATCGGTTGTCACGAATTCGGACCCTCGGACCAGAAAGAGCATCCGGCGTTAGGGGTAATGCAAGGGTATAATTGTCGAAAGAAGATGGAAAATCGACACAAGTCAATTGTGTTGCTGGATGCGATTAGTGATTCTTTGAATAATGCGGTGCATCATTTTGATTTGAAGCAGGGGTACAAGGCGCGGAGGTTAAGTGCACGAGAGGTGGTTATAAATCACTATAAGTTTCAAGCGTGGCCTGAGTTTAAGGCTAAGTTTAGACGGAGGGTTTCGGCGTATGTGGTAGATTGGAAGCAGGCTCTGAATGCGAAGTCGAATGATCGGGTACCGGGCCTCGGTTTCTCGGCGGTGGAACCGAAGGGGTGGCCGCAGAAGTTTTGTGAGGTGCATGATAATGAGTTGAAAAATTTGGTGGAAAGATGGTTTGGAGTTAGAACTGTGACTGGATACCATATGGCTTGGGAAAGAAGATGAAGATGTGGAATGAGTAATTGTCAAAATGTAACGAAAGTAATAATAGAGATAGAGTAGACATAGTGGGAATTGCACTGGATATTACTTTTACATTTTCGTTTATTAGTTAGATACAGAAGATTAGGAGATACAAGGATCCTTGCACTTTTTCCCCAGAGATTATATCAGATACTAGTGTTTTTTTTTTTTTTTTTTGCATTTCTAGTCTACATTGTTTCTTAAAACTAAAGATATGTTCATATGTCTACTGTTATTTTTTTTGATAGTCAGGCCGAGCTTTATAAATTGCTCGCTCGTGATCAGCTGAAACAACAATAGTTGTTCATAGAGGGTGAACGGGCAGAATTGCATTGTCTTGCTAAGTCAGTTTGATCCGTTTCAGATTCAACGGAATCAATCCGATGGTCTGCATGGTGTAGGTGCAACTCCTTTATTTCTCTTAGCAAGTTGAGGTTCAAGTATCTCCGGCCTCCAGGCTACAATACAACCTTTTAAGCAAAGCTCTGTCCTGAGCTTGACAGCCAGAGATGCTCGGAACTCAAGCCGAGCGACCCGAGTTTCAAACGTGACGTAATTCGAACCGAGGTTAATCGAGTTGGACGAACCGGCTCGTTTAACATAATCGAGCCAAAGTCTCTATCCGAACTTGACTTGTTTAATTTTACGAGTCGAGTCAAGCCACTTTTTAATATTATAGTAACTTATCAGATCTCAGGACTCTTATCAGATATTTTGATCACCACTTTTTAATATTGTAGTAAGTTGATAACTTATCAGATAGTGTTTATATTGATCACCACTTTTTAATATTGTAGTAACTTATCAAATATCAGGACCCTTGTTATCTAAGAGATGCTTGTCATTCTCCCTAGGCAACAAGAACATTACCTGAACATAAAGTTCATTATATATGGGTGGTGTGTTTTAATAAGAATCCACTTGAAGTGAATCTTCCTTCAGCAAAGAGACAATTTATACTAGAACAGATGTTAGATCCTGATCACAGAATCATTAGAAACAAGCGAGGATCGATGTTAGATCCTGATCACATCACAGAATCATTAGAAACAAGCGAGGATCGACTATTGAGCTAAGTTCTGAGCAAATCATAATTTGTGTAAAAAATGGGAATTAGATTTAATCAGCGAAAACATGAAATAAAAATTAATCGGAGGTTTATTAAATCGATCGGAGATTAAACAGCTGATTAATTCATTAGTCACCGACTTCTACAGCAATTTCGTCAGCAAAATAAAAGTGAAACCTAGGATGATTAACAAAAAAACCTCTGCCTTGATCCAAATATTTAACTCGGGAATCAATTTGAAACACACAATCTCGAGAATGAGAAGATAGTCGTCTTCTATATTTCATTTAAGTCCGAATCCGTAGGACTTCACCAAATACATTTTACTACTTATTTTTTGTTGACAATTTGGCCCACTCCTAAAAATACTGATACATGAAATGGGGAAAAAGAAAAAGGTCCTTAAAATATCCTCTGTTACCTTCTATATATAAACAACTTCCTGTATATGTTGCACAAGATGTTCTTGGCATTATACCTAAGAATTGGTTACAGTGCTGCACTTCACATACTTGTACAGTAGTACGTGTCATAGCTGCAATGCTAGATCTGGCTGCTGGGGTGATCCAACCCTAAACCCTGAACTGGGGGAGCTAGGTGCTTGGAGCCTGACATTAAGGTCTGGCTGTGCTGCTGATGAATATTGTATAGGGTGGGAGCTCACTGCTTGCCAAGATTGTTTCCTTTCGGTATATGGTCCGGAATTTAGTGTCCTCGCATTTTCTATGCACTCGCGCTTTTCTGAATTGTTATGATTTGCTACTGCCAAAGGAGATGTTGAGTCACTTTTAGGGACCATGCTTGGTACTTGTGAAGCTTCGGCTAGACCAGAATGTCCGCTTGTCATGCCTGGTCGTATAGACCCCATTTGGGACGGGATACTGCACCCAAGCACACCGTTTAAGCCATTTCTCCCATCATGAAATACATTTTTATTTGGCATATGGACACTCTGTCCAGGTCTTATTCCAGAAAGTGGTGTACCTTGCGATCCAGCCAACTCATTCTGGCAATTCATTTTCCTGCTTGTTTCTGTCAAATCTTTTCCATCTTGAAACCCAGATGCAGGAACTACATTTACACCCGATCTAGATGGAGGGACTGGACTGCTAATATTTGCTTCACACGCTAAACTAGATGAAGTGGAGAAGGGTGACTGAAACGGCGCTTCCCTTTCTCCGACATAACCAGGTCCAAACTTCATCCCTTGGGGTAATACACTAGCAATCTTTTTGGAAGCAATTTTCCATACAACTGGCCCAAGATCTGCTGCAAAGCGAGCTACGCTTCTTGCATAACTATGCTCCATATGCAGACCTACCTAAAGTGCAGATAAGATCAAACAGGTTTTAACAATTAGCCAAGCATTTATTGATCAATCATTAACGTGTTATGTCAGTGATTAACAGAAATTCAATATCTGTCCTATACCAATAATAAAGCTAGTATTAGTCCTAAAAGATGTAAACAGCATCATGACCAAAATGTAAATACCCAACTCTATTATGATGAGCAATATATACAATGTCCATATACAATCATTCATACCGGCATTAACTGTTTTGTATCTCCACCAAGATCGGACAACAGTGATGGTTCATGGCCAAAAGAAGTAGGGTGAAACTGCTTGTAGGTTTCACGTCGGGTTTCATCAATCAAAACCAGTTTCTTACCATACTTCATGTCAGCTCGCAAGATGGACGCTGCACCAAGAGTAAAAAGACTCAGCTACATGAATAAGGAAATTAATAATACTGCAACTCCCCGAAATTAATATATATTGAGAGATGGGTCACTGGAATTGAAAAATACTTCGACACCGCTTAAGATACTCCGAGCCTCATAAGTTAATGTTTAGAGCTTCTAAAATATAAGTAAGATTTGTTTTTTAGAGTACTGTAGATTTAGGCAGAGCATGTATACTTCAAAACCGCGGGGGGGGGGGTATTTTGCACCTGGAAATTCATCATTCCAGTCAGCCAACCACTCAGAGTAGTTTCCACTATTACGGGACCGGTGGGAAGACAGTGCAGCATTATTTGACTGAAACTTATTTGACATAGGCGCTCTTCTTAGATTGTAACCGCCAGACCCATTTGTGTTTTCTTCTGCAGTTGCAAGAGCTGGTGATTCTGCAGCTACAAGAGCTAGCGACTGTGCAGTTGCAAGAGCCCGTGGCCCTGCCAGGAAGAAAATGTCAGCATAATCCGGAAAAAAATATTGCATGAAATTAAGTATTCGAACACACATTTGCCTCAACTTGGTAACCATGGACGAGTTCTATATGCTAGGCAGGACATTCTGCTCCTCCATAAGTATTGCTTTGTGGGTGGTAACAAAAGGACTATTTTGCAATTTTAATTAATTATTGCGATCAAATATAGAAGTAACCATATATTAATCTTAATATCCAATACTATTTCATAACTATGTTTTACTTCAAGCTTTATGTGCTGCACTTTATATAAGTACATAAAATTAAATTCCTAAAAACAACTAGCATAATCTATTTAATAAGATATGAGTAATAAATTTTCAAAACAAGCAACTGCGGAAACAAAGGGACTAAACAAAATCAACCTATTTCTATTTTACCAACAAATATCATTATATTACTATATTTCACCTCAACTTAAGGGCTATATATTAGAATATCAGCAAAAAAGAACAATAGGACAAACCCAGGGTACACGATTTATAAACATAGGACTATATACCTCCGCTCTTGGCAAGATTTGCACCTGAAGAGGTCTCAGGACTATATAGAACAATGGATGTATTAGTAGGCAGCTTTTTTAGGTGTTTACTTGGTGGCCTGCCTCTTCTTACAACTTTTGGTCGCAGTTCACCATCATCACCTTCATGCCTTAAATTTTCGAAGTCGCGTTTTGCCAGCTCCTGTATGGACCTTGCCTGCGTAGCGTAGACCATGACACGCTTAAAGATTAAAGCAAAATTAAATAACTAAGAAAAATCAAGTGATATTTAGTCATACCTGCCGAAAGTAAACAGTGTCTGATGAGTTATACTGCATTGCATTTGAACAGATCAAGAGCACATCAGCCTAATAACAAGAGAATGTTAGAAATACTAACTTTTTGTTATCCAAGACAAACCTAGATGGATAGAAATACCAGAATTCCATAAGGGTAACTATCTCAGTAAAAAGGACTATACATTAACTAGAAACTATATTGGAATAATATCCCTAATATATCCCAGAAAAATACCCTACCAGATTCAATGGTACTTATTAACATTTTTCAAACTTGTCGCAAATTTGAGGACGACAAAATCAAACAGGGATTAAAATCTCACCAACTTAGCTCCAACACAAGATGACAAAGCAAAAATGAGATATCGCATTCAATAATTGGTATTTCAGCACACTAATACAGATGTATTTGTAATATTAATCCACTAACCCTATCCAAAGACCTCAGAAATTAATATAATCCAAAGAAGTTGTATAAAATTTTAATTACCTTTTGAGTAGCTTGATCAGCGGAAGTAAGAATGTTAAAGAAGAACAGGACTTGCTTAATTAGTAACATGTTGTTCTATCCTACTACTCATCCGTCTACCACCTTTTTACTATATATGAGTATCATGTGATGAATTATATTATTGGACTATTAATATAGTTCATCCTACTATCCTAGCATATTATGAATTTGATAGTATAAGTATTGAAGTGGTGGCCATCTGTCATATGCCACAAGAGTGCAAGATCACAAGGTCAAATCAGTACACTGGTCTTTTAAACACCTACTAAAACTTCATTAACAGCACTCAGGAAAATGAAATCTTAAATCTGTATATTACAAATCATAAGCTATTAATCCCAATCACTTCACTTTATAAACACTAACAGTATTAGAAGGCTATTTATAAAGGACTGTGGAGGGCACTCGCTCACAACTTCACCTTCTAATCTCATTGCAAGTAATTCTACCTAAACAACTAATTTTAAACTTAAAGCTTTAATAAAACAATCTTAACATAATATTATTAGCAGCATGTACAGAAAGGACATGAAACCAACTTATAAAAACATATGCATGGTGATATAAAGGGAAAAAAAAATACCCTTCTTCCTTTCCAGAAGCATTCTAGAAAGTAAAAACAGCTGGAAACTAGATATTCAGGCATCATTCTGAAGTGATCGCACCCTATCATATAGAAGTACTTCTAGCGAGCAAAACAATTATAACTACAGAATCAAATACTAAGGATTGATGTACCTCATTTCACAAGTTGCCACGAATAAATTGCAAATAAACCAGTGCCAGAAGAGATACTCTTTTAAAATTTTAGTAAAAAGACTAGGTCCTAAATTACAAAGGGGAATCAAGCTTATGAGCAGTGAGGAGAAAACTGGAGCCTAGAAAATAAGTTTCAATCTGAATAAACTTTGCATTTGAGCGAATTCTGTAACAGCTCTAAGTAGAACAAGAGTCTAAGGAGAACACACACAAGCATATCAAACAGATAATCAGTAACGAACCTCCAATTGTTCCAGGTTTAAGTATGATCCTGAGTCAAGTTTTCTCCTAACTGTCCCAAAATCCATTGGATGCTTAATAGTTTCATGGTAATCTGGGAGCTACAGAGGATGTACAAGATTAATCAACAAACAAAATTCAGTTATAACTAAACCACGCATCCATTTCAATATATATATAAAGTTACCTCATTGGGATCAACTGGCTCAGAGAATACACCATACGTGTCCTTCCTGCAGTCAAACATTACAAACCAACAAAGTTAACATCAATATCAAAACCCAAAAACAGTACATGGAAAAAGAACAGCTAGGAAAACAAAAAAATATACTTTTGAAGCCTGCCAAGGATGAAAACCAACAACTTTTTGTCTGGCAATGGTGTTGTGGGTCCAGTCCCCAATGATGAACCTGACCATAAATAATCCAAACAAATCCCATTAATTGTAAGCTAACTAACCAGAAATTCCAATTAATGTTCAACATAAATATCAGTAGACTGTACCATGTAAAATGTCAGCGGGTTTAATATCATTTTCCTGCTGCAAAATCAATCCAGTAACACAAGTTAGACCCCAGAAAATGCAAACAAACTACTATGTAAAGCATATATAAAGCATAACAAGATGTGCAGTAAGCAAGAAAAATATTAAAGAAAAGACAAAATATGAACCTTTTGTTACATTAATCAGAAGCCATGTAAAAAAAGTTGTCAAAATACAAACAATCAATATTAAAATAATACTCAGCTCATGTTTAGAAATTGTGTGTGTATAAATGGTAAGTGGGTGGTCTAAAATGAAAAGAAAAATAGCAAGTACAGCCACAAAGCCCTTGACTAAGTCAACCCCATATATACCCACTTCAGATCTCGGGATTTGACAAACAGAAAAAAGGGCAACGCGCGAAAATCAAGAAGATTTAAATTCCACAAACCCATATCACAAAAAATCAAACTTTACAAAAAAGGCAAAATCTAAATTACACCCAGTTTCAAAAACCTTAAAATTAGCAGCAATAATTACTCACCTGAGCATCTTTATCACCAGATCTGTCGAAATTGATGATGCTCTTCGTCTCAGGATTTTCAACAAAATTCTCCTCCTCATCATCATCATCAGATGAATTATCAGAATGTTGTTGTTGACTTGATTGAGGCAAGCGGACCACGAGTTTGACTTTCTTCTTCTCTCGCTCGTCGTCATCGTCGGAGGGCAATTCCGGCGAGTTATGACGGCGAGAGGATTTGCGGTTGCGATTAGGGCTAGACGAAGAAGAGGGGTTTATGGGTTTTTGTTGTTTGAGAGAGGGCCGGCCTTTTTTCTTGACGGGTTTGTTCATTTCCGGCGAGTGGAGTGGTAATTGTGGTGATGATACCTTACCCATTGCTCGAGTTTTCTTGAGTTCTTTAGGTTTTATTTTCGAGCTTGCCAAACAGGCCTTATTTTTTTTCTCGTTCTTTTTGACTATATATATAAAATTGGGGCCTGGGGGCGTGAGTTCGTGACTATTGAAAAAGAAAAAGAATGGGGACGCGACTCTTGAGAGCGTATTCACACACGTGATATTCAGGCCGAGAGAACCATCGGCGGATCTATTCGATTGAATTTTTAAGATTTTTTTCATTCTTAAAATTTGAGAGTACTTATTTTCAAAAAAAAAAAAATAAAAAATTTGAGAGTACTTAAATTAGGATTATTTAAAATTCGTTAAATTTGAGATTTTAGATTATATTACAAAATCTGATAATATTCAATTAAGATTTTAAATCATACTTAGAAATCTGATGATATTCAATTGCTTAAAATCTATTAAAATCCAATGATATTCAAATACTAATGGATTTTTTTGGATTGTCTAAAATGATGGATTTTGTGGCATTGTTCGGTGCATTTTAAGAGGGGTGTATTGAATTGAGATTTTAAAGCATTTTTTTGCATTCATGAAATCCGAGGGTATTCGATTGGGATTGTTTGAAATCCATTAAAATCTTGAGGTATTCAATTGGGATTTTAAACTATGCTATAAAATCTAGTGGTATTCAATTGGGATTTTAAATTATGTTTTAAAATCCGATGGTATTTAATTGGGATTGTTTAAAATCCATTAAAATATGATGGTATTCAAATGCTAATGGATTTTTTTTCATTTCATAAAATGATGGATTTTGTGGCATTCTTCAGTGTATTTTAAGTTTTTTGAAATCCCATCAAATTCAATGAGATTTTGAAGCATTGTACTTAAATCCTATCAACTCTGCGACATTTCATCAAGAATCCGCAAAAAATCAAAATCCCATACAATCCATTAAAATCCATAGACTAAAAAGAATGCATTAAAATCCCAATCGAATACACCCCCGTAAGTTTTTTAAAATCTTACCAAAATCTATGAGATTTTGAAATATTGTACATAAATCCCAAAATATCTTATATCAACTGTGCGACATTTTATTAAAAATCCGTACAAAATCAAAATCACTTGCAATTCATTATAATCCATATATCAAAACTAATCCATTAAAATCATAATCAAAAAATTATTCATTGACAATGATATCGAAGAAAGTTATAATAAATATTTTTGTAGAACATGGTATTATAAAAAACTTGAATATTGTTAAGGGTACATTTAGTCTTGACTTTGACGATTTGGTTATAATCTCGCGTTGTAATGGATTATATAATTATATGTAATTGAATTTTTTTGTGAACTCCAAGGTGTCGTAGAATTAATATATCTGACATAATTTTCAAATCTCGTGTATTATGATGAGATTTCAAGAAACATAAAACTAAACAATGCAACAAAATTTATAATATCACAAAGTCCAAAAAATCCATCAACTCCTTATTTCATCATATTTTTAATGAGTTTAATAATTTAAATAAACATCACCAGATTTTTAAGAATAATTTGGATTTTTTAGAATTATTGAAAATCCAACCTCAAGATCCTAATATATTTTTTAAAAACATAATTGAATAAAACTGGATTTCAAGAATTAATCATTCATCTATCCAACTATCTATCATGCAATTTGAAATTAATAATATATGCAAATTCTGCTTAAAAAGGCATTCCTAAAAATGATATTTTTATCCACTCTCGTCAATATAATTTTTCAAAAATGAGGGATGTAAAAATTCTAGGGCAAAATGGTTTAAACGATCGGATTTTAAAATATCCAACTATCTATATACATCGTGGTTTTTATCCGAATATAACAAGTAAGTTATCCGGCCCCGAGTATGGTACGAGAGCTCGTATCCAAAATTTCAAAACCAGTTTGCGCTTTGGTAATTAAATCAAGAGTCCCCGAGTATACTTTCCATCATGATATGAGCTAACTATAATCAGGGACTCATGTTTAACTACTTGCTTTGAATTCTACTTGGGGACTCATGATTTAACTAATTATAATCACGAACAAGGTAAAATGATCAATAATTAAACAATAACAAAAATTAGTTAAATAAAATAATAATAAAAGCTATGTAATCTGGAAAAATAATGATTCGGAAAAATTTCAGAACACATGAAAATCATGAACCACGACAAAATACAAATAAAATAAAATAAATACTAATAGAAAAATTAATTATCTAGTTAGTCACTGAGGTGGGCTTGATGTATTAAGTTGATCACTGAACTGAAAACGGTATCAATATGGTCACTAAAATCACCATAAATATCAAACAAGTACCTCGAAAAATAAGTTCAAGTAGTAAAAATATTATTTAGAGAGTTTTACACGTTATTCTTGAATATTACTCTAACTAAGTAAAAGGTTATGATTTCTAATATTTATGATAATATATTTAGATTTTATCAAATATATTTTTGAATAAAATAAATAAAATAACTATATAATTAAAAATAAATAATAAACAGACTTGATAAAATCTAAAGATATTATAAAAAATACCAAAAGTCATAACTTTTTAATTGGTCAGGGTAATATTCAAGAATACCGTGTAAAATTCTCTAAATAATATTTTTACTGCATGAAACTTATATTTCGAGATACTTGTTTGATATTTATGGTGACTTTAGTGATCATATTAATACTGTTTGTTTTAAGTTCAGTGACCAACTTGATACATTAAGCCCACTTGAGTGACCAATTAGATAACTAACCCCTAATAGAAATAATTAATTTGTATGCAACTCATATCTCATCTCATAAAACATAATTCGTCTAAACTACTATCACATGTAATAAATGAAACAAGTAAAATTGAATATTTAAAATAATACTCCTAATAAGCGCATACAAGAATAATAATAGAAGAAAATCCATAGAAAATTACGATATATACATCACACCACTTTCCTTATGAGATATCAGATACCATGCAATGTAAGTTAATTTTAAATTGCCATTTTTTCCAATTTATATTATCATATAATATAACTAATTTTGTCTACATGATTGACATGAAAATGATAGGTGCGCATTCCCAAATCCAAACTAGCAATATAGTTTAAGTTATACCAGTGTTCTAAAAGTCGGTGATTAATTGAGATTAATCGTCGATTAAGGGCTATTCAGTCGGCCACCGCCTCGATTAAGCGTTAATCAATGAAAAAATCGTTTTTTCTCAAAACCGGTTAAAAATGGATTAATCGGTCAAAAGGCGTATTTAATCGGAAAAAATCGGTTAAAAATCGAAGAATTAAAATAAAAATAAAAATGCAAAGTAATTTTTTTTAAAATTATAAATTTGATTTCAAATAAAACAAAAGGCACAAAATTAACAATTAAAGTTGTTTTTTTATTACCTTCCACTCTTTTAATATTAACCCCTAAATTCTAATTACAAAAATCTGCAAAAAAAATTCATAGAAGATTCAATCAAATTTAAGGTTACATATGAGATGATTACACTTGTATATGTATATATATGCATGTTTTGTGTTATAAAAAAAATCATTAATCTTCTGATTTTATAAGATTATAAATTTATAGTATGTATAATTATATTAATATATATAATTTAAAAAATAATATTAAATTGATCATGATTAATGGTTCGTTTAATCATTCCGATTTTTCCTCGATTTTCCGATAAATCACTGCACGGTGCCTTTACCGACTAAGTCCGATTCCCGCTTTTTATAACAGTGACTTACACTAATAATAACATCAACCCTTCAATCAAAATTAGCAATTTGTCTCCCAAGTCAAGAAAAGAAAAATCTGGAACATGATGGCAGAATATTTGAACTGTTTATATAAACTTATTTTTCAAAAATAGTGTTTATTTTTAAAAAGATATATAAATTCTATTTTTTAGAAATAAACAATTATATTTTTTAATCAGATAATGAATATTTAATATTTATACCCAATTTTTTTTATAAAAAATCTTTTTTTCCTTTTTTTTTATTTTAAATATGGAGTTGGCCAAACACCCTGAATATAGTGACGTAATATCCGATTCAATCATACATATATTTGCAATAATAAAAAAGAAGAGGGGGCAATATGGAAATTAAGAAACGTTGATGCCTGCTTTTCGATCCCAAATCGCGTCCCGTTTCGTTCCGATCTAACCTTCTCTCATCATCTTCAATCCCACGATTCATTTGATTTCATAGCTCCCTGCATCATAGAATATCTCCATCGTTGATTTTAGTATCTGTATGTGTATATAGTATACACAGTGGTATTATAATTATAATATATGGCTGGGCAGAATCAAGGAGGCGGAGGTAATGTAGACTTGTTCGATGCGTACTTTAGGAGAGCAGATTTGGATCACGATGGTAGAATTAGTGGAGCTGAAGCTGTTTCCTTCTTCCAAGCTTCCAATTTATCTAAACAAGTTCTCGCTCAGGTCTCTCTCTCTCTCTCTCTCCCCCTCTCAACTTTGTGAATTATGTTAATTAGTTGTTGCACACACGGATTCACAAATCTAGACTGCGGTAATTAGAATTGGCTCTGTTAATTTTTGATTTGTTCAACTTTGATTCTGATTATAATCAGGGGACACTTGTTTATTTAAGTTGAATATTGTAATCGTGAGGAGAAGAAGGGATGATCAATTGTTTCTAGTTTATTGTGAGGTTTAGATGTGTAATTTGAGATGACTCCTATAGTTTGTAGTTTGATTACTTGATAGTTGATAGGCCCACTTTAGGGTCTAGATTGGAGTCTGCCTTGAATAGCAAACACAGGTTTTTTGTTTAACTTGTGTATTTCTGATGCAACTATGTGTATGGCTATTAACTCATACCTTGTTATTCTCTGCTGCCTCTCCTATTCTTTCCATACCTCTTAAAATTGTTTGAGATTTCCCATAACATTTCCTTCTTGGAAATTCTTCAAGAAAACAAAAAACAAATAAGTATTCCTCATTAATCACAATCAGTAAGTGTAGTATCCAATCTATTAGCTGCTTGGTTCTCAGATTGTTTTCTGAAAAAAGTTGAAATGCTGCGAGCACTAAACATTAATCTGTAATCACAAGGCCGGTAGAGAAATACACATATCTGACTCAGCCATTGCTTTAACCACCATCTGACAATCTCAACAACATAGTTTGTTTTGCACTTGATCCTCCGCATCATCTACTTCTTGTCTCTATTTGATCGAGCCAAGTACCTCCTTGAAGCTTAGAACCTCTGCAAGATAAGGCTCTACCGTCTTCCATCCCCACTCTAGCAATAGCAGCTCCTACAATGATTCAGACATCTTTATTTCTGGCTAATCATCCCATTCAACCAGCTGTGATAAAAATTGCAGACAATTAACCTTAAAAATGTTCCCATCTGGCTACTTCCAGCGCTCAACACTACCATCACTGTCTATTGGTTCACCAGGGTTATTTTCAATCTTCGTATGACCTGCTATCCAATAATTTTATTTTATTTTTTAACTGTAATTGTTGTTGATTTTTGTACTAGTATTTACATTGCTTGCAATGCAGAGATATGTATTGCATGAAACTCCTAGCCATTTCACTATGTGCATGCTTCACATAAACCGCAAACGCCAGATATCCTCATAGTTATCTATTGTAAGGTCCACATAAGTACATCACTGCTTTCCTCGAGTTTTAGATCATGATTTATGCGTTGATCTCATGATTATAGCTTTTTATTTGTTCTGTTTTGACTAATAAAGTATTATTATCTATTTATGCACTTCCAACAATTGCTAGGCTTCAAATGAAATTTTGAATGTCCTTTGAGATTTTGCAATCTGATTCCAGTGATTACCTGATTGCAGATATGGATGCATGCTGATCAGAACCGTACAGGCTTTCTCGGTCGTGCAGAATTTTACAATGCCCTTAAACTTGTAACTGTGGCTCAGAGTAAGCGCGACCTAACACCAGATATTGTAAAGGCAGCATTGTATGGCCCTGCTTCGGCTAAAATTCCTGCTCCACAAATCAATCTTGCAGCTCTATCTGCACCTCAAACAAATTTAACGCCTCCTGCAACTGCACCTCAGATTAGTCCAAGGCCCCCTTATACTGCACCTCAGGTTAATTCCAGGGGCCCTTCTCCGACCCCTCATGCCAACCAAATGCCCCCTTCTTTACCCCAGACACAAAATTTTGGCTTCAGAGGACAAGTACCCCCAAATACAGGTATGAACCAGCAGTATTTCCCCGCCCAAGCAAACCAATCTATGGGGTCACCTGTCCCTATGCCATCTGGTACTGCCCCACGCCCGCTGCAAGGTGTTTCAGGTTCTAGTTTTCTTGGTGGTGGTAGTATAACTAGTTCTCCTGTCTCAGCAAACCTTTCAAATGACTGGCTTGGGGGTCAAAGTGGTGTGTCTTCTACTGGACCACCATCATCTCAAGTACCTAGCAGAGGGATTAGCCCGTCCATTCCCTCCTATGGGCAAAAGTTGCCTGATCCAGTTTCGATTGCTAAATCACCTGCTGGTCCAGGAAATGGTTTTGCTTCTAATTCAATGTTTGGAGGTGATATGTTTTCTGCCAACCAGTCGGCACCGAAGCAAGCATCTTCGGCCCCAACGTATTCTGCTAATACCGCACCTTCGTCGTCAGGCAATCCTCCAGTAACTTCTGCGACACAACCTTCAACTAAGCTTGATCCTCTTGAGTCTTTGAATGCCTTTACAAGACAGTCTAAAGGAGGTATTTCTGCAAGTCAGCCAGTATCAAAACCAAACCAGCAGCTTCCTGTTCAGAATAATAGCTCAGTTGGTTCATCTGCAATGCCAGCAGAAATGGGCAACTCAGCTTCCTCCCAGCCCCAACCTTCTTGGCCGAAAATGACCCGTGCTGGTATACAAAGATATCACAAAGTCTTTGTGGAAGTAGACACTGATAGAGATGGGAGAATCACTGGTGAACAAGCTCGCAACTTATTCTTGAGCTGGAGATTGCCAAGAGGTAAACCATAGTTTCTAGTTAAATGGTTTGCTTGTTTTATTAAAAAAAATAGAAGTATGCATTGTATGTTTTGAATTAAAAACGCTGCTTGTTGGGAGGCTAATTGCTACTTCTGAATTTATGCTGCTAAAATATTAGTAAGCAAAATTTATGGGGTTCCCTGATCTTATTTTGCACTCCCAATATCATGAATCAAGTAATTTACTTCAGAGGTCCCTAGAATTGCCAATAAATCCCATATATTAGCATAGTTTATTAAATTAAAAAATTGAAATGTTTGACCCTCAAAATCATTTTTGTTATTATTAGGGTCAATTACACCTTTAGGTTTTTGGTCACTCCAATTTTTTCTTTACAAATCTAACAGAATCTTCCTATTTATTATTTAATGTTTAATATGTCTGTGCATATAGAATGCCAGTACATCCCATATATTAGCATAGAAATTGAAAAATTAAATAGTGTGAACCTCAAATCCTTTTTGTTATTATTAGGGTCAATAATGTATTACACCTTTATGTTTTTGATCATCCTCCTTTTTCGTTATAAACCTGACAGAATTTTCCTGTTTAATTTTAATATTTCGGTGCATATAGAATTGAAATTGTCTCTGGTTTAGCCGCCTTGAACAAAGTTTATTATATGTTTATGTGTGTTTGTGTTCAGTAGCATATTTGAATGAGTTGGTTGCTCGTTTAGTTTTGTTTACCAGTAAAAAAGGTCTGTACTTCTGTTCTTGGTCTTACCATAACTAGTTATATTTTTTTGTTTATCAAATCAAGTACTCCCTCCGTTTCAAAATACATGTCCACTCTAGAAAAAAAGTTTTGTTTCAAAATACTTGTCCACTTCAACTTTCAATGTAAATTTATATTTTCAAAATCAACTCTCCTCCACATATTTCAAATTTATATTTCCAAAATCAATCTTATACCACATATTAGGTTCAATTAATGACTTATTACACCTCTTTTCTCTCAAAATCCACTTTTCTTAAACTATGTGATTTTTTGAAAGTGGACATGTAATTTGAAACGGAGGAAGTATATCTTTAGGCTGGGTGTTTTTATGAAACATGATTATCCCTAATTTTGACTTGGCCTTTTCAGAGGTCTTGAAACAGGTATGGGACTTGTCAGATCAAGATAATGATAGCATGCTTTCCTTGAGGGAGTTTTGTGTTGCTCTCTATTTAATGGAACGATATAGGGAAGGACAACATCTTCCAGAGACACTTCCTAATAGTGTAATGCTTGATGAAACTCTGTTAGCACTGGCAGGACCACCAACTGCTTCTTATGGAAGTACAGCATGGGGATCTGCTCCGGGTATCTATTGATGCTCACCTGATATTGACTGAAAGAACCAGAAGCACAGCATTCCTTGAAATTAAAAATACTTTGCAGATTTCTATGTTTTGCATTGATTCTGGTTCAAGTGTACATGAGATGTACAATGCACAATTTTGCAAAGCAGTACTGCTGACCCTTTTTAGTATATCAAGGATTGCTGAGCTTTATGGATCCTTGGGTGTTTTAGTCTTATTTTGTAATTTGCATATGAATTATTTTAATTTTAACCATGTTTAGGTATGAGATCACAAGGGATGCCCGGTTCCCAACCAGTGAATTCTGCTGCATCGAGGACTCCTATGCCATCAGGATTTTCTAATCAGCAGAAGGCAGGAGTGTCATCAATGGAAAATTCTCAGATGTCTCAACAGAGTAATGGGGGGCACCCTTCAGCTGATGTGAAAAATTCTGAGGAATCTGAAACTGAGAAAGTGGTATATTTGAGTATTACTTGTTTGATCAAGTGAATGGAACATTTTCTTTAATTCTATGTTGAGTTCACAAATTTATGCACGCAACAAAATAGTGTGGCATAGGCCTGTCTACACTGCTTTTGTAAACTCGGACAAGTGTCAATCTTTTTAAGAACATTACATTGGTCTAGTTTTGGTTTCTATCCAAGTGTAGGTATATGTTTATATGATATATGATTCAGCGTAATTTTGACACTTGATCTATTTGTTTTCTAAACTAATCCCACTCACTACTGTATGGAAGGTTGAAAATAAGGAGAAAATGCTGCTGGATTCAAGAGAAAAACTGGTGTTCTACCGGGAAAAAATGCAGGATCTTGTGAGTTATCTTATTTTATGAGATTTGTACAGTCTTAATTTGTACTCCCTCTGTTTTTAATATATGACACTTGACTTTTTGCACACAGTTAAATGTTCTTTGACCATGCACTTAAAATTATTTATTTATTGTAAATAAAAATATATAATATATATTATAATTCAGAGAGAGAAAATTTTAAAAATGATTATTTTTAATACCTGGTCAAGGCACTTTAAAGTGCGTGCAAATAGTTAAGTGTCGTATAGAAAACAACGGGAGTAATTGCACTTTTTTCCTAGAAGCTGAGGTTTAATTATGTAATTTATTTAATACACTGTTTTTATTATATGTTCTTAATTGTTCTGTTTATGTTAATCCTGTTCCAGGTATTGTTTAAAAGCAGATGTGAAAATCGACTTAATGAGATTACAGAAAGGGCTATAGCTGATAAGCGTGAGGTGAACTCTATGATCCCTAGAATAGTATTGGTTTTACATGTTCATGAGTACTTCTGCAGCAGCTATACCTATGTTTACTTACCGTACTATTTCAGGCTGAATTGCTTGGTAAGAAATATGAAGAGAAGTACAAACAGGTTGCTGAGATCGCCTCAAAACTGACAATTGAAGAGGCTGCATTTCGTGAAATTCAGGTGATATTATATAATATCCTTAATACAAGTTGTTTCTGTCTCTTGAACTGATAAACCATGTTCAAAGAGTAGTAATTGCTAATTGTAAGATATTCCATAAGAGCAACTTAAACTGTATTAAATGTTGCAACTAGTTATTAGATGCCACTCTAAACTACCATAGGTATTTTTTTTTGTTCTTCTGTTGCATATCCTATCATGACTATATGGCTCTCAACTAATTCCCTGTGCTGAAAAATGTCTCTCTGAGTCTTTGTCGAGCCCCTCCTTTGGGTTTCTTTTACGATTCGAGGTTTGAATTTTTGATCTCATCTTCCATTGACGATCTGTGTAGGAGAGAAAGATGGAATATAATCAGGCAATTATTAAAATGCAACAAGGTGGCAGCGCAGATGGTATCCTGCAGGTTAATACCAAATATATGCTTGTCATGTGCTTCATGACGTTAGCTAAATACTAAAAACATATTCACAGTGAGAATGTTCTTTTGGATTGTATAGGTTCGTGCTGATCGGTTACAATCCGATCTTGAGGAGCTATTGAAGGCATTAACTGAGCGTTGTAAGAGACATGGGGTGCAAATTAAGTCAGCTGCAGTGATAGAGCTTCCCAAGGGTATGTTAGCATCCTCTGTGTTTCTTTTTTAATATTTTTTCTGTGATCTCATTGTCTTATATGTGTCACAGTTGTTTTAGCATTTGATTCAATTTTTTGGTGAGGTTTTGCAGTCGTAATTTACCGATATGTTATTAGCTTAGAAGTCCAACCGCTCATGTAATAACAATTCTTTCCGATTCTTTAAAATTAATAATTATATTTTTATAGTTTGTTCAAATTATATTATCCAGTTTATCATATAATTATGCATATTAAATTATTTCATTTCTAAATTTCACATTTTAAAAAATGCACTAACACAAAAGTAGTAAAGTACAGTACAACAAAAATAGTACTATGCATGCGAAAACATAAAAAGTTGAATACAACGGAAAATACCGTAAAACTAAAAAACATTACATCAAATACATTTAATAAGTTTATAATATACACTCAATTTCTTCTATTAAATATGCAAACAGATTTTTTATTTTAAAAATAATAATTTCCACCATGCGAAGTGGGCAATAATCCTAGTTTCTATAGTCTTTTAAACTTGTTGTAAAATTAGACAACTTACAAAATTTAAATCCACTTATTTGTCATCTAAAATGAGTGATTCTAGGAGCACTGTTAATTCGTTAGTCAATTTATTATTGCACAACTTGTTTCTCATTTAAAATAAGTGATTCCAGTGGCACTGTTTATTCATTAGTCTTTGAGTAATTTTCTTTTTTATTTCAGTTAATTATTTCAAATATCTTTTAAATAAATGAACTCACTTCTGTTTCGTGTTAATTATATTTTAAGGGTGGCAGCCCGGAATTCCAGAAGTCTCAGCTATCTGGGATGAAGAATGGGACAAGTTTGATGATGAAGGTAAATCTTTTTGGTGTTTCCCTTGCTTGCTTATGCTTACCTGTTAATTTAGGGAATAATGACTTTGCTGTTTTATCTCCTAGGATTTTCGTTCGATGTTTTGGCCCCCACAGATGCCAAGTCTGGATCCTCTCACAACGAAATTTCTTCTCCAAATGACATTCTTTCGCCTGATAATCTTTCAAATATGGATGACAAGTCCGAAAATCTCTTTAATCAAGGCGAAGATACCATCGAGAATGAATCGGCATTCAACCATAGTGGAGAAATGTATGTAAAAAGTCCTACAGAAAGTCCAACAAGGCAAAATGAATTTGAAAGCCCATCTCGTGACGGTTCAGATAACCATTTCAGAAAGAGCTTTGAAGCAGACAACGAAACTCAAAGGTATGGTGTTATTTTGTCATCTATCTCTACGGTTTTGTAATGTTTTTAAATCCAATCCATAGCAAGTCAATCTTTGTACTGCTTGTTTTTTCCTTATTAAAGTTTTATGGGTTTTCTGTGTTATTTAAATTTAAAGCAGAAGCTTTGATGAACCAACGTGGGGCACCTTTGACAATAATGATGATACAGATTCTGTGTGGGGCTTTAGCTCCATGAATGCTAAGGTGAGTGTGTCTTCTGGATGTGCATTTATGTCATTATTTTATAGTGATATAATATATGGAAGCTTGTAAAACAGTGACCTTGGTAATGCAAAATTTAAACAAACGATAAACACAGAATATATGGACCATTAAATTTTGATAGTTATAATGGATCATTTTTTAGAGATAAGTGATGTTTTTTGCTCGGTGTACAATTAACTGGTCACTGGTTTATCCAATGTAATGATAATATTAAGCTTGTCAGAGAATTTTTTTTGTCAACCATTACAAGATGTACTAAACCAAAAATGTACAAGGTGTGGGATGTGGTTTGGGTGTGATTCCCTGGACTGTTATTATTGGCATGTGGTAATTTAACCCTAAATTAAGAGTAGTTTCTGACATTCGGCCTCTGAATCGATTTTGTTTAGCAGGATTCAGATCATGAGAAACATGGAGAGAAGTCTTTCTTTGAATCTAGCAATTTTGCAGGAAGTCCTGTGAGAACTGGATCTCCCGATGCAAATGATTTATTCCCCAAGAAAAGTCCATTTGGTTTTGAGGATTCATTTCCAAGCTCTCCACTATCTAGAGCTGGTAACTCTCCATCAAGATACAGCGAGGCATCAGGGGATCAGTTCTTTAACAATATGTCCAGGTTTGATTCGTTTGGTGGTGAAGACCGGGATGTCTCTTCTCGACGGGAATCCTTTGCGAGATTCGACTCAATGACCAGCAGCTCAGGCTTCGACCATAGCCGAGGGTTCTCCTTTGATGATAGTGACCCTTTTGGCTCAAGTGGTCCATTTAAAGTCTCATCTGGTAGCGAAACACAGAAAAAGGAATCTGATAATTGGAATGCTTTTTAGCTGGCCACATGATGCTGTTGATCTATTTGATCACTTATCATTCACAATACAAGTTCAGGTCTGTATGTTGTATAGCCTGGAAGAAAAATCATTACCCCAGTTTCCAAGAGTGAAAATTAAGAGAGAGAGAGAGAGCATGTACAATGTATTGCACAAGAGGGGTGATTGTTTATTTTTCATTATATTTTTTAGGTTTTTGTCATTTGTGTGAGGAAACTGGCGATTAGGCATCATTGTTTTACATATTGAAGAGATGTATGTGTTTCTGTTTAGTTTGATGATAATGTATACATTCTTTTTCCCGTATTTTTGCATAAAAAGGGCATTTTTTTTTGTGTCAGGACAAAAAGGAGAGGGTAACTTGTATCTATTCAGTATTAGCTTATATTCGTTCGGACTGTGATTTTATTTTTGGTATTAGTATACTTTAAAATTTATTTTTATTGAACTTAACTTTACTGTATATTTAAAATAATTAATAGGATCATGTATGTACTTAAATATATATTTCATTAAAAATCTTTTTTTTTGAAACAATTAAAAATCTTAATACTTGTTATTGTCAGTTGAATTCATCAAAATATATTTAAAAATAAGTAGATATAAAAGATTTGTTTAAATTGTAGTATTTAAATTATTGTAATTAAAGTAGATATTACCTAATTAAAATAAATAAACTGGCATTAAAACATTAACAATGCTATAATAAATTACAAAATTTAGAAATAACAGAATCCTTGTATTCCTTTCTAATAATTAACTACTCAACGTTAACGAGGATATTAGCACGCGTCGTGTGGGTAATAACGATTAAAAATCTAATATTAATATTGATTTAATTTATTTTCCAACCTCAGTTTAATGAAATTTTTAATAATTTACCCGCGTGCGAAGCGCGGACATAATTCCCTGGTTCTACAAAATATACGAAGACTATTACAATAAAGAATAAACTTTTTTTTTTGAAGGCACAATAAAGAATAAACTTGACAAATAGAAACTACAAATAATGTTTAACAATCAACAAAAATAATTCAAGATAAATATAAATACGATAATTCTGAATAAACTCGATCAAAGTTTTCCCGGCCAAACCCTAAACCCCCTTTCACCTGGGAAAAAAACCCTCGAAACAAAAATCATCTCCAGTTGAATTTCATTTCCTTCTTATTAGAGGACACGTCACAGACACACACGCACAGAGAGATGGAGGCAATGGTGAAGAAGTATCAGCAAAAGTTTAAAAAGGTGAAAGAGTATATAGACAAATGGGAGGAGCTTCAGTCTCTTCTTCTTTCCCAATTTAGAAGCGCTTCTGCTATCATCAATAGATTGCAGGTTTTATTTTATGTATTCATGTTTATGTTATTTGTGTATATAGGGTTTATGTAGCTTTCGACAAATTTGAATTTATATATCAAGTAAAATTTGATGTGATAATTTTGCTTATATTCCGGAAAATGATTATCCTTACACTAAGCTGTAGAAGATGTCGGGGGTGATATGTTGTAGCCGTTATAAGGATCAAGGACTGACAAACATAATCATAAGACTGACCCAACGAGACCTTCGGCATAATGTACATTACAACGGTGATTGAAATATACACCTAATCATAGGCCCTGTTTGAGAATTAGCGGTTAGCTGTTAGCGGATTGAATTAGATGTTTTGACTAGCTGATTGAAGTAATGTTTTGACTAGCGCATTAAATTAACGGTTTCTCGTAAAATTGTTTGGTAAATAGCTGATTCATTAGCTTTTTCGGACACAAATCAAAACCTCTAACTCATAAAGCTCCTCAAAGTAGCTTTTTCAAAATTAGTTTTTTTGGATCCAAACCTCTATTCCGATCCTCTAACTACCAAACACTAATATTAGCTTATTCTAGTGGTCAAACCTCTAAAACACCTCAAACCTCTAATTTTGTCCAAAACCCCTGACTTCCAAACAGGGCCATAGTCTTGTTTAGCTTCGAAATATATAAAGCACAAAAGCATTGGCGCTTCAGTGACATAATCTGCCTTTTAAATATTGATGCGTGTTTTCCTAGACGTTAGCTTCTATTGTTATATCGTTCTGGTTCTTTTGTTTTTGATTGCAATATTATATGTACTTGATTGAGCTTAACCTAACCTAAGTTCTAACTTCAAAATTGATGATAGTCAGGTCTAGAATATAGCTAATAGTAAGGAATGTAGTGTGAAATGTAAAATCATAGTTTGGCTGGGAGTTGCATAGTTATTGTAATAACTAAATGTGTATAATTGGTGCTAGTGCTAAGAGGATATGTATAAATAATTGTAACAAAATGAGAATTAGATAATGCCTTAGCAATACAAGTACATTATCTATTCAAAGTTTGATCTGTTAATAAATAATTATATCAAAGTTACTGCTGCTTATCATAAATAAATGAAGATATGTGCTCTCTGAACGTACACATGAATATAGTCTTGATATTGATAAAGGTGGTTAGATTTACACTTACTTTATTATAATTGGGACAAGGAGTCAGTATGTTTAACACGTTATGGAAAAGGGTAACCGGACTTGCCATTTTCATTTGATTTTTTTCGTGTCTTTAAAATCTAATAGCTTGACTTTATTATGCAAGTTGTGTAAATATATATATTTTTTATAGTTGATTCAAAATTCGAAGAAATATGGTGCCTTGAAGAGTGTAGATGGTATTGGAGATGCTATCTTCACAAAACAGATGAATTCGTTACAGAATATCTTGCTTTCAATGAATAAGACTCTGTAGGTTTGTTCTCTACTGTTAACTGTTAAGTTTTTATATTTTATCATTTATGTGTGTGTGTGTGTGTGTATAGGTCAATATCGAGCACTGATTCTAATTTTGTTATTTAGTCTTAAGGGTTTATGTGTGGAAACTGATTCATATTGCTGTAATTTTGACTGGAGTGCAGGGAGGAGTTTCATGCTGTTGTTATATCGCTTGAGAAGATCGTTCGTGATGGTCGGCAGCTAGTTAAGGGAGGAGGGTCCATTCAGCCCAAAGTTGCACAATTGCAGCAAAGAATTGGCATAAAACCAAGTCTTGCAGATTGCTTGGAAGGGCTTGTGCAACTTCACGATATGCACCGTTCAGAGTATGGATGTTTTTCATCTTTTCTTGTTCGCAAGTTGTGCACTGCTATAGTAGAGTTTCTATAAGGCCCACCAGAAGCTAAAGTGTCATCTGAATATGGACTTCCTCCAGCTTTTTTACATAATCGGTTGTGATACACCATTTTAAACAAGCTAATACTGTTGTGTAGCATCATAGAAAAATATGTTTCTCTGTCTGTCTGCTTACCTTATGTACTTGCTGTCAGTTATACTTGGCCAAATATGTTATTGGCACAGCTATTGCAGAGGGTAGATTTAAATATGTTTGGCTTAATTGTTCATTCGATGTTTTTATATCTTGGATTATATTACTAGCTCAATACCTCGTTGGCAGATTTTTAGGTGAGAAGCCAAGGCTTGACGGATATACACTTTGCACCGACACCTGTCGAGCAGACTTAGGATTATTTATAAGCAGCATCGAGCAGACTTAGGATTACTTATAAGCAGCATCGTTTTATTTGTTTGCAGAAATTCTGCTCCACACATTCATTGATCTTGATATTGCATTGAGAGCTTAGTTGATTCTATCGTTTGTTTAATTCGATCTACCTTTTCAGGTACCTTCTTAAATCCTCAGTTGTATCAGCACTACCTACAATTACCCTGGAACCCAGGTATTGAGCTTCATAATCATTGTATAACCCTCAGTAATACCCACCTACTCTTCTGGTTAATGGTGTAAATTATTTGAACACAATTGTCATTTCCAAATTATTTTGAAGACAACACCCAAGACCATTGTCTGGTATGTTGGTAAAAAGCTTATGATCCTAATAACATATCCAACCTTCTCATTCTAAAAATCTGAAACATATTAAAAGTTGTTAGGAGATCGTGATTATTCTACTGATAGATTGGTTAGATTTTTTTTTATTTCTCAATAACATTGTCTTTTTGGTACATGTGTAAGGGTAAAAAGTTTTCAGTTGCATTTTCCCCATATTATTCCTCCGCAATGTTGTTTCTTGGTATATATTATCTATCAGGAAAGACAGTTGGTTTAATAACACAAGCACTTCTTGCAGTGAGAGTGATCTAGAAGCTCTTCAGCAACTCCTTGTTGATCAACCTAACATCCCCAAAGATGAAGGTATGTAAGGATCACGAATAATTATCCGATAACAAGTCATATAAATGAGAAAATGGATAGCAGTTAGTAGTAGGAACTGATTTATATATGAAGAGAACTGAAATCAAAATCTCTGGTACTTAAACTTTTAGGTGAAGGTGGGGTTGACTTGGTTGAGTAATTTTAATTATAAAGATAATTCATTGTTTTTATATTCCTTTTAGATAAACAACTTCATTGTTTCTACTAAATAATTAATGCTACTTCCTAGGCTTTACTAAATAAGATGGGGTCTTGTCCGGACAAGGGTTCTTCTACAGACTTCTATTATTTTGATGCATTTTTATAATGTAGGAATTATCCTGAACCTAAACATCTGTATAATTTTTAGCCTTATTTTGGCTTTCTTATCTCGTGATATTTTCTTCTTGCTTTTATCTATTGGCAGTGCAGTTTATATATGACATTATTTATGCGGAAGATATTTGTTGACAACTACGTTAAGAGAAGTAGAGAACCCCGCTTGATGTGCTGATACTGCCAGTGGTACAGCTGTCTAAAACATTTGGAGGCCTGTCGTAATATGATATAATTTGACCAGTGATCAACACAAGCCAATTTAACTAGTACAAAAAATTGACTGTCCATGTCTCGTATGTTTGTACTTGCTTGGCTAAAAAAATTGTGATTGTAATGCTAAAGATTAGTCCCAAAAGAATGTTTCAAGTGTTTGTATGGTAAAATTTTTTGATTAAGATCTTTGCTCAATTTAAATCAATCACCTGCTTATGCGTGCATTCTTGTATGTGTATGCTATATTTGTACATGGGCTATAGGTTCATAATGTAAATTAAATGCAGAAAATCTAAGTATTCATTCGTGGCATGGTACGAGGAAACCGTAAAGAAATGGAAAGGGGGATAAAATATAGTTGGACAGAATCAACTAATCAAATTTAGATAGCGAGGTATGCCTACTTTACATGCTTGACGAGAGGCTGGAGTTCATTTTGGACATGGTACTAGGAAATGGCTCATTAACCAAGCCAATGTTGGACATGATACTAGAAGAAGACTCGTTGACCAAGTTTTTTGGACATGGTACTAGGAAATAGCTCATTAACCAAGCCAACGGTGGACATGATACTAGGAAATGACTCGTTGACCAAGCCAACGCTAATGTTCGACCTTGATGCTTGTGAACTGCGTTTGGGATTGCTACAGCTCTAAATATCAGTAACGATCATCAAAAATTGAAGAAAATAATGAAATCTGACCAGCATAATCAAACAATTAAATTTTGATGATGTTCGAACCACATATAGTGCATCCGCCAAACTCAAGTAAAATGCAAATGTGCATAGAACGTTGAACACCAATCCATCTATAATTTTCCAGGACAAGGTAAAAGTAGGACCAGAAAACTTCAATTCACAACACCATGCGAATAAAACCAGATATAGACAAGTCAACATATCATGACTCTTTCAGTTAAGAACTCTTTTGCAACATATTACCTCCTTACTAACATTTTACACTGGAAGTCGAATCTACCACGAGATGCTACATAACTTTATACATGATATAAACTATAACAAAAGTCTAACACTAAATTAAATAACTCATTTATTTGCAAAAATGAGGGATCCAAAACTCAACCCACTGTGAAGATGCTGCAGCAACACATGGGCCAAATGTGAACCCTTCACTTAACCCATTCCCTCCATTTGCACCAGGCCCTTCTTAGTAGTCTCACTTAATCCCTGTCATTTTTCTAACATACCCTTACGAATCACTATGTAAAACACCTTTCCGCACATTAAGTCCATCTGCTGATACACTTCTCGGAACGTCAGTTTGAGGAATGTCTATTCGAGGAGGAGGATCAGGGGAGAAACATACAATTATAACTGTCAGATTGTCACAACTATTGCGTTTGAGTGCTTCCCTTACCAGCTCTCTAGAACATCTCTCTGGGTCATTGTGTAACATTAACTCCTTCCTTGCTGTTGTTACAGCATACTGGCTGCTCATCACATCCCAGAGACCATCACATCCCATTATCAGGAATTCATCTTCTTCTGTCAACTGAATCTCCTGCAATTCTGGCTCTGCACTCAATGGGCAGGCAGATCCCTTGGGTCCCTTCATGTGCCAATCTCCGAGAGCACGTGCTACAGATAATCGACCATTAAGGTATCCATCATAGATGACTCCTCCAAGTTTTTCGATCCTTGTTCTTTCTGATGTGGAATTTGGTTTGTGGTCTCTGGACAGCTCAACTGCTCTCCCACGTTTTCCCAGGACAGCTCTACAATCCCCTGCATTCGCTACTACTAACCGTCTGCAAAGAAAGATAAACCATGTTACAGAATACGACGTGGTCCCCAAATATTTCAAGACCAGAAACCAATAAGTTAAAAAAAAAAAAAAAGGCATTCATAGCTACATGCAAAGTTTTTCAATAATGATTTGTTAGTACTCAGGGTGGTCAAAGTTTTATAACAAAGAAAAACGATGTCAACCTAATAAGAGTCATAAGTGGTACAGATCAGAATTCTACACAACACTCAGAGGTTTCAGCTTCAATATCATGCCACAAGCACAAAAGTGATGCTACAACATCCACCTACAAGGAAGAAGCAAAAAACCTTTAGAAAACGAAGAGGATTACCTTCCAAGTATGAGAGCAGTTAGTGCAGTAGTCCCAGAGGAGATGTCTAAATTGCTATCCTCCGCAAAGGCATGATCTGCTTTCACAAAGGCATTCATAATTGTCTTTTCCAGGCAAACAGGGAAATGAGAGTCGTCAACTATGAACTTGAGGATGTTCTTTTTAACAAACGATGCTGCGTCAACACCGCCATGACCATCAAACACCTGTTGAATAAGCACTTTGCATGTCAATTAGGAGAAAGAGAGACAGATGAACAAGGGAACAAAATTCATATTAATCACATCTTGAATCATTGAAATGAACAAACAGAGTATTGCTTCTTATTCAAGTTCCCCAAATGATAACATGGAACTAATATACCATTAAGAGCAATCCTGTACGAGTAACTGACACCTCCGTAATAAATTCGAATTCTCTCTCCAGCAATCATTTAATAATATATCCCAAGGCCCGGTATATCCTGTCTCCAACAGTCTTTTATGTGGGTTGCCTTGTCTAGGGTTTTCACCGTCCTAGTACTAAGTGCTCCCTTTCTCCATATCTTCTTCTATCATATATTATAGAGCAATGCTGGATATCCCCGATTGTAGTTCATAATAGGGCCCAATATGCATATGTCAGTTATAAAACAAATTGAATACTTAAAAAAAATAGATTTGGAAAACAAGCAACTGGCCCGCAAAAATAATGGGTAAGTAGCACCTTCCCAGTGGCATTTACATTAGATAATAAAACCTCCAAAAGCAAAATTTTACGTCACTGACAAAGTTGACACTTACAAATCCTCTAAATTGAACTAATATAAGAAGCAACTAAAGAATGCACAGGTGAGGACCCATCACATACATATTGTAATAGAGGCAAAGCAAAACAATGGAAAGTATGTTAAGCATTATGACATAAACCGGATATATTACTTAAGGAAATTGCAAGTAAAAAACTGTAAATGAAGTCATAAGTAGCAAACCCCATAGAAAGCTCCAGAGGAAAGTAAATCGGCACTTGCACCCGCACCCAACTCTTGAACAAGATCGTCTATACATATGTGTTCATCCTCCATGTGTTGCTTCGCACCTTTCTCAGCGCAGCTTCCTGACCGAAATACCAGTGAGAAGTTAGAATTTCCATCTGCAGGAGACTTAACGCCAACAACCCTGGAATCAGATTCCTGACCAAAATTGATGATACATTTATTAGTGGTTTATCGTTTGATTTTGAATGTAAGACACAAAAAAGGAAAGCTTGTAGACAACTAGACGCGTCTATATAGGCCGACCAACAGTATCATATAAAATAAAATGACGCGGTAAATATAAATTCTTCTAACAAAAAGAGTAAAAGTCAACCCCAAATCAGTTCTTTTGTCAAGATCGTTCAAGTACAAACAACAATCAGAGACATGTTATCATTGAACTTTAGATGCTTGTCACAAAATAAGAATCACAACTTTACCACATTTAGCAAGGCGATCTCAAGGCTCAAACATATTATTATTATATTGATATACTTTATTGAAAAAAAACAATCTCAGAGCAACTCCAACCCAATTAGTCAAAATATTAGCTAAAAATTAATACAATATTCGGTAGTTAAATTACTAGCTATATATTGAATTTACTCCAACCATACTAGATAAAGTGGCTATCTATCTCATTATGATATTACAATATATATGTGCACACTTTGAGAAGAAAAATCAAAATACGAAAAGATAGGCCAAGTATGGGAGACAGAAAAAGAGAATATTAAATAATGAAATGGCTAGTTGATCAGACTAGACAAATGTGTCTAACAAATGGAAGCGGGCTATAAATTTGCTGAGCCACGGTGGAGCATTGGAGTGATGCAGCTCATTATGACACAAGGTGAAATAGCTATGGCATTGGAGCTGCTGTAAGAAACAAGTTTTGGGGATTGTATAAATCAAGTCACAATATTCCTAGACCAATCATAGAGAAGTTATAAACAACTTCCGCCTGAAGAAATTTTGTCGCCACTAAGAGACCACAGACAAAAACAGCAACCGTCATATTTACATAAATGCCATTTTTACACATCTATTAGGTCAAATAACTTGCCCTAACAAAATCGGAAAGAGCTGAATGGCTGTCAAAAAGCATTCTTTACCTATCAAATTCGAAATAACCACTGCCCTGGCAATCAACACATAAATCAACACTTTAAGATAAGATGGCTGTGGATGTATGCAACATTCTGATCTTACGAAAAATGAAGTGAACTCAAACTCAAAAAATTAGTGGTTTTTAATATCAATACATAACTCAACCGGTTCACACTTTATTTTACTACTGAATTTCAAAGAACACAATAAATAACACATAAGTTAAGCTTTCAGCTTTAAATGGAGGTTTCCCTTACCAAATCAGCAGCACTTGTATCTTTAAGAGAACTTATACTATGTTGCACAACAGAAAGATGTCTCGAAGGTCTTTCACTAGGAATCTGCTCCGAATCAGCTGATTTCACAGAAACTTCATCTTTACTGATAGAAACCTGATCTTTATCTACACTACCCTCTAACACCCTGAATGAAGGCGAAAAATCGGAACCTGCTGCTGTTGCCATATTGCTTATAAAAAGTAGCCTTTTGTATGAGTTGCACAATAAACCAAACCTGACTAATCAAAACTCAATCAAACCTCAATTGTCTATAATCCCAAAACCAAATAAATACAAAATCATCAGGGTCCTTGCCCTCAGGCCTCATCACCTCTTGGCCTCAATAATCACAAAGAGGGTAACAACCTTTTCAAC